>NC_140946.1:98103659-98703659 GCF_014529385.1 Adiantum capillus-veneris
GATTATGCATGAGGAAGATGATATGGACACTTTCCTTGCTAGTGTCAAGGATATCAATGAGCAACTCATTTCTGCAGGTGAAGTCATTTCTGACAGTTCCCTTGTGCAGACTGTTCTTGATGCCTTACCAGATTCCTACCAGACTTTTGCTAGTACTTGGAGACTGATGACCCAAGGAAATCCTGAAGTTGTCAAGTTTGATGCATTATGCACATTGCTGTTGCAAGAGTCACTTTCTAGAAAAAACAGGACTAGGCAGCGTGCAGTTGAACAGGCTTTTATTGCTTCTCAAAGAAAGGGTGGTAACAGTAATGCAGCCACTTCTTATGGTTCTGCTGCGAGTGGCAAAATTTCTGTTCCTAATGCTTCTGCTGGCAGCACTTCGTCTGGCAATTCTGGTGATAAGGGCAAAAAGAAAATGCGTTGCCATTATTGTAAAGCCAATGATCACTTGATCAAGTCGTGTCCTAAGTTGAAGGCCAAAGAGGCTAAGAAGAAAGAGGGTGGTTCCACTGCAAATGCTGGTTCCACTACAAATGCAGCCATTGTTGAGTCTTCTGTGAAAGGAGATTGTGATGCTGATGTTGATGCAGAATGGGCTTTTAGCGCAGAGTGCACTTACAATCCTGCTGTCCATGATGCATGCTTGTCAGTTGCTGCAGATTCACATGTGTGGTATTTCGACAGTGGTGCTACAAAGCACATTACCTCACATCGTGAATTGTTTACCTCTCTCCAGTCTGTCCCTCATGGGAATTCAGTCACTTGTGCCAACAACGCCTCTTATCCAGTTCAGGGAGTTGGAAAGATTGTGCTCACTGCTGCTAATGGCAGTTCCTTCACACTTGTTGATGCACTTTATGTACCTGGGATCAAGAAGAATCTATTGTCTGTATCCGCACTTGCTAGACTTGGACTTGTAGTCAAATTTGTGGATGACAGATGTACAGTTCATGATCTCAGTTTTGGTGATGAAATTGTTGCATCTGGGCTTTTGTGCCGTGGGCTGTATAAGCTCACTTTGTATGACAAGTGTGGACAAAATTTTGCAAATGCTGTTGCAGATTCAAGGGCTATTTCAGATGCAAAACTTTGGCATGCACGTTTTGGTCATCTGAATTTTGCCAGTTTGCTGCGTTTGCAGAAATCTGATATGGTTGCTTCTTTGCCGCCTCTTGAAGCACCTATCAAACATGTTTGTGAAGGCTGTATTCTGGGTAAAATGCAGCGTTCTAAGTTTCCAAAGGATGGTTCAGTTAGGGCCACATGCAGGTTGCAACTTGTGCATAGTGATGTTTGTGGGCCCATGCAAACTCCGTCCTTGGGCAATTACCTATACTTCGTGACTTTCATTGATGATTACTCCAGGCATGCATGGGTATTTCCGCTTAAAGCAAAGTCCGAAGTTTTTATGTGCTTCAAACAATTTTTGGCTATGGCTGAAAATGTCTCAAAATGTACTATGGGCACCCTCCGTTCCGATCGAGGGGGGGAGTATATGTCTCATGAATTTAATGCATTTCTGGCTAGTCGTGGGATAAAACACCAATGTACAGTGCCTTATACACCTCAGCAAAATGGTGTTGCTGAGAGGAAAAACACGTCACTAACGGAAATGGCACGATGTATGGTCAAAAGTCAAGCTTTGCCGCATTCTTTTTGGCTTGAGGCCATCATGTGTGCCACTTATGTACTTAACAGGTGTCCTACGAAAGCTTTGCAGTCTATTACTCCATATGAAGCATGGCATGATAGAAAACCTTCTATTGAGCACATGCGTGTTTTTGGCTGTTTGGCATATGCTTTGGTGCCACAAGTGCAGCGTAGAAAATTGGATGATAAGGCTGTCAAATGTATTTTTGTTGGTTATAGTGCTGAAAGCAAAGGTTACAGGTTGTACCATCCGCAAACAAAACGTATTTTGGTTTCACGGGATGTAGTGTTTGTGGAAGATTCTGTTCAACCCTTGCTGTCATGTACTAGAGACAGTAATGTAAGCTCACAGGACATTTATGACACTTTGTTGCCTCTTTTCAGTGGTGGAAATACGAATGTAAGTTCCAATGAGGCAAATGTACAGCCTATGGAGGTTTCTGAAAATGTTTTAGAACAGCCTATTACTGATGCAGATGTACATGATGTACTTGATGAGGAAAGGGCTGAAAATGAGCAGGCTAGAGGTATGCCAAAATGGCTGGTGCACACTTTGCGTGACAGTAAATTGGATGCACCTTTATCTAGTCGTACTCGTTCAGGCTCTCGCCATGCATCTTATGCATCAGATTGTTATGCTTTGGCTGTGTCTAGTTTACATGATGTTGAGGAGCCTCTGTCTTTTGATGAAGCACAGAATTCAGAAAATTGGATTGCTGCCATGAAATCAGAATATGATGCACTTATAGAGAATGACACATGGACTTTATGTGATTTGCCTCCTGGCAAAAAGGCCATTGGTACGAAGTGGGTTTACAAGTTGAAACGCAAGCCGGATGGTGAGATCGATCGCCATAAGGCTCGACTTGTTGCAAAGGGTTATGCACAACAAAAAGGCATAGATTATGAAGAGACTTTTGCTCCCACTTGTCGTATGACTACTGTGCGTTTTCTATGTGCATTGCAGCTCATTTTGGTTGGGATGTACATCAATCAGACATTGTTACTGCTTTCTTGAATGGTGACATATTTGAGGAAGTTTATGTAACGCAGCCTCGCGGTTTTGTCATAAAAGGACAAGAGGACAAAGTGTGCAAATGTAAGAAGGCTTTGTATGGGTTGAAGCAATCTCCTCGTGCTTGGTATGAGAAAGCTGACACTCATTTGGTTAAACGAGGCTTTCGTAACAGTCCAACAGAAAGCACATTGTATGTAAAGCGTGAGGATGATGTATTTCTCATTGTGGTTCTTTATGTTGATGATTTGCTGATCACTGGACCAAATGAGAGACATATTGCTGAATTTAAGGCTGATTTGAATGCTACTTTCAAGATGAAAGATTTGGGGCTGTTGCATCATTACTTGGGTATACAGTTTAAGCAGTGTGATGGTGGTATTGCCTTGTGTCAGAAAAGTTACATAGAGACATTGCTATGTAAGTTTGGACTTGAGGATTGCAAACCTATTGCCACTCCCATGGAAACAGGTTTGAAGTTGAGTCTACATGATGCTGGCGATCCTGCTGATGTCACTCTTTACCAAACTGCTGTTGGCTGCCTCATTTATGTATGCAACACGAGGCCAGATATTCAGTTTGCAGTCTCGCAGGTCAGCAGATTTATGCATAGCCCAGGGTCTAAGCATTGGCAGGCTGTCAAGAGGATTTTCCGCTACCTTAGTGGCACTTTACATCTTGGCTTGTTTTATCCCAAGGGGGGATCATTGCCGCCAGACTTACATGCTTTTTCGGACTCAGATTGGGCTGGTTGTTTTGACACGCGAGTGTCCACAAGTGGTTTTTGTTTCATGCTTGGCAGTTCATGTATATCATGGTTGAGCAAGAAGCAACCTACTGTGGCCACTTCGAGTTGTGAGGCTGAGTACAGGGCAGTCTTCACAGCTACGGTTGAGTGTGTATGGCTCAGACGCCTTATGGCTGACTTGGGTGTTGGACAGGACACTGCCAACACTATCTACACTGACAGTCAGAGCGCATTGGCAGTTGCGAGGAACCCAGTTTTTCATGCTCGCACAAAGCACATTGAGGTGCATTACCACTATGTCAGGGAGAGGCTCTCAGCAGGAGAGATCAGCTTGGCTTATGTGCCAACACAGGACAACCTTGCAGATCTTTTCACAAAGGCATTGTCTCGTGAGAAGCTTGAAGCTTTCCGCAAAGCTTTGGGCTTACTCCCCTTTGTGGACTGATCCTGTCCTCAGGGCATGGCACTTCCCTTTACTCATGTGCCAGCTCTCGTTCACCGCATCACTCCAGGGGGGATTTGTTACCATATACATGTGGTAGTGATGTGTGTGAACACACTAGGACCGCCGGGGCATTTTTTCCCTCTTTAGGAGGTTTTTTCCCCCGTGCATTGTATATACGCCCATCACTCTAGGGCTATCTATCTTTCCATTGCACACTAAGTAATACACTCTCTATTGTGTGCCTTGAGCTTCCTTCGTCTTCTCCAAGCTGTGTGTGTTTCTCTGCAACCCTAATTCCAACAGTGTCCCAGAAACAAACAGAGTGCAATGTGACCCTGTCTATAGAGGCAATGAATCAAGAAACTCTGCTTTCAATGAAGAATGGTTTGCTTGCAGAGATACCATTTGTAGATGGAACCAGAAGCCTAGCTCTGGAAAAGGTGGACATTGATTTATTGCAGAATCCAGATGCTCAGATTTCAGACACAATTATCTATGCTTGTCTTAAGTAAGTGTTACTATCTTGCTAGCTTTGAAAACTCAGATAATAGCTTTGCTAACTCAGGTAGAGTCTCTGCAGCCTGATCAAAAGTCAACTCCCACTGCACACTCACACAGAGGTGTTTCTCCTTGATCCACAAATGTCTGTAATTATTAGACAAAAGAATAGTCCATCTGGGACCTTTGAGAGCTGGTTCCGCCACTGTGCTATGCTGGAAGTTACTGTGATCATCTTCCCATATGAGAACAACCATCACTGGAGTCTCATATGCCTTGATGTTGACCAACCAGCAGTGTGGGTGTTCAATTCAATAAAAGGAACCCACCCTGAAATTAGGCTGTAAGTGTTTTGTGTCAGAAAGTGTTTATTATAGATATCCATGTAAATTTGAAGCCTCATGCTAACATCTTGACATTGCCTAATGCAGTTGTATAAAGAGGTTGTTGCTTGCCTATGGCAAGCTATGTGGAAGGTATGAGCTATACAAGGCCACAATCAAAGAAGTACCTGTCCCAAATCAAACCGATGGGAATTCTTGCGGCTGGAGATGTCTTCTCCATGCAGAATATGTCCTGCAAAGCTACTTTGCATTAAAACCTTTCATGACTAAGGTACCCATTTTGCAATGCATTCAGTTAGTTTTGGTTTAGTCTATAAAAGAATTCTCATCATGTGGTCTTTCAATTTTGCAGAGTGCTTTAAAAAACTACACATATGATTATTTGCAAAGATACCGGGTAAGTTTAATACAACACCTGCTTACTATGTCTAGCCCTAGAGAGCTTGAAGATAGCGGCTTGGATGAGCGCACTATTGATCTTACAAAACATGACGTGCCACCACGACAAACCCCTACATCCGATACAGTGGAATCGCATCGGGCCGAGGGTGTCATATCAGCAGAAGATCAAAGAGTCGAGGATGAGGAAAGGACAAATGAGCATATGGAAGCAGTTAAGGTTCAACCGGAGGAGACAATAAAAGAGGCAAGTCAGCCTGTGGAACCGCCAAAAGAGCCCATGGCTGAAACCGAAGATGAGGAAAGCAGGCCTATAGATGAGCAAAAGGATATGGATGAGGAAAGCAGGCCTCGGGACGAGCAAAATGATATGGATCAGGAAAGGATGTATGAGGCAAGCCGATCAACCTTGAATCAGGCAGAAAGGGCCATGGGGGAGACCCCTGATGAAGATTTGAATGATGACTATGAAGATAAAGCGGAGGAGAGCAACAATGACATGAACACTACAGAGACCCAGTATGGACCCTTGCTACCTGTAGATATGGTTGTTCCGGTAATGTCTATTCAAGTATGGCAAAATATGTTCAGCTTCTAACTACTTATATGTACTTGTCAACTTTTACAGAGGTTGATTATCTTGGACGTCAATGGATTGCTGCTGATGCGGGTGCCTCTCGATGACAGAGGACCCTTTGAGGATTTGCAAACGTTTCGGATGGGAACTTGTCGAGTCATGGTTCGTCCAGGAACCAAGGAGTTTATTGAGTTTCTTCTTCCGCGCTTCAGAGTTGGCATATGGTCTTCAATGCAAAGGCAAAACTTATCGCCACTAGTTGCAATAGTTTGCAGTGTATGCCAAGCTCACACGTCAGATTTTGCCTTTTTGTATGATCAAAGAAAATGCGTTACTGTTGAGGGCCACTACCACCCTAAAAAACTAGGATTACCTCTTTTGTACAAACCGTTTAGCCAAATCGGTGTACCCTTTGATGCAACTAATACGCTACTAATTGATGATACTCCCGAAAAGGGAGAACTAAATCCGCCGGGAACAACTATCTCACCACCTTCTTTCGAGGGGCATTCCTTCGATTTTTACCTTGAAGACATTCTGATTCCATACTTACAGAAATTGTATCTCAGTCCATTGTTCACGGACGAGTTTGTACTTTCTAATGAATTAAGATGATTCTTCTATCTGTCTTTGTCTTGTCTAACATATATATATATATATATATATATATATATATAAAATATAGACAGACAGAGAGAGAGAGAGGGAGAGAGAGAGAGAGATTTGACGTGGTAAACAAATGTATTTCAAGCACACTTTTTCACAGGGCACAATTGAAAAATGAGATCAATAAACTTCATGTCTTGAAAGTCATTTGTATACACTTGGGTTTACAAGAATATCTGTTACATTGACACTACTTCAACCCGACCATCCAACTCTTTGCACAAAATATCTTTTTCTCTTCGCCGCATCACCTTACGGCCAGCTAAGAAAAAGGAAAAATCTGATAGTTCCTTGTCCATTGACGCTTCAATGATGTCATTTCGCAAATGCTGAAGACTGCATAGCTCCCTTATTGTAACCACCAATAGTAGGCCATTCTCTTTATCAATCACTTCCACATCCACAGTAGGATTATCTTCCAAACCTGCAGAAACTTGGTCCATAGGAATGTACTTTCCGTTTAGCATTTGTGATCGCATATACCAAAATGAGAGTAATAGTGATTGGCTTGCAATCATGTACTTGACAACTAGAGTATCAAGCGCGACCTCGCACCGTAAACCAATCTCTTCCTTTGCATACCATCCTTTGTCAAGAAGTTTGTCACAGGATGACTGCTGAAATGACTTGCACATGAACATAGTTTTTGTAACTCTGATGTTGTAGCTATGAAACAGCTCTATGAAGAGTGCAACAGGACAAAAGTTTGCAATTCGAACCAGTTTGGTAGGAACAGAGCTACGCAGAGACCTTTGTATATCCTTGTAGAGCTTACTTCGCATTGCCTCCACCATTGTTTCCTCGGGAACTGGCCAGTCCACAGTGTTCCAATCGGTCGGTAGAGGTAGTTTCACCAACATGCCATTCTTATTGCCTGAGCTGAGTTGGTAAAAGTGGTCATAAAAAAAGATTCCCTCATCAGCCAATCTTTTGCTGCTCCTCTCTGAATACTGTAGAGAACCAATATGGGCATGTACAACATGGAAGAGGCCTATTATGCACTCCACAGGCTCCCATTGCTCATAAGAAGAGGGATAAACATCTGCAATATATATAAGAAGAGTTAAACTAAGAGTATCAATAAGTACAAATGACAAATCTAATGTAATTGAGTTGTGAAGAGTAGAGACATTACTCATAACAAGCGGGAGAAACATTGCAAAATATATAAGAAAAGTTATAATGAGAGTATCAGTAAGTTCACATGTCAAGAGTACTTACAATTGCAACGTGGTTGATGTATATTTGATACATTTCCACCGTTTGCTATCACC
Organism: Adiantum capillus-veneris; assembly: GCF_014529385.1. Classification (NCBI taxonomy): domain Eukaryota; kingdom Viridiplantae; phylum Streptophyta; class Polypodiopsida; order Polypodiales; family Pteridaceae; genus Adiantum; species Adiantum capillus-veneris. The sequence continues at coordinate 98,111,279 of NC_140946.1, forward strand.
TCTGGATGGGTAAACACATGCTGAACAAGAACTTCCTTTACAGATCTTTTGCCGATCTCAACTTTGAAATCCAACACCCTGGCCTTCCATGCTGAGCGGTAAACGTTGATACCACTAAACCTCTTGGGTCTTCTTGGTTGCATGAGGACCCATGAACCTTTGTTTATCCTTTGTCCAACCCATTGGTTGTCTGCACTTATTGAAGCTGGTATTGTGATTGAGGATATGCTACTACTTGGCCTTCTAGGCAAAGTGCCGTTGTTGTTTGTTGGTGTGAGAGACAGTAAACACCTTGAGGCTCTTGGGCGAGAAGACGTGGATGCCATAACTCTCAGAGAAAAGCTTTAGTGGAGGGAGATTCACTTTGAAAGCATTCTAATGGAGGGAAAGTGTTTTAAAATTCCAATATCTTGTGCGGGCTTAATGGTCACCCTCCAGTACGTTAATGACCATGAGAGAATATCAGAAGTGGGACCACACGCAAGCACCTAAAAGCTCGGTAAAAGTAAGGAAATTACTATGCTACAATCCTAGTTTCGTGAAAGGTTTATGCTATTTTCCTATTTTTTGAGTTTTTCCAGGTACTTTTCTACGTAACGTAGCCTTCATGCTCATTAGACGCGCTCTATTTTTCTCTCTCTTCATATGGCCCTCCAAATGACCTCCAAAATTTCCTAATGGATCCAAAGGGGAAGCTAGTATGCAAGAGAGGGTTCAAATTGGATGCGCATAGTAACAATGAGGCGCAGTGGCATGTTGTTGTTGCATGAACATTGAAAATGCTTGAAAAATTTGCATTGTTGATGGGTCAAAATGCATACCCTGTTGCTCAACATGATCACCCATGGTTACCTACAAATTCTCACCCTGACAGTTTCACGTCGGGTTCACCAAAAATATGTTGAGAAATTTGCGGTCTTGCCGGGAAAGCACCGGACTTATGGCTGTGAGAGTTTGTGAGAGAACTCCAAAAAACTATATCAAGGAGTTAAACCATAGATGCCATGAAGACTAGGGTTTGGACGGAAGTGCAATCAAAGAAGTTCCACTCTTCCTCTCTTGTACTCACACACACACAAGAAAGAACACAAAAGAGAGTGTCAAAACAACACAAAGATGAAAACATCAAGGCTATGGTCATATCGTATCATGGGTAGTATGAAAGGGTTAATAGATGAGTTAATGGAATTCAATCTTGGCTGACCAAATAGGCTACGAATTGTTCTTTGGAATTGTAGTTTTGTGCTTACCATAATATATATATTTTGTCTAGTGATTGGGATTAATTGTGTGTACAAATCCTCTTGGTTCATAGCAAGATAACTACGCTTACATCAAAAGAAAAATTATAGTCTATGAGAGATAGTATGATGGGATCCGGTGATAGAAGTATTTCATTGAGCCTTTCTGGGCCAAAGAGAAACACTATACGTTGTTGAAAGTGTATTTTACGGCTAATCCATACGTTAATTCTAATAGATCGTACAGAGTGAAAGCGATATAAATTATCATCATGTGGGTTATTCATCTAGGATAGTATGTGAGAAATGTAGATATGAGAGAAGTGAAGAGATGAGAAGTTTCCCTCCCAAGCCCTATTCTTGCCCGTAGGCAATAAGGATACTACGGGGAGAGATGTACCTGTAGCAAAGAGAACCTAGAATTTGTAGAAAGGATGAATTACTAAGAGTGAAAGAGATAGATTTGGTTAAGGATATGAGATTAGATATATATATATATATATGTTGGATTAGAGATGAAAAAAAAAACAACAAGAAATCAAGAAAACATCAATATAGAACACATCTTACTTGATAAACCCTTCAACACCATTATTGATGGAGAGAGAAGAAGAGGGGAGAATTCAACGTTGATTGATACGCCAAGTCCAAGAACTTCTTTGATTAGAGTTGATCTTCCAAGGATAGCGTACAAGAATGGCTAGTCTTCCTCTAGGAGAAAGTGTAGGCTTGGGCTTATGTTAATGGCTAAGTATAATTAGGCATTACTACTCACTCCCTCAAGAATTCCTTTCATCAATGGCTTGAATTCTTAAGTGGTTTTTAAGGAAGGAAAGGTCCCCTTTTATAGGTGAAGGGAACCCCCAAGGGTTTACACAAGAAGAGAGGAGCCAGTGTGAATAGGATTTGGAAAAGTTGGAAATGAGCTGTCCCTGCATGATGTGGGCAGGACTGGGGTCCAGTATTTTGCTCATATCTCCTTAATTGTGGCTCCAAATAAAAAAGTAAAAATATGGGCAGAAAATTCAGCTCATTAGCTAAGATTTTCATTTTAAAATAGTTTTCCAATTGGAATCAGAACCTTGTGTAAAAAATTCATCAAAAATAGGATCCATTTCTGGCAGCAAAAGTCTTCCTGTGGTCCCCTTAGCCTAGATTTTCATTTGATTCCAAAGGACACCTCATGCCATATATTGAAAGCATGACATTGCTCCTTGACAAAGTTTTGTAATCATGCTTGCAATAATGCATTAAAATAAGTGTATCTTTGAAATCGTGCCACCTAGTGTCCCACTAGGATTTGATTCCCTCCTAGTAGCTATTTAGAAAGAAATATAAGAAAAATATGAAAAATACATAGAATATATATATATTGGAGTTTACCTTAGATATAGGATCTATCTAGGGTGTGAGATGATAATGAGATAGTAGAAATAAAGAATCAATTTGCCCCAAGTTAAAGAGGCGGAGGTATTGATGCTTTTCCCATAGTATTTTCTGATGGTGGTAAAGTAAGAATAGGTTACTCTTGAGAAAAATAATAGGATGAGATAGAAGGCTTATTATTATACTTAAATATGCATATGTACATTATAGGAAAGATAATTATGTATCTAAAAAATTACAAGATAAATCTTGTAGCATGCGTTCCCACTATGTACGTGTCACAGCACGACATCGGGCATGGCCGCTTAGCAGGAATAAAAGTCGAGTAGGAAAACCCCATGTGCAAAACCTCTTCAGGTGAGAAGCGATGGGGTGTCGACCAGCTCAAAACACAACGCGTTGTGGCTTGATAGGTGCACGAGACTGAGACCATCACGGTTCGACACAGTCGCAGCCGCCTAGAAGCAACCGAGTGCGAGCTCTCTGTCGAAAGGGGTCTCGATCTCGCCTACTGCGCCATGGCCGACTACAGTAAGTTTTTTTTTCACACTATGCACCCAAGGGAAATTGGCCTTAGGGCCATCTTAATAGATTAAAAAAACAAAAGGGGCAGGTGCCCACGGGATGCACCACATGCAGCCATCAAGGTCTCCCTTCGGAGTCCGCAAGGAGCAACCCAGGACCCACAAGCGTGGTAGTGGGGTAACCAAGATCACCTTTGAGCTGACATGCGGAAATTTTTTGTCATCTTGTTGCAGGTTTTGCAAAATTTTGGCTTCATTTATGACGGTTTTTGGGTTGCTGTAATTGGCATACAAGTGAAGAACTTTCGCTCGGCCAACTTTGTACAAGGAAAGTCAGATGTCGGCATTGAGTCAACCTAGTAGGACCATGGCTCCAAAGAATCTTGCTACGAGAAGCTTGGCATGCAGCAGGTCACAACATGTTTATCATTGGGACAAAAGAGCAAGGCTCTGATCGACGATACTCTTGGACACGGTTTGTGTCACCCAACTAGAGCATCAAAGTGTTCACAAGCTTCACTTTGTTGGTGAATCAGGCATGGTCCTTGGCAACAACCAGTAGTGCAGCTATTGCATAGAGCTCGTCGTGACCGGCGCACACTTGGTGTACCACCACTGGAGCAGGAGCATTGAAGTTTCTCACAAGATTCCAAATTGGTTGCGAATTGGGCAAGGCCCTTGACAGCCTGAAGTAGAGTAATTATTGAGCAAAGTGCTTGATAATTCTCGTATGCAATGGAATGACGGATCACGGTTATCATTCATCGCGCTAACCAGGTATGCGATGCATAATTTGCACATGTTCTACTGTTTTTGCATTACATTTACATGATTCGACAAGGTTGATCATGTAAGATTTCTGGGAGCATGGCCCATTGGATGCATACTCATTTCCAAGCCATTGCAGCTTGCTAGGAGCAGGCAATATGGGTACATGAAGCATCATGGAACAAACATTGACATTCACAACTAGGAGCGAGATGCAACGTTGACCACCATATGAATTTTCACACTGCCAACTTGTCAAGCAAAGGTTGCTTTGATCAAGCAGTATTGGAAAATCACTGACATTGGATAGTTCCAATGTAGCTTATAGCTCTCGCCCTATCGAGCAATCTTATGATTCTCAATCAGTAGCAAAATTTGGCAAGGCCAATTCTCTATGAAATTTTGACAAGGTCAATCTTTTTCTGCTCAGACATATGTGTGTCACCAAGAGCATCTGTTAGCTATGAGCTTTCAGGTTACATTCTTGTCTCATCCATTTGATGAACTTAAGTAAAGCAAGGCTTCTATTTATGCATCTTGCATTGAGACTCCCCACCTTTGGCATATGCTAAGAGCATACAAACTAGGGAAGGATTTACCAATTTCCTTGCATTGTTATTTCATTACATACACAAAAGGTGTATATGATACACACGCCAACTCTCTCTCGCACAGCAGCATAGGCTACGAGCCTGATGGGAATGAGTTTCTCCATCACGCGTTCAGGAAAACCAGTTACCAACAAGATAACCAGGTTAGCCAAATTCTAAATTTGTTTATTTTGCATGTTTTCATGTTTACTTTGGAACATGTTGTTGTCGCGTAAAACACAGTGCTTTGATAATTCGACATGAAGCAAGGCTTCTCCTGCGTGCCCTGCTACTACTACCCACTGCTTTGGCATCAAGGGTTTAGGAAACTGAAGGGCTTACAATTCTACATGCATGTCATGCTAACCGGGTGGCATGAATTCCACCGATTCATGGATTACGCTTCCGCTATCACACTCACAACTCTGTCAAGGACAGACTAAGTAATGGATTGTTTAATGCGTTTTTTGGTTGCGGTCAACACAATAGCACTAAAAAGAACCAAAAATTTGGACTTGATTCCCAGGCAAGGTGCCAATGCCAAGTCATCCTTATACAATCACGACCCCTACAAGGTAGGTGGGTCGGAATGAGTTTTATGTTTTTCTATTACCTCTCTTGATGAGACAGTCATACCAAAAAATTGTGGACTGCTTATACGATAAACGGCAAGTCAGGAATAAGATGCGTCAGGGCACACAGCTTGGGTACACACTTTACAACCTTAAGAAAAGTTCCTCAGCCAGCATTCTATTTTGCTCTCTCTCTCTCTCTCTCTCTCTCTTTAAAGGAATAATTAATATTTTATAACAAGATTTTGATACATGTTATGCTGGTGAGTCAGCCTGAGACAAGGTACTCTTAACTCTCAGCTAGAAATTGGGCAAGACGCCATCTAAATTAGTCTTCATCGGTTCCTCGATTGAACACTAATTGCCACAAGGGCTATGAGCCACACACACTGGATCTTGGGTAAGACCTAACTATTGGTATTCCTTGGGAGATTGTTCTCCAGCTCGAACAGATCTACCCAGGGGAGTATACATCGACTTTAATGGACAAGCAAGAGTCTTGCCATTACGGATGTTTAGCGTGTCATTTTTGCACTACATGTTTTCAGTGCGACACTCAAGTCGAGTTTTTGATAATCTTCAACTCCCAGAAGCTAATCTCTACAAGGAAGTATTGATGCAGCAATCAGTTGCGACAGCATGGCTGTCCATAAAGAGCTAGGCAATTCCCTTGTATGGATTTCCTGCTCTCTCTATAGCACTACGGAGTGTCTATGGACATATTGTTTAGGGTACGACCCATAAGAATTGAGGATCACGGTTTGATCTGTCCCAGTTAAACTTTCAAGGAAAGAATTCCGCAATCTACCACACGGTAGCGGACGAATTCAACTTTTCGAAGTGATTCCAATCATCATGTACGCGGTTAACTATGTTTGTTACCGTTACCTGGTACTTGCGCAGTTTCTACAAAGGGTCTTACCAAAGGGTTTGACTATGTAGATTTTAACCAAAGGGGTTGGATTGCGAGGGCAACACCCATGGTTCCCAGTGCAATGTTGTTTTTTTTTCCAGGTAGGAGACGTGCTCCTCTCCGTTTGAATACGGGTAAGTGAACATTATGTTCAAATCTCCAGGTATGCATCTATGGATTTGGTGTTATTCCATTTTTAGTATGCTTTGCTTAGTTTTTCAAGACGTATAAGTACGCTTGAATATTACAGAGCCATGCCAAGGGCATGTCGGCACAAAGTATTTTGGGCCAAGTATCCAATCTATTTTTCTGCCTTATGCTGTTACGAACCTACTTGTAGGGTTCAATTTGGCACATGTTGTCACATGGGATACAACATGGTCTAGGAACTCCAGGAGTTCGGTTTAGCCAGTGTGGAGAAATGAATGAGGGTCCCTCTCACTCTTGTCATAAAGTGTTTAGAGCTAGCTCCATACACAAGTACATCTTGTACTTGTAGGATGTTCTTTTTAAGACATCCTTAGTTGAGACATATTCCACATGTGGAGAATATGAGTCTCTGGACTGACACTGGCACCATTATTTCAATTCTGTGTCACGACAAAGTCCCTAGGTGCTAGTCACATCTGTTTTCTAGACCATTTTCAGCACAACATATCAGGAGCAATTTCGTGGCCAGAAATTGTTGGATACTTAGAATGACTTGTTAAGGTACAAGTACTGCTAAACAACATTACAGATGGTTGTTTATACATATAGCAAGGCTCTAAATTGTAAATGAAAAAGTTTCGTTTTTTGTACCTAGACGTTTTCGCAAGGCTTGCAAAAAGATTGCAACTGAAAGTATTTAGTTTCTTTTCAGAACTATTTACAAACCTCTTTAATGTGTGCTAGGCGCATCACATTTTCCATAAGTATTGGCAAGGATCTTTATGGATATACAGGTTCGGGTTAGTTTTTGCTAAATGCATGCACACTAGGTGTTATGGGCCCTAGTGTTTAGCACAGGCTGATTTGGAACGGTATGCATATTCCTGAGGTTGTTGCTTATGAAGCATTTTGCACTCTATGTGCACTATCTCTATGAGATTACTTTTGAGTCTACTAATCACCAATAGAGGTCATGGCTCGGTTTGGGTGTTTGTGGATTTTTTTTTTATAAAAGTTAACCACGACGGTTATTTCGCACATTGTTGATTCCTCAACAATGTTATACGCTATTGTGATTTCCTGTTTACCAGTCGTCTGGGAAGACTATCTATAAACCGTGGTGGAAACACACCTCAGGACTGTCAGTATCCAAGGGGATTGACAGATTACAAAGTGTAATCTTGGGCTAAAGGATATGCAAAGTGCGTACATTAGAACCAAGCAATCAAATTCATAAGAATTTATTTCTCTTTTTGGAGTTTACTTACTATCACAGTTAATGCATGTTGTGACTAGGTAGTCTCTTCATGTATAACTCAGGTTCTCAACCTTGAACACTGGTTAGGGTGGGGTTGTTTACTGATGATGAAAATTGGGACCAAGTCTAGGACTTAAAATTGGCTGATGAGTTATGTCAACAAGTTACTTTCATGGAAAGTGAAAAGAGGTACTCTTTTGGTACACTTGTGTTGTGATAAACTCGTTTACCATGCTCATGAGCGTTCTAAATGGAGTCTACACACTACGTTGGGATAGGAACCGGTACCATCAGATGGTTACAAATGGACAACAATGTCGAAAATCAGGATGTTACTCTTGGTTTCATTGAACCTCCTACTGAACCGGGTTTCGCTCAAATGAACTGTTGGATCCATGTGGGATGTTATGGTAGAAAACATTAGTGTTCTTATGAAGATACTATCACTTGTGTTTTTGCGGACAAAAACTCTTCTCCAAGGGGGGAGTAATGTCAGGACAAGGGTAGGACCAGTCCGGGCCAAGGGCCAGGGCCAAGGGCCAGGACGGACATGCATTTAAGGGGGTCCCTATATTTAGAAGGCCAGTGGCCTATATAGGGCATGGCTGGGTGGAGATTAGCATGTCAGTTCCCCTGTCCTTTCACGTTTACTGCATGTGTGTCCGTCACATTGCTTGGACCGTGCCCGTCAAGTCCCACCCTTGGCATGACAGCGACAAGTGTGGGTACTCTCATCCCACTCGAGAAGTTTGACACATGCGGTAACTGTCTATTTGCGGCGCTTGATCTGCGGTGATACGTGCATCGCCCTAGAAGTGGTCCAAAATGGAATGTGGGTATGTGGAAATGTGCTTTGGTTATCGAGGATCAAGCGTGAGAAATTTGGTGAATTTTGGAGTCCGTTTGGGGGTTTTTCCTGCGAAAAATGCTTGCCAAGGGTCAAAACTGGCCAAAACTGGGCCAAAAAAGGTCAAAAAATGGTCAAAAAAGGTGTGAAATGGCTTAAAATTGCCACATCACTCACAGTTCCATGATGGTCCAGGCTGAGGGAGGACTTTGGAAGAGTAATATCAACACTTTCACCCCTCTCTGTGTGGGAGGAAGCACGGTTCCTACAAGTGGTCTAGTGCAGTCCCGTCGCGTTCGCGTCCTGTTTTCGAGTGTGTGGAAGAGTAAATGAGAGCTTTATCTCTTCAATTTTTGCACTTGGGAGAGTCTATGGAAGTTCTGAGGTTTCCATGGATGTGTGTGTGCAAGGAATTGAGGGAAGAAGGTGCGGCTTTCTGCAAGACTATGTGACCCTGTATCGGTGCCATTAGGGTTGGCGCTACTCCAAAGAGTCCAACAGAGTGGAGTTTGGTGAAGCTTTTGAAATGGTTTGAGAGTGATCATTTGTGGCTAGAGTTTATGGGTTTTCTATGGTTTTTCTTGTATATTTTGGTCACCATCAAGCGTGATTTCAAGTGTTTGCGGGCTCACCTTGTAGTGTCTGCGGGCAAGCAAGGGCTTGTAGGTCGAGGCGTTTGGAGTTTGAATTGAGCTTGTGGATAGAGTTTCCAGGGATATTTTGAGTGGTGGTGTGTGTGGGTTGGAATTCACGTAAATTCCTTGTGTTGTGTTGAGTTGTCCAGGTGTGTGAGTGTGCGCACGACATGTTTTGCTCCATCATCCTTTGGCGATCCTGTTGGGGAGCAAAAATTGCCGGTTGTGCACCCAGAATTTGGATTTTGAGCAGTGATGTACACAAATTATGGATGTTGAAGGAAGTTCCATAATGGTGGTGCCATTCCAACCATCAATTTTCACAGGTTCTAAGGATGCAGACGATTGTCTTGCATCATATGAGTTCGACTTGACATGTTTATGCCATGCAGTTCCAAGTGAGGCACAAAAGCTTGAAGGTATCAATCTGGTGGTCAGAGGTAATGCAAGAGAATGGTTTGAGAGATTGTCACAGGATGACAAAGTGAATTGGGACAGCTTTAAAGTATGCTTTTTGAAGTAGTTTAAAAAGGTGATTCCTCACCAAGATGCATGGAAACAGGTCACTAGTTTGTTTATGCAAGAGCACGAGTCTGTTGCAGATTTTTGGTCAAGATTTGATGATGCTTGGAGAGTGTGGAAATATGCTCTATTGCATGTGGAATCCATGTCTAAAGAGGAATTTTATTCCGCATTTACAAATAGCCAAAGAATACAGGTATTCACGAGTTTGTTACGACCAATCCTTAAAGTGAAAGTGCAAGAGAAAGAGCTGAATTCCATGCGTGAAGCATTGAAGATAGCACTGCAAAAAGAAAGAAAGCTATGCGTTGCCACAGGCATGAAGTTCCCTTTTTCAATACGTGGTATGGATAGTGTAGATGACCTTGATGTGCATAAAGTTACAGTTGCAAGTGCTCATGCTAGCAAGGATAATAGCTTGGATACAAGTGTGGATGCCCATATGCACAAAGTCAATGCAAATGAAATATGTGAAGCAATTTTGGAGAGCATACACATGCCAATGGTGCAAAATGGCAAGGACGCAGTAGAAAAATGTGAAAGTTTGAGCACTAGCACGGAAAGTGAAGATGATGAAACTAAAATTCACAAGGATGAGGCAACCTATGATGGTGACACATCTGATGTTTGTGAGAGTTGGTGCGATGATGTATGTGATGATGACATAGAGTCACTAGATCCATTGAAGGATATGGTAGCCTTGCACAAAGAGCAACGTATCTTTTGGGAAGCAGCTTTGCAGCAACATGGCATGGATGCTTGCATTGATGATGAGATGATGGGCTATGGTCAGGGAGTTTCCACATCAAGCAAAGATGACGTAGGAGATAATGATGCTATGATGGTTGATATCACCTTGGGTCCATGTGCTTTACCAGAGCTAGGGGTTGGGCAACCCTATAGTGGTTGTGGTGCAAAGACATTGGGTCATGAAGGTTATATGGATGAGTTCTATGTGTGCAAGGATTTGATGCTAGTGCCATCTCCAAGGGATGTCCGTGAGAATATGTGACGTAAGGTTGTTAAGTACGTATCAACTTCTTGAGGATGTGGATAACAAGGAGGTTAAAGTGACCTTTTGCTTGCATAGTGATCTTATGTATGCATTTCACATGCTTCAATGTATGTCTGAGCCCTATCTCTTCATCTGTGAAGATCCTGATTGGCAATTGGCGAGTCTTGGGGCTAGTTGGCATGATGAAGACTGGGTAATGATGTCTTATTGTGGCCTTGTATGCATGTCTTTCTCTTTTCAAGTGGCAAATGTCTTATCTGGAAGAAGAAGATACTGGTGATAGTGTTTTTGAAGCGTGTTTTCAATTTTGGAATGGAGTTGTTAATGCTTGGAGTGATGGTCTCTTGAGCGTGGGGAGTGAAGAGCAATCAATCCATCAAGAAGATTACGTGGGATTTATGGTTGTCAATCAAATGGGCTCTAGTTATGAGTTGCATTTTGAGGTATTTGTGAGTTCTGCTGATTGGAACAAAGTATGGTACAACATGGCATGTGCCAACCTTGGAGAAGATTTAGATTATTCCTGGGATCCAGGTGGAGAATGGCATTCATGCAAGAAGATAAAAGCTTTCTTATTTGGTGTGAGTGGAAGTCTTGGACACATAGGTGGTGCTATGAAGCTTGACGAGTTTCCCTATGATCCTGGAGGAATTTTGGGGTCACTTTTGTAGTTTTTTGTCACTGTTTGATGCAAGTGTTGAGCATAAATGCTCTAGTTGGGGTTGGGCAATGATGATAAACCACTTTTGATATGTACAAAGTAGTGCGTATATGCATGGTCATATGTACAAAAATATGTAAATACATGCATTTGGGAGATTTACAAAGTGGTTTCAAGTTTTAAAAACGGGGCAATGTGTGCACATTCTAAATATTCATGCTTGTGTGTCGACAGTCGAGCATACGTACATGCCTGTATAGGGTATCGGGGCCTTGGATATGGTTCTAAGTGGCTTATTTTGGCTCTAGATAATGTGTTTGAGCTTTCTAGAATGTAAATAATGCAAGCGACAAGTGTGGGTACTCTCATCCGGCCTCTCGAGAAGTTTGACACATACGGTAACTGTCTATTTGCGGCGCCTGATCTGCGGTGATACGTGCATCGCCCTAGAAGTGGTCCAAAATGGAATGTGGGGATGTGGAAATGTGCTTTGGGTATCGAGGATCAAGTGTGAGAAATTTGGTGAATTTTGGAGTTCGTTTGGGGGTTTTTCCTGCGAAAAATGACCTCCAGGGGCCAAAACTGGGCAAAAAAAGGTCAAAAAATAGTCAACAAAGGTGTGAAATGGCTTAAAATTGCCACATCACTCACGGTGCCGTGATGGTCCAGGCCAAGGGAGGACTTGGAAGAGCAATATCAACACTTTCACCCCTCTATGTGTCGAAGGAAGCAGGGTTCCTACAGGTGGTTTAGTGCAGTCCCGTCGCGTTCGTGTCCTGTTTTCGAGTGTGTGGAGGAGTAAATGAGAGCTTTATGTCTTCAATTTTTGCACTTGGGAGAGTCTATGGAAGTTCTGAGGTTTCCATGGATGTGTGTGTGCAAGGAATTGAGGGAAGAAGGTGCGGCTTTCTGCAAGACTAAGTGACCCTGTATCGGTGCAATTAGGGTTGGCGCTACTCCAAAGAGTCCGACAGAGTGGAGTTTGGTGAAGCTTTTGCAATAGTTTGAGAGTGGTCATTTGTGGCTGGAGTTTATGGATTTTTTATGGTTTTTCTTGTATATTTTGGTTACCATCAAGCGTGATTTCAAGTGTTGATCACCTCGACTCTCCTTGTAGTGTCTGCGGGCAGCCAAGGGCTTGTAGGTCGAGGCGTTTGGAGTTTGAATTGAGCTTGTGGGTGGAGTTTTCAGGGAGATTTTGAGTGGTGGTGTGTGTGGGTTGGAATTCAAGTAAATTCCTTGTGTTGTGTTGAGTTGTTTGGATGTGTGAGTGTGCGCACAACATCTTTTGCTCCATCAACGTGTGTTCGTGGGATATTGAAAAACCCCTCTTTTAACATGTCTGAATGAATAAAATGACCCCTTATTTTAAGATTTTTTTTAAAAAAATTGAATATGAAAAACCCTCAATTTTAATGTATCTCCGTTAAATTACCTAAATTTGTTTCGTTTCAAAACCCCTACTTTTGAACTCACGTTATACATTAACATGATTACAGAGTACACCCCCCTGAGATGGAGTGGTGAATCGTTTGAGGGATCTTTGAGGGCTTCTCCATAGGCTTACTAGAGAAGGTCCTCAAAAATACTTCATGCATCTCCATATGTCTACTACATTCAAGAAAGGTCTCCATCCATTTGAAGGCCCTCCAAAGAGGAGGGAAGGCCTATGAGGGAACACTCTTTGTGTATGAGGTTGTAGGCTTTCCAAAAGAGTGGTCTCCATGAGGCTCCATTAACATAGTAAAATTGACCTCATAGCTATCGATGGAAACCAAAAACACAAAATGAAGCTAAGGGCCATAAAGCTAAAGCTAAAGTTCAATATCAACAACCCATTGTGACAAAGGAAATTTACGTTAACGAATTATATATTGTATGCAAAAATGAGTGGACTTCGTTTTTCGTTGATGGTTAAGCAGCAGCCAGCCCCCCCCCCCCCCCCCCCCCAAAAACAAAAACCAAACCCGCAGAGGGTTCAAACTTCATATCGATTGATTGACCAAAGGACAATTGATTAATGCCATGGTCACGTGAAGCATAGTTATCGGGTAAGACCTTATCGATGCAACAAAGCATTGGTAAGGTCTTGCAAAATCACCATAGTTGCAAAAGTCCTTGGATAGTTGCATGTAAGACGAATAACTAGTGGACATGTGACCATGCATGAGGCTCAGTTACTTCAAAAAGTGACTCATAACTATGCAGTAAGTGACCACTCCCTCGGTAAATAGCATTGATATAACTTATAAACATGGATTAAAATACAGCCGTTGATTCGTAATACCATACAAGAGGACTCAAGAGACACACCTACACGTCATCATCTTGTGAGTCCTACGAATTCTCTTCTTCTGAGGAGCTCTCTGGATGGGCCACTTCATTAAGGTTGATCAGCACCCTTCTGCGTTGACGTGGCGGTTGATCAGAAGCTGACCTGTCAACGGGAAAGCCCGTACTCGGTTTAGTTACTGCATACGACCAGCGAACAGAGGAGATGCCGGATCCATATCTCACGTACACTCCAGCTGAGGTGGTGGCCTGCAATTGGCTACCATACTCACATGATTGCGAGTTCTGTGGGGTATCAGCCAACGTGGCATCCTTCCACAAAGAGGCGACTGGATCACAAAGCGATTCTGCAGGTAATGGGACATCTGGCGTAGCAGACTTCCTGCTCACTTTGACAGATGCGGTTGATGTGTCACAACCCCATTGGCAGCTCACTCCAGCTGGACCTGGGACTACCAATTGGGTGTCACATGGATTGACTGCAGGTGATGAGCTGTACTGAACCATGTTGATGTCAGCTTGAAGATCAGCTGAGTTCTCTGTGGAGATTTCTCTGATCTTCAAATCTTTCATGACGTGGTGCTGCCTATCAGCTGCTTGGCCTGCTTGGATTGCCGCCTTCTGCACCGCCCGCGGCGATAGATCGGCAGGGGGGTCTTCACCAATTGGTATCAGATCAGCTGGGAAATTGAGGGCAGCCAGCGGGCCGCGCAAATAGTAGAGCGCCATGTCATACGCTTTCGCCGCCGCCTCCGGGGTTGAATAGGAGCCGAGCCAGATACGAGACCTCTTCTTTGGCTGGCGGATTTCGGAGACCCATCTCCCCCAACTCCGCATACGCACCCCTCGGTACATCTTTGTGACATGTACTTCCGAGGTGATATTGCTCTCAGGGAGTTTTTTCATATGTACTGATGCAGCACTTCTTCTGCCTGTGCTTGCCACGCACCGGCTTCTCATATGATGATGGCTGTGGCCGAGGTTGGACTTCCTTGCATCATGGTTTCTTTGTAGGAAAGGAAGTGAGCTTTGCAATTGGACATCGTCATCTACGCCCTGCGCAAACATGGCAGAGTGTGATGAGGGAGGCAAGACAGAGGGCAGTCAAGATAAAGTGGAACAAGAATTTGCAGCGGTGGTGGTTTTGGGCAGGAGAGCAAAGCATCTAATCAAAGGAGGGGAAGAATGAGCCGCTTCTGACCTACTCCAACCATAATATAGGCATAGTCTTGATGCCATGCTAGAAGTAGGCAGCAGCAACAGCTTGTTTATGTAAGTGAACAGTAAAAGGCAGAAGGAAAATGTGTGAGAGAGAGAGAGAGAGAGAGAGAGATTGCGTTTGTGGGAAACGTGCGTGCGCAGGTAGCGGTTATATCATGCTGGCCGGGAGTAGTCGGATTGCTAGAAGGGCCTGGCGGTGGCAATGGCAAATTAGAGTAGGACCGACCGCGAAGATCTAACCGACGGGGTTTGAACTCAGGACCTGAGGCAACTTCCGCAGCAGTGCCCTTAGGGTCCCGACAAGGATAAATTGACAGCCTTCCAGCGTGCCTTGTGATGACCTGTGCTGAGGCAGTAAAAAAAGAAAGGAGAACAGTTGAGTTACAGTAGTACACCAACATGGATATTATTTTGGCACTGTGGTTCGCACGTCCGACAATTGAGGTCCCGGGCTCCCCACCCCCGCCGCCGCCTCATCAGTGGAACACTGGATCGCGTGCTCCTGCCGACTCCTACCCTGCTGCTTGCTGTACTCGTAGCTCCTCTTTACAATCCCAACCAACTTTAGGTACTTTATCTCGCCTTGAGATTCGGATTTCCACCGCCACTCCTTTCAACCGCCTTTCCAGGTCGAAAAGCTTTCTTGACTCCCGTGGAACAATCATTTCCTCAAGCTCACTCGGCACACACACACACACACACACACAGAGAGAGAGAGAGAGAGAGAGAGAGAGAGAGAGGTTAGAATTTAGAACGAGAACTTGAGAAGAAAGAAGAAGAAAATTCGCATTTTTAACTTCCTAGGAACAATCCAAAAGAGCTCAAAGATGCTCACACGTTGTCAATTCAACTCAAGGGTCAATTGTGAAGACATCTTACTCCAAAGAATAATCAATTACCATAGCTCGGTGATAGAAAGGTTATTAGGATAAAGGGACCAACTTAAGGACACCCAACGCAAAGATGGCGCCGAGTTGTGCTTGCCAAATTTGTGCAACTTGCAATTTTAAACTAACTATGTCTTTGCTAGCGTTACTTTTGTGGAAGGTAATTGTAAATTTATAATACACATGCATTAGGTCAATACATGGGGTTTTTCTTGGAACTTAGTTTGATTTGGCAATTTGTATTGCAGGATGCAATGTATCGGTTGAAAACACAAAATTTACCAGTGAAGGGGAGTAGAGAGTACCACATGCACGTAGATGATTACAAGGAAAGCTATGATTTGGCTGTGAAAGAAACCGAGAACCTTTTTGTGCAAAAGGGACTAGAGATAGCAATCATAGCCAATCCCGAAAATGGAACATATTTTTTTCAAAAATGCATCTCTTTTGTGGGTTGGGAAGAGCTTAGGGTTGCAAAATGACCCCCTTCAGATTCTCTGAGGTTGGCACGGGCACAGATTAGTCCTTCAGAGTAAGTACTATCTACTTTTGAAAGCACTGTTTGTTCTCCTTAATTTAATTAGAATGTTATCCATTGATAAATTGCACAAAATATCTTTTGATCGATATATTGGCCAAGGGCGATGTGTCGTTAGTGGAGACATCTTTTCCAACGCAAGAGAAGCCCTTCTCATCATGTTTGAGAGTGCACGTATATTGGTGGTAGCTTGAAAGGTGGACATACTAACACTAGAGTTTGTGGTCTTATCTAGTATTGCCACATTACTAATACTTAATGTGCAGGGGTGTATTGAGTGTGGCTGAGAACTCCACGTTAAAGAAGCTACATGCACGCGCCGCACATGATTGTGACATGTTTCTTGGCGATGCATTTCAGGCTTTTCGACAAAAGCACTTTGGCAAGGCTTTTGTCAGTGGAAGCAAACCATACGAGCTACCTACAACGTAGAGGAGCAGTCGTATTTCTCTTGTACTATCCTCGACGCATGTTATACATGTATTGAGCTATACAATATCAAAATTGTGTGTTATGAATGGTGGAGTTATCTATCCTCTTTTTTGTGTTGGAATTAGTGTTGCAGAGAAACTCACACAGTTTGGAGAAGATGAAGGAAGCTCAAGGCACACAGCTGAGAGTGTATTACTTAGTGTGCAATGGAAAGATAGATAGCCCTAGAGTGATGGGTGTATATACAATGCACGGGGGAAAAAAACCTCTTAAAGAGGGAAAAAATGCCCCGACGGTCCTAGTGTGTTCACACACATCACTACCACATGCATATGGTAACAAATCCCCCCTGGAGTGATGCGGTGAACGAGAGCTGGCACATGAGTAAAGGGAAGTGCCATGCCCTGAGGACATGATCAGTCCACAAAGGGGAGTAAGCCCAAAGCTTTTTGGAAAGCTTCGAGCTTCTCATGGGACTATGCCTTTATGAAAAGATCTGCAATCCTGTGTTGGCACATAAGCCACGTTGATCTCTCCTGTTGAGAGCTTCTCCCTGACATAGTGGTAATGCACCTCAATATGCTTTGTGCGAGCACGAAAAACTGGGTTCCTCGCAACTACCAATGCGCTCTAACTGTCAGTGTAGATAGTGTTGGCAGTTTTCTCTCCAACACTCAAATCATCCATAAGGCGTCAGAGCCATACACACTCAACTGTAGCTGTGAAGACTGCCATGTACTCACCCTTATAACTCGAAGTGGCCACATTAGGTTACTTCTTGCTCAACCAAGATATACATGAACTACCAAGCATGAAACAAAAACCACTTGTGGATACTTGAGTGTCAAAACAACTAGCCCAATCTGAGTCCAAAAAAGCATGTAAGTCTGGCGGCAATGATCCCCCCTTGGGATAAAACAAGCCAAGATGTAAAGTGCCACTAAGGTAGTGGAAAATCCTCTTGACAGCCTACCAATGCTTAGACCCTGGGCTATGCATAAATCTGCTGACCTGTGAGAGTGCAAACTAAATATCCGGCCTCGTGTTGCATACATAAATGAGGCAGACAAGAGCAGTTTGGTAAAGAGTGACATCAACAAGATCTCTAGCATCATGTAGACTCAACTTCAAACCTGTTTCCATGGGAGTGGCAATAGGTTTGCAATCCTCAAGTCCAAACTTACATAGCAATGTCTCTATGTAACTTTTCTGACACAAGGCAATACCACCATCACAAATGCTTAAACTGCGTGCCCAAGTAATGATGCAACAACCCCAAATCTTTCATCTTGAAAGTAGCATTCAATCAGCCTTAAATTCAACAATATGTCTCTCATTTGGTCCAGTGATTAGCAAATCATCTCATAAAGAACCACAATGAGAAGTACATCACCCTCACGCTTTACATACAATGTGCTTTCTGTTGGACTGTTACAAAAGCCTCGTTTGACCAAATGAGTGTCAGATTTCTCATACCAAGCATGAGGAGATTGCTTCAACCCATACAAAGCCTTCTTACATCTGCACACTTTGTTCTCTTGTCCTTTCTTTACAAAACCCCAAGGCTACGTTACATAAACTTCCTCAAACATGTCACTAATTAAGAAAGCAGTAACAATGTCTGATTGATGTACATCCCAACCAAAATGAGCTACTAATGCACATAGAAAATGGACAGTAGTCATACGACAAGTGGGAGCAAAATTCTCTTCATAATCTATGTCTTTTTGTTGTGCATAACCCGTTGCAACAACTCGAGCCTTATGGCAATCGATCTCACCATCTGGCTTGCGTTTCAACTTGTAAGCCCACTTTATACCAATGGCTTTTTTGCTAGTATGCAAATCACATAAAGTCCATGTGTCATTTTCTATAAGTGCATCATATTCTGATTTCATGGTAGCCATCCAATTTTTTGAATTCTGTGCTTCATCAAAAGACAGAGGTTCTTCAACATCATGTAAGCTATACACAGCCAAAGAATAACAATTTGATGCATAAGATGCATGGCAAGAGCCTGAACGAGTACGACGAGATAAACGTGCATCCAATTTAATGTCACGCAATGTATGCACCAACCATTTTGGCATACCTCTAGTCTGCTGATTTTCAGATCTTTCCTCATCAAGTACATCATGTACATCTGCATCAGTAATATGCTGATATGTAACATTTTTTAGAAACCCCCATAGGCTGTACATTTGCCTTATTGGAATTTACATTCGAACTTCCACCACTAAAAAGAGGCAACAAAGTGTCATAAATGTCATGTGAGCTTACATTACTGTCTCTAGTACATGACAGTAAGGGTTGAACAGAATCATCCACAAACACTATATCCCATGAAAGCAAAATACGCTTTGTTTGCGGATGATACAACCTATAACCTTTTCTTTTAGCACTATAACCAACAAAAGTACATTTGACAGCCTTATCATCCAATTTTGTGTGTTGTGTTTGTGGCAGCAAAGCATATGTCAAACAACCAAAAACATGCATGTGCTCAATAGAAGGCTTTCTATCATGTCATGCTTTATATGGAGTAATAGACTGCAAAGCTTTTGTAGGACACCTATTAAGTACATAAGTGTCACACATGATGACCTCAAGCCAAAAAGAATGCGGCAAAGCTTGACTTTTGACCATACATCGTGCCATTTTCGTAAGTGACTTGTTTTTCCTCTCAGCAACACCATTTTGTTGAGGTGTATAAGGCACTGTATATTGGGGTTTTATCCCACGACTAGCCAGAAATGCATTGAATTCATGAGACATATACTCCCCCCCTCAATCGGAACGGAGGGTGCCCATAGTACATTTTGATATATTTTCAGCCATAGCCAGAAATTGTTTGAAGCACACAAAAACTTCCGACTTCACTTTAAGCAGACATACCCATCCATGCCTCGAGTAATCATCAATGAAAGTCACGAAGTATAGGTAATTGCCCAAGGACGGATTTTGCATGGACCCACAAACATCACTATGCACAAGCTGCAACCTGCATGTGGCTCTAATTGAACCATCCTTTGGAAACTTTGGACGCGCATCTTACCTAAAATACAGCCTTCACAAACATGTTTAATAGGTTCTTCAAGATGCGGCAAAGAAGAAACCTTATCAAATTTCTGCAAACGCAACAAACTGGCAAAATTCAAATACCCAAAATGTGCATGCCACAATTTTGCATCTGAAACAACCCTTGAATCTGCAACTGCATTTCCCAAATTTTCTCCACACTTCTCATACAAAGTGATCTTATATAGCCCACAGCACAAAAGGCCAGATGCAATATTTCATCATCAAAATTGAGATCATAAACTGTATATCTGTCATCCACAAATTTGACTATAAGTCCAAGTCTAGCAAGTGTAGATACAAATAAAAGATTCTTCTTGATCCTAGGTACATAAAGTGCATCAAAAAGTGTGAAATAACTGCCATTTACAGCAGTAAGCACAATCTTTTAAACCCCTTGAACAGGATAAGAGGCATTGTTGGCACAAGTGACTGAATTCCCATGAGGGACAGACTCCAGAGAGGTGAACAATTCACAATGTGAGGTAATGTTCTTTGTAGCACCACTATTGAAATACCACACATGTGAATCTACAGCAATACTGACATGCATGCATCATAAACATCAGGATTGTAAGTGCACTCTGCACGAAAAGCCCATTCTACATCAACATCAACATCACAGTCTCTGTTCACGGAAGACTCAACAATGGCTGCATTTGTAGTGGAACGAGCATTTGCAGTGGAGCCACCCTCTTTCTTCTTAGCCTCTTTGGCCTTCAACTTAGGACACTGCTTGATCAAGTGATCATTAGATTCACAATAAGCCCTTATCACCAAAATTTCCAAACGCTGCCACAACAAAAGAATTAGGAACAGAAGTTTTGCCACTCGCAGCAGAACCATAAGAAGTGGTTGCATTGTTGTTACCACCCTTTCTTTGAGAAGCAATAAAAGCCTATTCAATTGCATGTTTTCTAGTCCTATTTTTACTGGAAAGTGACTCTTGGAACATCAATGTGCATAATGTATCAAACTTGACAACTTCAATATTTCCTTGGGTCATAAGTCTCCAAGTACTAGCAAAAGTCTGGTAAGGCATCAAGAATAGTCTGCACAAGGGAGCTGTTTGAAATGACTTCACCTACAGAAATAAGTTGCTCATTGATATCCTTGACACCAGCAAGAAAAGTGTCCATATCATCTTCCTCATGCATAATCTTCGATTCCAGCTCTTTATGCAACAAAGTAATTTTTGCCTCATTACGGCTTGCATAAAGACCAGCCAGAATATCCCAAGCCTGTTTAGCAGATTTCGCTGAACGAATGTGAGGAGTAATGGTGCGCTTCACAGAAAACACAATCAATGCATGAGCCTGCGCATCCTTTACATCCCAATGAGCTTGTTCTGTTGTAGGCAAAACAACTCTAATAGCAGCAATCCTTGCAGCAAGACCTGCAACATCACCTACATCCTCAGAACTAGGACATACATCAATGCCCTGCACAATATTCTAGATGCCCTTTGACACAAGAACATGTTGCATCATGTAAGCCCACATAGGTTAATTGTCCCCATCCAATCTGTTCTCAGCAAAAACAAACATCTTTGAACACATCTATGTTGTTGTCAGCCATGGAAAATGCCTGCACTTGATGTGAAAACTGCTCTAAATGAGGAGAAATTGAGAGAGACCAGCATGTGCTATATAGCACAACCCGTAGCAGACTGTATAGGACCTGTTATTAGTAATTGGCACTTACAAAGATTTTGCACAAAATGACAAAGTTGCCTGTGCAGATCTGGCTGTAGTGGAAATGGAGGTTGAAATGAGCTCGAATCAGAAATCTAAGCCCGAATAGGAAATTTGAGCCCGAAATTTGTGAATGCTTGCCAAAGCTCATTGAAATCAGAGAAAGTGAGCAGGCGTGTGCTGGAGCTACTGGCAACTAAGCCCGGGAGGACGTAACCTGCTCTGATACCAATTGTTGGAATTAGGGTTGCAGAGAAATGCACACAGCTTGGAGAAGATGAAGGAAGCTCAAGGCACACAACTTAGAGTGTATTACTTAGTGTGCAATGGAAAGATAGATATCTCTAGAGTGATAGGTGTATATACAATGCATGGGGGAAAAAAACCTCCTAAAGAGGGAAAAATGCCCCGGCGGTCCTAGTGTGTTTAAACAGATCACTACCACATGTATATGATAACATTTTGTAGATGGTGGTTGGGTGCCCTTAAAATAGGTCTTTGTAGTCCATACCCTGAGCATCCCAACAATGTGTGGGTGGAGTCTGAGAGAGAGGAGAGTGGTATCTATTCTGATCCATGGCAAGCAAACATGGAGAGACTATCCATGGTTTATGGATTATGTGGATGGAAAATTTCCCAAAGATGAAGCTGAAGCATATAATGGTAAGTAATGTTTTTCTTGTTCAGCTAATGTGTTTAGTTTTCTATAGTGTCCTCAAATTTTTTTTGGACTTGCAGCATTGCACATAAAGGTTAAGGGTAAGGGCAAAAGCAGAAGTGTCACCATCAATCATCCTCCCACCGATGCCATTTCCCCTAGCACAATCAAGGGACGTCAAAGCCCAAAAATTGTAGTTGGACAGACCTAAACAAGGTAAGAAGAGAGGATGACCATTCATCAATGATTTTTCAGAGTTATTGAAGTATTTTTAGAGTGAAAGGAGCGAGTATGAAGGTGACGAGTCAGATTATGAGCAAGGTGATTCTGAACGTCACTTGGAGTCACGAAGATCTAGTCCTTCCCAAGCTTCGAGATCCTGGGGTCCCAAGCGAACCATATCCATTGCTATTGGACAAAGCGAGGGCAGTCACCATGTTTCCATTTAGTCACCCAAACCACTTGACTCCTTTCCACTAGGTAAGAGATGCCACCACAAACAAATGCTTGTTTTGACAACAACAAAATTGTGGTACCTAATATTTCATTAAATTTTGCATTTGCCACAATTTCGGCTCACTCTGACACACAAATGGAAGAAATTATAAGTGCAAGGGTAGTTCCAGCATATCTTGTAGTATTTGCTGATGTATGCCATCTATAGAAGGCTATCATGGATTCGAAGATTTCTTCTTAGTAAGTTTATGACACTTTGGCATCCACGTTGATCTTGATAAGCACTCACTCGATCTTCTTTTATATGGTATTTATGTATTACAGGAGCCTTTGAGTGATCCAATTTTTGAGTGGGTCTTTGTCACACTTCGGCAAAATGGAGCCAGATCAGCAGCTTGGAGGGGTGGGACTTGTGTGGGCAGACCTTCCCACACATTGCAAACTTGATTCCGGCATTGGTGGCATACCCCAATGGAATGCATTCTCTATCGATCAGTGTGTTCACCTTGGCTATAGAGTTTTTACTATCGGATGGCATAATAGTCATGGCGTGTTGGGCAAACCACTTGGCAATCATCACCGAGGAGACCTGCTTGCAAGATTTTCTATTTTTCTCTGTATGGTGTCACACACATACATTGTGATAGATGACTTCACAAATTCAGTAAATTCTCAACCATTTCTCCATGATGTCATGCGAGGGGGTCACGCATCTAAAGGGCACGGCGCAAACCTAAGGACTAGGGCAGTCACAGACTACAGCCAGGTAGCCGGGCTAGACAGTGTGGATAGGGAATCCATCTAGGGCAAGGGGCTAGGAGCCCGCCTATATAATGGGGGGTTGGGGGGAGGATCCGAGTCGTCTATGCTCCCCTAGTTCTTATATTGGTATCAGAGATTAGGGAGGAGGAGCCATGCTCTTGTTCGTTTTTTAGGCGAGCTCTCCATGGAGCTTCTCTCTCAAAGGAGTGCATGGCTCTCTCTTGCCCATAGAAGGCTATGGCGCTATCAAGAAGGCTCTCTCGATGTCTTTCTCTCTCTCTCACGACGTGATTTCATGCCTTTTCATGCTCAAGAAGAAGGACAAGGCATGGCCGTGGGCAGTGTCCCTTGCAGAGCCGAAAGGAGATAGCTATGGGAGCAACCGCTTGCACGAAAGGAGGACCGAGACCGATTGCCACAAAACAGCTCGCAAGTGGGCTTGTTGGGCTCGCGCTGCGGTAAAGAAGTCTTTTTGACACAACGGCATATGCCCTCGCAGCTTGTAATCACCGCCATAGCTCTCTCTTCCTCGGCGCTACAGGTCCACCTCCATTGCCAGGCTAGGTGCCCTAAGGCCACCCTAAGGTGACACTGCTACAATATATCATCAATAAGCGGGCTGAGTTGCATGCATCGATCATGCAAGACATAGAATGTAGAAGATGTAGCATGGTAGTGACTGTGTAGCCATCATGAAAGTGATCGGCTTGTCATATGATTGGCAGACTTGGCAATGTACATAAATTTTCCATGCAAGGGAGGTAAGTATCTTAGAAAAGTTTCAAATTTTTCATTTGCTTGACGTTTTCAAGTCAAATAGGTACGAATGCTTAATGTGACAACAATACCCAAAGCTGAACTACCATGTCGCCACTTATTCTAGATAGTGACATGCAAAGACCTTCAAAACGGTTAGGAGGCTAGTACCAATCGGTATTGTCATTCACTTGCATTAAGAAAAGTACAGGCAAGGCTTGCACTCGGTACGATACAGATGTTGGCATGGTTGAATGATTGCTTTTGTTTACGAACACGGAAACTCGCGTACGCTTTGTGTATATGCTTGCACTAGATATGGATTGATGCAAGTATATGCTTTTAATATGGCGTCCTAATTAACCAGGTGGTGGATCGACACGGTCAAAGTTTGGTAAACAAAATACTCAACACGCATAGGCGAGGCCTGTGGGAATAGTAATTTGGCAAGGCCGACGAGTGCTAACCTATTATTTGTACTGTAAGGTAGCAAGGCTCAAGTTTGTGTAGGAAACATCATCTGGTTGGGCTACATAGCCAAGGTCTATTCCACCCTTCAGCATGTAAAAGAAAATCAGGCATGGCCTATGATTTGTAAGGTTATGGTACTCGACAGGGACAATCACTACTTTTTCTTTTTCGATGTTGGCAAGCAATGCTAGGAGAGAGATCCTCGGCCCATTGTCTGCCACCATCGATGCAGTCAACCTAGATTATGATCCTCCAGCAGTACAGCATGGCTCCATATCTTATGTGAAGCATGGCTTCCCTTTTGACATTTGGCATAGTCATTTCCAAATTTGGGAATATGCTAATAGCATACGAACCTAGGGAACCTTGCCAAGATGTCTGCAAGTTTTTCAATGACATGAGGGCGTACCTACCTCACTCAAGCAGCAAATATGGTTATGAGCCAGATTTAAGCGAGTTTTTATTTCGGACACTCCAAACAACTCGCCACAGCAGGCCGACAAGGTTAGTCAATTTCAAGTTATGTTTCTTTTTGTCTATGTTTTACTTTTCATTTTAGAAAGATCACTCTCTTGTGCAAAGGAACGTGCTTGGGCAGACTCTATAAGAATCCATTGTACAAAGCATAGTGATTTTCCTGTCTTCATGTGACGTACGGATTATCTTATATGCCAAGGTATTATCCATTGATTTTAGATCCATGATAATGGCACACATCTTGGAATTATGTGGATATAAGCTCATAGTACACAATGGCGCACTGTGATGTATCCATGCCAATGTAATCGTGCAAGGCACGTATACCAGCGTCTCACATGGTTGTTGTTGTTTGCATACATTTTATTTGTATGTTTATTCATAGGCACCGTGCCATACATTTTCACCTGATACAGTCACGATCACATACACAGTCAGTGGGTCAAGATGTGACTTCTGGTACCTCTCTCTACGCAGGCTTGGTACAATTACACTGATGTACGCTTATAGGATAATCTATGACATAGACATGGTCTGCACTAGAGCAATTGAAAAGGGAATACAACACATTACAATAAGGGGATTTGCTCAACCCATCATTCTCTCTCTCTCTTTCCAACTTCTGTGCGGGAAAGGTGAAACTAGGCATGATTTTATTGCAATCTTTTTATGTTAATATTGTAACTGGAAGGACTAAACTCCATCTATTGACACCCATTTTGGCATGGCTAAGAGCATTGGCATGGCTAAGAGCCATCTGTTTGTAGTCTATCAGTGATTGATGTCAAGATCGAACACTTCTATTCAGTTAAGTACCCATCGATTATAATGGACAAGCAAGAGTCTTGGCATTAGTGATTTTTTGGGCAATATTTTAGCACGACACACTTTGAGTGTGAAGATCAAGTTGAGTTCTTGAACGTCTCAAACTTGAAAATGCGTCTCTCTACCAAGGTGTATAGATGAAGCAAGCAATTCAGACAGCAGGGCTGTTCACAAAACTCCTCGATTATGGATTTTGAGTCTAGACAAGATCTGATTGGGAATACAATTCCAACTTGAGTGGATCTTCTATTCTATTTACAACACTAAGAGTGTTTGTATGACTCCAGTTTTGGGGTAAGACCCAGCTCTTGACTTAAGATACTATCGGTTGCTAGTTGAGCAGTTTTCCTGCAACGTTTAACCAAGGGGTTTGACAATGCTGATTTTAACCAAGGGATCTGGTTTGCAAAGGCAACACCCAGGGTTCCATGTGCAATACTTCTTGCCTTTCACTTAGTGTTCCTAGGCCTTGGCCGGCAAGAAATTTGGGTAGGTTATTTTCACTCCGCTACAGGTACGAATATGTTTTGGTTTGTTTTTTCTACGTAGGATGCATGTCCATTTTTTCTCTTCAGAGAGATGATAAGGTCATGTAAGAGCCAAAGACATTTGGGCTATAGTGTCCAAAATCAGTTTCAAATTATGCAGTTATAGACCCACTTGTAGGGTTTATTTGGCAGATGGTATGCAACATGGTCTAGGGACTCAAGGAGTTTGGTTTAGCCAGTGTGGAGCAAGGCTAATGAGGGTCCCTCTCACTCCCGTCGTAGAGTGTTTGCAGTTACCTCCACACACAAGTACATCTTGTACTTATAGTATGTTCTTTTTTTAGACATCCTTAGTTGAAACATTTTCCACATGTGGAGAATGTGAGTCTCTTGGACTGACACTGGCGTCCACTATTTCAAGTATGTGTCACGACAAAGTTCCTAGGTGTTGGTCAGATTTATTTTCTAGACCATTTTCAGCACGACGTATCATGAGCAATTTTGGTGGCTAGAATTTGTCAGATACTTAGAATGACTTGTTCAGGTACAAGTACCGCTAAACAATATTACAGATGGTTGTTTATATATATAGCAAGGATCTGAGTTATCAATGAAAAAGTTTCAATGTTTGTCCCTAGAAGTGATTCATGTTTCACCTTCTATTATGGTTCAAACATTTTAGCAAGCCTTGAAAATGATTGAAACTAAAAGTATTTAGTTTCTTTTCAGAATTATTTACATTCCTCTTTACTGTGTGCTACACACATCACATTCGCCATAAGTATTGGCAAGAATGATCATGGATTTCGAGGTTTGGATCTCTTTTTTGCTAAATGCATGCACACTAGGTGTTATGGACCCTAGTGTTTAGCAAAAGTTGATTTGGAACGGCATGCGTATTCATCAAGTTGTTGCTTATGAAGCATTTTGCACTCTATATGCAGTATCTCCATGAGATTACTTTTGGGTCTACCAATCACCAATAGAGGTCATGGATCAGTTTGTGTGCTTGTGGTTTTTAATTTCAAGCTAAACACGATGGCTATTCCAGACATTATTGATTCCTCAGCAATGTTGTACGATATTGTGATCCCTGTTTATCAGTCATCTGGGAAGACTTTCTGTAAACCGTGGGGGCAACACACCTCATACTATCAGTTATCCAAGGGGATACGCAAATTATAAAGTGTAATCTTGTGCTAAAGGATATGCAAAGTGCGTACATTAGCACCAAGAAATCCAATTAATAAGAATTTATTGCTCTACTTGGAGTTTGCTTACCATCAGATAAAGCATGTTTGCAATTAGGTTTAGTCTCTTCATGTATAAGTCAGGTTCTCAATCTTGAACACTAGTTATGGTGGGGTTGTTTACTGATGAAATTTGAGAACAAGTCAAGGACTTACACTTTGGATGATGAGTTATCTCATCAAGTTACCTTCATGGAAAGTGAAAAGCGGTACTCTTTCATGTATATCTTTGTTGTGATAACTTGTTTAGAATGCTTCTATGCGTTCTAAATGGAGTTACACACACTATGATTGGATTGGAACCAGTAACACAAGATGGTTGCAAATGGACAACAATGTGCAAAATCAAGATGTTATTCTTGATTATATTGGACCTCCTACTGCACCATGTTACGATCAAACAAATAGCTGGATCCATGAGGGATACCATTGTGGAAAACATTCGTGTTCTTATGAAGATCCTACCACTTTTGTTTTCGAGGACAAAAACGCTTCTCAAAGGGGGGAGTAATGTCATGCCAAGGGCCAGGCCAAGGGGTCATGAACCTAAGGGGCACGGCCCAAACCAAAGGACTAGGGCGGTCACGGACTACGGCCTGGTGGCTGGGCTAGGTAGTGTGGACAGGGGATCCATCTAGGGCAAGGGGCTAGGAGCCCTCCTATATAATGGGGGGTTGGGAGGAGGATCCAAGTCGTCTAATCCCGTAATTCTTATACATGAATTGCATGGTTGGTAGATATTGGTGTGTTTTTTGTTATTGCATGTCGCCACCTTATTGCTGGTCATGTTCACACGTAAAATTGAAGGCCTTTGAGTGATTCCTCTATATGATAGTCAAGCAAGAGATGTGGCAGTTGGCAACGATGGGTTTGAGTTTGATTGTGACATGATTCGAGAGCCACTACGGGACTTTCTATGGACGCTAGATTCCCTTGGAGCACCATTTTGGATTGGAGTAGAGAAGAGCGAGTTCTTTTCTCGGTAAGTCAAGCAAGGAACTTTTATGCTCGATTTTTTCCATTGAACTAGTCCACTAATGTGCCATTGAAATGTCTGCTAATATTGTGCTTTTGTAAACAGGTGGTTGTTGGGTATCTTCACAAAGGTTGGGGATGCAGTTTTAGATAGTCTTGTAGGTTGTAGTGCCTTGGCAATGGAGTGTGAGCGTCTACAACGACATTGCATCAGCATTGAATGGGATAAGAAATTGTTTTTGGCAAGTACTCAATCACAGTAGCTTCTTCCTACTGGTCTAGGATCGACTCATCATCTGGGCGAGGTATCACATAGAGCACAGTCATAGCCATCCCCGTCTCCTTTATGACATTGCTAAGAGTCGGTTGTGCGTTCTCCTACTCTAGACCTTTAGCCATAGTTCTTGGTTATGGTCAACCGCTCTATCGGCCACTATTTCTCACATTGCCCATGGGGCCCGCCACCTACACCCGCCCTAGTAGCGCAACCCCCATAGGATTTGCGGCCACTCAAAACCTAAATCACGGCTTGCATCAATTACTCCATATTAACTTATTTCTATGGAATGGCACACCTAAACTTACTGGTTGGTCATACTATGTTTTAATTTTCGTACAATTTGCTATGTGTTTGGCACTATGTTTTTATTTGGTTACTATATATAATATTTGAGGGAAAATCAATTGATGGTGGTTAATCCTTTAGTGATTTTTTTTTCTTTGTAATTTTAAGTGAAAATATTATGGAGGACATGGTGTGAATGACCATTGAAGTAAAGACGCTTGTGGTTTTTTATAAATAGCTAGAAGGACACTAGTTTCGTTCATTCATTCATTCATGCACGAGTCACAGTAATTAAGTATCTATTTTCTAAAGTTATTTCTTTAGTTTTGTCTCATTCACATATTTACCATGCCTAGGGAAAATCGCGGACAACACGATGAGCATGTTCAACTCCCTCCCCGTGTTGACCCCATCAACAATGTGCACGCCAATTACATTCTCAATTGTTTATATGCTATGATTGTTGTATGCAAAACACAAAGTGCACAGAACTACACAAAACGCTCTCCATGATGTCGACAGGGCCACAAGCTCAATATTCAATGCCATGAAAAACCTTTATTTCAACGCACATCCAATCGAAGGGGATATCGATCAAGTTGCTACACTAGCTAACAATGCAAGTATGGTTTAGGGGAAACATGGTTTTCGCACCCCACATGAGTGTGCATCCTTCAAACGACATGTGGAGGCTTGGGTAGAAGTGTTGATGGCATACATTGATGTGCAAGGGAATAGCCAATGGAGCCAACCACAACAACAACTAGATCTCATCTTTCCTCGCTGATGTCGGAGAAATAAGGCCTTGACACCATATTAACATATTGTACTGTTTTGTTTTGGTCCATATTTATCTTATTGTAGTTGTTGTTTTAAGTTGTGTACTTTAAACCATCTTAATATTAGTCTGTGGTTTTTTTATTGCAGTTTTTAAATGTTGTTCAAAATCAAATTTCATTATTATGGAGTGTGAACCATTGAAATTGATTCATTGCAAACGTTTTTTGTGCATGTTTCATTGTCCGGTTGATGGCTTATCATGTTGCACAGTGTATATCATGATGTTTAAAAAGAGTATGTGTGCTCTACTATGGGTATATTTTCCATGTTTGTATACAAATGTGCATGTGTATGAGTACACACAAATGTGACAAAATAGAAGAAAACTTATCACTTTGGTGGTTAAGATTGTTGCCCAACATATATCATAACATTTGAGAAGACTATGTGCTTGTATGAGTGCACATGAGAGAGGCTAGTGAGAGAGAGAGATTTAAAAATTATGAATGTTTAATCAAGGAGTGTTTTCCAACGTGTCAGAGAGAGAGAGAGAGAGAGAGAGAGAGAGAGAGAGAGAGAGAGAGAGAGAGAGAGAGAGAGAAGCAGATGATGGTGGAGAAGAAGAAACTGATTGTTCAAACGTTGTAGAAAACTATCCAAAGAGACCTTGGAGATCTATCCAATGAGGAGAGTTGAGCTCAAGATAGGTTGTTCAATATGAAAATACCTTAAACCCATCTACCAAGCTTGGGTGGTAGAATGGTTGAACCATTTACCAGTTTTTTGAGGGCGAGATATTCCGCTTCATTGTTGGTACGGACATCTTCCAGGTCATAGGCCTTTGAGAAGATCACCTTCCCATGTGGGTCGTGTATCACCACACCTCCACTTTCTTTTTGCATTACCATCCTATACACACCATCAAATCACATGGTAAAATCTCCCACTAGGTTTGGTTCCTCCTTGCTTCATCTCATACTACTCTTGGATAAACATGCAAATCAATGACCTTGCTGACCAAGATGTCCGCCACCTGAGAACGCCTAGTATGGTCGATCTTGAACTCAAACTCAAACTCCTATAACTCTATCACACACTTCGTGATCCTCTTTCCTAGCTTTAAGTGCAAGACCACTTGAAGCAACAAATTGTTAGCCATTAGCACATAGAACTTTCGCACGATGAGGTGCACTTTGAACTTCCTACAAGAAAAAGCCAACGCCATGAGCCATTGCTTCGCTTCAATGTAGGTTTCCTCTCCCTTGCTTTTGAAGTAGATAGGCTTATAGCTCCTTCCTACTTTCTACAACAAAACCACCCCAATAGCCATGGTACCTACCATCATTGCCACATAGAGATTTTCCTCTCATTTGGGAGGAAGCACCCTCAGCAACTGACACAAGATTTCTTTCACCCTGTCAAAAATTTCTTGAGCTTCTCCATCCCAATCAAAGCCATGCACCTACTGAGCCCTCTTTTGAAGAGGATACACATACTGTGACGGCATACAAAAAAAGCGTGAAAAATACTTCAGCTTATGTACAAAGGAGGCCAAACCTTGCACACTAGAAGGAGGTTCCATCAAGACTAGTACATTGAACTTCTCTGGATCCACTTCAGTACTATTTTGTGAAACCATATGGCCTAGCGATTGTGCTTGAGGTTATGCTAGCTTGCACTTTTTATGGTTCAATTGACCTCCTTCCTCATCAAGCCTCTAAAAACATAGCCCAGATTTGACAAATGAACTGCACTTCTTAGGGTTCATTTGACCTCTTCCTCATCAAGCCTCTGAAAACATACCCCCAATTTTGAAAAATGAGCTTCCCTTGAGCTATAACACCCAATGTCATCCATAAAAACCTTAATGAACTTGCCCAAGTAGGGACCAAAAACCATGTTCATACAATCTTGGAAGGTTCATAAGCATTCACCAACGTCCCCATGGAGAGATAAATGTCGTCTTCAACTGTTCTTCAAGAGAAATCTCTAGCTGAAAGTACCCTCAAAATCCATCCATGATAGAGTATCTCTCATGACCTACCCACTGGATTTAAGATTTCATCTTCAAACAATAGCGGGTAGTGGTATCTCTTGGTCACCGCATTCAATGCCTCGTAGTCGGCACACACCCGTTGCTTCCCATTCTCCTTAGAGGTGATAACCACCAAGGAAACCCACTCTGACTCCTTCATGGGTAATATGATACCTGCATCAATCAGTTGGTTGATCTCTTGCCAAAGGGCTTCCTTTTGAATTTCCCCTATCTCCTTAGCTTCTATGCTTTTGTCTTGTACCCTTCCTACACCCTTCTCTCCTTGTAGATCTTTATACCTCATCTCAAATTTTTTTGAAAAAGAGGCACAAAAATTGACATATCCTTCTCTCTCCAACTTGGTCAAATCTTCACTTAGCATAGCAACTATCTTCTCTGCACTTATACCAACCTGCGGTTTCACCTCTTCCTTCACGTGAGAGCCTTCTACGATGATGCCAAAACATTGGCATCTATCTTAAGCATATCATCCTTGGTATCCATGTATCCCTCATCATATGCTGTCTTGGTCTTGTACTCATAGCTTGTCGTATCATCTTTGTCTTTTGCCACCATAGTATGAAACAACTCTCTTTGGTCTTCAGATCAAGAACCACCTATCTTCCTCTCTCCTTATCGAGCAAGGTGAACACCCTGCTCTCCCAATTCTTGCTTAGAACCTATCTCAAGCAGCCATGGCCTACCCAGGATAATAGGGTATGCATTATCACCTACCTTTATCATGAATAAATTTTTGAGGCACTCGATGCACATCCCCTTTACTCTTATGTCCTTAGCCACGCCCAAACACTTGGCTTTTGCATGGTTAGCCATCCTCATGCATACATTTGATTTAGCTACTTCTTTGACACCTATTTCCTTCATAGCAGTCTCCCTCATGACACAAACCTACACTCCACCATCTATAAAGGCCTACACTTGCATCCTTTTTTCAATGATCGCATCCACCAAACAAAGGACATCTGTCGGGCTACCCACTCTCAATGCCATGTTTTGCACTGCATGCACATTGCCCTTAGCTTTTGGTAGCCTGTTCTAACACTCACATACCACTGTCTTTGTAGCTTAGGATTCAAAGCTAGCAGCTGACCAAAGGTAATGTTAGCCTTTTATTTTGAACATTGCTTACCAGGTCATATTCAGGGTAGCCGTGTCTTAGCTTAAAGTCTGCTTGCTTGATTTCGCAACGCCTCCTCTTTTTGCTAGTTTTTGGCTGCTCCTTGCCTTCATTCACTTTCTCTTTGCATTTATAGGCCCTAGTCTCCCATTTGGTTTCTGTTTTCCTTTTCATTATGGCCTTTATGTTGGCTAAAATCCTACTTATCCACTCAAATGATCTTCACCCTAGGGACTTCACCACCATTTGGAGGAGCTGGTTGCACTAGATTTTGGACTACCTTTTCTCTCGGGCCATTAAGTTGTGTTTGGCCTCTTCCTCTACCAAGAAAATGGATAAATACCACCGCTTTCTCTTGGTGGATGAGGACAATCCGGCACATAGTGTCCTTCTCACCACAATTGTAGCACATGTCGGGCAATGATCTTGCCCTACCCCTTGATCCTCTTTGTTGTCCTCTATCCATCATGCTTAACCGCAATTTTTTGCATTTGCTTAGACAAATCTTGTATGGTTTGGACCAGTTCTGCAACACAACATCCACGCCTTGGTTCCCATGGTTCTCCTCATGGACATCATCCCTAGGACCCTGAGGTTGGATAGGAGCCACCTCTTTGTAGCTTGATACGCCTTGCTTCAATTCTTTTTTATTTTCTTGATTTTTGCCTTAGCAATGTCCACTGCACCATTGTAGTTTTCAGGGCTCTCAAAATCCACTTTCTTCCTCACTTTAGGATGTAGACACGCCATGAATTATCAAGTTTGAAGTAGTCACCATTAGCCGATTGCATGGCAGCCACGAACTCTATCTAGTACACTTCAAAATGATCCAAAAATAAATTGAATCTTTCACTTACATCCTGCTTGAGTGCTTTCAATTTGGAATCCATTTCAATTGGGGATGCCTCTTTGTAGAAATCGTGTAGGAAACATGCCAGTAGAGTCGGCCAAGCATGCCTTGGTTCACCTTCCAAAGATGCATACCATACCTTTGCTTTACCATGCATCACCAACGGGAATGTTTGCATCTTGCTGTCCTTGTTCAGCATACTGAGTGACAACATATACATCTCAAAATCTACAATCAACTCGTCTGGACTCTCATAACATGTGAAAATTGGCCCATAGCTTCAAGATACCATGTCAACCAATGCCAAAACTGCTTCTTTTCACCTAATTGGGAGCAAGCAGTGTGCTCCTTGGTGCAAGCACCAAAAGATGGAGAGGGGGAATGGGGGACACACTCAAAACACAAACAAATTGCCTTGCTATAGCTCAGGGCATTCACATTACTCTTATCCTCTCAAAAACACCTTCAAAAGTCACTTGCAAACTTTACAACACATGCACGCTAGCAAAGACTCCATTCAGCTCACACAAATCACCAATGCTAGCTTTGACATACCCACCACATACCACCACTCAAGTTTCCACTTCCTTTGTACCACAAAATGAACCACGAGAACACACTTTTGCCGGAAACGACACACACAAAGAGCAAGAGAAAAGAGAGGGAAAGGGGGAAGCGTTGCCAAAAATGGGGGACAATGGTCTTCAATTGCATGCACTATAAGAGGAGTGATCTATAATCGCTAGTATTGATGCGGAAAAACAAAGGAAAATGGAGAGAGAAAAAATTGTGTATGCGGCTATGAATGTGGTAGTGGTTTGAAAGCAATAAGCGCGGTAATATCTGCAGTAATATATAAACGTGCCCATTTGGGCCACCTAAAATTGGGTGGCCCAAATGAATCCTTTATTTTCGACCTACATAAAACAATCAAACATCAATTGTTTTTTGGAAGAGTATACAAAAAAACCAAAGAATTGAAATTGAATTTACTTTGCCTTGACAATTTAATATGCAGAAGATCAACTATTTAAAAAGTTTCATTAAAATGTACATAGTTGTATATACATTGTGCCACATTGGGACTTTATGAAATTTTGTTTGGAAAAATATTTCTCTATCTAATCCTCCTCGATCTCGTCGCCGTCCAGAGGCACGTACATTTGATCGTCTTGACTCTACTTAAACCCATACCAAATTAAACTGTAAGCTTTCTAGTTTCTAAAACCTTAGAAATTGTACAAAGCCTATAAATTCAACTTGAAAACAATGTAGAATGATTCAATCATAGCTGATATTAGTATTTTTGGAATCATAACCAGAGCTTTACTATGGTTAGTATTTTTCAGAATCAGATTTTGATAAAATCTGGAAAAGTTACGAGCCCTGAAAGGTTACACTAGGAATTCAATTAGTTAAGTAAAATTGGATGGTTTCAATAATTATTATTAGCAAAGACCTTCTTATCCTAAGGTTCTAGAAATTAATGATATTTCCAATTTTCATCATTAAAAATTAGTGAAATTAGTCTAAATCGATTTTCGAAGCTGAGGGGGCTGTGGGGAACCTACCCGGGACAGTTTTAGCAGCAGGTGGAACTACATGGAAGCTGGGACCTTGCTTGAGGTGCCAAAACCTGCCAAGAACAACCAGGGGCCCAGAAAAACTATAAAAAGATCCCCTTTCTTCACAAAAAATTAGACATGAAGCCTTGGTACATTCTATCTCATCTAGAGAGACCTCTATGCAGAAATCACTAGAGAGAAAAGCTCTAGTTGGTTAATCAACGGTAATTAGCACTAACCTTTCTTAATTAGCAAAGCTAGGTTAACCTATTTACAAATTTCTTAATTAATTGAAGATAAAACCTATGTATACTAAAAAATCCTCTCTTAATTCAAAATTCTCTGCTGATTATTGTGATTAAGCTAACTAATCATTATATCATATTAGGGTTGAAATTATCCATTTTAATCATAAATTAATGATAATTATATTAATTAAGTTTAGATTGAGATGACATAATTATTAGAGCTGTGTTAAAGTGTCATTATGCTAGAAAAACTATCTTGTAATTTTTTGAGTAGTTTCCATAATTAATTAAGCAGAATTACACTGTTTTTGAGAGAAAAGTAAAGAGGAAAATGATCAAACTAATCCAAAATTCCTTGAGATATTTATCAAAGGTAAATCATATCTTAGGAAACCTGTGATAATTATCTTAACCTCAGATAATTAGTTTACCTAATTATCCTAGCAAAAGTACACTATTTTTACGGGAAATTAAAAGGGGAAAAAGAGAAAATTGATCCAAAATGATTTGATATAATTATCAGAAATAAATCACATGTTATGAAACGCGTGATAATTATCTTATTCTCATACAAATTAGTTTAACTAATTATCTTAGCATAATTACATTGTTTTTAGGAAAAAATAAAACGAGAAAAATAGCAAATTGTTTCAAAATACTTTGAGATAATTATCAGAGGTAAATCATATTTTATAAAACTCGTGATAATTATATTTATCTCAAATAATTAGTTTACTAATTATCTCAGCATAATTACACTACTTTTAGGGGAAATTAAAAGGGTGAAAATAACAAATTGATCCCAAATACTTTGAGATAATTATCAGAGGTATATCATATCCTATGAAACCCATGATAATTATCTTAACCTTAGAAAAATAGTTTAACTAATTATCTTGGCATAATTACACTGTTTTTAGGGGAAATTATAAGGGGGAAAATAGCAAGTTGATCCAAAATTCTTTGCAATAATAATAAAAGGTAAGACACATCTTAGGGAACCCGTGATAATTATCTTAACACTAGGTTGGTAATGGGACACTTTTATGTCCTGTTAAGTGACCATTTTCTTTGAATTATGTCAAGAGTTTCAAAATGGATTTTGAGGTGCTATCTGTCTAGAAAGTTGTCTCATGAGCTGAAAAAAACTCGACATTTTTATGGAATATCACTTCCATCTTTAATCTTGTCCTTGCACAACATTTCACAACCTAAACTGTGTGAAAAAACGGGTCCTGTTTTTGGCCTTTTTTCAACTTTTTGCAACTATACCACTCTAGAATTCATGTTTGTGAGGTCTATAATGCTACAGAACTATCTTTAGTAGTCCTCAACATGTCTTGATGCTTCTAGGGAGAAATAAATGTTAAAGTTGTAAGTTATGACCAAATTACAAAAATTGTCAAATCCTGTTTTTTAGCCAATTTTAGCTCTTTTATGATTTTTTTGGTGGCTTTCATGATATCCAAATGAAGTTTTGATTTTCTATGTCGCATATTGTAACATAAAGCTAATATTGCTTGAGTTTTGGGGCACCTAATACCCTATTTTTCATACTAGACAACGATGGTTGATTTTTTCAATTATAGAAGAAAACAAAATATTCTAGTATATCAAGTATAGCTTTTTCAATATTGTTGGTTTGTTGTGACAACTACATGCATTTTGTAGGTAGTAACCATATCTAGTCATAAGGATCAAATTTGGCTAGATATCGAATAGATTCTATGGGATTCTACAACTCATAATGTTGAACCCAGTTTTTTCATGTTTGTTGTATTTAGCACTTTATCTTTGTCCCCAAGATTCCCCTTGGTAAGAGATGTATTATTCTTTTGACATGCTCCATGGCTCCTTATGAACCTAAAGGACAATAGGGAACTAAGAAAACATGCATATATTATTTGTATTGAACGTGGCTATAGAAACTTTGATGATAGGTTTGCAGAATGGTAAAAATTCAACTTTTTTGTACCTATTTCTTTTGGCAAAACAAAAAATAGTGAGTGAGAAGCAATCATATGTTCTGATCACTAACCCATTGAAGTTAACTAGGGAATTTATCTCAAGTCCTACAAAAATCCCTAATCTTATTTTTATGCAACGAAATGCAAGAAATGACTGTTTTGATGAAAATGTACTGGTCCATCAACTTTGGAGGCTTGGTGTGACCAAAAGATGAGAAATTTTACAAGTTTCTTATTTTTTCCATGTGTAGTAGGCCTTGAACTATAACCTCATGAAAGGATTTTACAAAATGATTGGATCTACTATGGTTTTGGAGGTTTTTTTCAAAACCCTGAAAGGACACTTTTATGTCCTGTTAGGTTACCAACCTAGTGTTAACCTTAGATAATTAGTTTAATTAATTATCTTAGTATAATTACACTATTTTTAGGGGAAATTAAAAGGGAGAAAATAGCAAAGTGATTTAAAATTCTTTGAGATAATTATTAGAGGTAAAGTAAATCTTTGGAGACCCATAATAATTATCTTAATCTCAGATAATTAGTATAACTAATTATCTTAACAGAATTACATTGTGTTTAGGAGAAATTAAAAGGGGAAAAATAGCAAACTATTCCAAAATGCTTTAAAATAATTATCAGAGAAAATTCATATGATAATTATCTTAACCTCGGATAATTAGTCTAACTAATTATCTCAACAGAATTACACTATTTTTAGGAGAAAATAAAAGTGGAAAAATATCAAAATAATCCAAAATGATTTGGGATATTTATCAGAGGTAAATCACATCTGATGGAACCCGTGATAAATATCTTAATCTGTCCCATAAGGTGTGATACACCTTTAATAATTATCTCAAAGTATTTTGGATTAGTTTGCTATTTTTCCCTTTTTATTTTCTCCTATATTGAGATAATTAGTCTAACTAATTATCTCAATATAGGAGAAAATAAAAAGGGAAAAATAGCAAACTAATCCAAAATACTTTGAGATAATTATTAAAGGTGTATCACACCTTATGGGACCCGTGATAGTTATTGTACCTCAAATAAATAATTTAACTAATTATCTCAGCAGAATTACATTGTTTTTAGGGGAAAATAGTAAATTAATCCAAAAACCTTTGAGATGATTATCAAAGGTAAAATACACCTTGAGGAACTCATGATAAATATCTTAACTTCAGATAATTAGTTTAGATACTTATCTTCATTAAAAGTAACCGATTTTGAGTATAAAATAGAGAAAGGAAATTAGTAAACGAATTTATATAATTACCCAATAAATATATGAGGTCATAAATCACTATTGAAGGTTAGTAAAACTACCTTAGCTTAGATGATTGGTATAACAAATTACTATTGGCAAAGTTTACCTAAATTAGACCATAAGTATAGGAGGGAAAAGTTATAAATCAATTTTATGAAAATTCCTAAAGATAGAACATATCAAATTACATCTAGGGTGAGTAATCCACTAGCAGATAGGATTTATAATTTACTAAGGCCAATTATAAGATATTCTTGGAATGTAGACTAAGGAGAAACCCAGTAAAATAGCTCCCCTAATTATATGATAATTATGGGAAAATACTAATAGTACAAAGAAGTTACAGGAGACATATCTCATCCAATAAACTATCAAGGATACCTACTTACTCGAAAAATCCTTATTTTTGGGTAAAAGGGAAGAAAAGAGATTATTCAATTAAACCTCTAATCGATTAAGTCCTTTAAAGGCTGCCGATATGGCTCCAAAGAGAGCTAGAGGAAATCTTGTTACCAAGGAAGAGGACATTAACAACACAAGAAATAAAGCCACTCATGACCATGAGGCTGGGCCTAGTCATAGGCCTACGGAGGAAAGTCTGCAAGCTCCAGCGCAACAGCACATGGACGACCAGTCCAAGGTGGATTTCTATTTTGTTCGATTTAGTCTTTTAAAGTTCATTTCTAAAGTTGGCATTGCATACGTAAGGGTTAGGAAGGATAAACTGACTGTAAATGGAAGGTAACTTCCAAGAAACCAACAAGCAATGATTGTAAATAGGAAAGAAATGATTGGGTTATGACTGATTGACCTACGAAAGAAATTTTTGACCATCCTTAAGATAGCTTGTCTCAACACACCTCTGGTTCCTTGGAATATTTTACTCCAAGTAATGAGCAATGATGGCGATTCCGCCATGGATGAGTCGGTTTCCTCAGCGCATGGAGTCTTTACCCCGTGCTTGTTTGTGCTTGTGGATATTACTTAGAATATCAAGTTTATCCTAGAGGAACCGCCTGGTTGTATGGGCAACCGGTTGGCATATGGGAGCCTGGACTATGGGTGATGGCTTTTTCCACCCCGGTTTTTATAAATAAGGAATGGGTGCTGTTTTTTCACCCTTGTAT
Organism: Adiantum capillus-veneris; assembly: GCF_014529385.1. Classification (NCBI taxonomy): domain Eukaryota; kingdom Viridiplantae; phylum Streptophyta; class Polypodiopsida; order Polypodiales; family Pteridaceae; genus Adiantum; species Adiantum capillus-veneris. The sequence continues at coordinate 98,151,169 of NC_140946.1, forward strand.
AGGTGGTCTTGAGACAAGCCAGTACTGGTCAGAGATACTTCAGAATGACAGTACCTTGTCTTAAGTCTAAAGATGTTTGTTTGCTAAAAGAATGTTTTCAATATTGTTTTCAAGGGTTGTCTTAATGAAATTCAGTTATGAAAGTTAAAAGAAATCATTGTTTTAATTGTGAAAAGAATGTGGTAGTAATTAAACAACACAAAAATTATGTGTGAGTGCGAGGTGGTAAGTGGGGATTGGCTAAGGTTGTCAATCATGGACGGGTGGACCTGATTAGGCAGGTAATTATCCATTCCCGCGCACTAAAAGGTTTAGAAACATCTTCACTTGGAAGGGGAATCCACCAATGGTTGTGCCCTCACATATGCTAGGGGGAAAAAAGCGTTGGCTAAGGAAACCTTAATCTGAATGATGGAAGTTATAGGGCCGGAATAGTTTTTTTTTAGTGGTCCCGTTTCCACTGCGAGACAGGACTAGGTCTCCTTCTAGGGCTATAAACCTAAACCATTGTCAATGGTAAGGGTGAATTCCCTGGAATTCTTCTTTTTTAAAGACTCTGATTTTAGTAGGCATAGAGACCTGTTAAATAGTCCCATCCCGTTTTTGGTGTTGGCGGGTTTCGGGCCCTTACAAGTGGTATCAGAGCATGGTTTAACAAGGTCCTGACCTTAGGATGGAAAAGTTTGAAAGAATAAGCACAAGTTATATTGAATTTTTAATTATGGTATGTTGTGAAATGAGAATGTCCCTATCAATACAGGAAAATATCCGCCAAGCTTACCGAAAGTTTGTGATTTTCAACATCATGTTCGAGGCTTCTTGCAACTCCAGTAAATATTTATTTCGCAAGAGCATCATGCAATTATTAGATGAAATGTTTTCTCCTCCTCCTACATGGGGAATCAGCTGGTCAGAATTTGGTGAAATTTTCCTGATTGATGCTGGATAGATAGAAGGTTTGGCACTCAATTTGAAAAGACTCAAGTGGGCAGAAACACTTCGGACCATCGAAGTTTTCTTTTTCAGTGGGACTACAGATCCAGATCAGACCATTACTATAGATGGGGTAGAAGTGTCACAAAATCAGTGGATATATGATCAGGTAGACAAAGTAATATACCCAGGTAGGATCAGACCCATGAGGGTAGGCCCAAATTTTAGGGGACCAGAAGATGTTATATTTTTTGATCCCCTGTCAGACCCACTAGTGGTGAAGAGGATTTTGGTATAGAGAGTTACACCTTGTATATAGCATGAGTCCATCCTATATATAGTATGATTTCATCTTGTATATATTAGCATGAGTCCATCTTGTACATGGTATGAGTCAGTGCTGTATTAACTTTTATATATACCATGGTTCTATGACATGCTTTGTGTAGTTACTTGAGATGGTTATAGTAATTGTCGGATTTTTGTTTTCATTCAAATTTTGAAGGCATATAGATTATAAAAATTGCATGACAACACAAAATTATTGTTATCACTAAAAGATCTTTATTAATTAAAAACCCAGGGTAATGCAAAAAGCCTCTACACTCCCACCCAGGAAAAGGAACTACTACTTAAACAAATTCAACTCCTAACTTTCAAGGGAGAAGGAACCAACTTAGAACGTGATACCGAAGCCTGGATCGATGCCATGGATGATTATTTCTTGGCAGCAGGAACTCCTTCGGAAAATCAGGCAATGTTAGGAATGTTTTGACTCGCTGGAGATGCAAAACTCTGGTGGAAACAATATTGTAGAGATAACCCTTCCATTAGTCCTTCCTGGGAAAGAATGAAGCAGGCAGTGAAAGAAAGATATCTTCCTCCATCTCACCAAGCTATTAAAATGAATGAATTCTTCGCCCTCAAACAATTAGGGCGTACTTTGGAAGAGTACTACACCAAATATGTGTCTTTACGACATTATGCACCACCAATGACAATGGAACAACACATTGATCGTTTATGCCCGGGTCTAAACAAACCTTTAAGTACCCGCTTAGAAGCTATGAGACCCATATCTATTCAAGATTTCCTTCTGAGAGCTAAACCCCTTGCAGCTGAAGGAAACCCCCCTGCAAGGAGCTATTACGACTACAATAACTTTAGAGGAAGAGCAAGGGGACATTACAATCAAGGAAATCAACGAAGGGCAGTGTCAGATGCAACCACTATAGAGCAAACTTTTCCAAACATCATATGCTATGGATGCAACAGAATGGGGCACTACAGAAGCCAATGCCCCGAGGGGAAAAATCCCCGAGTTGCTGCTTGAACCACTCCTCAGACTCAGATAGGACAAGGAAATAATCAAAGAGGTTGAGGAAATAGAGGACGAGGCAAAGGAAGAGGTAGAGGAGCAAGAGCTTATGTTGCAGTAGGAGAGCCAACCTTGCTGGATGAGGAAGACAAAAGAGCTACTCTTTTTGCCGCCATTGATAACCCCGGAGCTGGGCAACAGTATGCTGTCATCCAAACCTCTGCAAACAGAGAAGATGAAAAATTGCAAGGAGCTATTACGACTACAATAACTTTAGAGGAAGAGCAAGGGGACATTACAATCAAGGAAATCAACGAAGGGAAGTGTCAGATGCAGCCACTATAGAGCAGAATTTTCCAAAAATCATATGCTATGGATGCAACAGAATGGGGCACTACAGAAGCCAATGCCCTGAGGGGCAAAATCCCTGAGTTGCTGCTTGAACCACTCCTCAGACTCAGATAGGACAAGGAAATAATCAAAGAGGTTGAGGAAATAGAGGACGAGGCAGAGGAAGAGGTAGAGGAGCCAGAGCTTATGTCGCAGTAGGAGAGCCAACCTTGCTGGATGAGGAAGACAAAAGAGCTACTCTTTTTTCCGCCATTGATAACCCTGGAGCTCGGCAACAATATGCTATCATCCAAACCTCTGCAAACAGAGAAGGTGAAAAATTTGAACTACTTATAGATTGTGGTAGCACACACTCTTTTCTCTCCCTTAAATGTTTAAGGAAACTCAAATTGAACCAATATCCCACCAAGAAATTAGTGGTAGAACTAGAAAATGGAAAAGAGGTTCTATCTCAATTTACAGCCGGGGAAGTTGAGTTTGAATTGGGAGGAACCCTTACTTCATCTTACTTTCGGACTCTACTAGTAGGAATCTATGACGGTATTCTAGGAATGGATTGGTTAATAAAAAATCAAGCCCATATTCACTGTGCTCAAGGGAACCTATCCTTCAAAAATCACTTAGGTGAAGAAACGTTAAAACAAGGATCAAATGGGAAGCCTAAGGTTCATTTAGTTAAGGCTAGTCAACTTCTGAAGGGGTTATGCAAGGGGCAACAGATCTTTGTAGTAAAACTTAATAAGGATGATGATTCAATGGACAACACAACTCGAGAATGGCTTGAAGAATTTTTGGATATTTTTCCGGAAGATCTCTCAAATTTACCTGCTCCAAGGGACATAGACCACGACATAGAAACCTTTCCAAGTAGTGAAACTATTTCAAAAAGACGCTACAAAATGTCCCTCCCTGAAGCTATTGAATTAAAAGAACAACTTTGTCAGCTTGTTGAACAAGGATTCATAAGACCAAGCATTTCACCCTAGGGAGTTTCTGTTCTATTCCAAAAGAAGAAGGATGGATCTTTACATCTCTGCATCGATTATAGGGGACTTAACCATGTATCAGTAATGAATAAGTATTCTATTCCTTGCATTGATGAATTACTTGATAGATTACATGGAGCCAAGGCATTCACAAAAATTGATCTCAGATCACGTTACCATCAAATCCGGATTAAGGAGGCAGATATTTACAAAACTGCATTCAACACCCGGTATGGGCATTATGAGTTCATCGTGATGCCTTTTGGCCTTACAAATGCTCCGGCCACTTTCAACCGTCTCGTGTAGGATATATTCAGAGAATATCTGGATGACTTTGTGTTGGTGTTTTTCGACGATATCTTGGTATATTCCAAAGATGAAAAATAGCATGAAGGCCATGTATGTAAAGTACTTCATCTTCTACGCCAACATTAGTTATATGCCAAGATGAGTAAATGTGTGTTTTTCACGCCCGAAGTTAGTTATCTTGGTTTTATAATAAACCCTGAAGGAATCTCAGTAGACCCTGTAAAGATTAAGGACATAATAGACTTGCCACAACCCAAAACAGTCAGTGAGATGTGAGGATTCTTGGGCATTACAAGATGGTATAGAATCTTCGTCAAAGATTCTACAGTCATCGCTGCACCCTTGACACAACTACTTAAAAAGAAAGCCAAACTTACATGGGAAAAAGAACAAGAGGATTTTTTCCTCAAACTAAAACAAAATCTCACATCAGCCCATGTACTCAAACTTCCTAACTTCACTTAAGAGTTTGAAGTAGTAACAGATGCCAGCGGTCTTGCTATAGGAGGAGTCTTAAATCAAGAAGGTAGACCATCCACAAGCTGAATTATCCAACTCATGATCTGGAACTCCTAGCTGTCATCCATGCTCTTAAAATCTGGAGGCACTATCTTCTAGGAGAAAAGTTTCAGTTAATCACTGATCATCAGAGTCTAAAATGGATTTTTTCACAAGCAACACTCAACATGAGGCAGAGAAGATGGATAGAACTCTTACAGGAATATGATTTTGAAATAAAATATAAACCAGGGAAAGAGAATGTGGTTGCTGATGCCCTTAGCCATAAGGTTTTTCTTGGAGCTATTTCCACAGTCGACAATCCAATCCTAAACAAGGTTAAGGAAGCTTCCCTAGAAGATGAGGATTATCAAAAACTTCTATAAGTTATTAATCAATAGGACCTAAAGGAGAAAGAGAAAGATAGAATCAAGGATTATTCCCTTGAGGATGGGCTTCTCTATTATAAGTATCGGCTTTACATTCCTAAGAATCCAACATTAAAGGAGTTAATCCTTTATGAAGGACACAACGCTCCAGTTGCCGACCATCCTGGCTATGCAAAGACCCTTAATGCCATAAGGAAAATCTATTTCTGGCCAAGAATAAAAGGATATATACTTTGCTACATCAAACAATGTCTTTCTTGTCAAAGGATTAAGGCTGAACGAGTAATGATGCCAGGAAAACTTCAACCTCTGGACATTCCTCAAATGAAGTGGGAACTCATTAGCATGGACTTTGTAACATGCCTTCCCATTGTTCAAGGGGGTTACAACTCCATTATGGTGGTAGTGGATATGCTGACTAAAGTATCTCATTTAATGCCTGTAAAAACAACTTACATTGCATCAGACATAAGCCGTTTATTTATCAAAGAGATCTTCAGATTACACGAACTTCCTAAGAGAATAGTCAGTGACAGAGATGAAAAATTTACTTTAAAATTTTGGAAAGCTTTATTTGAATCCTTAGGTACCCAGCTATGTTTCAATACAGCCTATCACCCTCAGACGGATGGCCAGATGGAAAGAGTGAATCAAGTTATTGAAGACATTTTTAGAGCCTACTATAGTAGAGAACCTCAGAAATGGATACAGTTTCTTCCTCTGGTGGAATTCGCCTATAATTCCTTATTTCATAAAAGCATTGGGATGTCCCCATTTAATGCTCTTTATGGGCATGAATGTATATCCCCCTAAACTTTTCTGACCCTATTACAAGAATAGAAGCTTCAAAGAAAATGTTGGAGGAGATGGATACCCAAACCAAAGCCATACGACAGGACATTCAGGAAGCTAAGGACCGCCAAAAACATTATGCTAATAGAAAATGGTCTGATCGGTTTTTCAAACAAGGGGATAAAGTATTCCTTAGGGTACGGCCAAAGAGAAGCACTTTATCCTTGGGAAAATACAAAAAACTAAGCCCCAAATATTGTGGACCTTACGAAGTGATTAAAGTAATCAGTGATCAAGCTTACAAATTAAAACTATCTGAAAACCTCAAGGTCCATAATGTATTGCATATCAGTCTTCTAAAAACCTACATCCCAAATCCCAATCACACTCTAGATGATGAACAGATTGTGATGTAGAAGCAAGGAATTCTTGAACTCCAACCAGTTTGTATTCTCGATACTAGGAAAAGAAGTCTACGAAATAGAGTTATAAGAGAACATTTAGTAAAATGGAAGGACTACCCCACTGAAGAGGCCACATGGGAGGACGAAGTATCACTTCACAAAGATTTCCCCAATTTCGGTTGAGATGAGGACATCTCAATTCCTTAAGTTGGGGTGATTGTAAGGTTTCCAATTTTTGAAACCTTAGAAATTGTACAAAGTCTGTAAATTTAACTTGAAAACACTATAGAATGATTCAATCATGGCTGATATTGGTATTTTTGGAATCATAACAAGAGCTTTACTATGGTTAGTATTTTTCAGAATCAGATTCTGATAAAATCTGGAAAAGTTACGGGCCCTGAAAGGTTACACTAGGAATTCAATTAGTTAAGTAAAATTGGATGGTTTTAGTATTCATTATGAACAAAGACTTTCTTATCCTAAGGTTCTAGAAATTAATGATATTTCCAATTTTCATCATTAAAAATCAGTGAAATTAGTCAAAATCGATGTTGGAATCTGAGGGGGCTGTGGGGAACCTGCCCGAGACAGTTTTAGCAATAGGTGGTGCTACATGGAAGCTGGGGCCTTGCTTGAGGTGCTAGAACCTGCCAAGAATAGCCAAGGGCCCATAAAAACTTTAAAAAGATCCCCTTCCTTCACAAAAAATTAGACTCGGAGCCTTGGTACATTCTCTCTCATCTAGAGAGACCTCTACGTAGAAATCACTAGAGAGTTAATCAATGGTAATTAGCACTAACCTTTCTTGATTAGCAAAGTTATGTTAACCTATTTACAAATTTCTTTATTAATTGAAGATTAAACCTATGTATACTCAAAAACTCTATTAATTCAAAATTCTCTGTTGATTATTGTGATTAAGCTTAGGGATACTAAGCTAATTAATTATTTTATCATATTGACACTCACTTATCAAAACAACCAGTCCAATATGAGTCTGAAAAAGCCAAGATGTAAAGTGCCACTCAAGTAGCGGAAAATCCTCTTGACAGCCTGCCAATGCTTAGACCCAGGGCTATGCATATTAAATTTGTTGACCAAAAGACTGCAAACTAAATATCTGGCCTGGTGTTGCATACATAAATGAGGCATCCAAAAGCAGTTTTCTAAAGAGTGACATCAACAGGATCACAAGCATCATGTAGACTTGACTTCAAACCTATTTCCATGGGAGTGGCAATAGGTTTTCAATCCTCAAGTGAAAACTTATGTAGCAATGTCTCTATGTAATTTTTCTGACACAAGGCAATACCACCATCACACTACTTAAACTGTATGCCCAAGTAATGATGCAACAGCCCAAAATCTTTCATCTTGAAAGTAACATTCAAATCAGCCTTAAATTCAGCAATGTGTGCCTCATTGGGACCAGTGATCAAAAAATCATCCACATAAAGAAAAACAATGAGAAGTACATCGCACTCACGCTTGACATACAATGTGCTTTCTGTTGGACTGTTACAAAAACCTCGTTTGACCAAATGAGTGTCAGATTTCTCATAACAAGCACGAGGAGATTGCTTCAGCCCATACAAAGCCTTCTTACATCTGCACACTTTATCTTCTTGTCCTTTGTTGACAAAACCACGAGGCTGCGTTACATAAACTTCCTCAAAAATATCACCATTCAAAAAAGCAGTAACAATATCGGATTGATGTACATCCCAACCAAAATGAGCTGCCAATGCACATAGAAAACGAACAGTAGTCATATGGCAAGTGGGAGCAAAAGTTTCTTCATAATCTATGCCTTTTTGTTGCGCATAGCCTTTTGCAACAAGTCGAGCCTTATGGTGATCAAATTCACCATCCGGTTTGCGTTTCAACTTCTAAACCCACTTGGTACCTGTAATGGCTATTGCCCGCACAGGGGCAATAGGCATTACAAGAATGATTACTCGCAACTACATTATATGAACATCAACACATAGAATGACGATAGAAGACAGTACACAGTACACAGGCACAGAACACCTCTTGCTTCATTCATGTGTATTCCAAACACAGAATTACAACAGTAGATGCCATGAATATCATAGAGATTGGTTGAGTTACATCAAAAGACAGGTATGCCCCTCCATATACAACCGCTGCTCCAGCGCAGATCGGGAACGGTGCACACACTCCTGTCCCATGATATCCTGTGAAGAACTGCCGCCACGGCCACCGCATACCGCATGACTCTTGATCCGTAGTGTCCAGACCTCCGCAGGACCGCATGTGCAGCTAATGCTGTAACACCTGGCACGCACGGTGGATTGCGCGAACCCACACTCATCCCCTCTGGTTGGAAGGTTCCGGTTGTTGCTCTTCGACCTGTTCTGGTGAAGAGGAAATATCAATGTAGCCAAAGCCTCTAAAATCTGCAGTATGCGCCCGATAGACCTCATCCAATAGATGTGGGTCTATCTCAATATGTTCTGGCCAAGGAGCCCGAGGAATAAACTGCGTTGGCATAGAAATAGATTGCGGCGCTTGTGGCAAAGGATCAAGAGGTGTACGTAAAGGATAATAGCAAGAAGGTATCTATTAAGAGCATACCAAAATGGAGGGCAAGGTGGTAGACTGAGAGAGAAAAAATGAGCCAAGGTCTCCACCCAAAAACAGACCCTGCGCCGCTCCTTACGAAATCGACGAATCATTTTCTCCAAACGAGATACATGAGCCTGGGCTTCAACAGAATCCTTTGTAGCTTGCGCCCAATCAGCAACATCAAAACCTTCGGGAACAACACTCTTACCTCTGTCAGTGTTGGATGACTCGGGTTGCTGCACCACAACCTGCTGAGTGGGTGGTTGTGCTCTCACCTCAGCCGATAAGCGTGTACTCGAGCTTTTTAGTTGATTGTCCAAAAAAACACGGAGATCCTCTTGCATCTCCACTGGCAATGCATCCAAATCATTCATATTGATGATTACATCACAAGGGTGCAAGGCTAAGTATGAGGCAAGACTCTGCTGTGTTCTCAACTGAAGTAGTTCCTGTTGAATAGAAGCCACAAACACGGCATTAGCCCCTCATAGCATTTGTATTTCTGCATCCTACTGGCGAGTTGTTGTAGTCAGCTCTTCATTATGATTGGACAACTCGGCAATGCGAGTCTGCGAGGCCACTACCTGCGCTTCTAGCTCATTTACTCTTCCCACTGTAGCGGGGGCTAGCCAGGTCGCACGAATAGACTCTGCAAGTCTGCTCAAAAAAGTGCCGCACGCCTGTATTTGGTCAGCCGGGGTTGCTGCCGTAGCCTCCCAGGGTAGCGCTGCGGGAAGAGTACCTCCCGTCGAGGTAGCCGCATTGGTAGTTCTAGAAGTTTCTGGTTGCAAAGGAACATCTGCAGCCAGAGAGCCCGTCCTCAGTGGAGTAGCACTTGCCACTCTCTCCTGCATTCGGCGGCACTAGCGTGCCACCGCAGAATCCTCCGGTAGAAGAGATGCAGTCGCCGGAGGTGGTGTAGAAAATTGTTGTTCCTCCCTGCCACGCTTGTGGTTTGCTGATCCTGCACCTGCAGTGGCCATCTCTGGAACTCCAGAGGATACCACTGCCGTCGAAGGACCCGGAAAATCCCCAGTGCCAACATTCTGCTGCTATGTTTCCCCCCCAATAGGAACTACCAAAATTTGCGGTTGCGCAACAGAGGAGCAACAGTCCCTTGGACCACCAATCTATCATCTTCAAAGTGGCATAGAGGACGCAGGGCGAGAGAAAAAACTTCCCTTAGTGGAAAGATCAGTGTAAGTAGTTGGCCAACTTTTGTATTGGTTGAGGTATTTCACCCCAGCTGTGCCATCACTCTTTGGCATTCTTCCTGAAGTCTTTCTCTGACAACAGCTGCCCAAGCCATTGGCCCAAAGTTGACCGAATGCAAAACATTTCTGGCTCTGGTCGAGATGGTATAGGTTTTGGCCTGTAGCCAAATCGCCTCGAGAAACCATCGATACGCATCCCTGGTTGCTACATCTGACAACCCTGAAAGTTTATATTCACCTTTTACTTTCAAGAAAAACTCCTGCTCGACATCTGCAGCAGCACAATAGGGATCACATGAGACGCGCGCACCACGCCATCGTTGGGCAAACAACAACACTTGGAGATCCTTTTGACTGTCAGCTGAATCTGTTGACAATATCTCCAGCAGCCAGCTACCCAATCAAACCTGCTACCTGCGGGTGAATAGGTATCCCTTGCTAGTCCAAGTTGGCGAATACGCGTAGCCGCAAGTCTTGCAACCAGGTGTCCACTCGTCAAAGCGCTAGCTGCTGTACGGGAGTGAAGGGAATACATTGAAGGAGAGAATCTGTCATGGCGACGATGAGAGGCAGGAGCAGAGAATATAGAACTAAGGACGCGCGAGACACAAAACAGGAGGAGCACAGTAAGAATCTTCTGCATGTAGTAACCCTCTCACAATGAGTTCCCAAAATAGGGCGATCCACGGTGTCGCAACCATCATAGCTCCTTTCCCGCTTTCCAAGATTGCATGCAAAAGAATCCCCAATCATGATTAGGGCGGCTTCCGGCTCTTGTACCACAGCAAAGGGGCACTGAATCGGGGTAGGTGAAACATAATGGCGTAGTCTGAAACCATCACGGGCATAGAAATAACCTCCCCCCGCAAATCCGCCAAATAAAAAGAGATGGTCCCACATGCTTGAAAAATCCAGAATGGTCCCGACCACCGTAATTTAAGGTTCCCCGGCATCTTCCCGAGACGGGAATTAAAGACCAAGACCAGCTATCCCGGAACAAATTGCCGTGCTTTCGGGCGATCCAACCATTTTTTCCGCCTAGACTGCAGATCCTGCAGCACCGCAAAGCTATTTAACCACTCTTCGTCCAGTTCTTGCAAAACATCCAAACGATAAATCACAGAATCCTCCGGAAGAAGCCGATCCGTAATCGGCATTCGCAGGCTCAGAATCACATGCTCCACCGGGGTGATTGCCTCCATGCCAAATGCCAACTTAAAAGGAGTCAATCCTGTTGCCACTTTATAAGCTGTCCGATAGGCCCATAATGCGGAAGGAAGTTTCACATCCCAATCTGTTTGATGCATATTCACTAACTTTGTTAAAATCCGAATCAATTGCTTATTAGTTGATTCTGCTTGCCCATTCGCTTGAGGATAATATGGAGAAGATTTCCTGTGCAATACAAAATAAAACCGTAGCATTCTCTCCATCACCTTATTAAAAAAATGACTTCCCCTGTCACTAACCAGATCAATAGGGGAGCCATATCTAGAAAAGATATCCTTATATAAGCATCCAGCCCCACAAAAACTGCAGTATTATCTCGCAAAGGCCATGCCTCCACCCATTTGGTGGCGTAATCCGTGGCTGTCAAAATGTACTTATTACCTGTGTGAGCTACAACTGGTTTATAAGGTCCAACAAAATCCAAACCACACTTTTGAAAAGGCTCCAAGGGTAAAACTGGCTGAAAAGGCATTCTGGACCTTTTGGTAGGCTACCCTAATCGCTGACACACATCACACTGTTGCACATAATTTCTCGCATGCTGAAACAATGTGGGCCACCATAATCCTGATTGGAGAACCTTTCGATCTGTGATTAATGCTGCAAAGTGACCTCCCGCAATACCGGTATGGACTTCTCCCAATACTGCTTCCTGCTCCTGTGGTGTAGCACACATCTGAGTAATACATCCGCCACCGTATGATAATAGATCTTCCCCATAATAATCTCAAAATTCCTGCTTCTGATAGCCATACGTTTCCTCTGATAGCTGGACAAGAAGGAAGGCATTTCGCCGCTGTCGAGAAAATGAAACATCTCCTCATATCATGTCCATGGGATGCTAGGGATGACCCTTGCCTGTTGCGGAACTGCTATATCCTCTGCAACTACTCCTGTTAGAAATAGAGACGCATTCAAAATTCATCAGCTATCGACGGCTCACCAGAATCTAACCTGGATAGGTAGTGAGCCACTGCATGCTGAGCCCTTGGCCGATGTATGACCTCAAAGTCAAATTCCTGCAGCAAAAGCATCCATCTGGCCAATCTTCCCATCAAATTTTGTTGCCTTACCAAGTATAAAAGAGCCGAATGGTCTACATGGAAGAAAAAACGTCGGCCCAATAGATAATGCCGGAATTTGTTCACTGAATAAATCATCCCTAAACATTCCCTTTCGGTTACTGAATAATTTCTCTCTACGGATGATAATCGTCTACTAGCATAATAGACAGGTCGGAACCATCCTTGACTTTGTTCCTGCATCAGTACACTGCCAATAGCTCGATCCGAAGCATCCACAAACACATGAAAATCCTGACCCCAATTTGGAGCAAGCATAGTCGGAGCTTTGGATAGCTGAAGTTTTAATCTCCGAAAAGCCAAGTCACATTCCTGTGTCCATTCAAAATCTATAGCATGCGTTGCCTGAGTAATCAGCATTGCCAAATGCGTGACAAACCGCAAATGCCTCCCATGCCAACGTGCTTGACCCAGGAAAATCTGACACTGTTTCTGGTTCCGCGGTGGAGGTGCTTCCATAATTGTAGCAATTTTATCCGGATCCACGGAAATACCATCTTCAAAAATTATATGTCCCAATAGCCTGCCCCACTGCGAACAGCAAATGCACACTTTAAATGATTCAAACTGAATTTTACCTCTCTGCACTTCATAAAGCATAACCGTAATTGCCTCAAATGCTCCAATTGTGCTCCAAAAACACTGAGGTCATCCAGAAAAATTCTCATAAAATCCGTCAAATAAGGATAAAAAATTTGGAACATATCCCTTTGAAAAGTTGAAGGCGCATTCCGCAATCCGAACCACATCACTGTGCACGCAACCACACCCCATGCGGTAATAAAAGCTGTTTTTGGCTGATCCCTCAATGCCATTCGGATTTGCTTATATCCACTAAACCCATCCAAAAAAGTATACATCTCATGTCCTGCTACATCATCCAAAATGGAATCCAAGAATGGAAGAGGAAAAGGATCTAGAATAGTAGCCGCATTCAATTTCCGGTAATCCACATAAATTCGGATTTTCTTGTTTTTCTTTGGTACAACCACAATTGGAGAAATCCACTCCGGATTATCAATAGGGGTAATAAAATCCACTTCCAAAAGACGATCAATTTTCATCTTAACTTGCTTTGCCACATTCGGATTCATCCTGTATGAGTGCTGCTTCACTGGCACCGCATCCGGTTTCAGATTTATCGTATGCTGATAAAACTTAGGATCCAATCCTTGCATATCTGCATATTCCCATGTGAAAACATCCTTAAATTCTGTCAGTAACTTGATCAAATCATCTCTAAAACTTGCCTTAAGCTGCTTATTAATGTATATGGGTTGCGACTCCGCTTGCTCCCCAAAAAAGACCATCTCTGATTCATCTTCTTTAACCCTTGTAATTTTTTCCATCTGTGCCTCAAACGCACGTTCTTGCTGAATAACGTCCTCCAATGATTCGGGACTTGGAAGCACTTGTTGTTGCTCCCCTATTCCTGCTAGAGTTCTTGAAACCCCCACGGAGTTCCCTTTTGGAACCAGAGAAATATCCGCAAGATATAAAGAGACCAAATCCAGATTGGCTTTCAGAAATTGCTTCTCTTCATCCTCTTCTAATCCTTCCACCATATTTACTGTTTCTGCTATCACCGGACATGCTGCCTGAACTGGTTGTCTGCATGTTCCCAACATCACCCGCACTTTCCTTTTACCCTTCTTTACTGTAAGCATATTTGCTTCCCAATTATGCTTTACCCTCGCTTGTCGTAACCAGGGTCTCCCCAAGATAATATGATAATCCCAATTATGATCTTCAATATTCAAGACTACTAAGGAAATAGCAAAGGATAAGCCCGCCACATCCAGGACAATGCCCCGAAGTAAACCTACTGGTTACACTTTTCTTTGATCTGCCATGCGGACTACAAAGGGTGCAGGCTCCCAATCACTGAGGCCAAAACGCTCACATGCTACCTGAGTAATAATGTTTACTCCCGCTCCTCCATCCAATAGTACCTTGTCAATGTATGTTCCATGGTATCTAACTGAAAGCTTCGGAATGCCGGTATCCGTGATCCTATTTGTCGGCAACAGGGCTGAATCATCCTCCTTGCTTTCAAGTTTCTCGATGGCGACTTCCCTCAGCTCTGTGGTGGACGCTTGTCGCAGCAATGCATTATGAAAATTCGGGACCAATTTCAGCAAACAATGAACCCAGAGGTACTTGTATTGGTGACGTGAGGATCTCTTTCCAAACTGAATTCCAATCCTCCTCTTCTCTAATATCATCCTTATCCTTATTTACAGCTTTTTCTTCCTTTATTTCCAGGCCCACAGTCGATGGTCCTGATAACTTCACTGGTGGTGCAGATTGTGGCAACCAGGACAGAGTCTTTTTTCGCACTTCTTCCTGAGCCGTCCAATCCGGAATATTTACATTAGGTGTTGCAACCACATTTTTACCCGATCGCGTGATTAATGAAACCATTGGATCAGACTCCTCCAATCCTTCACTCTGAACCATAGCCACACTAGGTTGTTTCCCTGCAGCGCGTTCCTGCTTCTTCCGATCGTATTCCATAGCTTCAGTACACTCGGATCGCAGTGTCCATCCCCCAAACAAAAAAGGCATGTCTTGGGGCGATTAGGATCTTGGCCACCTCTTTTGCGACCCCGTCCTCCCCCTTGACCCCGTCCTCCTGCTTGACCTTGCAAAGGCGTCTATGATGTATGAGCATGAGCCATCGCCATAGCAGGCTCTTGTCCCTGCCCTATCTGTGGTTGTTGCCAGGTAGAGGAGTCTCCTCGACTCCGACGACCCCGGCCATTGAAATAACATTCCACTGTATTATGAGTATTGGTCATACAAATCACACACCACTTCTGATTCATTGCGCACTCCTGAGCAGCATGGCCTGGATTTCCACACTAGGTACACCATAGTTCCTTCAGACTTTTAGCCACCACAGCCGATTCCGAAGACGCGGATGAAACACCTTTCCCGTGACGCTGGGATTTTTTTCGAGGTGTCTCTTCCGATTCTTTCCCCGAATCATTGTTGCCTGAGTCTGAGGAATCTGATACTGCGGATTGTGACTCCGAACTATCACTGCCACTATCTTGCGACTTCCGATGAGATTTCTTCCTGTCTTTTTTCTTTGATTTCTTTGGAGATTCCGTATCCTCTAAAGCATCTCCTCCTACTACAGCCCTAGCAATTACATTATCCGGTGGAGTAGTTACCTTATCCACCGTTGCCATAGCCGTTATGAGATCCTTATTGAGTCCCCGCAAAAAATAATCGTTCAGTACTTCTGCTGCCAGACTTTGTGCCTGAGGTACCCTTTGCAAAAGCATCCGAAATTTTGCAGCGTAATCCTCCACTGGCAATGACTTCTGCCACAGCGTTCGAAGCTTTTCCAAATGTTGAGGGACTGTCTTTTCCGTTTAAAACCTTCTTAGAAACGCTGTGGATCCATCAACATACGTCTGAAAATGATCATCATGGTATTCGGACAACCATTTCGCAGCTTTCCCCGAAAGTGTAGATTCAAACACTGACTGTTGAGGAATCAACACCCCAGGATGATTCAATCCATAAGCTTTATTGAATTGGCGCAAATGTTCATCAGGATCTTCACTCGAAATACCTCGAAACCGACTATACTTAATATGAGGATGAGCCATCACCCCTTGCCCAACTGTACCTCCTCCTGGAAAAACCTGACGAGCACTAGGAGGTGGAGACAGTGGGCGGAGACACCCCTGGACTGCTTACCGGAGACGGTGGTGGAGCAACCTGTGTGGGTGAGTGTGAGCGTACGATAGGAGAACATGATTGACTGCGTGAAGTACACCTCGCTCGCCGCAACCGCCTACCACACACCAGGCTTCGTGATGGAGATACAGATTCCTCAATCTGCGGTGAAGAAAAAACAAATTCATCTGAACCGCCCCTCCTCCGACGTCTTCCTACAATTGGAACCACAGGGTTAGGCGGACCCTGCGACCTAGTGCGCATCCATATTCATCGCAATTCGTCCATCACGCATCGTGGCCAAATGTAATGGCTATTGCCCACACAGGGGCAATAGGCATTACGGGAATGATTACTCGCAACTACATTATATGAACATCAACACATAGAATGACGATAGAAGACAGTACACAGTACACAGGCACAGAACACCTCTTGCTTCATTCATGTGTATTTCGGACATAGAATTACAATAGTAGATGCCATGAATATCATAGAGATTGGTTGAGTTACATCAAAAGACAGGTATGCCCCTCCATATACAACCGCTGCTCCAGCGCAGATCGGGAACGGTGCACACACTCCTGTCCCATGATATCCTGTGAAGAACTGCCACCACAGCCGCAGCATACCGCATGACTCCTGATCCGCAGTGTCCAGACCACCGCACGACCGCAGGACCGCATGTGAGGCTAATGCCGTAACAATACCAATGGCCTTTTTGCCAAGAGGAAAATCACATAAAGTCCATGTGTCATTTTCTATAAGTGCATCATATTCTGGTTGCATGGCATCCATCCAGTTTTTTGAATTCTGTGCTTCATCAAAAGACAAAGGTTCCTCAACATCATGTAAACTAGACACAGCCAAAGCATAACAATCTGATGCATAAGAGGCATGGCAAGAACCTGAATGAGTACGACCACACAAAGGTGCATCCAATTTACTATCACGCAAAGTGTGCAGCAGCCATTTTGGCATACCTCTAGCCTACTCAATTTAATCCCTTTCCTCATCAAGTACATCATGTACATCTGCATCAGTAATAGGATAATTTGAAACATTTTCATAAAACCCCCATAGACAGTACATTTGCCTCATTGGAATTTACATTCGTACTTCCACCATTGAAAAGAGGCAACAAAGTGTCATAAATGTCATGTGAGCTTACATTACTGTCTCTAGTACATGACAACAAAGGCTGAATAGAATCTTTCACAAACAAAACATCATGTGAGACCAAAATACGCTTTGTTTGTGGATGATGCAACGTATAACCTTTGCTTTCAGCACTATAACCAACAAAAATACATTGGACAGCCTTATCATCCAATGTTTTGCACTGCACTTGTGGCACTAAACCATAAGCCAAAGAGCCAAAAACACGCATGTGCTCAATAGATGGCTTTCTATCATGCCATGCTTCATATGGAGTCCTAGATTGCAACAATTTTGTAGGAAATCTATTGAGTACATAAGTGCTACACATGACAGCCTCGAGCCAAAATGAATGTGGTAAAGCTTGACTCTTGACCATACATCTTGCCATTTTCGTAAGAGAATTTTTTTTCCTCTCAACAACACCATTTTGCTAAGGTGTATACGGCACTGTACATTGGTGTTTTATCCCACAACTCGCCAGAAATGCATTAAATTCATGAGACATATACTCCCCCCCTCGATCAAAACGGAGGGTGTCCATAATATATTTCGAGACAGTTTTAGAAATTGCTTGAAGCACATGAACACTTCAGACTTAGGTTTCAATGCATAATCAATGAAAGTCATGAAGTACAAGTAATTTCCCAAGGACGGAGTTTGAATAGGCCCACAAACATCACGATGCACAAGTTGTAATTTGCATGTAGCACGAACTGACCCATCTTTGGAAATTTAGCACGCTGCAATTTACCCAAAATACAGCCTTCACAAACATGTTTGACAGGTGCTTCAAGAGGTGGAAAAGAAGCAACCATATCAAATTTCTGTAAACGCAACAAATTGGTAGAATTTAGATGCCCAAAACGTGCATACCATAGTTTTGCATCTGAAATAGCCCTTGAATCTATAAATGCATTTGCAAAATTTTGTCCACACTTGTCATACAAAGTTCTTATACAGCCCACGACACAAAAGGCTAGATGCAACAATTTCATCACCAAAACTAAGATCATGAATTGTACATCTGTCATCCACAAATTTGACTACAAGTCCAAGTCTAGCAGGTGCAGATACAGACAAAAGATTCTTCTTGATCCCAGGTACATAAAGTGCATTAACAAGTGTAAAAGAACTACCATTTGAAGCAGTAAGCACAATCTTTTCAACTCCTTGAATCGGATAAGAGGCATTGTTGGCACAAGTGACTGAATTCCCATGAGGGAGAGACTCGAGAGAGGTGAACAATTCACAATGTGAGGTAATGTGCTTTGTAGCACCACTATTGAAATACCACACATGTGAATCTGTAGCAAAACTGGCATGCATGCATCATGGACAATAGGATTTTAAGTGCACTCTGCACTAAAAGCCCATTCTGCATCAACATCAGCATCACAGTCTCCTTTCGCAAAATACTCAACAATGACTGCATTTATAGTGAAACCAGCATTTGCAGTAGAACCACCCTCTTTCTTCTTAGCCTCTTTGGCCTTCAACTTAGGACACTGCTTGATCAAGTGATCGTTAAGTTTACAATAATGGCAACACAACTTCTTTTTTCCCTTATAACCAAAATTTCCAGACGAGTTGCTGCCAACAGAAGCATTAGAAACAGGTGATGTTCCACTCGCAGAAGAACCATAAGAAGTGGTTGCATTGTTGTTACCACCCTTTCTTTGAGAAGCAATAAAAGCCTGTTCAACTGCACGCTGTCTAATCCTTTTTTTTTTTGGAAAGTGACTTCTGCAATAGCAATGTGCACAATGCCTCAAACTTGATAACTTTAAGATTTCCTTGGGTCATAAGTCTCCAAGTACTAGCAAAAGTTTGGTAAGAATATGGTAAGGCATGAAGAACAGTCTACACAAGGGAATTGTCTGAAATGACTTCACCTACAGAAATAAGTTGCTCATTAATATCCTTGACACCAGCAAGGAAAGTGTCCAGATCATCTTCCTCATGCATAATATCTGACTCCAGATCTTTACGAAGTAGTGCAAATTTAGCCTCGTTGCGGCTTGCATAAAGACCAGCCAGAATATCCCAAGCTTATTTTGCAAATTTACTGAACGAATGTGAGGAGTAAGGGTGTGCTTTACAGACAACACAATCAACGCATGAGCTTGTGCATCCTTTACATGCCAATGACCTTGTTCTGTTATAGGCAAAACAACTCTAACAACAGCAATCCTTGTAGCAAGACCTGCCACATCGTCAACATCGCCTACATCCTCAAAACCAGGATGTACATCAATGCCCTGCACAATATTCCGGACGCCCTTTGACACAAGAACATGTTGCATCATGTAAGCCCACATAGGGTAATTGTCCCCATCTAATTTGTCCTTAGTGGCAAACATCTTGAACGCATCTGTGTTGTTGTCAGCCATGGAAAATGCATGCACCTGATGTGAAAACTGCCCAAAATGAGGAGAAATTGAGTGAGATCAGCACGTGCGTGCTATATAGCACAACCCACAATAGACTGTATGGGACCTATTCTGCAATAATTGGTGCTGACAAAAATTCTACACAAGATGACGAAATTGCCTATGCAAACCTGGCTGTAGTGGAAACGGAGGTCGAAATGAGTCCGAATCAAAAATATGAGCAGACTAAACTTTAGAACTCTCCCGAAATTTTTGTTGACCTACAAACGCTCGCCAAAGCTCAATGAAATTGGAGAAAGTGAGCAGGCATGTGCTGGAGCAGCTGGCGACTAAGCCCGAGAGGATGCAACCTACTCTGATACCAATTGTTGAAATTAGGGCTGCAGGAAAACAGACACAACTTGGAGAAGATGAAGGAAGATCAAGGCACACAACAGAGAGTGTATCACTTAGTGGGGAGTGGAAAGATAGATAGCCCTAGAGTGATGGGTATATATACAATGCACAGGGGAAAAAACCTCCTAAAGAGGGAAAAAAAGTGCCTCGGCGGTCCTAAGTGTGTTCATACACATCACTACCACATGTATATGGTAGCAATTACTAGAATAATCATATAGAAATCTTTAGAATATTTTTGTAGAGTTTACGTGTGACTTTCTTGCGTGATGATCCTAATTTTTCACCATTACCAAAGTTGCTGATTGAAAATTGAACTCCCATGTGTATGTGCTGTTATGAAATTGATATTTTACTATTATTGCGACTGACAGGTGGAAAAGGCTTGACCAATCTAGGCCTATGCAAAAAGAGATATATATTTTATGTACATTTTTCACCATTACCAAAGTTGTTGATTGAAATTGAACTCCCATGTGTATGTGCTGTTATGAAATTGATGTTTTACTATTTATTGCGACTGACAGGTGGAAAAGGCTTAACCGATCTAGGACTATGCAAACAAAGATATATATTCTATGTACATTCTATTATTTAAGTGCTCTTTTATGAGCTTTGGACATCGAAGACTGACTGGTCAATTTGTACTCACTTTGACCATTCAAGAAATCTATAAAGTAATTATGTGCAAGTGGGAAATGGTCACTCTTGCACGGGGGAATATTGCACCCAGCATCTGTGTCATTCTTCACCTCTCCTCTCTTCTCTCTTGCCGTGCTAGTGTAGCATTTCGCTCTAGGAGGTGCACCTGCACGCTTTCTTTCTCTCTCTCTCTCTCTCGTTCCCTGTCTCTCTCTGTTCGTGTACGGTTTTGCATATGCATATGTTGCCAGTTGGTATGCATCTTTATTTATTTATGGCTTGCAGCGTGTTATTTACGTATTTTGTAGGGACAACGTGCCACCACTTGTAGCAATGGTAACAAAGCTAGCAAAGTGCTCTTGGTAATATGGATATCACACCGGCAAAGAGAATCAATGATGGCAATCATACCCAGAGCTAAGCTTATTTATTTTTGTAATTTTATTAATGGTAACGTTGTTGGTCAGTTCCATTGTTGGTTTGTTTTTTCCTTCTTGGTTTAATCATTATATAATTTAGTTAAACTAAACCACTTGGATCACACGGCTGGAATAGGCTAAAAAAGAGTTGTTAGATTAGGAAGTGAGGTTTGGGTATAGCGAGCTCGACAAGATGCATACCGCCAATTGCATGCATGTGAACAAGAATAAGAGAGTGTTTAACACAAAAGAAAATTACGTAAAGGTATAATTAATGAGGAGGAAATAAGAAGTAGAGATTTCTCTATTGTAGGAGCAATCCCAAACAACGTAAGGGAGTAAGAATGAGAATTAGAAGCAAATATGTTATTGTGCCTCTCTTCTCCCTAAAAGTTCTGTGATTCAAGGGTGATGAGTAGATTTAATGTCCTCTCTCTTGCACAATTTGGACGTGTGTAGAAGGCAAAGACAGCTCCAACAGGCGAGAATTGTCTCGTGGAAAGCCAAACAGTGGATCATTCGCACATCAGTAATTACCATGGCAGTTACCACAGTAACTTCGAGAAGGATATAAATAGGACCCATTACATTGTAATCGGGATTCTTTCTTCTTAATTCCTAGTTCTCTTGGTTTTAACCTTCCAAGTATTTCCTGAGCTACAATCTCTTTGCTAAAACTCCATTTTGTAATCATTATTGCTACTGTAATCATTTGAGCTTCAATCCGTTATACCTTGTACAGGTTGTTCCTATACTATGAATCTGAAACTACAAACACTTTTCCAGTTGTCCAGTCTATATCTCATTTCAGTATACTATTTCAATTCAGATAACTATTTCAGTCCAATCCCTAGCCTCTTTTCCAGTTTCATTAACTAAATTGACGGCTTACGAGTAGCTCTAAATTCTAACACTGGAATCAGCTATCTGAAGAGATCAGCTCCACTTCCATTTTGGCAATCACGGTGGTTAGAGCTGTTGCTCGTCGACCATCAAACTCTTATCTCCTAGTTAGAATTTTCAGCTGTACCGATGGCACCCAAAACCAACCGTGGTCGTAGACCATCACACCGTGTTGACCCTGTCCCTCAGGAATCAAAACGTGATTTTGATCTTAAGAAGGATCCGGTGACTGAGACTGAGGCTCGGGAGGAGCACATTCATGCTAATGAGGCCAAGGACTCTCATCACTCGAGTCAGTCCAGAAGGAGAAGGGCTGAGCAAGAAGAACGCAAGGCCAGGAGTTCTAGGACCACACATAGTGATGATGGGGCCAAAGGCAGCAAGGGTAGTTGTCATAGTTCCAGTAGAAAGGCCAGAGAAGAGACAGAAACTAAAACTGATGAAGAAATTGATTGGGGTGCTGATATAGACCATTACAAGAAGTCTGCAAGACGGAGTCAGGTTCCTAAGGTTAGAAGAGGCAAAGAAGGGGCTGACCGACATGATTATACATCTTCATTAAAAATATCTTTCCCAGTGTTCAAAGGTGGGAAATAAGATGATTCAGATGTTCATATCCAAGCTTTGGAAGAGTATGCTAAGTTGAAAAATATTGATGAAGATGACTGGGAGGAATACTTTCCTCAGACATTGAAGGATGCAGCAAGGAAATGGTACTACCATTACCCAGCTTGCCAACTCAAATCATATAACAAATTGCTGATAGCTTTCAGACCGGAATATTTAGACAATACAGGTGATGAGGACATCCTCTGTGAACTGCATAAGGTAAAGTAAGGAAAATTATCAGTCAAAAGTTATGTTGAGAAAATCAAGAAGCTAAGAAGGCAGCTGTTGCAGGAGCCACCCATCAAAAAAGAGGTTGTGGACATGGTTCTTAAATGGGTTCCGTAGTAAAAAGCTTAGGGAACAGGAGGTACCTACAACAACAAAGAGATTCAATGATTTGGTTCAGCGTGCCCTGAAGCTCGAACAACAGGAAAAGAAGGAAAGGAGTCACAAGAAGAGGAGGTCCAGTAATAGTAGTTCTTCCACTGATAATTCTTGTTATAGAATTGATATTTTATTATTTATTGCAATTGTGACAGGTGGAAAAGACTGCACCGAGCTAGGCCTATGCGAATGAAAATATATGCATTGTACATTTTAATATTCAAGGGCTCTTTTATGAGCTTTGGCCATTTATGACCGGCCGGCTAGTTTGTACTCACATTTGACCATTCAAGAAATCTATAAAACAAATACGTGCAAGAGGGAAATGGTCACTCTTGCATGGGGGGAGATTGCACCTAGTGTCTGTGTATTCTTCTCCACTCTCCTCTCTTCTCTCTCGCCGTGCTGGCTTAGCACTCCACTCTAAGAGGTGTGCCTGCCGATGCTCTCTTGCCCTCTCCCACTCTTTGTCTCTCTCGTATTGCGTACGGCTCGGAGTATGTGCAATGATGTTTGCCAGGTTTACTGTTTTGTCGATTTATGGCTTGCTATGTGCTATTTTGATCGTATTTTGCAAGGCTCTCCGCGCTTTTGTTTGTAGCTGTGGTATCAGAGCATAGGTCATCGCTCCTAGCAAGATATGGATTATGGAAATGGTTTCTGTGACACATTTGGACCTAAGTACTTTCCAATTAATTACTCATCTTGATTACCAATGATTTTCATGGGCATCCATTAAGTAACTCATGT
Organism: Adiantum capillus-veneris; assembly: GCF_014529385.1. Taxonomy (NCBI): domain Eukaryota; kingdom Viridiplantae; phylum Streptophyta; class Polypodiopsida; order Polypodiales; family Pteridaceae; genus Adiantum; species Adiantum capillus-veneris. The sequence continues at coordinate 98,174,617 of NC_140946.1, forward strand.
GTGTATTTTTCTTGGAATGCTGGAGCATGTTATGGAAAAGTTTGCATTTGAATAGTAGTTTTAATGTCATCGAAATTGTACAAGAGGCAGACAATATCCCCTCTTCAAAAGTGTGAGAGAATGGGAACTCAATCAATGAATCAATAGAAGTAGTAGAAGAAATTTAGGAAAAATTGAGCATGACACAATCCTAAGTGTTCTTGAGAAATTTCGGGAGAAGTTGTCGTCGAGATTCAATTGTACAGGGAAACAATTTCAAGAGGTTCAAAAAAAAAAAACCCCTAGTTGTCGTTCTGCAGACCAACCAACCCTGGAGTGCAGCTCAAAATAATGGCACTGAAAGTTATTAGAATTTATCAGGGAGAGAGGTTTCGAACAATAACGATGATTCAAATGAAGTGTGTGTGAAGGCACACAGAATGGTGATGATGGCCCGCGGACATCGATGAAATCTCTGGATTAGTGTTGGCTTGTCACCCGACAAATTCAATAACATGTAGATGTGTACTGTATTGCATGCATGAATGTTACTGACATCCACTTACGCTGCAACAACTACAATCTTGTCATGTGCATGGTTCGTTTTGACTCCAAGTCCCCCAGCCTCACACACAGCGTATTTCTTGCTCTCCCTTGTAACATTTAATGGCCTAAAAACTTGTGTGTAGCAGAAATTAGCATGAACATAGTGGGAATTTCATTAGAATAGATTCCTAATGAGAATTACAAGAGTGCTTGGGTGGAGAGAGCAACAAAAAGCATAACACCTAGTTAGATAGCATGAACAATACTTTCAAAAGAGAGAGAAATTAAGATACTGACAACAGTTGAGGACCGAATTTGCATGGAGCCGGTCCCCCCTCCAAAAGGCTTTGAATTATGGTTTCTCCCATCAAGAGAGACATTGTACAATACAATTATTTGTGTTCCTTCAAGACTAGCTAGTTCAATGAAGATAAAAGCTTCATGCACTAAGCAAAACATTAAGCAAACACAACATAAATTATCCCCGGTCTCAGACCCAAGACCTCACACACCTTCAAAGATGGTGAGAGCTAGCAGGGTATGAGAGTAGATTGAGAGGAAGAAGTATCTTACGAGAAAGATGTACATTTCCTCACATAATCACTCATATTAGCATAGCTTAGCTTAGTAATTAGCATGGTAGAGGAGATGAGCATGCATTGAAGCTTGGCTATTGGTTGGATTTGCATCCACATGCCAAGAGTGTGTCGATGTAGGCTTCTATCTCACAAGCTTGGAGTAGGTGATGAGCTCTCCATTAAAGCTTGGGAAGAGATAGTGTTTTTCTTGCTTCTCACATAGACTGTGTGAGAGTGTGTGTGTGAGAATTCCTTGCAAAAATCAGCCCCCCCTCTCTCTTGGGCGACCCCTCTTGCTATTTGCTCTTGTTGTCCTCTCATTGGACCTCCCTAGGGTTAGCCAATGACAATTAAGCAGCATAAGTGATAGCCTTTTGACATGTGTCCCCCTTTCCCCTTTTGTGAGAGCTTTAGGTAATTTAATAATTCAACTAAACTCTCATTGGACCCCTTTGCCTCTTGGCCAATAGGAATCAGGCAAGCCATTGGGATGTTGAATGCTCATTGGACCCCTTGGGAGACTGTCCAATAGTCATCCAGGAGACTTAATTTTCATTGGTTCTTTTTATTAAGTGTTTTTAAATTAATTAAACTAGATTTACTCTAGCCTAATTCTCATTGGTCCACCTCCATCCAATAGGAATTGGGTACACCTTGTGGGCATCTGGGCTAGGGAGCTGACATGTGTCCCTCATTCCCTTTGTGTAAAGGGAGCTTGTGTGTGTGTGTGGATTTCTCTCTCATCCCCTACATGCAAGGCTCGCCCCCTCCCAAGTAGGGATTGCAAAGACTTTTTTGTACACACACAAAGCATCCAATTCCCTTAAGGTTGACCTTTGGACACAACCTTTGAATTTTGGAACCTTAGCATTTTGGAAGTCTTAATGGGCTGAACCTTAAGGTCTTTTTAGCCCATGGTTGCACATGGCTCTTTTGCAGATGGACCCCCTTTGGATCCCTATTTTCCCTCCTTTGGATCCCTATTGTGGCCGGTCTGCCAGCTTAACCAATATTCTATCTTTTTCTCCCCTGGCACTTCCCCATATTAAATGATCAGTTTAACATGGGAAAATCATTTTGGAGAATTAGATATTGATTATTATGACATCCCTCATCAACAAGTAGCTCTACACAGCCGTCCTCAACCACTGGATGCCAAAACTATAAGCCGCACTCAACTTTCTCTCTCTACCAATCACTGGCAATGATCATGCTGCAAACCCCTTGTCACACTGCACCACAACCCCAACCACTGCATAGCAGCCGCCACACACTGGAAGATCTCTTTATCTCTCTCTCTCTCTCTCTCTCTCTCTCTCTCTCTCTCTCTCTCTCTCTCTCTCTCTCTCTCTCTCTCTCTCTCTCTCTCTCTCTCTCTCTCTCTCTCTCTCTCTCTCTCTCTCATTTTCAACAACCGCTTGCCATGCATGGCACCCTCTTTCTCTCTTTCTCTCTCTCCCTCTCAGGCGCCACTCCACAGACCACCAGTTGTTTGTGGCGCACAACACAGCCGCCCACTATCCACCCCAGCCCCCCATGTCTTGTGGTCTTGGTTGAGGACCAATCTGGCCCGCCATCTTTGACTTCCAATGAAAACGCGGGTGCTCATGTACTACCAGTCATACTCCCTTCGAACTGACTGTAGCCTGCACGGCTCTCAATTCGCTGCCACTATTTTCATCATGCATTACTTGCATCAGTTACAAGTCACAAACCACCAACCTCCCACCTGTTTCTTCATACTGGCACTGCGCACCCTCCCCAACCACCTACTATAGCTGCAGGGCGTCCACTACTGCATGGTGACTTTAGCGTTGCCTTCTCTGTCTCTCTCTGTTTGTCTTGTGCTCGATTATGGATTTGTGCGAGTCGGAAGGTACATAGATTTATTCGTTCATGTCTTGCTATGTGCTATTTTGAATATTTTGCAGGGAAGCTAGGCTTCCGGCTACCACTGCTACAAACGGGAGCGCAAAGAGCCTTGCAAAAAATGATCGAAATCGCACATAGCAAGCCATAGATCGACAAAATTGTATACCTGGCAAACATCATTGCACATACTCCAAGCCGTACGCAATACAAGAGAGACAAAGAGCGGGAGAGGGCAAGAGAGAGCAGGCAGGCGCACCTCTTAGAGTGGAGTGCTACGTTGGCACAGCGAGAGAGAAGAGAGGAGAGGGGAGAAGAATACACAGACACTGGGTGCAATCTCCCCCCGTGCAAGAGTGACCATTTTCCTCTTGCACGTATTTGTTTTATAGATTTCTTGAATGGTCAAATTGGTTACAAACTCTGGCCGGCCGGTCATAAATGGCCAAAGCTCATAAAAGAGCACTTGAATAAGAAAATGTACATTGTATATATTTTCATTCGCATAGGCCTATCTTGGTCCAGTCTTTTCCGCCTGTCATTGTTGCAATAAATAATAAAATGTCAATTCCATAACTACTGTTATCCCCAATGCTACTATAACACTCATGTAGTAGTACGTGATATCTCCCATGGACATGGGAGTTTGGATCCAAGACCTCCATTAATCTAGGGACTTGGCATTAAGCGAGCATTTTAAACCTTGTTGCGAATATATACTTGGGTTACTTACCTTTGTACAATATATATATATATATATATATATATATATATATATATATATATATATATATATATATATATATATATATATATATATATATATATATATATATATATATAAAATATTTTCCCTCGTCGCACTCCATTCATACACAGACTTTGCTTTCATAAATTCCTTATCAATTTAATTACTAAGTGTATTTTTAGGGTATATATATATATAATGCATGAATATTTGGATATACTTAGCTAGCAAGAGTATTTTAAATTTTTGTAACACAATCCCCCGCTCTAATATTCTCGTTTTATAAATGCTCCATTAACTTTGCGCTTAATAATTGCTTTATTTATTTGTGACTCAAGTTCATCTATGCTATTAAGTTGAATTGCAAATTTTTTCTTCTTGCTAAACTTGTCTCACATTTCAGTCTCAGCAAGGTTATGTATAACTTTTTATTCGTATTCCAATTTAATTTTAACTTTTTGATTGTTGAGTCAAGGTGCCAACACTGTACATTCTAAAAGTGTAATCAAACACTAATATTGAATCGAATTCTAGATAGGCACAATATCCTTTTATTTCATTGCAAATTACTAACACCAAATTATGAGATTTTGGATTTGTTAACTATACAAAGGTAAGTAACCCAAGTATATATTCGCAACAAGGGGGAGAGGTACAAGTTGCAGTACTTGTACCTCTCCCCATTTTCCAACAATGGTATATATATTTTCAAATACAGTATACCCTCTTGGTATGTACATCAAATACAGTACTCCTCTCTTCCTATTTTATTTCTTTGCATTGTGTTCTAAGCTAAATGCTCAAACACTATTAAGGTCATGGCTTTTGATTGTATTGAAAGAAATTTTTATTGAGATGATTTGTCAATAAGCTATGCAGCTACTCATGTGCGCTAAGGTGCTCTGAATAGTGACCCACAATTTGTAAGTACCTTGCTATACTCCAACATGGTGTCACACACATAGTAAATACTTTTCCCTTTTATGTCTTGTGTAGTCCATTGGTCACGGACACATAGATTCGCCAATTTAGGCAGTGTGTAGGTACTCATCTTGGTGCAGATCCACCGATCTAGGCAGCACATTAATAAATTGCAGATTCATGATTTTTAAACTTGTACCAAATGCAGATTCCCCGATTTAGGCAGCATTAGTGCAGATTCGCCAATTTAGGCAGCACCAATCACAAAATCATGCTACAGTGGTGGCTGGCCACCACTACAACTGGTATGATTTTGTTACCCGGGTATAGAAAATGAAAGATATTTTGGATTTGGATTTGGATTGGGAATTGGTATATGTCCATACTTTTCTATCATGACAGTATTTGAGATTGATGAGAAATGATTATTGAATGATGAGTGTGAGCAATGATATCCTGATTCATCAGGGTATGACATATACTGCTTATTCTAGTGGTATGGGACACTAGAATAGGTAGTATGTGGATGACGGCAGGCGTAAGCTAATGTTGTTTAGTTTCATAATTTTTTCTTTTATTTATGTGATGTTTTTGACACAACATACTAATCATTGTTTTTGACAAGTATTGTTTGCAGATTTTTATCTTTGCAACTGAGGACAATTGCTTTCCAATGGAGAGGTATGTTATAGAATTGATATTTTATTATTTATTGCAAGTGTGACAGGTGGAAAAGACTGGACCGAGCTAGACCTATGCGAATGAAAATATATACATTGTACATTTTATTATTTAAGGGCTCTTTTATGAGCTTTGGCCATTTATGACCAGCCGGCCAGTTTGTACTCACATTTGACCATTCAAGAAATCTATAAAACAAATACGTGCAAGAGGGAAATGGTCAGTCTTGCACGGGGGGAAATTGCACCCAGTGTCTGTGTATTCTTCTCCCCTCTCCTCTCTTCTCTCTCGCCGTGCTGGCGTAGCACTCCACTCTAAGAGGTGCACCTACTCGTGCTCTCTTGCCCTCTCCCCCTCTTTGTCTCTCTTGTATTGCATAGGGCTCGAAGTATGTGCAATGATGTTTTCCAGGTATACAGTTTTGTTGATTTATGGATTGCTATCTGCTATTTCGATCGTATTTTGCAGGGATCTCCACGCTCCCGTTTGTAGCAATTCTGATTCCAGTAAGACCTCAAGTAGCTCTGAAAGCAGATGAAAAGAGCAAAGACAAGGCCAGGAAGGGGTCTTGGTCCAAAAAAATTGATGAGATGGCCCGCCAGATTGCTGAAATCAGCCAGACTAGACAACCAGTTAGAAGAATGGAAACGTGGTGTTCAAAGTGTAAATCTAAAGACCATGTTTCCAATGAATGTCCACAGTGTACCTATTGCAAAACATATGGTCATTTATGGAACAATTGTGGCATTCACATTCATCACTTCAAGAAGGGAAAAGATTTGTCTGTTGAACCAGTTAGAGTGGAGGCTACTAGTGTACCCCAAGATGTGAAATCAGGTAGCAGTGGTACTGGTACTAGGCGTGGCAGGTACCAAGGGCTACTGGCCGGGGCCGGGGTCGTTGTAGTTTCCAGAACCGAAGCTTGAACTGTTATACTTGTGGCAAGTATGGACATTTTGCGGCTCACTGTCCAGAAACACCTACTACTGCGGCTATTGAGGTGAAGTCCCCAGAGCCAGTACCTGTTCGGGCAGTTACACGCAGAAAATGGGTGGTCATTGAGGAAATTCCAGATGAGCCGGCAAAACCGGTCAATCCTGAAAGTAGCAAATGGGCTTAGCAGAGAGAGGTGTGGAAGTCAAAGGGTAAAGAAAAGGTAGTTGATGAATGGCAGGAGCAGAGAGAACTCGCGGCTAAGATCACAAAAGATTTAGCCAAGAAGCTGCCAGAGTAGCCTGAAAGTTCTGATGCTCGGGTCATTCAAAAGATACCAGCCCACTCTTCTGAGAAAGCACGACCAGATCAATCAAGGTTTGGGATTATTGAGACTATGTTGGTTGGAATTCAAGGACTGATAAGGGATTAGGGAGCATTAAATCAGATATAACTGCAACAGAAAACAATGAAAGAGGCACTGAAGACACCAGAGCAAAGGAATGGTACTGTGCAGATACTCCCGATTCTTCAAGTTCTGACAATAACTCTAATCAAGAGAGGGAATAAATTCATGTTAAGGTTTGAAAGAATTCAGAAACTCGCAATTGAACTAGATGATATTAGAAAAACTTTGGTTGAAGCAGCGAGATTCATCAGACAGTGAAGAAAGGCTGAAGCGGAAGCCAGAGCAGTTGACTTGGCTACTGTCAAAGATGATGAAGCGTTGGTGATCCAGGTAGACTATAAGGTTAGGAAACAGTGGGAGCCACTGTCAGGTGTCATATTGGATGGAGGAGCAGTAGTAAATATCATAGGAGAAAACCTTCAGCAAAGAATGGGTATCACAAATTGTAAACCAGTACCTTTCAAAGTTCGAATGGCGGATCATCAAGTTATGTAGGCAATTGGGATGATAGAGAGTATGCAGATAAGGGTGGGCAAAGAAGAGTTCAAGACTAGCTTCCTAGTACTAGATGTGCAAGCCTCATATGAGATGCTACTGGGACGCCCATGGTTACGAACATCACAAGTTGTTCACGCCTATGCCAATCAGACTCTGACCATACAAGGTGCAAGTAGTAGCAGAATTCAGATTCAGACAAACAACACTAGGAGTTGGACAAAGGAGCCGCAACCAAAAGATCTTTGCCAGAAGTATAAGGTGAAGAAAATTGAGAGGATGCTGGCAGCAATGAATATTTTTTCACTAGCTGAAATAGATCTCAACCCAGTATTACTAGACAAAGATCAGGCTAAAAAGCAAAAGAAGCAATTTTCCGATCAGTTCACTGAACTGAACTCTGGGGAACAAACAGTTCAGCTGATTGGAAGGTTAGAAGAACCAGTTCTTTGCAGAATGCCAGCATCTTCTGAACAAGAACACTCTGGAGAAGTTACTAAAAATCAGAATAGCAGTTCAGAGCTCAGAGGACCGTCTTGGGATTATACTGAGGAGTCAAACAAACGAAAAGGTGGTGGGCCTAACTGGTTTCTTCTAGATGATCAAGAAATAGAGGAATGGAATCTAGGTTCTGAGGAGAATCCTAGACTGATCAAAGTCAATAAACATCTGAATCCAGCAATGAAAGAGAAGGCCCGACATATGTTTCAGTAGTATAAAGATGTGTTTGCATGGAAACATGCTGATCTCAAGGGAATAGATCCAGAGGTATGTCAACATCGCATACCATTGAAACCAGATGCCAGACCAGTGCAGTTGCAACGATACAGAATAAATCCTAATTATGCTAAGAAGTTCAAGGAAGTGATCGATAATCTTCTAAAGGCTGGGTTCATTACTGAAGTAGCCAGTAGTGACTGGTTATTTCCTACCGTGGTGGTGCCCAAGAAGAATGGAAATCTTAGAGTATGTGTGGATTATCGGAAGCTGAATGCTTAGACCATCAAGGATCTCTTTCCATTACCATTTACGGACATGTTGCTTGACGAAATTGCAGGATATGAGATGTATAGCTTTAAGGATGGTTATAGTGGTTATAACCAATTATAGATTGCTCCTGAAGATTGGAGTAAGACTACTTTTATTACTGAGTGGGGAGAATTCATGTATCTGGTTATGTCGTTTGGTCTTTGCAATGCTCCAGCAACTTTCTAACAATGTATGATGGAAATATTCATTGAATTTCTCCATAGATTCCTTGCTATATTCATGGATGACTTCAATGTATATTCAAAGGAGGATAATCATTTACTTTTTTTGGAAATGGTTTTCCAGCGTTTACTATAAGAGGAGTTGTCTATAACCACTGTCATGCCGTGGCATGTGCATAATGGGAACGGAAGCTAAGCCCTACAATATTATGGATTTTATGTGTATGCCTTAAGTGTGCATAAGTATATGGATTTTCTATTTAGCATGCAAACAAGCTAGTCAAATTCTGATGTGTCACTCTTGTTGGGAATGGGCTTCGATCCCGGGCTTCTTTGTGAATCTCTTCTTGGAGCCATGATGAAATTAGCTTATAAAACATACCTCCTATCTACTAGGCATCCTAGGTGGCATATGACATGTGTAGCATGGTCAAAAGTGGCCTTTGGCCTTAGTCACAGTATACCCCATGAGGTGTCACTCTACACATAGTAGGTGCACTTTGGAGTGATTATGGACCTAGAAAAATCCCTTAGAAAAGTGGTCACAAGTTTGTTTGATGTCATCCATGATGTATGTCAAGCTCTCTCTCTATTTTTTATAAAGCTACTCTTGGAGGCTTATGGTGGCAAGGAGAAGATATTTGGAGAAAAAGCTAGAAGAACCTCTAGATATTTCTTTAAGAGAAAGATCTAGAAGAACCTCTAGATATTTCGGTTCTTCTAGATATTTCTTGAAGAGAAAGATCTAGAAACTTTGAAGATAATTTCAAGATATTTTTGAAAAGGGAGAAACTTGTCACATAAATTCCTTGGATATTTCTAAGCAAATATCTTCTTTAAAAGGCAACCTCACCTATAAATAAAGCCTCCTCTTGCTCCTCACTTGGGCATCAAGCAAACCATAAAGCAATCAAGCGCTCAAGCAATCCCCATAATCAAGCCACTCTATCAAGCCATCACCCAACCTCCTAGCCATCTCCTTGAGCAAAACTTTCTCTCAATTTCAGCCCAACATATCTTGAGCTTGCTACTTCATGCCTCAAGCCTTCTATCTCCTCACTTGTAATACTCATACACTCTTTCTAACCTTCTTTCATCAATAAAGACGCATTGTTGGTGGCTTGCAAACAATGTTGGGGACTACTACGCATCATCTACTTCATCAAGTTGGCTACAATACCACAAGTCTTGAGGTGTGCTTCACTTCTTTGTATTACGCTTATGTGGGTCTTTCTGTGTTGGTTGTCTCTCTTATCTCTTTCCTCCATTGTTTGACTGCTTTCTGAGCTTTCTTAGATAAATAACCCCAATGGTGTAACTTTTCAACCCTTTCACTTTGTGAAACATATTAGAATTAGCGTTTGTATTAGCCCTAAAATCCACTTCCAACAGAGAATTGTGTTACTCTTTGGGCCGGAAAGACTGCAAGAAATTCATCTTTCTCCACGTCCTGTTATTTTGCCACTACTAGACTACTCAATTCTTTCAATGTGCACATATTTATTCTCCTCTAGGGGTTGGGTCTTGCTTTCTTAATATTAGTATGAACCAAGAAGACTTGTACACACGGCTCACTCCTATCGCTAGGCAAAATATCTACATCTTTGTAAGCACTAAGTTACAGTTTCAAAGAACCATTCGTAGTCTATTTGGAGCACAACGACTTGCTGTTGTAAATGCATCAGTGAACCCTTTCATCTTACCTTTGATTAGATACGATCAAAGCCTTGATGTTTTCATCTTTGTTTTGTTTTGAGGGCTTCACGTGTGCGTATGTGTGTGTCTGCGTGTAAGATTCCAATGGCTACACACAATGTATTTGCTACAAACACTAAGCTTGCTTAAGTGAAAAGCTTCACAATCTCCCCACAAATGCTCACAGCTAGAGGCCCCGAACCTTCCTAACAAGGCCGCAAACTCTTTGACACACTTTTTGGTGAACTCGACGCGAAGTTTTTCAGGGTGAGTTAGTGGGGATCTGCAAGCTAATTCAACCATGGGTGATCATCATCTGCAACAGCAAGGTATGCCTTTTGATCCCGATACAATGCAAATGTTTCGAGCATTTTCCTTGTTTATGCAACAACAGCATGCTACAGAAAGACGAGAAGTGTTAGCAACCAAAGCTATTCAAGCAGTGGTGCACAAAATGGATCAGTTTAATGGGAAAGATGTGACAAAGTATCTCCGTGGCTATATAAAGGAGATGGAGTTGCATCGAGTGCAGAAGATGAGATGCTCCAAAGCTTTGATCTTATTGTGACTCCCGAGATTAGAGAGCATGTGAGAGGAATCAGGAATGAGCATGGAAGAAATTGGGAGGAGTTCAAGCTAGCCATGAAGGAGAAGTATTTCATGGAGGACTCTGAGAGAGTTACAAAGAGAACTTTCCTGGAGTGGGTAGCCAAGCCGAAGGAGGGGCTCTCTACAATAGAGCTACTTAGGGAGTTTGAGCAATGATATGATCAACTCACAAGGACAGACAAGGCCACATTCGACTCAGAAAAGACAGAGCTCTTCCTACAAGCAACAGGAAAGGAGCTCCAGAAGCAGTTGGAGCTACTTCTTGAGGACAAAGATGTTGAGCAGGGACTGAAGACAGATTGGTGAATCTGCTATTTCATTACTTGCCAAGCGCCAAAAGAGATGGGATAAGATGGTTTTTGGTAGTACACCATCTACCTCTGCAGCTTTTGAAAAGATGGTAAAGCCTTCTTCCTTTATACTCCCAAAAGTTGATGATGCTGTAGTAGATAAGCTTGTGAAAGGTATGAGGGATTTAAAAGTAAAACTTACATAGCTTGAAGAGAAGGGGCAACCATTGGCACCATCTTCAAGGCAAAAACAGCAACCTAAAGAAGGTTTTGTTCATAGATACATATGGTGTGATAGCACAGAGCATGCTAGGAGAGAATGTGACAGCTTTAGTGAAGCTTTGAGAAAAGATCTTGTCTTCTTCAAGGATGGGAAGATTCACTTAAGGGAGACAGGTTTACCCTTAAGGAATAACTTTCGGAAAGGAGGAATGCAGAGTCTGGTAGAGGATATGGCCACTACCCATGCCATCTCTGCATCTGAGGCATCTACTTATACAGACAAGAGTGAACCATTGAGGAGTTTTGAAGAAAATGGTAAGCTGTGGCCAAGTGCTATGGAGCTAGCAAGGAAAGGAAAGCTTACAAGAGAAGTCCTACATGAAGCAGGTGACTGTATTCGTCTAGAAACACGATGGAATGACCCTGTGGACTCCTTGTTAGTGCATGCCTATATTGCAAAATGTCAAAACAACAAAGTGTTTGTGGAAGAAAAGCGCAGGCGAGAGAGTGGTGACGAAGGACCATCAAAAAGAATTACTAGAAGAAGCGATACAATACCTCCTCGAGTGCCTCCAACACAGGAAGCACCCCCACCTGAAGTGACTATGGAAGAAAGTACAACTGGGAGGAAAAAGGAGTCATCAAAAGGTAAGCCTAAAACTCCAACTTATAAGTTAGAGTCTGATATTGAGGCTGCTACAGACTTAAAGAAATTTTTAGAAGAAAGAATTTTGAATAGAAAAATAGAGTTTACCTTGGGGAAGGTCCTTGGCATAGCCAAGTGCGAGTTTCACGAGGATATCACTGATATCATCAAGAGGAAGACACAAACTCTTGTTGACACCATTCGCCCGCAATCTGAAGGAGAAAGCTTAAAGACACAGGTAATTTAGGTGGAAGGCAGAGAGCATGATGAGGATGTCGTAGGGTGCTACCATTCTTCTGGAAGAACAAAGCAAGTACATTTTTCAAATGGAGATGAGGAGTACGAAGCCATTCCAAGAAGTCACTTTTCCAGGAATCATGGGCAAGAGCTACGACAGAGACAATGGTCAAGGTAGGTGATCTTGAAGAGCCATTTGTTTCCTTAATTGACCATGGCTCAGAAATAAACATAATGTCAAAGAGCTTATTCAACAAGTGCAAATTACCAATGGACACAGATCATGGATGGATGGTTAAGGTAGCAAAAAAATTCATCAAGTGAGTTATATGCAGCTTGTCCAAGTGTGAAAGTGACTATTGGAGATGTAAAGGAAGAGAAAAATTTCTTTGTACAGGACACATCTTCTTATGATCTCATCCTTGGACAACCCTACATTGTAGGGGTTAGAATGGAAACAAAGGTAATGGATGATGGTTCTACTTATGCTGGGATAAGAAGTAAAGATGGAAAACGTGCTATTCAATTTCTCACTATCTATGTGAACCATGAAAGAAATCGTGACAGTCTTCGAGAGCACCCATTGCCCAGATTGAGTAAAGAGTTTTATGATCATTGAGAGAGAATGGATTTTGGCTAGGTACCATTGTAGAGTGGGATTATGATGGTGCAAAAAGGGAAAGTTTATAACATAAGGAGGATTTGTGTACAGGTTTTGCAGGTCTAACAGATGAGTTGAGGTTCTCGCAAACATGTACATAGTCTACAAAAGGAGTGGAAAGAGCATGGTCTTCTAGGTAACAATGAAAACATAACAAGTGTGTTTGAGGAGTTTTCTTTTGTGGACACATTACATGACTGCAGTCTATAGTAGATTATCCTTCGCATGACCAAAATGAGATAGTGAAAGTGTGCTCACTTGAAATGTACAATGTGGTTGAGGCATTTCAAAAGAAACAAGAGGATAGAAAGCAAAAACATGAAGTAAAGGTGGACACCAAGTATAAGACTGTGGCAAAGAAGTTAAAACCAGTGGCACTTCCTTTGCCAAAGGACTACAAGGAAAAGCTAGAAGAGGCTTCTTTGCAACCTAGCCTCAGAGATCCAAAAGGGATTGGACTCGGGATTACAAAGGAGTCACAATTGAAGATTGGGAATGAGGACTACTTGACATAGGTTGAAAGGGAATGTTTTGAAGAGATGCTCTCTAAACATGGAAAAGCATTTGCATTTGAGCCACATGAGATAGGATGTGTAGATCCTACCATTGTTGCTCCTATGGTGATCTTTATCATCCCTCATGTACCTTGGAACTTATGGCCAATACCAATTCCAAAGGCTCACTTACAAAAGTTAATTGAGCTGCTAAATGAGAAGATCAAGATGGGTATTTTGGAGCCTTCATGTGCTCCATACTCAAACAGGTGGTTCACAGTACCAAATAATAATGGAGCTTTGTGCTTCATCCAAGATATGTAGCCGGTCATCAAAGTCACAATCAGGAATATGGTACAGGGCCAATTGTGGATGAGTTTGCAAAAGCATTTGCAGGAAGGGCAATATATTCTATGGGAGATTTGTACTCAGGGTATGATCAATTCCAACTAGCAATGGAAAGCAGGGATTTGACTACCATGAGGACACCTTTGGGTTTGGTGAGTATGTGTACCTTACCATAGGGAGCAACCAATTCGGTTGGACATATGATGAATGGTATGAATAAGGTCTTACGTAACTTTATTCCCCAAGTAACTATGACCTTTCTTGATGATGTTCCTATCAAAGGATGTGAAGAAAGTAATAAAGATGAAGCTTTGGATTCCAAGGGGTGCCGCAACTTTGTGGCACAACACACAGATGATTGTGACAAGATTCTATCCAGACTGGAAGAGGTGAACCTTATCCTCTCAAGACAAAAGTCTGTGTTTGGAGTGAAGGAGGTGTTGATTGTTGGGCACATGTGTGGCCCCAATGGGAGACGACCTTGTCCAACAAAAATTGATGCAATTCAAAAGATGAAGGAGGTATGCATATCTGTGAGTGAAGTTCGCAATTTCTTGGTGCATGTGTGTTTTATGTTATATGGATTCCACATTATGCACATGTAGCAGATCCTTTGTATCAATTGTTAAGGAAAAACCAAAAGTTTCATTGGGGAGACGCACAAGCAAGGGCTATAAGATAGCTAAAGGATTTGCTACAACAAGCACCAACTTTAAGAAAGGTAAAGTATGAGTGTGGAAAGCCAGTAATAGTGAATGTGGGGATACGAGTCCGACAGGAATTGGATGGGCAATAGGGCAGGATGACGAAGAGGGACATAGGTATGTGGTAAGGTTTGGAGCCAAGGTTCTAAGTACTCGACAAAGAAACTACCCACAGGTACAACGGGAGTTGTGGGGCATGGTTACAGCACTAAAGTGTGAAAAGGAGTACTTGATTGGAGCATATGTGGTTGTGGAAATAGATTGTCTGCCACTCCTTGGAATGATTTCAAGGTTCTCAACACCAGACATTGCCATGCTAAGATGGATTGCCTACATTAAGTTCTTGAATCATGAGTTCAATCATATTGCAGGAAAAGAAAATCCAGTAGCGGATATGCTGTCAAGGGCAAGGTATGAGGATGAACAAGACATGGTAGATGATAGTGAAGATGTAGGCACAAGGTTCTACTCCATTAATCATGTTGAGCATAATGATGTTGCCACACTTAGTGCACTAGAGTTGTTTTTAGAAGATGGGTATGAAGGAGATTGGTTGTTATTTGAGTACTTTAACAAAATAGGGTGATTGGTATGGGCATGAGTTTAAGAGGATACACAGAAAAGCATATGGGTACTTTTTGCAGGATGGTTACTTATGGAAACATCCAAAACAGAAGGGTGCTATACCACAAAGGGTAGTATGTAACAAACAGAGTCAAGTAAAATTCATTCAGGAGTTTCATGAGAACCTATGGGCTGGACACCGTGGTGTGTGGGAAACCTTTTCAAAGCTAAAGGAAAGGTATCGGTGGAAAGGTATGTACAAGGATGTATCTCACTTTGTGGAATCATGTGTAGCATGTCAAATGTATTCAAATGTGCGACATCGTGATGGGTTACATCCTACTTATCCACTAGAAATGCATTACAAATGGGTTGTGGATCTAGTCACCATGCCTTTAGGACTCTGGCAGATGAGGTACATGGTTCTTGCAAGAGAAGACTTGACTAATCAGGTTGAAGGGCGAGCTTTAAGGACAAAGACTACAAAGGCAGTATGTAAATTTCTCCTTGAGGATGTAATATGTCGCTATGGTTTTGTGGGAAAGATAACTGCAGACAAAGGAGAGTTGGATGCCAAGGAAGCAAGGGAATTCTTTTCCAGGATAGGAATCAAGCTTTCCCTTACCACTGCTTACAATTCGGAAGGAAATGGGAAAAGTGAAAGAGGGCATCCACCAATCATCAAAGCTTTGGCTAAAGCTTGTGAAGGGAGAATTAGTGAGTGGCCAGAACTATTACCATATGCTCTATGGGCTAATCGCACGACGCACATCTCAGTGACTGGCTACATGCCTGCAGAATTGATGTATGGTCAAAATCCTGTAATGCCCATTGAAGAGACCATTCCCACATGGAACGTGCTACCTTGGCAAGATGGGCTTAGCATAGAAGAGCTCCTTGCCTTATGTATAAGACAACTAGAAAGAAGGCCTGAAGACATTGAGGTTACAAAAGAAAGATTGAAGAATGCCAGGTTGAAAAGCAAGGACTACTTTGATAGACAACACAGGCTAAAAAGGAAGGTAATTAAGCAAGGAGATTGGGTTTTAGTGTATGACAATAGTCTTGATAACCAGCATACTATCATGCGAAAGGTTTCAAAAAGATGGTTTGGACCGTATATAGTCAAGTACATGCATGACAATGCCACTTACACCCTGACTGAATTGGATGGAACAGAGACAAAGATACCCATTGCAGGAAAGAGAATCAAGGTATTCAAAAGAAGAGAGGATAGTCATCCGACTGATCAAGTAAGCGAGAATGAAGTCTTGGAATCACCCGTGAAGATGAAGAAGAAGAAACTCCAAGAGAGTCAAACCTACGAACATTGGCTGTGGCACATACCGACGGAGGATGTGCAGGTTTAGAGGGGGTGGATGTCATGTTGTGGCATGTGCATAATGGAAACGGAAGCTAAGCCCTACAATATTATGGATTTTATGTGTATGACTTAAGTGTGCATAAGTATACGGATTTTTTATTTAGCATGCAAAAAAGCTAGTCAAAGTCTGATGTATCACTCTTGTTGGGAATGGGCTTCAATTGCGGGCTTCTTTGTGAATCTCTTCTTGGAGCCATGATGAAATGAGCCTATAAAACATACCTCCTATATACTAGGCATCATAGGTGGCATATGACATGTGTAGCATGGTCAAAAGTGGCCTTTGGCCTTAGTCACAGTATACCCCATGAGGTGTCACTCTACACATAGTAGGTGCACTTTGGAGTGATTATGGACCTAGAAAAATCCCTTAGAAAAGTGGTCACAAGTTTGTTTGATGTCATCCATGATGTATGTCAAGCTCTCTCTCAATTTTTTATAAAGATACTCTTGGAGGTTTATGGTGGCAAGGAGAAGATATTTCGAGAAAAATCTAGAAGAACCTCTAGATATTTCTTGAAGAGAAAGATTTAGAAGAACCTCTAGATATTTCGGTTCATTTAGATATTTCTTGAAGAGAAAGATCTAGAAGATCCTCTAGATATTTCTTGAAGAGAAAGATCTAGAAACTTTGAAGATAATTTCAAGATATTTTTGAAAAGGGAGACACTTGTCACAAAAATCCCTTGGATATTTCTAAGCAAGTATCTTCTTCAAGAGGCAACCTCACCTATAAATAAAGCCTCTTGCTCCTCACTTGAGCATCAAGCAAACCATCAAGCAATCAAGCGCTTAAGCAATCCCCATAATCAAGCCACTCTATCAAGCCATCATCCAACCTCCTAGCCATCTCTTTGAGTAAAACTTTCTCTCAATTTCAGCCCAACACATCTTGAGCTTGCTACTTCATGCCTTAAGCCTTCTATCTCCTCACTTGTAATACTCATACACTCTATGTAACCTTCTTTCATCAATAAAGACCCATTGTTGGTGGCTTGCAAGCAGTGTTGGGGCCTACTACGCATCATCTAATTCATCAAGTTGGCTACAATACCACAAGTCTTGAGATGTGCTTCACTTATTTGGATTAAGCTTGTGCGGGTCTTTGTGTGTTGGTTGTCTCTCTTATCTCTTTCTTCCATTGTTTGACTGCTTTCTGAGCTTTCTTAGATGAATAACCCCAATGGTGTAACTTTTCAACCCTTTCACTTTGTGCAACATATTAGAATTAACGTTTGTATTAACCGTAAAATCCACTTGCAATAGAGAATTGTGTTACTCTTTGGGCCGGAAAGACTGCAAGAAATTCTTCTTTCTCCACGTCCTCTTATTTTGCCACTACTAGACTACTCTAATTCTTTTGATGTGCACACATTTATTCTCCTCTAGGGGTTGAGTCTTGCTTTCTTAATATTAGTATGAACCAAGAAGACTTGTACACACAGCTCACTCCTATCGCTAGGCAAAATATCTACATCCTTGTAAGCACTAAGTTACAGTTTCAAAGAACCATTCGCAGTCTATTTGGAGCACAATGACTTGCTATTGTAAATGCATCAGTGAACCCTTTCATCTTACCTTTGATTAGATACGATCAAAGCCTTGATGTTTTCATCTTTGTTTTGTTTTGAGGGTTTCATGTGTGCGTATGTGTGTGTCTGTGTGTAAGATTCCAATGGCTACACACAATGTATTTTCTACAAACACTAAGCTTCCTTAAGTTAAAATCTTCACAGTCCTTCCACAAATCCTCACAGCTAGAGGCCCGGCGCCTTCCTGGCAAGACCACCAACTCTTTGACACTGCGTCCATAGCAACGGAAAAACAAAGGAAAAAAGAGAGAAAAATTTATGGGAGTAGCAATAACTGCGGCTATGGACGCGGTAGTGGTTTCTCATCAATAAGTGCGGTAATAGTTGTGGCAATATACCCGTTACTATTACCGCACTTATTGCCGCTACACGGTGAGGCGGTCCGGGGCGGGCAACAAGAAGAGCAACCTCTAGACACCCTTCAAGGCTCCCGTGCTGCTCAATGGGGCTGGGGCACAACACAACACAAACCAAAACAACAAACCCACAGCCAAATCCCAACTACACAAGGGGCACCACCTAGTTTAAGAGCGAACTAGGACGCAAAAGAGGAGAATCGTTAGAGCAACCCACAAACAAGCAAGGAATTTACACTAACCCTAACACCAATGGAACACTCTCACACACTAAAACACGAGAGAGAGAGAGAGAGAGAGAGAGAGAGAGAGAGAGAGAGAGAGAGAGGGAGAGAGATAGTGCTCGGGATGCTTTGAAACGTATCGGCAATGATCAAGCAAACACAACTATATATTTAAGAAAGAGAGAGAAAGGGGGAGGGGGTGCTTGTTGCATTAATACCTTCTTACAAATCTGTCATGACAAATCAAAGTGAGATTAGTATTTGTTCAACATAGCTTGCATAAATTTCACCACAACACATCACAAAAAAAGCCACCCCAATCACTGTCTTAAAGCCAGGGGAGTCCTCTCCACCCTGTCGCCCTCTTACAGTATGTGGGATTTATGGCTAGATTGATGACAACACCAGAGACAAGCTATCAAGAACTTAACAAAAAACACCAAGACACTTACGCATCATTGTTGTCCATTACTTCACGTTGGAAGGGAGACAAAGTATCCAAGCTTAGTCCAAATCCACCCTCCTTGATTGAGCAAATGTTGGGCTTACACTAGTAGGAGAAATGATAGATTTTCCTACTCTCAATTGAATGATCACTCTCTCTCTTACAAATGGCATAGAGTTCCCTTGATAATCCCCTATTACAACACATGCACATGCATAAGACAATGAGCTTCCACATAAGAGCTCCTTCTAAAGAGGTTGAGCTTGGCTTCTCAAGCTATAGCATAGTGCTCTTGCTTATGGCTCCCCCCCTTTTGTTCTAGCTACACCGTCCTTTTATAGCAATTTTGAAGGCTAGGGTTACTCCTCTAACCATGGTTGGGTTAGATTTTCAGCAATTTATCTAATTTCTTTTGCTTGGAACTATCAAGAAGTTGGTGGGGAAAGAGAGAGGAGAGAAATGGAGGTGATAGGACTTTTCATAGTGGGTTAGTGTTAGTAGAGTTAGTATTAATTTACAAATGGAATTGGATATTTACAATGGGAGTATCCATGTAGGATACAAATAAGGAAGAAAAACTCTTAAGAGGTAAGAAAAGGTGGATTTGTTACAAGGTTGATGCTCGAAGTGTCTTGAGTAGGGCCAATTTTGACGCTTGTTGACGTTCCACTAGCTTTGACGGTACATTTTTTCTCCACTCTTGACCTTCCTTGAGAGACAAGGTAATTGAAGCTGAGTAATCAACCACCATGATGCTGTCTTTTAAGACAAGAGGCTGAATTTTGTGGTTTTTTTGATAGATATGGGTAGTTTGGAGGAGGAAAAATGAGACTAGGTGGTCAATTTTGGAATGGAATTGTGTGTGGGAGGTATGAGTTCACCATGGTTTCTCTTATTCTTCAAGGTTGAGGAGAAGGTGAGTAGGGTGCAGAGAGGAGTGGTGAGAGAGGTGGGAATGATGAGTGGAGAAGTGTGTGTGAAAGAGGAAAATGATAAAGTGGAAGAGAGAGTGTGGCTGCATAGCATGGGAAAACTGGGGTCCACTAATAAAATCATAGCTCACAGCTCGTAGCTCAAAAAAATATGAAAAAATTTGAGGAAATAGTTCAGCCCACGAGCTACAACTTTTGTTTGTATCACCTTTTCAAATTCGGAGAGCAAGTGAACTTTAAAAATTCAGCAAAACCGACCATTTTTTTCCACTGCACAAGGTCCTTGTGGGGTCCTTCTTTGGATGATTCTTTTGAATACCTCCAAGAGTGAGCCCTCCATAGTGCATGTATGCATGCCACCTACCCTTGACCTTATTAGGTAGGTCTATAATTGAAGATATTGTTGAGATTATGATATAAGTGAATAGTACAACTAAGAAAATCAAATATTGAGGGGTCTAAAAAATATGTACATGTCAAATATAAATAATATAAGTGGAAAAAATATAAAGGGGTCAAAAGAAATCTCTCTCATTATGAGGCTACCATAAAAAGATAAATATTTTTGGTGTTCTAATTTTTTAGAAAAAAACAAAATAATGTAGGAAGGGAAAAATAGTGAAAAAATATACACATAAATAAAACTAGTTTTTTTGGATTTTTGTTGGGGTGGAGTTACACCAAATATAAGAGAAGCTTACATGAAAATATTTCTATATGGAATAAAGAGTATGAAAAATGGTAAGAAAAATTGTGGTAATGGTGAGGCAATGTACAGAGCATAAATAACACACACCTAGGTAGAAATATTTAAATAAATACCAAAATAATTATGAAAAAATCTTTTATTTAGGCCCTATATACAAAGAAATATTTACATACTCATGGGCCATAATATACTTATGTTTTTTATTATTTTTTATTTTTTTGGCTCAACTAGCCCAATGACTAGCTAATTGAGGGTTTTTTAAGAAGATATGGGAAAAGTCCCGTGACTCACGCATGCCTATGTACAATGAAATGGTAGGGATAGCCACAGTGTTTGGGTGATTTTGGTAGGGTGAGGTAACTCACTGTGGCAATTACAAAGAGCCGAAAAACGGCTATCATTAGCCCTCCCCCTGGATGATGGTATATTCATGTACCATCATAGAGCATCTTTTCCAAAGAGAGTGCTTCAGAGTCCTTGACAAGATCTTCATTGTTTGGCCCCTTGGAATTTTGGTTTGTGTTACACTCATGCTTCATGTAACAATACTTACATGAGACAGTGGCCTTTTGACAGATCTTTGGTAGAAGGCGACTCAAATAGGGCTTCAAGCGATACCCGTTTACTTTCCTGGAGTGCTCTTTACCATTCAAGTCCATAAGCTGATAGTAACTTGAATTGAAAGCCTTCTTGACTATGTATGGCCCTTGCCATCTAGTTTCAAATTTGGCATCAAAACGATTATCGAGTCGATTGTCATACCTTAGCACAAGATCTCCTTCATTGATGCCTTTGTCCTTCAGTTTCTTGTCAAGCTTCTCCTTTGTCTGTGTGGCTTTCCTCTTATAGCACTCGTATGCTGCTTCTCTTTTCCACTCAAGCTCCACTAACGTAAGAAGTCGATCCATCCACACCTCTTGATCATCTTGTGCTCCTTTTCCATGAAGTCGCATTGTTGGAATGTTGAGCTCGATAGGCTGCAAAGCCTCTTGACCATAGACCAAGTGAAATGGTGTGAACTCCGTGGCTTCCCTATATGTGGTTCGATATGCCCACAAGGCACCATCCAAGAAGTCATCCCATAATTTTGTCTTGTTTTGCACCATCTTTCTAATGATTCCTGCAATGACACCATTAGCCTTCTCCACCAAACCATTTGACTGTGGGTAGTATGGTGTGCTATGACGATGTAGAATGTGAAGCTCTTCACAAACTTCTGTGAGCAAGCCCTTCCTAAACCCTGGACCATTATCAGAAACAATCTCCAAATGTGTGCCAAATCTGCAAAAAATGTGATTGTACACAAACTTGCTAACTGTCCTCTCATTCACTCTTGCCACACTTTGAGCTTCCACCCACCTAGTCATATAGTCTACAGCCACTAGAATGTAGAGTTTACCATTTTTTGTCCTAGGCAGAGGACCCATAGCATCAATGCCCCACTTTTCAAAGGGTTCATTTGCAAGCACTATTTGCCTCGGGCCATGCACCAACCTTCTATTTCCATTTATCTGACAATTGTAACAGCTTTTACACCAATGTTGAACATCCACATGCAAGCTTGGCCAAACATACCCCGCAAGCAAAATCTTCTTCACAGTTAATTCTTGGGCAAAATGACCACCACATGCTTCTTCATGCAAACCTTTTAGAATGGCTGGAATTTCCTCAATAGTTGGTACTCTTCTGCATACTTGATCCCTCCCTCTTTGATAGAGGGAGCCTTCTAGGAAGAGATATGCGCTTGCCTTCTTCATGAGTCTCCTCTTCTGAGCCTTCGTGAAGTCTTGTGGAAACTCGCCCTCCAAAATGTAGCTAATAATGGGAGTCAATGACTCCAATCCCTGGTATCTCGGTTGCTTGATAGTTGCTGCCACCATGATGACCTGCACTTCTTTCTCAACACATGTAACTACTTGCTGTGCAAGTAAATCGGCATTTTCATTCTGTTTCCTAGGAATATGATATAGTTGCACTTCTTCAAATTGATTAAACAATCTACGAATGGCATGAACTTTTGTCCGTAAGCTTTCATTCTTGCATGCCCAAATGCCTAAAATCTGTTTAACAATGAGAAGTGCATCTCCCTTTACCATGAGGCGTTGTATCCCTTGGCCAATGCACATCTTCAAACCATGAATTAGTGTGTCGTATTCTGCTTCATTGTTGCTAGCTGAACTTGGTAGATTGAACTTCTCTTTCATGACCACCTCTCCACTTGGGTTGAGCAACACTAGCCCTCCCCCTGCTTTTCCTGTGGCTCGAGGAAAAGCTCCATCAAAGAACAAGGTAAAAGCATTAGGAATACTTTTTGGTGGTGGTAATGGTAGGGTCTTTACTTCAGGCACCTTAATCTCCTTTTCATGCACCCTATAAGTGAGAATCCTTGCCAATTGTGCACGCACACTATCTTCTACCTTGAAAGAGTATTGAAACTCTTGCAACTCCATAATCCACTTTGAGATCCTTGTACTAAGATTCATTTGAGATGACACCCAAGGGAACAAATTCTCTGCAGTGAGAATTACAAAAGGTTTTGGTAGCAGGTAGGATCTAAACTTTCTCACCGCAAACATGAGAGAAAGCATCATGAGTTCTGCTTCTGTGTAGTCTCTCTCCAAAGCATTCATGACCCTACTAGCAAAGTAGATGGGTCGCATCCTTGTACTGTGGGGATCTTGTTGTAATAAAACTGCACCAATTGTTTCCTTCCCAACACTAGAGATAACAAAGAATGTGTACTCCCAACATGGAGGCATGAGTGTTGGTAGCTCTGACAAAATGACTTTAATGTTACAAAAGTACTCTTCAAGCTCATCAGACCATGCAAATTCTACTTGTTGTGTCAACTTTTGCAAAGGATGAAGCAACTCGGAAGCTAAGTGAGTAAAGCGTGACATATACTTCACTTTTTGAATGAATGATATGACCTCTTTGAGATTCTTGGGTGAGGGGAGCTCAATAAGAGCCTTTGCCTTTGAAGGATCCGCCTCAATGCCTTTATAGGAAACCTTGTGACCAAGCAAGATCACTTCATCCTCAGCTATGTGACACTTGTCGGGGTTGAGTTGACCTCCCATGTCATAGAGCTTCTTTAAACCTTCTTCTACCCTTTGTAGATGCAATGATTTTGAGCTATAAATGCAAAAATCATCAATGAACACCCTAATTGACTTTCCAAAGAATGCTTGAAACACCATATTCATGAAATGTTGGAATGTTGCAGGAGCATTTGTCAGACCAAATGGCATGACTCTAAAAGCATAACAACCCCAAGGAGTGATAAAGGTTGTTTTCAATTGATCTTCCAATGTGATACCTATTTGAAAGTAGCCTGAGTAGCCATCCACACACAGTGTACTTCTCATGACCAGCTACCTCATTTAGTATCTCATCCTAAAATGGGAGGGGAAAGTGATCTCTTTTTGTTGCCTCATTGAGTGGACGGTAATCCACACACACCCTCCACTTTCCGTTTTTCTTAGGAGTGACAACAACAGGAGAGACCCACTCTGAATTCTCCACTGGATAAATGAAACCTGTTGTTAGAAGCTTTCTTACCTCCTTGAGTAGAGCCTGCTCCTTTATAACTCCTAGCCTTCGTAGCTTCTGAGCTTTAGGTGTGGCCTCAGGCTTTAACTCAATCTTGTGTTGAACAACATCTACCCCATGCACGTCGGTGTAGTCTTTAGCAAAAAGCCTAGGAAACTTCCTTAGCACACATTTGAACTCCTCTCTTTCATCCTTTGTAAGTGTTGTTGATAGCATACCTTCCAGCATTCCTTCATCTTCCACCTTTTGGTTCTCTTGAGGACCTACCTCCTCCAAGCCTTGACAAGAGGTCTCTTGGTTGCTTGGCTTAAACCTTACCCCCATGACTTCGATGGAAGACTCCTCTTCAGTAATGCTGCCGCTACTTTCTTCTTCTGAAGTGCTATCGGTCCAACCTTCTTCCGTCTCACTTTGAGATGATTCTTCATGGAGCTCCTCTTGGCGTTGCTCCTTCATGTCAAAGACAACCTTCTTATGATTGTCATTCCTGCAAATTAATTTCCCACTCTCCCAATCCTGCAAAGCTCGCATTTTCATTAGCCATGGTCTTCCTAGGATAAATGGGTAACCATTTCCCTTGGTAGACATGACATAGAAATCCACTGCCTTCTTAATGCCAAAGGCCTCCACAAACACATTTTTACAAATGCCTACGCACCTAGCCTTGCTATTGTTTGCCATTTTCACTTTGATTTCAGGTGTCTCATGGATGTGCATGCCTAGTCTTTGCATGAGTCCCTCTGTCATGATGCAAATTTGTGCACCCCCATCCACTAGACCTTTCCTAACCAATCTTCCTTTGATGTAATAGTCTAGCACCGGTGTAATGTCCTCATTCATTTCAGCTTGTGCAATTTTTACAATAGGCACACTCTCTTTTACCTTTCTCCTAGTGCTAACTGCCCTTGTTAAATCCCTCCTTACTTGTGGACATAATGCAAGAAATTGAGGCCATGAAATATCAGGACCCTTACCTCTCATGTCTTCCAACAAGTTGTACGGAGCCATACCATGTCCAAGAGGGAAGTCTTGGAGGTTGATACGACGTCGAGTCCTCTTGGTTTCCTTGGTCTCCTTTGCCTTTTTGCCTTGTCCATGGTCACTCTGTGATGTGACTCCTTCTTTCTCTTTACCTTTCCCTCGGCCACACTTAATGCCATTGGCTTCCATGTCAACCTCATTTGAATTTGTCACCTCTACCACATGCACATTTGGATCTGGCAAAGGTGGAACTCCTTCTACCCCTTGTGGAGGTGGTCTTGGTCCATTTGGCCTTTGTAGAAGCCTTGGTTGTTGACCAGCTCCTTCTCCTGCAATCATCACTGGGTAATTCAAGTTAGGTCTCCCTGGCTCTCCACGGGGCCAAGGACAATTATACATCCCATGTCCTAACTCTCCACAATTCCAACATTGCAAGACTCTCCTAGTTTGTGGCTCTCTCTCTTCTGACTTCTTTGCTTGTCCCTTTGGACCTACAGCTTGTGCAAGGTGAATTGACAGGCTGCTTAAAGATTCATTTAACTTCTCAATCACTTCAGCCGTTACCTCAGGAAGCTCCCTAGATGTTGATGCTTGTGACTTACCTTTGGGTCTAAGACCTTCTATTGGAACCTCTCCCCTTAAGCACTTGAGTTTCCTATATTTCTCAGCAGCCCTAGTTTCAATTGCATTAAAGGTAGCAGGTGCACCCGCCTCAACTTTTACCTTAAGGTCAGGAAAGAGTCCGGCTATGAACCTCTCCTTCTTTAGAAATTCTGCACCATCACCAGGGTTAGCAACATTTCGTATCCATAGAGCCCAAAGACGTAGAAACTCTTGCTTGTATAAGTAGTAGTCATCTAAGTCTTTTTGCTTATGAGAAACAATGTCTTGCCATAATTTTTGAGTGTTTTGGGGATCAAAGAAGTATTTCTTGAAACGATTCAAAACTTCTGTGTAATTCCCCTTAACTTCCTCAGGCAAAGAGTCAAACCAAGTGCTAGCATCTTTCCTAAGGACCACCTCAAACATTTCTACACGTTCTTGATCAGTTATTATCCTCTTGATCCGACAAGACATCTTGAAATTCGCTAAAAATAATTCTGCATCCTCTCCAGGCTCTCCAAAGAAAAGAGGATACCCAGACATTTGGCGTTGGCTTTCCATTGAATTGATTTCAAAGTGACACCCGTTTTTGTTTTTCTTTCTTAAAAAGATTTACACAATAATGTTTTCTAGCTTGCAATCTATTCTACAACAAAATAAAGATATTCACATCAAACGACCTATGATAATCAATAAGAGGTAGGATGACAGGGTTTGGTGATGCGAGAATTTCTCCTACTCTTTTGGCACCAAACATGAACACCATACGTTGTTGAAAATGGATTTTCCTACTAATTGCAATGTTTATTCTAATGTGTGGAGTGAAATGGAAGGGGAAAACCTCTATTCCTGGGCCATTATCCATGGTCTATGCATGACCTAATGCTTAAAACAAAACAAAAATATAGACGTCCAAACTAAGGTCGTACCTAATGAGAGGCAAAATAAAAGGATTTACTGAAGCGTTTATCTCGGCCAACCTAAGAGGACCTAAAATTCTACGAATGACACGTTGAAATTACAACTTAGTACTAACAATTATGTGTACCTTTTGCCTTGCAATGGGAATGAAGGGATCATACAGATTTTCGTGATTCATGCAAACTACTTGACTATGCTAAAGGTTGATTCTACACAAAAATACATAAGCCGTCCTCCGTGGGGGCACCAATTTGAGGCGGTCCGGGGCGGGCAACAAGAAGAGCAACCTCTAGACACACTTCAAGGCTCCCGTGCTGCTCAATGGGGCTGGGGCACAACACAACACAAACCAAAACAACAAACCCACAGCCAAATCCCAACTACACGAGGGGCACCACCTAGTTTAAGAGCGAACTAGGACGCAAAAGAGGAGAATCGTTAGAGCAACCCACAAACAAGCAAGGAATTTACACTAACCCTAACACCAATGGAACACTCTCACACACTAAAACACGAGAGAGAGAGAGAGAGAGAGAGAGAGAGAGAGAGAGAGAGAGAGAGAGAGAGAGAGAGAGAGAGAGAGGGAGAGAGATAGTGCTCGGGCTGCTTTGAAACGTATCGGCAATGATCAAGCAAACACAACTATATATTTAAGAAAGAGAGAGAAAGGGGGAGGGGGTGCTTGTTGCATTAATACCTTCTTACAAATCTGTCATGACAAATCAAAGTGAGATTAGTATTTGTTCAACATAGCTTGCGTAAATTTCACCACAACACATCACAAAAAAAGCCACCCCAATCACTGTCTTAAAGCCAGGGGAGTCCTCTCCACCCTGTCGCCCTCTTACAGTATGTGGGATTTATGGCTAGATTGATGACAACACCAGAGACAAGCTATCAAGAACTTAACAAAAAACACCAAGACACTTACACATCATTGTTGTCCATTACTTCACGTTGGAAGGGAGACAAAGTATCCAAGCTTAGTCCAAATCCACCCTCCTTGATTGAGCAAATGTTGGGCTTACACTAGTAGGAGAAATGATAGATTTTCCTACTCTCAATTGAATGATCACTCTCTCTCTTACAAATGGCATAGAGTTCCCTTGCTAATCCCCTATTACAACACATGCACATGCATAAGACAATGAGCTTCCACTCAAGAGCTCCTTCTAGAGAGGTTGAGCTTGGCTTCTCAAGCTATAGCATAGTGCTCTTGCTTATGGCTCCCCCCCTTTTGTTCTAGCTACACCCTCCTTTTATAGCAATTTTGAAGACTAGGGTTACTCCTCTAACCATGGTTGGGTTATATTTTCAGCAATTTATCTAATTTCTTTTGCTTGGAATTATCAAGAAGTTGGTGGGGAAAGAGAGAGGAGAGAAATGGAGGTGATAGGACTTTTCATAGTGGGTTAGTGTTAGTAGAGTTAGTATTAATTTACAAATAGAATTGGATATTTACAATGGGAGTATCCATGTAGGATACAAATAAGGAAGAAAAACTCTTAAGAGGTAAGAAAAGGTCAATTTCTTACAAGGTTGATGCTCCAAGTGTCTTGAGTAGGGCCAATTTTGACGCTTGTTGACGTTCCACTAGCTTTGACGGTACATTTTTTCTCCACTCTTGACCTTCCTTGAGAGACAAGGTAATTGAAGCTGAGTAATCAACCACCATGATGCTGTCTTTTAAGACAAGAGGCTGAATTTTGTGGTTTTTTTGATAGATATGGGTAATTTGGAGGAGGAAAAATGAGACTAGGTGGTCAATTTTGGAATGGAATTGTGTGTGGGAGGTATGAGTTCACCATGGTTTCTCTTATTCTTCAAGGTTGAGGAGAAGGTGAGTAGGGTGGAGAGAGGAGTGGTGAGAGAGGTGGGAATGATGAGTGGAGAAGTGTGTGTGAAAGAGGAAAATGATAAAGTGGAAGAGAGAGTGTGACTGCATAGCATGGGAGAACTGGGGTCCACTAATAAAATCATAGCTCACAGCTCGTAGCTCAAAAAAATATGAAAAAATTTGAGGAAATAGTTCAGTCCACGAGCTACAACTTTTGTTTGTATCACCTTTTCAAATTCGGAGAGCAAGTGAACTTTAAAAATTCAGCAAAACCGACCATTTTTTTCCACTGCACAAGGTCCTTGTGGGGTCCTTCTTTGGATGATTCTTTTGAATACCTCCAAGAGTGAGCCCTCCATAGTGCATGTATGCATGCCACCTACCCTTGACCTTATTAGGTAGGTCTATAATTGAAGATATTGTTGAGATTATGATATAAGTGAATAGTACAACTAAGAAAATCAAATATTGAGGGGTCTAAAAAATATGTACATGTCAAATATAAATAATATAAGTGGAAAAAATATAAAGGGGTCAAAAGAAATCTGTCTCATTATGAGGCTACCATAAAAAGATAAATATTTTTGGTGTTCTAATTTTTTAGAAAAAAACAAAATAATGTAGGAAGGGAAAAATAGTGAAAAAATATACACATAAATAAAACTAGTTTTTTTGGATTTTTGTTGGGGTGGAGTTACACCAAATATAAGAGAAGCTTACATGAAAATATTTCTATATGGAATAAAGAGTATGAAAAATGGTAAGAAAAATTGTGGTAATGGTGAGGCAATGTACAGAGCATAAATAACACACACCTAGGTAGAAATATTTAAATAAATACCAAAATAATTATGAAAAAATCTTTTATTTAGGCCCTATATACAAAGAAATATTTACATACTCATGGGCCATAATATACTTATGTTTTTTATTATTTTTTATTTTTTTGGCTCAACTAGCCCAATGACTAGCTAATTGAGGGTTTTTTAAGAAGATATGGGGAAAGTCCCGTGACTCACGCACGCCTATGTACAATGAAATGGTAGGGATAGCCACAGTGTTTGGGTGATTTTGGTAGGGTGAGGTAACTCACTGTGGCAATTACAAAGAGCCGAAAAACGGCTATCAACGGCAATTCAAAAATAAGGGTGCTCATTTGGGCCACCCAATTTTGGGTGGCCCAAATGAGCACCTTTATTTTTGACTTGCCTAAAACAATGAAACATCAATTGTTTTTTGGAAGATTATAAAAAATACCAAATAATTGAAATTGAATTTACTTTACCTTGACAATTTAAAATGGAGAAGATCAACTATTTAAAAAAGTTACAATAAAAAGTAAATAGTTGTATATACATTGTGCCACATTGGGACTTTACGAAAGATTGGACAAAATATTTTTCTATTTAATCCTCCTCTATCTCGTCGTCATTTTAGAGGCACGTATGTTTGATCACTTTGACTCTACATAAACCCAAACCTAATTAAACAATTATCAACATCTCAAAACATACAAAATTAATTGTTTAAAATTTCCGCTTGTAGTGATCCAACCGCCACGTCGAATTGCTCGCGAGAGGTGGTTGTTTTCGAACAGCCATCGCCAAGTATCAAATTATGTATGGCGCTCCTGCTACTTGACCATCTCTCTGCTTGGTCGAGAGAGAGTGATATTTTTCTAAGTTAGCAATAACAATACCAAATCATCAACTACAATCTTTATAATCACCGATTGACGTAATCTTACATATTTATCCTTCCAAGCTCCCTTGCCTCTTGAGCAATAGTGTGTGGGAGTTTATTTTGCGCGAGCCTCGCGTTGTTGTTTGTATGATGAGCCCGTCGCAGCTTGATCGCTCTTTTCTTGAATTGCCCACTCCCACTCCACGTCTATCATGTTGCCACCACGGTAACTCTTGTCTGGATCTCTGACCTGGTTGGCTGCTGCGCGCCGCACATTGGACTGCTTGTTTTTCAGAAATGTCTTTATGTAGCACTCCAACGATTGTTGTGAAAAACATTGATTGGGGGTGTTTGGAAGTCTAGCTAACAAAGCGCCCTCAATGTATTGTGCATGATTTGGCAATTGGTCTCTAAAATTTATAAAACAGTTTTTATAACTTGAATGTATAAGAATTTGTAGATGGCATCAAAATGCCTTGTCCTATGCTGTGCCGCAGTCCACCTCTCCGCCATATTTAACCCTGTAGGAGCGTCCATGTATGTCTCGCATGGGTGCGTCAGTATCCTCGTTCTCTGCGTCAAGGGCGGTACGCTTTGAAAGTGGGGACTCCGTTCTCCGTCACTACCAAAACATGCAAAACTACAAGATTCATCCCCGCTTCGTCTCTCATGGCGCACGTTTCCCTGAGATGAGTGTCGACGTATGCTACCAGAGGAAGTCCGTCGATGATGTTTTGGCGAAGCAGGAGTGGCGTAGGACCCTGTGATTCCATGGGAGTGGGACCCTCTGATGCAAGGGGGGTAGGACCCTGTGATGGAATGGAAGTAGGACGATAGGAAGGGGCTGTAGAGTGAGGTTCTGTCGGTGGAGGCTATGTAGGTAAGGAGTCCGTCCTTGACTTCCCCATGGTGTAGTCTCTGCATAGAAATACCGCAAATTGCAAGCTGCTATGCAGTATGTAGTGGCCAAATAAATCCTCCATCGAACCAAGGTACTGCTCTCGTAACAAGATAGCCCGATGTAGCTCTTGATCTACGACCGATGGAGGAACCTGAGAAGGGTAGGTGTAGGATGGCCATGCCTGCAAATAACAAAAATAAATCTATGACGCTCATGGTTTAGAGTTGACTAGCCAAAAACATTCTTTATTTCTTTGCTTGTTCTCGACGACTCAAGACTCGGGTCCACTGGAGGCAATGTCCACCCCGGGTGGGAGCCCACCTGGATGTGAAGCAACCAAAAGAAGAGCCAGCTGGCTGCTCCCCACTAGTTGGTCTCTCATCAGACATCTACATTACAAAGATCAATATAAGATTAATCTTTCCACCCTACTCACTCATCTATAAATACATACACAAGTATATTAGCACACAAACACATAGATACATATACATACTAGCAGACCTAAGTAGGTGCTAGTAGTGCCAAAGGTCAACTGCACCTCTTTAGATATCATCACAGTCTCAACCGTGGTAAAATCAAAGGTACATTAGGAAAAATGTGGACTCTCTTTGGGCCATATAGGATTAAGGTTAATTAGGCTCCAGCCAATAGGAAGAGAGCAATGTATATAAGTCTAGAACCTAAGAAAGTAGAGAGAATAATAGGGTTGTCCACTTATTTATTGCTTTGTATCCTAGAGGGAGGTGGATGGGTAAAAGAGGGAGGGGAAAAAAGGGAGAGGGGGAGTGGTGGGTCCACAGATACGTTTTGCAAAAATCCTAAAATTTCAAAAAAAAAATAAATTCAAAATATTCCATCCAAAACTCCCCCCAAACCTACCCTATGATCAAAAAGTCATTTTCTCACTCTAGAACCTTTTTTCCAAGACTCCCTTCTTCCATAGCCCCTTTCCATAACACAAATCTCTCACTCTCTCTCTCTCTCTCTAAACTCTTACACCTTCCTCCTTCTTCAAGCTCTCCATTGCAACTTTAAGCTCCCACTCTCTCTCTAAATTGTCTCCCTCCTCCTTCCTCAAGCTCTCCATTGCAACTTTAAGCTCCCACTCTCTCTCTAAACTCTGTTTCCCTCCTCCTTCCTTAAGCTCTCCATTACAACTGTAAGCTCCCACTCTCTCTCTAAACTTTGTCTCCCTCCTCCTTCCCCAAGCTCTCCATTGCAATTTCAAGCTCCCACTTAAGCATCCATGGCAAACAATGGTCAAAATAGACGCCCCAAACCGATCATTCAAAGTATGGTTCTCCACAACTCGAAGAATGAGGAGCAGCAATGGGAACCTCAGCTTTTTCAAGAAGGTGCGTGGGTCTACATGCAACCTTCCGCAATCGGTCCCCATCGTGTTCGTGAAAGAACAAACGTTGATCTCCATTGGAAGGGAAGACTACTAGGCTTCAAGCAAGTAAGAGACAAGGGTACAGTGGCAATCGTTCAACATGTTTTCATCTTTGCACACATGCGTCTACGAGGGATCACCAACCCAAGGGATTTTCCTTGTAACTGTATGTCCCTTGCACTTCAATGGTTTTGGTGGTAACAAAAAAATGGACTTTTTACATCTCACGGACTGTTTTGTTTCTATGTAGATGTTTTTCCTTCTAGCCTTGTGGAGAAGCAACCACTCTCGTGCCTTTCAGGCACATTTACGGCCATGCATGCAAGACTTGGGGATATGCTCTTCTCCAACACAACTTCATCAAACCTTGCACGACAGAGGGTGTTCTTCTACACCCACAAGTACATTGTACCTACAGATGAGGAAGGCTATGGAGAGCTACAACCTTTGGAGGCTACAACCTTGCGTAGCATGGAGTGGCCAAAGCCTGATGCATTCACTGTAATGTCTTTGAAAGCCAAGATTGTAGCTGATGTGAGAGAATCATTAAAATTTGGAAAAGCCTCGCGTTCAGTTGGGCTTGGATGGTGTTGTCCTGCTCATGTCTTCGCTAGCATCTTTGGATCTTTGCCTTTCCATCATACAAATACTATGTATGTTTGCAAAGATCTACAATACGATACATTGGAAGCCATCCTTGGGGAGAAGTGGGGGTATCTTGAAGGACTTCACAACGGAGATCGCTTTCGGTGCCAGGTTGGAAGTTTCGGCATTGCTATCCGTTTCATCAAGGTGCGCTCCACTCTTTACGTGCGATACTTCTATGAAAGGTGGATGTGCAAGCTTGGTGAATGGATTCCATTGCAATCCACCGATGCTACACTTGAGGTATTTGATATTGCAATCAAATTGTCGAGTGGTGCCGTTGAAACTGTCCAAGTGAACAAGCATTGGACATTGGTCAATGTGCGGGAGCACTTAGTGATAATGGGTTTAGAGCATCGAGAAGATACAAAATTTTGCATCGGACGACGTAAGGTGAATGATTTTTCTCTCTTAATTATGTTATATTTATGTTTTTTTTATTATTCCCTGCTCTAAGTTGGGTATGCTAATTTATTTATTTTTTGATAGATTGGTAGCCGTATGGAGAGCACGATTCAAATTGAAAAGGCGTGGACAACGGAAGAGAATTTGATTTTATCATTAGAGTAGTTATGTTTTGTACTTAAATTTTTTATAATATCACAATTGTAAGTTCAAGCAGATGGTTGTATCAAATTTTGGCAATGCACATTATCTTAAAGTTGTAGTGATGTGTTTTTTGAGTTAAATGATTGTAATTTAGTTTGTAAGTTTTCTATAACTTCTTGTTATTTGTGTTACTTAATGAAAATTGTTTAATATTTTAATTATTGATTTTTTTTTTTGGGAGGGGGGGGGCGTACTATATAAAGCCTCCTAAACCCTACCATTTTCACACTCTTTGCCTGTTCACACTCTCATTTGAGCTCCAACACTCTTTGCATTCCTACTTTAAGAGCTAGCATTATGGCATCCTCCTCCACCCCTCCCGAAGCCACGGCATTACAACGCTTCCAAGCGTTTTTACAAACAACTGAGTGGCAAGATCGTGATGATCTTCACAATTTCTTCACCCAATTCCCTGATGTGAATGCACCTATTCACCTAAACAACCAATCTTTTCAGCCTATCTTAGAATTTTTTGAATTTTACATCGACAAGTATGCTGTACCAATTGTCGGACAAGGGGAATTGTGGTTTCCATGCGATTTGCTTTGCTACATACACAAAGGCGATCGGCCTTTCACCCAGCGACTTCAAGGATTTTGTGTAATTGCAGGTGAGGCAGGTCAGTAGATTGAAGATTCACGTTTGAAAAGAAGAAGGTCGGCACCCAGTTTCTAAGTCGCTTGGCGAATTTTGTGTTTCTTCTTGCAGAGGAGCCTGAACGATCTGAGGTGAGTTTGCCTCATTTGCGCCTTGAGGTGTCATGAAGGACACAAAGGAGCCCATTACAGTGCCCTGGGATGCAAGCAAAGAGGGCAATATTCTTGCCCTAACCTACCTAGAAGGTGTCATGGATGCCGCCAAATCCATGGGTGATGAGGGTGCAGAAGCATCCTTTAAGCCCGCTGCAAATGCGCCGGAGGAGACATTAACTCCGGAGGTTTTTTTTGAACACCTCTCCACAATTGTGATAGATGGGGAGGAATATTTGTTTTTACATGATCTTGAAAAGACTTTTGACATCCGCATGGATGAGTGTCTGTCCATCCTTTGTGCCACTGTAGAGTCCTCTGCCATTGACCCCTCTTTCGATCCTTTGGATCGAAGCCTCCTTCCCCTTGGAGAGAGTGTGGTAGATACAGTGGAGTTGGCAATGGTGGCGGTGACAGATGCACCGCACTCATCTGTGTCGGAGGATGAGTTTGTAGCTACACGCACATTGCTTGAAGCCCAACGCACTCCTATGCCTGTTCATATAGATAAACTTGAGAGTGTCGCTATGGATCCCAATTCATCTATTTCTCTTGACAACAAAGGCATAAACGACAAAGACGACGAAAAACAAGAGGTATTAATTGATTTTTGTTTTGTGATTACGTTAATTTTCATTGTTGCATTCTGAAATCTTATTTACCTATTGATTTCTTTGTAGAATGTTGTGGAGCTGGATGAGCATGCAGGTCGGGGAGGAGATGGTAGGCGCCAAGCTTTTGGATGGCAGTCGTCTCTTGCGCATTACCTTGGCAAGCTCCCCCAGGACGGCTTTGCGATAATCCACAAGGAGTACACTCCTTGTGGTCAATTTTGGGTGTCAATGATGAAAGCAATGAGCCGCATCCTATGCCTGTCAACTATATCTCAAGCCTCCCAAGTTATATATCTTGTAAATAAATCTCTGGCCAGTGTTGCATTTGCGACAGACATTCATGGTCGTGTGCTTTGTAACGTGGCCTTAAGCCAAGCTATAGGTCTAAGAAATGTGGAACAAATTGCTTGGGATGTGCTGCACAAACAGCTTCCTTGCGCCCAAGAGCGCCGAGAAAACATTGCTCGCCATATCTTAGATGGCTCAAACAGTCAATAGATGCATAAATCTTGTAATTAACTCCTTCAAATATTTAATGAGATATATCACATCTTTGTACTTTGTTATTTCAAAATTCGAATGGAAATTGATTTTAACTGGTACTTTTCAACTTCTATATTGAGTTTATTTTACAATAGATAGTATATGATTGGTTCTATCTTGTGATACACTTGTGTAATTCTCTGAATCAAAATATAGAGTTTTTTTCAGTCCAATCTCCATCAATAAAAACATAATAACATTGTATTCTTATAATTTTGGTATAAATAAGCTTTAATTAGGCTGTCTAGAGGCCTGCCGCAGAGGCGCGTGAGAAGTCAGACGTAACATTTACTTCTGACTTCTCGCACGCCTTTGCGGCAGGCCTCTAGACAGCCTAATTAAAGCTTATTTATACCAAAATTATAAGAATACAATGTTATTTTGGTTATTCAATCAACCAAACTTGGTTGATAGTTCTTTTATCCACATCTCTCTCTCTCTCTCTCTCTCTCTCTTTTCCTCTCTCTAGTTATCTTTACTAATCACTTAAAATAAATGTACACGACTCGTTATATTTGAAAAAGCCACGACTCGTTATATTTCAAAAAGATATCTTTACATTGGCAAAATTGCCTAAAAGTCAAACTCAATCTCTTTGTCCTCTGATTCGACGCGCAAGAGCTAAATCTTTGGACATTATTGTCACCCGTTTTGCATGAATAGCACACAAGTTGGTGTCTTCAAAAATAGAAATTATATGATATTCTGCCGCTTCTTGCAGAGCTTCTACGGCGATACCTTGAACTCGAAACGCCATTCGATAACTTTGCATGATCTCTTTTACCAAACGTGCGAATGGTGCCTTGCGTATGAGAAGGTCTGAAGTTTTTTGATAGCGACGAATCTCTTGCAACGCCTTTGGAATGCGTCGCTTCACAGCAGGAGCCCGTTGTTGAGGGATGGTAGGATCTGGGACATGGGCCTTGCGAGGGCGAACCTTGAAAAACTTTTTCTTTTTACGAGAGGGCTTGCGAGGGGGAGCTTGTGCATCTTCAAGGCCACCATGTGCTCCGACTGGCTCTTCAACTCCACCTTGCGCTCCAACTCGCTCGTCTGCTACATTCTCAAAATCCTCTTCATTTAGTAACCATGATTACCTCTAGGCTGATCTGATGGCAAAGCGCCGAAGCCACGTGGCAATGTCTTCCCGGCCGAGACTCGATGATTTCTTGGGATCTCGTGTCCGCTCCATGGTGGGCTTTGTGCTTCGTTGTCCGTTTCGGTTTATTTGTGTGATGTCACTACCCATTTCTTCTTGCGTGAAGGTTGTCCATCTTGTTGCTCTTCACTTGACCATTCTCTCTCCATCTCTTCTATGAGCTCTTGTTCGTGTATCCAAGGTGGTTTTTGAGCACCTTGGACGGTTGAGTGAGGGTGAGCAAAAAAAGGTTGATCTTTTCTTGTTGTTTGCTTTGTGCGTGCCATGGTGTAAGAAGGGGCAAGATTGAAAATGAGACTCCTTCTTCACTAAAAGCCCTCTATTTATAAAAAAAAAGGTCTCTTCACACTTGACCACGCCACTTAAAAAAACTCTTAATATCATCAAAATATAAAAAACAAAAAATAGATAAATGGAGAAGTATTATATGCAACTCAACGAAGACATCTACAAACATAAACATTACATTGCATAACATCATTTGTTTTACATGTTGGGTAACCAACGTTTGCCCACTCTATGGCGATTTTCACGCCACCTAGCATGATTAAGGGGTCCGGTGGAGTTTCTCCATTTCTCTTTAGCAGTAAATCGAGATTGTCTCCTAACCTCCTTGGCAAGACTTGACTTTCGCGCTTGCTCTATGGCATGACATCTCCCCAAAGAACAACGAAAGAACCAATCAAACATCTCCTTCATGTAGTTGGATCTCGTAGTTCCACCACCGTGACGTGTATTTTTAAAGTAAACACCTTTGGCTCGATAATGTGATTTTTCCATTCCTTGAGTGCTCCACATGTCTAATGAACCATATTTTGACATAAAGAATTCTCCATGCGCATACAAAATATGCTCCATCAAGAAAAAATGCTTAGATCAAATAAATATTTATGTATAGCATCAAAATTTGAACTGAACAAAGTAACTTACCATGTAGTGTGTGATATTGCTCTCTCCCCACGCTTGCACAAATGCTTTAGTGAAATTCGAAATGTGATCTTTGAACAAATTTTGTTGCTCGCTCGTGGTTTGGGGTTTCCATATGATTTGAAGCACTAACTCCAAGTAGTGCCACACTTGCCTACGCAGATTTACAAGCACCGGATTTGAATCTTGATCGGTCGTACACTTGCAAAGCGCTTTCCAAAGCTCCCATGGATCATCCTCTTCACCCCTCTCTTTTTGCATCTCTGGTTTCTTGAAAAACCTACGTGCTTTCACACCATTCATAGATACTTTTTGTGGCACTTCATGCATATTATCCACCTCACCAATGATAGAAACATTGCCACCATGACATCCAATTGAATTTAGAATTGTTTCAACTATTCCAATGGCTTCCATGGATCTGGAAAGTGGTTTCATTGTGAAAGCGTACTCTATGTGAAGCTTTAACAAGCGATCAAATATACGCATAAAGGCATGCAAAGTGCAAAAGTGTACATTTGTAAGTGGAAAATTGATAATGGGATGCCATGTTTTATCTTTTGTCGACCGATTGGGGACCTCCATGATACGACACTTCAACACCGAGCACAACCAATCCCTTGCATCATCATCCATTGACCCTGTTGCCTGACTTCCCTTGACATTTTTCTTTGAAGACGCGGAGCCACCAGTACTCTCCTTGTATCCTCGTACACAATATGGACAAGGAAGAAGTGATGAAGCACCTTGTTTACACCCAAGTATACATTTGATTGTTTTTAGATCACCTACTAAGTGCTACTCAACATCAAATGTACCTACTCCATCTACTTCTAGCTTTTCTCCCTCTAGTTGTGCCTTAATAACCTCTGTATTCCACGGGATCATAGAGAAGACCCATGCCAACACCTCATGAGTCTCTTTCGGAACTTCAAAATATCCTAACCACCATATTTCTTTTTCCGATTGTACACTAAATGATGGTTTCTGAGAATGATCACCGATAGCATCGACTTTTGCAAAAAACATTGCCTCGTTCATGAGTGTCACACTCATACGTTCCAATCTCCGTCCTTTGACAATTTGGCATTCATCTAGCTTAAGAATAAATATGAGCTTCTCTCCAAGTACTGAAACAACACAAGAATTGAATTGTTATACTAAATGATATTCAATACAAATAAAAAATGACATTACAGCTTGTATTACCTTGTGGAGACAAAGCATAAAATTTAACCATAGCTCGTTGTAGTCGTTTCAAGTCAACAAAAATATTGTTGAATTGATGATAACTAAAAGACTTTGTCCCATTAGGAATAGTATTGCCTCCCTTTATATTACCACGTGACTTGGCACTCGTGGAAGAGTACACCATGGATCCTTCAATGTGTTCGTATTCGCCAAGGGATTCCCGAACGAGATCATTGTTTGCTTTTTTTGCAAGTCGGACCCTATGTGGAATAGGAAATAAATTCTTTGTGATGCCTTGCTCTCGTAATGCATCTTTCATCAATCCATGAAGTGCATGGTATGCATTTGTGCTGATCCCAACCTCATCACAAGCTCTCTGGACATCATCCTCAGACACAAGGTTAGAGATCTTTTTTAGGATCTCCTTTGTGATGGCATCTTTCATGTGTTTGGCCTTTTCACAACCTATGATGTAAAGTATATCTTCCTTTGAGATGCATCCCAGGAGAAGGTTGCAACGGTCCTCTTGCCTAAAACTTCTACACACATCTTGTATATATGTCCTATTTCAAAAGGTGAACCGAGTTACAAATTGATGAAAATTATTTGAGAGTTACAAACACTGTGAATTTAAAAAAATACCTGGTTGCCGTGATCCGCTTCTTACGTGCCCCTCCATTAGATGCTAAGTTTTCAATGGAAGAGAACTCCTTCTTACGCTCACGCATGCCAAATGGAGTGGCTTTTAGGTGCATCATTGCAATCTGTAGCTTAGTTACCTCTGTTTCTGTAGCTTTCATCTCCTCTTTAAGATCTTTGAGTTGTTTCTCTGTGGAATGTAGTTGTTGTTGGAGATTTGTGGAATGATTGTGTAACACTTGACATTATTGTTGGAAATATGCCGACGCACCTGCGTGATTGGAGTCCAATCTCTTACAATACCCAAGAAGACCACGTTCTCCTTCTCCCACATATTTGATTAATCTTGGGAGTGTACGGAATGTCGGATGACAGCCCACAAGCGGATCTTTTGGATACAACCCTCCATCAAGCCACAAGTCAACATTGGTTTCTCCTCGAAACCGTCGTACGGATGCCGGTTGAGATGCTTTCTCGTCATTTTTTCTTGTGGGAGCAAATTCGATCGGTAGACGCAGACTGACATTAGTTGACCTAGTAGATGACGACGCAGGTGATTCATTGGTTATGTCGCGAAGAGACATGGTGAAAAGTTATGATGGGAAAAATTTTTGATAAGATATACTTTTTGGGATAAACAGACAATTTTTGGGATAAAAAGACTTAAAAATATATTTTTTCATATATAGGTTCAATTTTTGAGCTCAAAGGAGGGAAATTTTTATATTTTAAAAATTTCAATTTTTAGGCTTTATTAGATGGACGTTTTGATGATGTGGCATTGTCTATTTATTCTTGGAGTTAATGTAGAGAGGGACCCAAGAAATTTTAGATTTGGAGCTTATAAAAGCTAGATTCTTCTTTAAAAAAATTGTTTTTTTATATATATATATATAGGGACCTTTTGAAAGCTTAAAAGATCCATTTTGAAGATTTTATAAAAAAATCATTTTTTGGGGGTATATTGATGCACGAACTGAAAAGTGGCTTTTGTCATAACTACTTACTCTCTTTGTTTGGTGATAGGTAGAGAGAGAATGGTTCTTCTCTCTACCTTTACTCCTCTCTCTCTTTTTACTCCCCTCTCTCTCCTACTTTATCCCCCCTATTCCTCCTACGTTACCACCCTCATTCCCTACTTTGCCCCCCTCCCCTATCTAGAGAGAAGTTAGAGAGAGAGCTACAAAAGTAGCTCTATTTATTGTCTTTGTTCCCTCCATCCCCTACAAAATTATCTTTAATCCCTTAAAATTAGGGATCCTTACATGGCCCCAAGGGGGTCCAATTTTTTCCTAATGACATTGCAGTAATCCATGCATGAGTGGATCAACGATTGCAATGCCACGATTAAAAAAGGACTATACCCAAAAGAAAATGTCTAACCTTCGTGTGATATGCTTCCGTACGTAGTGCCTACATACATGCATAAACATATATATATGTACACACAAATATACATACATATACATAATGTAACCCTCTCTTTATCTATCTCTCATTCTCTCTATTTCTATCCCTCTCTATTTTCCCTGTTTCCCTATTTCTATCTCTTTCTATTGCCCCTCTTTCTCTATCACTCTCTTTTACTCTCTCTCTCTCTATTGCTCACTTTTACTCTCTCTCTCTATCTCTCCCTCTTTCTATCTCTTTATTTACTGTCTTTCCCTCTATTTACTCTCTCTCTCTCTCTCTCTCTCTCTCTCTCTCTATTTACTGTCTTTCCCTCTATTTACTCTCTCTCTCTCTCTCTCTCTCTCTCTCTCTCTCTCTATTTCTCTCCCTCTCCCACTTTCTTTCTCTCTCTCTTTCCCTATCTCTCTATTCCTCTCTTTTTCTCTATTCCTCTATTCCTCTCTCTCTCTCTCTCTCTCTCTCTCTCTCTCTCTCTCTCTCTCTCTCTATCTATCTATCCATCATTCTCTCTATTTCTATCCCTATCTCTCTCTCTCTCTCTCTCTCTCTCTCTCTCTCTCTCTCTCTCTCTTCCCCTCTTTCTATTTCTCTTCTCTATCCTTCTCTCTCTCTCTCTCTCTCTCTCTCTCTCTCTCTTTACTCTCTCCCTCTTTCCCTATCTCTCTCTCTTCCTCTCTTTCCCTCTCTCCATTTACTCTCTCTCTCTTTCTCTTTACATCTTTCCCTCTTTCCCTATCTTCTCTCTCTCTCTCTCTCTCTCTCTCTCTCTCTCTCTTTATTTACTCTTTACCTATCTCTCTCTATTCCTCTCTTTCCCTCTCTCCATTTACTCTCTCTCTTTCTCTTTCCCTCTTTCCCTATCTTCTCTCTCTCTCTCTCTCTCTCTCTCTCTCTCTCTCTCTCTCTCTCTATTTACTCTTTCCCTATCTCTCTCTATTCCTCTCTTTCCCTCTCTCCATTTACTCTCTCTCTCTCTCTTTCTCTTTACCTCTTTCCCTCTTTCCCTATCTTCTCTCTCTCTCTCTCTCTCTTTCTGTCTCTCTATTTCTCTTTACTTCTTTCCCTCTTTCTCTCTCTCTCTCTCTCTCTCTCTCTCTCTCTCTCTTTCCCTCTATTTCCTCCCTCTCTCTCTCTCCCTCTTTCCCTATCTCTCTCTATTACTTTCTTTCCCTCTCTCTCTCTCTCTCTCTCTCTCTCTCTCTCTCTCTCTCTATCTCTCTCTCTCTCTCTCTCTCTCTCTCTTAGCTTTCCCTACATACCTTCCTCTCCCAACCACAATGTGGACTCTCTATTGCGGCGCTCATTTCAGCCATTTTTGAACATCGAGAGTCACTTATGACCTCCACTCACACCACGTGACATGTTAATTTGGTCCCATAGGTCATATTTGACCTCCAAAGACGATAATAGAACTCTCTCTCTCTCTCTCTCTCTCTCTCTCTCTCTCTCTCTCTCTCTCTCTCTATCTATCTCCCTCTTTCCCTCTCTATCTATTCCTCATTCTAGCTTTTTCTATCTCTCCCTCTTTCTCTCATTTTCTCTTTCTATCTATTCCTCTCTCTCTCTTTCTCTATTCCTCTTTCTATCTCTATATTTCTCTTTACCTCTTTCCCTCTATTTACTCCCCCCCCCCCTCTCTCTCTCTCTCCCTCTTTCCCTACATCTATCTCTCTTCCTCTCTTTCCCTCTCTCTATTTACTTTCTCTCTCTCTTTCCCTATCTCTCTCTCTTTCCCTCTATTTACTCTCTCTCTCTCTCTCTCTCTCTCTCTCTCTCTCTCTATCTATTCCTCATTGTCTCTATCTCTATCTCTCCCTCTTTCTCTCATTCTCTCTTTCTATCTCTCCCTCTCTCCCTCTCTCTCTCTCTCTCTCTCTCTCTCTCTCTCTCTCTCTCTCTCTATATGGGACGCATGTTTAACCTCACCATCCTATCTTATTGTAGTATTAGCGAGAACCACAATTAATTTGTCAAACATCGGGACGAACGACTAGTGCATGTAGGCTACAAGAGGTTGTCAATCTCTCAAAAAACAACTAACAACTCGCATCTAACTCAGGCTACACTCAAGTGACTGAAATCACCAAAAGCCAATCGCTCATTGACAAGAAATTCACATCCGTTACATCATCAAATGACATCTAAACCTAACAAAACTTCTAGGACAAGTTTATAAGACTTAAGCACACATACTTATGGTCGCAAACCCTACTTTAGGTCAAGTTCCAAAATCGTGGTTATTAATAGCAGTGGATTTTTGACCTAGTCGTTTTCGACCCAGATGCATCTAAATGCTTAGCAATGATGCCCCTATGCTTAGTTTTCAATTTAAAAGTGTAAATTCCTAGTTATGATGAAATTAGGCCACAAATCTCGGCGATGCCAAAA
Organism: Adiantum capillus-veneris; assembly: GCF_014529385.1. NCBI lineage: Eukaryota > Viridiplantae > Streptophyta > Polypodiopsida > Polypodiales > Pteridaceae > Adiantum > Adiantum capillus-veneris. Next base: position 98,217,850 of record NC_140946.1, read on the forward strand.
GCTACGAAATACTGTGAATGGCTTATGTCAATGCGTAGAGCTCTTACCTGCGATTGCAATGCAACAAACGCATTCGCAATGTGACAACCAGAGAGGGAGTAGGAAGCACGAGAAGGAGACAAGTGAGCGTTGTTAGCTCACGCTATGTATTTCTTATCCAAAACTCATAAAAAACTTACAAAAGTTGGCTTTTATACCTTAGCCAAGGTTTTTGGATGGTCAAAACTATAAATCTAGAGTTCTACCAAAGCTGGGAAATGAATGGCCGATACAATCTGGAAGCTTATAGCCCCGGCTCATTAATTACAAGGTTTATCCGAGAAAATAGGAGTTACAATATTCCCAATTTATCAAAATAATAATTGTTTTACAAAGAAAATTCAAAAAAATGGTGTCCATGTTAGCTTCCTGCTAACATTTCCCCCCTCCTCGCCTGTGTCGTCCCTTGACACAGCTTTATGGGCTGAAGTAGTCTTTGGGTTGACGACGGGCGAGGCGGTCTTTAAGCGCGTCCAGTGCCTTTTGGTACTTTATTCTTCGTTCTTTGTCGGCCATGGTCATTCCTTCAGTGGGAAATCTGAGTGCCTCTGCCACTATCTCTTTTGTAATTACTACCTCAACCTTGTTCCCTTGATTGTAGGATATTTGTGCGGTTTCGTCCTCTTTGATGGTGGATAGACGCTCGTAAGCTTTCTGAAAGTCCACTCCGCAAGGCTCTTGTTCGTAGAAATGCCTGAGCCCCAACCTACGATTAGCCTCCTTTGTCTCTGGCTTGGCAGCTACATCATAGACTTCTTTGGGTAGGAGTTGCAACTCCACCTGGTGCCCCTCTTCACTCTTAAACCTGCCAGTGAAGACCGTAGTGTGGTGCTCTTTCAGTTGTTCTCTAGAAAGGTAAGACGCTGTGAGCGGGATGGAAACACACACAAAGCCTCTATAAGGACCCGACACACACTCTTGGGATGATACACACACACATTATGGGGAACCACTCGGCTTACACAACGAGCCTGGCCGAGACAGGAAACACACAGACGGAGTGAGAAGAGAGAGATTTCCCACTTGCCCACTCAACACTCACACATACACACTCACACACACACTCTCAATTCAGCTCAAAGGAGGCAAATTGTTGTTGTTTCGACTCAATGAAGCTCATCCCAACACCAATGGGGCAAATAGTTTACACAGTATTGAGGAAATACACCAGATACAACCACAAAGTTAACCAGACGCTTCACTCATAGGAGAAGATTACACAGAAAAATAGCAAAAAATCTGTGAGGAATTTGGAAAAATGGACAGCGCCATTGCGTCCGGAACACCCAAAAACCCCACCCTTCAATGTCACAGTGCTCAAATCCGACCTCGGATAAGTAGTTTAGGGCCAAAAAATGCTCCAAAAACAGCAAAAAAACACTTGCAGCTGTTCCTCCTCTCTTCTCCACATTTTTTCTGGTCTTCTCTTTATTTTTTCAGTTCCCACACTTAGCTTTATTAGTTGGGCACCCGTGGCCTTTTAGATGACCTCAAACGGACCCCGAACATGCCAAAAACTGACCTCGCAGTGCATAGTTGTCACCTTTTTGCATCATCCGCACACCTGGCACTCAGTTTTTCCCAATAATGCATTCCGCAACCATGTGAAGTGTCCCCAAAAAGTGGTCCTCATGATGACCTTTCTGTAAAAGTATCACAAGAAAACACCCACGTCGTGTCCATACTTCTCCGCGTGCAAGTATTGACCCCGTTCGACCTCCCAACGCCACTCGATGTCATCTGACGCACCTGCTTACCTCATGTCGTCGGCCCGCGGATAGCTTCCTCGAGAATTTTTACGTGCTACCAACTCCTCCCTATTGTAGAAAAAACACACTGGTACTGATAATAGTGAAAATCGATGCACTATGTACACCCTGTCGTACCTGTACACACGTGGGCCCCACGTAACCCCCTGGCTATGGAAATTGGGTAATCCTTTATTCGATGCACCATGCATGTGTATGTACATATGCGCAATCCCTTGCTCAAAAAAACTCCTGACATAATTTGCCCATCCCCTAGCCTGCTAGATCATTCATGATCAGCAGCAGCAAAGAGAGATATGAGACTCGCCGCATCACAGGTCTCCTCATCCTTCACCAACATTGCTTGCTCCACAGACAGCTCATCTTGCTCCACCATCATTAACCTAGCATGATATAATTTAAGACGCAATCCATTTACCCTTGACTTATGTAGAATCCCATCCAGGTTAGCCAGCTGATATGTGCCATTTGGAAAACACTCCACTACCTTGAAAGGGCCTTCCCACTTAATTTGAAACTTCTTTTGGAAGGTGTTGTCCAGCTTACTATTGTAGCGCAAAACCAAGTCAGGTTTCTTGATACCCTTACTTTTGACCTTTTCATTTATCTTTGCCAAAGCCTTATCCTGCTTCTGCCCATAATGCTCCAATGCGCTCATCCTATCCAACTGAACCTCCTGTAACTGTAAGAGCCTGTCTTTGAATGCATTACTACACGGACCAAGTAGCTTCTCTAGCATCTTTACTGCAGGCAACTCTACTTCCACAGGCAATAGTTCTTCCTTTCCATATACCAAATGAAATGGAGTAAACCCTGTAAGGTATTTGTTCGCCCTTTTAAGCCGCATCTGGCATACATTAATCATTAAACTTGTCATGTTAAAAAGCCCTTATCACTACTCAATAAATATTTAGGCTTCAACAAAGCTTATCTTATCGTTCTTTGCTCTTTTTTCCATCATGGCAACAGAGCTGCACGACATCGCAATTATTAACTACAGTGACAAAAACTTTGCAAAACCTACAAATTTTGACCTAGACATGTTTTATACACCTAATACAAGTCCTAAATTGAATTTGGTCAAGTTTGGTAATGCCGGAAACACTTTGTGCTCAATCGACTCTGAAATCACCATTTTTTATGACTACTCTGTCTGTTGGGTTGGTCGGTCAACTTTGAGGCTTTGGACTTGTCCGTAATGTAGTCGTGAAGCAGCCTGTCCAACTTTGGCTCATTTGGAGTCAATTTGACCTCATGTGTCGAATTTGACGCTGTGTAACCTTGGAGCCGTTTTTTGCTTTTTGAGGGCTTTGCTTGATGGATTTCACCAAACCAATCATATACATTGGATGTCGACCTCATTAGCAAGCCATCTGTGGAGTCAGTTCCGAATTCTGGCATTTGCCAAAAACCTAACTTTTCTACTGGGGACCCCCTTGACCCCAGCCGAATGGTCATCTGATGGTATAGAAAGGTTCTATTATGTTAGGGCATGCTATGGTTGAAATCTCATCCGATTTGCTCAAGTTGGCAGGCCGCTATGGTCAGTTTTAGGTCGTAGGTCTTCGTGCACTGCTCGATTTCTAAGGTTTTTTCTAGAGCTTTAGACTAGCTACCGGCCATACAAAATGGATCATTATCGAGTAAAGAACTTACCCCTCATGTCTCGTGTGAGACGGCGCTGAAAATCGTCAACTATGGGCTCCGGAAAAGTCGCGCGAAAGAGGCCAAAATCTCTCTCTACAAAGGCTCCAAGTGGAAATGAGGTGGTTTTAGCCTACCTCGGATATCTATACCCAGACTTCTCGAACCAAATTTCCCAAGATTCCCCCGTTAGTCCTACTAGGCCGTGAAATCTATGTTAGACTCAAAAATTTCCCTAATCGGATTCCTGTAGCTCATTTTGCAAGAATTTTGCAAAAGTAGGCATGGCCGCCTAATTTAGGCTTCCCGCTTCCATCTTCTGATTTCATTAAAAAAATTTGTGTTTGTCCGCCTTGTCTTTGTGATCACCATCGTGTCTTCCATTTTTCCATATGAGCTTTCTTACTATTTATTATTAATTTTGACCTGTTTATTAGAAAAAATCAAAGAAAATAGTAAAATGCTCTAAAAAAGTAAAGTAGAAATCCAATAATTAAGAAGCTCCCTTGAAAAACATAGATTTATTGTTTTTTGTTGGATTTGTCCATTTTTAACACTAGTCCTGTAAAAATATCAGCCACTTTTGTGGCTTTTTGAGACTTTTGTAAAAAAAATCTCAACACTATGTTAGTCATCTAAACAGAAAATGGTTTCAGGGAATTATGACCAACGCTCAATATGAATTGATAAAAAATAGTACATAGCTAAATGAAGGTTTGAAGGTATCTTTCCATTGCCATCTTCTACAACTAATTTGTGCGGATGGACAAATTTGTCATATTTTCTTTTGAAAGTAAATCAAATAATTGTTAAGCAGGCCCAAACTTCTTTGAAATATCCCTCAATAGTTATGTGATAGATGCACCAAGATTTTTAAACCCATATACAAAGACGGCCGACATTTTTTACCTCTTCGAGTTAAGTGATGAAGTGCAGTTTTACATAAAATTTACTAATTTTAAAAAAGTAATTTTTTTATTTTTGAGCTTTTCATGTAAATTGTGTATTTAGAAACCTTTTTCATATCTTGCACCCATAATTAAGAAGTTTCATGAAATTTTGATGTCACATACAAACGTTATGTTTCATTTACTAGAATCCTGATGTGAGCCATTTTTGTGGCTTCAGCCAGTTTTATGGCTCATTACAAGTCTAGTATTAAGCCTCCTTATCAACAAAAATGATGAAAAATACCCAAAAAGGGACTATTTTTTATGATTTTCTGATAGTATATACACTATTTACACTCAGTCGAAAGATATTATCAGTGAATTTTCCCTTGATGATGAATTATAAGGGCATTATTAGGTAATTTTGCAAAAAATCACACGTTAAACATCAAACTTTTCCTCCCTCTTCAAACATTACCCTTAATTACTTAGTACTTAGTGCCCTTCCACCCCTCCTAGATGGCGTACTCCCGGATGACTGTTTGCATGGGCTGAACAACCGTGTCTATGCATAGACGTGATTGGCTGTACCATGATATGAAGATCAATGAAATTCAAACCAATATGTTGTGCAAGAGCTGGGTCTTGAGTAATTAACTGAAGGGTTTCCGATGTCGAGGTTTGCTGCTGATGTCTTCCAAAGAGAAAATCTTGTAGCTTTTGTGCTCTCTGTTTGATTGTACCATCAGGGTGCTTTAGCACTCTGATTGCTTGAGTTGTTGGTAGCACTTTCGACTGTTGTCGAGCTTTTTCTCTCCATTGGTAGCTTGGTCGGCTTGGTGCTACATGGTGTGGTGGAGTCTGTTGAGACTTAACTCGCCGTTGCTTGATTAGTTTCACGGGTTGTGGAGAAGATAAGTGCTCCCTTTTCTTCCAAACCATTTTCATGTTAGGCTCCTTGCTCGGAGATGCTCGATTCTGTGTTCGAACCCTTGGAACCTTCTTTTGTTTCGTCGGTGAAGTTTTAGGCACCCAGATCTCATTCGGTTTATCCGTAAGCTGTGCTTTTGGTACCCAAATTTTTTTGACTCCTTGCATGCTACATGTAGCATTTGATTGTCAAGGGGATGGAGAAGATTGACTTCGTCAATTGGTCTGTTGATTGCTTCTTTTCCACTCCTCCTTGCTTGGTTCAAGTGGAACAATGAGTTGCCCGCCTTTAGGTGATAGCTTTAGGTTATTTGTATCCCAATCTCGTACATCTTTGTATGTACGCATCCAGGGAATTCCAAGAATCATTGTCTCATTCATGTGTTCATCTGGCAAGCATACAAACTGATGAGGACATGAACATCCATGTACTATCACGTTCAAGTTGACTACTTTCAATGTTGGAGTTGGATTCTTGTTGCATCCTTTGATTGTCGCTATTCCTACCGTCAATGCTTGACTTGTTGCCTTTTTGTATGTGGAATAACTGACTGCATTCACTCAAGCTCCTGTGTCGACCAAAGCATTGGTGCTATGATTGTTGAGTTGTACTTTGATACGCAGATCCATTCCATCTACCCATTCATCATCTGTTGAGACTGCTTCTTTAGGTAATTCCCATTGTCGATCATCTATTTCCAAAGTGTTGACGGGAATCGATATCTGTTGATTCTTGAGAGCAGCTTTCCACTTGAGTACCCAAAGCCTAGCTTCCTCTTGGGCTTCATCAATAACATGTGGTCGTTTGATCTTTCTTTGTTTGGCTGTATGCATTCTCTCTAGCAATTCACTGGTTAGTGGCAAATTGTATTTCTTTAAACGACATCCACTAATCCAATTAGCCATTGATTCACCATCTAGGGTAAACAATTACTGCTCCACTTGGAGATACATCTTCAATAATAAATGGTTCGTTTCCGTTTTCCTTAAACTTGGGAATGTGTTGCTTAAGGGAATAGACTATAACTAAGTCCCCTTTCTTGAAGATTTTTGTGATTAAGTGGGAATCAAAAAACTGTTTTTGTTTTCTCTTTTGTGTATAGATATGATCTACAGCAGTTAGCCTTTGCTCGTCTAGCTTTTCCAAATCTTCAAGTCTTTCTGACAATTCATGTCCAGTCCACTCAAGATTCTGTGCTACCCTTAATGTCGGCAATAGAAATTCTATTGACAGTATGGCATCAAGACCATAAACAAGGTTAAAGGGTATAGCATTTAGAGCTGTTTTGAATGAAACTTGATAAGCCCATAGAGCAACATAGAGATTCATTTCCCAGTCTGTCCTTCCTTAACTAACCACTTTAGTCAGCACCGAGCTAAGAATTTTATTTGTATGCTCAGCTTGTCCGTTTTCTTGTGAGTTATAGGGAGCTGATTTTTTATGGATGACCATAAACTCATTAAGAAAATACTCTATTACCTCATTGAGGAAATGAGTTCCCCGATCACTGACAATCTCTATTGGCAGTCCATATCTCATGAATACATACTCATATAAGAATGCAGCAGTGGTTGTGGCATCATTATCTTGAGTTTCTTTAGCCTCAGCCCACTTGGTCAAATAGTCCGTAGCTACAATGATATATTGAGCTTGGGTTCTATAAGCAGGTGGCTGTATCGGTCCAACAAAATCTATACCCCATTTTGCGAAAGATCTAGCCCCCATCATTGGTCTTAAGGGCATGTTGTCTACTCGTGTTGGCATTTTTGCTCGTTGACAAGCATCATATCTTCGAACATATTCTTTGAAATCTACAAAAAGTGTTGGCCACCAGATGCCTACCATGAGGATTGCTCTTGCGGTGGTCTCTAGAAAAGTGACCTCCAGCTAATCCAGCATGTGCTTGTTCTATAATAGGAATATACTCGTTTTCATTTGCAGAAAGACGCAAATGTTGATCTTTACCTCTCCGATACAATTGGTTCCCAATAAGAACATAGTCTCTTGCTTGAGTTTCAATTGCTCTTTGACGGCGTTTACTCATATCCTCAGGAAATGTTTGGCTCGATAAGTAAGTAACCAAATAATTACTCCACTTAGGAACAAGTGGCATTTGAAACAATGTTACATGAGGAATGGGTGTTTGTTTTTGACATTGAGGGCAACATTTTACAAAAGATCTAACATCTCTCCTCATAGTCGACCAAAATACTCAAAGTCTCAAGATTGGTTGCATAGTTTGGTCTTTCGCAAAGTTAAGTCCTACTATGGTAGCATGTGCTTGACTTAGGTATTGTTCTTTTTCTTTAGGGTTAATGCATAAAAGCAATATCCCATCCCAATTTCTTTTGTATAGCCTTCCAACTAGTAATTGACACATAGCCTATTGCTCAATTAAACCAATTGTGATAGGAAGTGGTATTTGTGAATCCACTTGAGCTATTGTCATCAATGACACAATGTTTTCCAACCATCTAGGTATCATTTCCACGGAGAACAAATAGGCATCTGGTAGATCATTGTCTACCTTTTTAGGTGATTCCCCTGAAACAATCCTTGACAAATGATCTGCTTGTTGATGTGGTGCCTTTTTTTACAACCATAGTGAAATCAAATTCGAGAAGAATGATGAACCATCTCACTATTCTCTCGGTGTTGCATGGCTTGTTGACAACAAAGCTTGGTGGTCCACAAAGAACACAAACTTGTTGGCTAATAGGTGATGTCTATACCTTTTAACGGCATAGATCATTCCTAGTCCTTCTCTTTCGATGGTGGTGTAATTCTTTTCTGCCATGTTCAATTGTCGGCTAGCATAAGAAATAGGAAAGTCAATTTTCTCGTCTCCTGGTTAAGCTAGTATACAACCGATAGCAAAATTAGAAGCATCTACATGTATGTGGAATACCTTTTCCCAATCTGGTGCTTTCAATATTGGAGCTGAGGTGAGAGCTTGCTTAAGCTTCATGAAGGATTCTTCACATGCCTCGGTCCATTCAAAGTGCGTAATCAAGCTATACATGGGTTTTGCAATTATAGCATACATGTAGATGAACCGTCAGTAATATCCACAATGTCCCATGAAGGCTTGTACCCCCTTGACTGTTGTTGGTCTACGCAAATAAAAAATGACATGAATCTTTTCAATATCAGTAGCTATGCCACTTTTAGACACTATATGTCCAAGAATTTTCCTTGTCTTCCCATGAATGTGCACTTTTCAGGATTTAAGAAAATCCTATAAAGTCTACATTTCTTGAATGCCTTTTTGAGGTGTTTAAAATGATCAGCGTGGATTGACAAATGTACGCATAGATCATCAATATATACTTCTAAGAATTTCCAAAGATACTCTTTGAAAGTATGGCTCATCAACCTCTGAAACATGGCTGGAGCATTAGTTAACCCAAACGACATAACCCGATAGGCAGATATACCCCATTCTGTTGCAAAAGCAGTTTTATGCTGATCTTTTGTGTCAACCAAAAGTTGATTGTATCCCAAAAAGCCGTCTAAGAAGCTATAAGCTTCTTTTTCTGCAACTCGTTTTAAAACATGCTCAGTTACCGGAAGAGGAAAGTTGTCTCTAATGGTAGTTGTATTCACCTTTTTGAAATTAACACACACTCGTAATTTCCCATTCTTCTTAGGTACTACCACAATTGGAGACACCCAATCTGTGTGTTGAATTTCGTAAATGAATTTATCTTTTTTTAGTTTTTCAATCTCTTCTTTGATCTTCCTAGAAAATGTTTTGTTATAAGTGTATGGTCTCTGTCTACTTGGTTTTGCATCATCTCTCATGGGTATGGTATGTTGACAGATTTCTAGATCAATACCCTTGAGATCCTTGTAAGACCGAGCGAAGCTATCTCGGTATTCCTTAACAATATCAGCAAAAGCTTTTCTTCTTCTTTTGTTAGGTCATTTGCAATGTAAGCAGGTCTAGGCTCTTCTCTTGGTTCAGCCAAGTCTACCCTTTTAGCATTTCAGGCCCTTCGTAAGATTGGCCTTGTTTTTGTAGTTCCCTAATAGGCTATTCAATTATGAGTTTCCGATCTTGGAGAGTATACTTTTTGTAATGGGATGGAACATGCATTACATCCTTACCATCCTCTTCCGTGGTTTCCATTTCAGTTGTGTATATCTCCTTTAGAGCTTTTTTTAACTCTTAATATTTCTTTTTCCGCTTGACTCTGGTCATGAGTGGTTTCTTATCCTGAGATTTTTCTTGAGTATCCTTACTTGTTTTTCTCGATGTCTGAGACATTTTTGAGTTTTTGTTTGAAGGATATCTGCGAGTTATTTTGTCCTTGACACAGTCATTAGCATCTATCTGCATCAAGAATTGTGTTTTACTGTAGAACTGATGGCATAGGTTGTCTTTTCAAAATTTTGGTGTCTCTCTTTCTTCTATACTACTTTTGTCTTCTTGATTTTTGGTTTGGAAATTCAAAAAACATTTCCTCCCCTCCCTTTAAGAGTAACTTAGCTCTCGTATGCTCTTTTTCTGACCCTGAATCTTTTGAGGTAGCTGAGTGTTCATCTAACTCATCAGTTACATCGTAATAGAGGTCTGAAAAGACTTGTTGAGTTTTCATCAAGTCCTTGGTTTCCTCTTCTTTGTTTTCAATGTTGAGGACTGACATCATTTGGATGGGAATTATGTCGTAGCCATCCTCATTGAAAAATTGAGTAGGTATAGACGTATTCACACATACATCCATTGTTGCTAAAATTTGAGTCCACTCGAATGGGCTCAAATAAATGCTATGGAAAGGGTTCAGATATGTAGGCTTCGTCTGTGCAGTCCCTTTCTAGGATACATTCTTCTCGTCTTAAGCATCCATTTTCTGAAGCTCCCCACATCTAAATAGGAGTGTCTTTGTTTAACCAAGATGGGAGTTTAGTTTCAGCTGAAGATACTGAATCAAACTCTTGGATGGGTGTTTTCAAGAAATGTCTATAAGTGTGATCTTTTAGATTGACTCTTGTTATAGATTCCAACTGCTCAAGTACAGATAGTTGTTTTCCCAATCTTGGATAAGTTGTGCCTGTCGCATGAAAGGTCTTCCCAATATGATTTCATAGTTAAGTTTTTTACCAAAGTCTACTATGGCAAAAGTGTGTTGATATTCAATTCCACACAAATTGACTATCACTTTTTCAAGTAGCCTTAGTGGTCTCTCAATGTGTCCGTTAGCCAATTGCAATTTCATTCGAGTTTGTCTAATGGCTGGCTGTCCCCAGGATTCCCATACTGCTTTAGTGGCTATGGCTATGCCAGCTCCATTATCCAGTATTGCCATGGTTTCAATGTCATTATATTTCACTGGGAGGGTGGTGTTCCCTTCTTCCCCTTCATAATATTCTCCAACCTTGTTCATAGGAACTGATCGAATCTCTTTGCTTTCCGTTTCATTTTTTAATTTTCCCAAATTCTTAGAGATTAACCCCGTTATCCCCACCTTCTCTAGGATTTTTTGTAAATCATTCCACAAGTATGGTCTGAGTTTCAACAGTTCTCCCAAAGTAAGAGTGCATTGGATGGGTGTAGACATGATTGAATGAATGTTGTCTACTTCTAGGGTCTGTTCAGCTCTTTTTACTTCAATGGTCTTACAAACGATGGATTCATCTTCGTTATCTCCCAAGTAAGAAGGTAATTTTTTTAATGTCAATGGTTTATACATTCTTGAAGCTTCCGATCCGCAATCCCTGTACAAGGATTTTAAATCCATGTTCATATCAGAAGGTAGGTTATCCAACCAGACTTCCTCTATAGGAGCTGACTTTAAATTTAGGCTCCCATCATTGATCAATCTCACTTTTTCCCATAAGTGTCTTGGCCAGTCTTCCTCTACGAATGGAATTCCGTCTAAGGTATCTTCACTGTCAGGCACTATAAGTGCTGGTTCATTTATTTCAAGGTGGGGTTTCTAGGGTTGTATTCTTTTTACTATAGAGTATAGCATGAAGTTCTTTGTTTAGCAATCTTTCTAGAAACAAAGATACAAGTCGTTCTTCTGCAGGTATCTCCATATTTGGGCATCTGGCAATGTATTGTTTCATTCGAGTTGCACAATCCCTAACAGACTCACCATGTTTCTGTTTAAAGCTGTAGATTTGAGCTACCGTATTATGTCTAATCTCCGTTTTGGAACAAGCGGCTACAAATCCTTGAGCTAATGTGTTCAAGTCCATGATTGACCTTGGTGGAATGTTTTGGAACCATGTCAAAGATTTTTCTTCTAATGTCATGCCAAACCCGTCGAATTGAGTATGGAAATCGAATATATGCTCTGCTCTTAGCACTTGCTTAAAGCTTGCTATGTGTGCAAGGAATCGCCTTGATTCACGCTTTCTTCGGTAGATACTCTACTAGAGGTTTCTCCGAGTATGCTATGATCTAAGGTTCATATAGACTTATGAAGCCCTGGATAGAGTACTCATCTTTGGATTGACTTGTCGTCAATTTCCACTCGATTCAATTGCAACTTTCTGTTAAGCCATTGATTCCTCGTCTGCAACCTGATTCTTGTACAAATTTAAGTAAGTTAGCTATTCTTCTATAAAGACAGTAGAGCTCTTGAGAACTCTCGTGATTGGTCTCTGTGTATCACTTCAAATCGAGCTAGGGAGTCAAAATTTGACTTTAGCAGAATTCAAAGGTTTGATCTGCAATCTGGAAACTGAGTGTATCTGTACCAATTTTGATCCGATTGAACCCAAAATTGCCCTATGGATTTATATTATGTTAGTCTAACACTGCATAAGCTCAAAAGTCAAAATTGATGTCTCGGGATAGCAGAAGTAAATAATTGCGATCATTTACTTTTGTTAGTTTTTTGCACTTTTTTGATAGGTTTGCCAAGTATACAACTTGTTAGAGTCCCTGGACAAATTTCAACAAGTTTGGACAAAATTTGATCAAGCTTATCAACTATTTGGTGTCCGCAAACTCTGATTTTGAGAATCTGGCTTAAGTCTCACTTTTGGGATCCAAATTTCACCAAAATTGATTTGTGAGGTCTACTTGATGTGCTTGACCTTGTGGTATACCCAAATTTGCAAAATAATCAAGTTTTGAAGCAAATGTATATAATCGCGATTATTTACTCCAGCTATATTTTTGCAAGTTTTTGCCCCAACTTTGACACAAATCTGTTAAGCACATTAAGTTAAGGTCACTAGCCAATTTTCATCAAGTTTGGATAATTTTTGGTCAAATGGTCATCAATTATCTGTCCGCAGACTAACTTTGCAATTTTAGTCACAAATTTCACTCCAGTGGTCCAAATCTTACCAAATTTGGTTTGTGGGCTTATTACAACATAGTGAAGCTAGTGGTATGCAGACTTGGTCAAAAAAGTTGAAAAATAGGGTAGATATAAATAATCGCGATTATTTACTTCTGATAAATTTTTGTAAATTTTTGGTCAACTGAGCACATACACATGTTTATCACATCGACATAAGCCTATGAATCAAATTTCAACAAGTTTGGACAATTTTCTCGCAGTTTATACTCAAGATTCAAAAAGTCAATACAAACTTTAGTTTTTACCCAGTTTAGTGATCCAAATCTTTTGGGCCTTTACAAAAGTTGTTTATACACATGCAACGAGTCACTGGTATGAACCTTGGCCAATTTAGAGCAGAAAGTTAATAATCGCGATTATTAACTTTAGGCTTGAAATGAGCACTTTTTTGCAATTTTCTCAAAGACAATCTTTATATGATGTTTTTTAAACCTATAAATCCAGTCAAAACTTTATTTGGCCTAAAATGTCAAGAAAAAGTAAATAATCTGAGTTTTGGCCAACTCTTGGAATTTTTACCTCGAAGTGTCTTTGAGCTTACCCACTGGTTCGGACAACTTTTAGGCTTACTCTCCAACCGGATTGAGTGGATTCGAGTCTTTTTAAGCTATTTCTAGCCGTAGACCTAAAATTCTGCAACTTCCAATAACAACTCACACTTGATTCTTTCAGAGAGAGCAATGTTTTGAAATCCACCTCGGATCCTACTTACCCTACTCCTAGATTCCCATGCAATGGGATTGTGGAAAGTGTCCACAAACACTCGTTTTCTTGTGTTTTTTATGTTTTTCAGAGTCTTGATCTTAAGACTTGTCTCGTCTACCAATCATTCTCCAAATTCTAATCTAAATCTACAATCCTACAGTCCTAAAGATACTCGGCAAGTACGATTAATTCCAAGCTACCTCTACACAGCAAAAGACGACAATCTTAAGTTATGCGGTTTCTAAAAGAAAGTTTTGAACTCTAGGTGAACCTAGTGGAAGTTAAAGGACAACTACACAATACGCTCGTGTTTTTCCATAGTTTAGGTTTCTTCGATCCTTGAAAGTGGCACCAAATGTGGGACGCATGTCTAACCTCACCATCCTATCTTATTGAAGTATTAGCGAGAACTACGATTAATTTGTCAAACCATGGGATAAAGCTGACTCGACTAGTGCATAGAGGCTACAAGAGGTTGTCAATCTCTCAAAAAACAACTAACAACTCGCATCTAACTCAGGCTACACTCAAGTGACTGAAATCACCAAAAGCCAATTGCTCGTCGCGGCAAGCAATTCACATCCGTTACAGCATCAAATGACATCCAAACCTAACGAAACTTCTAGGACAAGTTTATAAGACCTAAGCACACATGTCAATGGTCTCAAACCTCACTTTAGGTCAAGTTCCAAATTCGCGATTATTAACAGCAGTGGATTTTTGACCTAGTCGTTTTCGACCCAGAATGCATCTAAATGCTTAGCAATGATGTCCCAATACCCAACCTATACTTAGTTTTCGATTTAAAAGTGTAAATTCCTAGTTATGATGAAATTAGGCCGCGGGTCGGCGATGCCAAAAGCTACGAAGTACTGTGAATGGCTTACGTCAATGCGTAGAGCTCTTACCTACGGTTGCAATGCAACAAACGCATTAGCAATGTGACAACCGGAAAGGGAGTAGGAAGCGCGAGAAGGAGAGAAGTGAGCGCTGTTAGCTCATGCTGTGTATTTCTTATCCAAAACTCATAAAAAACTTACAAAAATTGGCTGTTATACCTTAGCCAAGGTTTTTGGGTGGTCAAAACTAATAATCTGAAGTTCTACCAAAGCTGGGAAATGATCAGCTGATACAATCTGGAAGCATGTAGCCCTGGCTCATTAATTACAAGGTTTATCCGAGAAAATAGGAGTTACAATATTCTCGATTTATCAAAATAATAATTGTTTTACAAAGAGAACTCTGAAAAATGGTGTCCGTGTTAGCTTGTTGCTAACATTCTATGTCTCTTTCTATCCCTATCTCTCTCTTCTTCTACTCCTCTCTTTGTATTTCTATTTATCTCTCTTTCTATTTTTCTTTCTCTCTCTCCATTTATCTCCCTCTTATTAATTATCTCCCTCTTGCTCTCATTCTCTCATTCTCTCTCTCTCTCTCTTTATCTCCCTCTCTCTCTCTCTCTCTCTCTCTCTCTCTATGTATCCCTCTTTCTATTTATATCCATCTCTTTAAATTTATCTACTCTCTCTCTCTCTCTCTCTCTCTCTCTCTCTCTCTCTCTCTCTCTCTCTCTCTCTCTCTCTCTCTATCTATTTCAACAAACTTAACATTTCTATCCAAACAAGCCGAGAAAAGCAATCATTTTCAAACAAGCGTAGCAAAGCAACCATTTCCAAATGAACGAAGTATGTTATGGATTCACTATTTTTTTATTCTTTTTCGATTTATGTGTATGTGTGTGTGTGTGTGTAGTAGAAAACAAAAGGGAAAGAGGGGGAGGTGCTTTGTTTTGTGTTTACCTCTTTCTTTGTAGCACAGTTGAGCTTCGGCTAGGTTCAGCCTCCAAAGACAATGGCAAAAAATCCCTTCGATGTTGTGCTTCCAAAGACGATGGCAGAAACCTCCTTCGACGAAACCTCCTTCGATGAAACACCGTTCGAAGAAACTTGGAAAGCTTGAAGAATGAGAAAGAGGGAAGGGAGAGGATGAAGGAAAGGGGGGGGGGGGGGGGGGGGGGGGGGGGGGGAAGCTTGGAGAAGGAGAGAGAGAGAAGGAAGAGAGGGGACGGGGGGCAAATTGGGAGCAATGGCTGAGAGCAAGAACGTAGAGTATGTAGCAAAAAATGTGGCATACTTTGTCTTCTTGCCTATTTTAGGCACCACGCATTACTGCAGATATTACCGCAGACATTACCTCGCCCATGACCGCATCCATTATCGCGGCCGGTCATTTCAAACGGATACATGCGAATCCGAGGTTGTAGGGGGGGAGGGGGTACAAACCACCCCCTCTAGCCTTAGCTATCCATTGTTTCATCTTTTAGCCTTTTGAGTTTTTTAATGAAGATTTTTACTTTTTTATGGATACTTTATTTTTTAGTACTTTTAAATTTTTATTAATTGCATTTTTAAGTCCTCTTTTAGTTAAAAATAATTTTAGCACTCACTGTCATTTATTCCCTTTCACCTAAACTTTATGTAATTTTTTAAATTCTATTTAGGGATTTTCTAATCGTGGTCCCCCTGGAGGCCCTGAGCACGATAGTTGGCTCAAGGAAAACTCCCTTGTCTTTGCACCAAGTGAAAAAGGGCAATCCCTCGCTTGAGGCACATTGCCTTGGAGCACGTGTAGAACGAAGGTGGCATCCTCGAAAAAGCGCTCAAAGAGACGAGAGCGTGATTTACCCGTCGCTTGAGGAGGTGCCTCATTGGTCTGTGTTCGGTGGCATTAGGGAAAATTTGGACTCACAAAGGGGCCTTATAAGGAGTTTGACTTCCTCTCTCATGTCTAAAACGGGCGTGCGGTAAAATTTTTGTAGACCAACTTTAAACTTGACAGAGATTTGGCAGTTAGAATCTACTCTTCAAGCTCTTTCTGTTGATATATAACACGCCACGAGATTCCTCATATTTTGAAAGATTCTATTTTTAATTCTCTAGATTCTAGACGGAGTTGTCATATCTCAAGAGAATAAAAAACAGAATCTTTCAAAATATGAGGAATCTCATGGCGTGCTACATATCAATAGAAAGAGCTTAAAGAGTAGATTCTAACTATCAAATCTCCGCCAAGTTTAGAGTTGATTTGCAAAAAGTTTACCGCACGCCCATTTTGGACATGAGAGAGGAAGTCAAACTCCTTATAAGGCCCCTTTGTGAGTCCAAATTTTCCCTAATGTGGTGCACCGGCGCGAAAGGCCGAACGACAGAGGCAAGAGCGACTGGACAATTTGGGTGCACCGCATGGTGATCCTCCCATGTGAGGTACTTCGACAGCTCCTATGGCATCTCCGTTTCACTTTGAGGCAGAGGATGAGCACATGTTCGACATGTGTGATGAGTTACTAGCTAATGAGCGTGACGTGTGCGAGGAGGATTGTCAGTCCTTCTAATAGAGGATAGATTGATGATGAGTGCCCGAACACCTCTTTACGACGGTGCATGGTACTCGGTGCTCCGAGCATCATTGGAAGTCCTCAACTTGCAAGAAAAAATTGATTGGAGTAATGCAAGTGTCGATGCACTACTTCTGTAAGTATGGAATGTGGCTTTTATATACTCTTCACTCGCTTTATGGTGTTGTCTTCTAGCAATTATTCTAATACGCATGTTTGTTGTAGTTTGATGGGCAAAATGTTTCTAGAAGATCACCACATGCCTCCAGATCGTTGACAAGCTAGATCGTATGTCACTGCACTTGGAATGGAGTATGAGCGCATCCATCCGTGCGTCAATGATTGCAGGCTATACCGCAATCAGCATGCACATGCTACCTCAGGAGGCATGATACAAGACATGAGTGAGTGGGGCGCACCTACCCCGCAAGGTATTGAGACATTTTTCATTAATTCTTCGCATCCAACACATGTTTAAAAGCAGGTCTATCGTGGAGCTTCTCGCGTGGCACGCAAACCATCGCTCAAATGATGGAATTATGTGTGTCCCTGCCGATTCACTTGCATGGAGGCACATCAAAACTCAATGGACAGAGTTTGGGTTAGAGCCTCAACACTTGAGGCTTGGTTTAGCAAGTGATGGTGTCAACCCCTTCGGCACTAAGTCTACTTCATGGAGCACTTGGCCTGTGGTGATCATCAACTACAATATCCTACCATGGGAGACAACCAAGAAGGGCAATATACTTCTTTCCTTGCTTATACCAGGGAAGTACAAAGTGTTAAATATTGACATCTACCTTGAGCCCCTCATCGAGGAGTTGGAGGAGTTACGGAGAGGCATTCCTGTTGTTGATGTCTCACTTGCAAAGGGAGGGAGAGAGGCCATTGTGAAGGGAATCCTTATGTGGACTATGCACGAGTATCCTAGGCTTGGAGAGATTTCTGGTAACCTCCTTTCCTCTATCTCTCTCTCTCCCTCTTTCCCTCTCTCCCTTTAGTTCACTTCAGTTCACTCATGTCTCTAACCATATGATATGTATGCAGGGCTCTCCACATCGGGGCACAATGCATTTCCTACTTGCGGGCCATCGTTGGTGATGGAGAGGCCTGATTCCTTGCGCAATGTAGTCTA
Organism: Adiantum capillus-veneris; assembly: GCF_014529385.1. Taxonomy (NCBI): domain Eukaryota; kingdom Viridiplantae; phylum Streptophyta; class Polypodiopsida; order Polypodiales; family Pteridaceae; genus Adiantum; species Adiantum capillus-veneris. The sequence goes on from NC_140946.1 coordinate 98,235,679, forward strand.
TCCAAACAACCATCATTTCTTACCCCAAGGGTATAACAAGCACAAGGCTCCAACAAATGGGAAGACCCCTCTAAAGCTCACGATGGCAGATTGGGCAACCATTTGGCAAGAACACCACAACAACAACCCGGCTCCGTGTCCTCCACCAAAAGTTATGTCAAGGTATTCCATATTTTCAAGGCTTCCATATTGGAAGGATATAAAAATACAACATCTCTTGGGTCCCATGCACATATTCAAGAATGTAGCCCAAACACTATGGGACCACATTATTGGCAAGAAGGACTCTTTGGGTGCGAGGGAGGATTTGAGGCTTTTAAAACGTCTCCTTGCCTCTGGTACTCCACGTCATGCCCCAAATGGAAAGATTGTGCTTCCTAAAGTACCATGGATACTAGCCAAAGAATAATTAGACAAGGTGAAGGGTACCATTGCCTCTATTCGCACACCAACACGATACATGAGGTCGCAAAAGGGAGCTTTCATAAAAGCAAACAAGGGTGGAACGTTCAATTGTATGGGTTGAAGTCCCATGATTGGCACAAGATGCTTCATGTAAACTTCATACTCCCTATTCTATCTATAGTTTGTGTGTATGACTATTACTCACTTTCCCTTCCCCCGATTTACATTGTAGCTCCTAGGTCTTGCCCTAAAAGGATCCCCAGTCCACATTGGTCCACCAATCGAGGCCCCTGGCCTAGGTCCCTGACCCCCTTGGTTGGGCCTTGCCCCGTAGGACCCTTGTCCTGACATTACTCCCCCCTTAAGAAGAGATTTCTTCCTCGAAAAGAAAAGTGGAGAACTTCTTCTTAAGAACACTAATGTTTTCCCAAGTGGCATCCCTCAAGGATCTAGCTGTTTGGTTGCCCGGAACGCGATTCCGCAGGAGGTCCAGTGAAACCAAGAGTAACATCTTGATTTTCCACATTGTTGTCCATTTGCAACCATCTAGTGTACAGACTCCATTTAGAAAGCACATGAGCATGCTAAACGAGTTATCACGACAAAGATGTACCTGAAGAGTACCGCTTTTCACTTTCTATGAAAGTAACTTGCTGACCTAACTCATCATCCAAGTGTGCGTCCTTGACTTGTCCTCAAATTTCATCAGTAAACAACCCCACCCTAACGAGTGTAAAGGTTGAAAACCTGACTTATACATGAAGAACTATCGAGTCGCAACATGCATCAACAACTGATAGTAAGTAAACTCCAAGAAGAGCAATAAATGCTTACTAATTGGATCGCTTGGTACTAATGTACACACTTTTCTTATCCTTCAGCACAAGATTAGTCTTTGTATCTGCCTATCCCCTTGGATAACTGACAGTACTAAAGTGTGTTTTCCTCACGGTTTACAGACAGTCGCCCCAGATGACTGGTAAACGGGGAATCATAGTAGTGTATAACATTGGTGAGGAATCAACAATGTCTGAAATAACCATCGTGGTTAACTTGAAAAAGTCCACAAACGCCCAAACCGAGCCATGATCTTTATTGGTGTGATTAGTAGACCAAAAAGTAATCTCCTAGAGATATTGCACTTAGAGTGCAAAATGCTTCATAAGCAACAACTTAAGGAATATGCATGCCGCTCCAAATCAGCTTTTGCTAAACACTAGGGCCCATAGCACCTAGTGTGCATTCATTTAACAAAAACAAACCCGAACCTGTATATCCATAATGATCCTTGCCAATACTTATGGAAAATGTGATGCGCCTACCACACATTTAAAGAGGAATGTAAATAGTTCTGAAAAGAAACTAAATACGTTCAGTTGCAATCTTGTGCAATCCTTGCTGAAGCGTCTGAACCATAATAGAAGGTGAAATAGTGATCACTTCTAGATACAAACAATGAAACTTTTTCATTTTCTATGTGTATAAACAACCATCTGTAATGTTGTTTAGCCGATAAGGGGGATCAAAGTACGTATTCCCTCAGTGGGACGATATGCTACCGCAAGAGGAAGCTACTGCAAAATTAAGGCTTGAACGGGATATCCAAGACATGAATGGATGTAGACAAGGTTGTACATGTCAGCTATGACACCATGGAAGCAAGGCTCTAAATCAACAACATGGTAGTACAAGTCGTCACCCAATTCATGAGGTATGCAATTGTTTTATATTTTTGATGAGGATGTGATTGCTCATTATGCCATGCACACGAGGTGTGTGTGCTCTAAACACTCAAAGTACAAACACGGCTTGTAACAGTAACCTTAAGCACTAATTTTGTTAAGAATCACTAATCAGTTGGAAGGCCCTAGTCAAACATGGCTTGAATACAAAATACTTTCTATTAGAAGCATGGCTTCTCTTGAGTATCTAAATCAAGCACATTCACCGGAGATTACATTTTGGGTGTAATGCCAAGGTCTAGAATCTCACGAATATTGGCACAACCTGTTGCTAGCCGAAATGAAGGGAGCCAAGTTGCTCCGCAGGGCTGGCTCCTTCTAGCCACAGTTGGGTGTTTCTCCCATAGTTGGCAACGAGCATGGCTCTCTCTCAGGTTGATCCAGTCCATCACTAAGCAATTTACAGTTTACAATTTTGAACTAATCTTGCAGAGGTTTTTATCATGCTAAATTGGCAAGCAGTGGATGCTTTGGTGCAATCCGATAGCTACCTTTCTTTAGCTATCTCTTTCTGTATTGGGTAATCTATGGATTTTCAATCAGATGTATGCTTTGGCAAGGCCGTTTTTATTTGAATGTTTGACAAGGTCAACTTTCTTTTGCTAGGACATTGTACATGGGAAAGAGTATCTGTTTGCTATGAGCATTCAGTATCAGTTTTGTGTCATCTTATTGCTAGACTTCTAGGAAGCAAGTTTTCACTCTCAGACATACATTTTGGGAGTCTTTGCAACATGTCAACCTACCTTTTCACTGGCAATCGAGTAAACCAAGCCAAGAAGACATGAGCGGGACATCCAACAGCTCTCAAGTTATTTGCATATATGGCTACTAGCCAGATTCGAGCACACTACCAGAAACCTACCCACAAGTGGGTGAACAAGGTTACTCAATTCCACGTTATGTGAAGCACGGATTCTCTATGTGCCATATTATTATCGATTGACTTCGGATCAATGATAATGGAACATATATTGGGCACTCTGTGGATATAAGCTCATAGTTTACGCAACAGTGCACTGTGATGTATCCATGCCAGTGTCATCGTGCAAGGCACATATACCAAGGGCTCACATGGTTGAGACTATCATTGAATCCAAGGGCTTATCATTCACTTTTTTGATCTATATGCATGGCATACTAGTATGATGGACGTACAACATTCATCATTGCATACGCTTCCGCTATTACACTAGCAACTCTATCAAGGACACAAGATAAGTGATGTAAATCTAGGACAGGCAAAGTGCCATATTTAAGTCATTTTTGTAAAGTCACGACCCCATACATGGTAGGTGGGTCAAGATGTGGCTTGTTTTTTCTCTTTCCTCTCTCGATGAGAGCATTATACAGGCCGATTGTTGCATGCTTATAGGATAAGCTGCCAGTCAGGCATAAGATGTCTAAGAGCACACGAGTCTAGGCACACACAAACTACAAATTTACGGAAAGTTCCTCAGCCCAGCATAAGCTTTTGATACATATTCTGCTCGTGAGTCAGCTTGAGCCAAGGTGCTCTAACTCACAGCTAGCACATGGCTAAGATGCTACTCAAATTAGTCTTCATCGGTTTGTCGATTGAACACTATTTTGCATAAGGGCTATGATCCAAACAAGCTAAGAGCCATTGTCGGGCCAGGGGCAAGGCCCAACTATTGGCATTCTTTGGGTGATTATTTTCAAGATATACCCACAGCAGCAACTAATCTCTACAAGAAAGTATAGATGGAGTAATCAGTTGCGATAGGATGGCTGTCCATAAGAGCTCGGAATTTGAATTGTGTGGGTCTCCTGATCTCTCTATAGCACTATGGAGTGTTTATGGACATAATGTTTTGGGGTAAGATCCGGCGGGTGATTGCTACATCACCCCATAGGCATTAAGGATCACAGTTTGATCTGCATTGATTATCACAGTTGATCTCTCCTAGTTATAATTTCAAGGAAATAATTCCACAATCTACCAAATGCGGTAGTGGACGAACACACTTTTCAAGTTGATTCCAATTATTATATACACGGTTGACTATGTTGGTTATCGTTATCTGCTAGTTGAGAAGTTTCTACAAAGAGTCTTACCAAGGGGTTTGACTACATAGATTCTAATCCAAGGGCTTGGATTGCAAAGGCAACACCCAGGGTTCCCAGTCCAATACTGTTTGTTTTTTCAGGTAAGGGGACGTGCTCCTCTCCATTTGAATATAGGTAAGTGTACATTACGTTCAAATCTTCAGGTACGCATCTATTGATTTGGTGTTATTTCATTTTTAGTATGCTTTGCTTGGTTTTTCAAGACGTCTAAGTATGCTTGAATGTTACAGATCCATGCCAAGGGCATGTCGGCACAAAGTATTTTGGGCCAACTGTCCAATCTATCTTTCGGTCCTATGCTGTTTTAACGAACCTACTTGTAGGGTTCAATTTGGCACATGTTGTCACATGGGATACAACATGGTCTAGGAAATCAAGGAGTTCGGTTTAGCCAGTGTGGAGCAAGATAATGAGGGTCCCTCTCACTCTTGTTGCGGAGTGTTTTGCAGTTCCTCCACACACAAGTACATCTAGTACTTGATGGATGTCGCTTTTTCGGCCATCCTTCTTTGAGACATATTCCACATGTGGTGAATATGACTCTCTGGGACTGACACTGGTGCCTAATTTTTAATGATGTGTCAAGATGAAGTCCCTACGTGTTGGTCGCATCCGTTTATTAGACCATTTGGAGCACACCGTATCAGGAACAATTTCAATGGACAGAAATTGTCGAGTACTCAGTACAGATTTGTTGCAATGACAAGTGCTGTGAAACCACCTTAACGGAGGATCGTTTCTACATATAGCCAAGTATGCTATGTTACTGATACTGTCTCATGGTTGGTACCTAGGTGTGACTGATCTTCCACAGTCTGTTATGGTCCAACTCTTGTTGAAAGGCTTTCACTTACGTACCATGAAAAGTCTCGTCATGGAATTGCGGTTTGGATAAATTTGTGTTAAATGCATGCACACTAGGTGTTATGGGCCCTAGTGTTTAACACTAATTTATTTGGAGCGGCATGCCAATTCATGGACTTTTATTCTCTCTGCACCTTTTTGCACTACATATGCAATCTCTCGTGCAGATTTATTATGAGTTTACACCCTGCCATACAAGGCACTGGCTCAGGATGGGTGTCTATGGGTTGGATGGTCTAAACTCTAGGAGCTTACTCCATTCCACCCGCTTTCAACCTAGTTGGTTGTCTTCACTCCATATAAAATATATGGCTGGATACTCAATGATTGAGTCCTAGTTTCTCGACAGTCAGGGAAGACTGTCTATAAGTGGTTGGGGAACAACACCTCACTCTTACTGTTGCTATTCATCTCGTGTTGGATTGGAAACTTACAAATATTTCTTTTGCTAAAGGATCTGCTAAGAGCATACGTTAGCACAACGCATTTCTAAATAGATGATTTTCTCCTTATTCTAGAATTTTCATAAGTACGGTTTTTAACTTTGAACACCTGTTGTGGTGGGGTTGGAGATTGTTTTAATAGTTTCATACGTCAAGGACTTACCAAGTGTGCTGACAAAGTATGTTGGCAAGTAGCCTTCATTAGGGATGACCATGTAGTTATTTGTGTTCCAAAATATTCAGAATTCTAACAAGAGGACACTCCCTATCTATGAACTTTTCAAGATACTCACGCGAGTAGGAAATCTAGCTCACAACTACATGGAAAGTTATGCCAAGGTTTCCTTGCATTATTCCAGTACCTTCCGAAGAACTGAAAACTGGTTATGCCTTTGGACAACTCCTAGTTGTGGTTACTCCTTTACAGTACTCAAGTGAGTTATAAATGGAGTTACCATTTAGACCCAAGTGGTTGCAAAAGGACAACAATGTTGAAAATCAAGATGTTGCTCTTGGTTTCATTGAACCTCCTCACTGCACCAGTTATGGGTCATACAGACAACTGGCTCACGTATGGATCGTCAATAAACAAAACATCAGTATCCTTAAAAAGATATTACTACTTGTGTTTTCGAGGACAAAAACTCTTCCTTATTAAGGGGAGAGTAATGTCAGGACAAGGGTCCTACAGGGCAAGGCCAAACCTAGGGGGTTAGGGACCTAGGCCAAGGGCCTGGACTGGACCAATGTGGACTAGGGATCCGCCGCTTAGGGCAAGAGCTAGGAACTAGGCCTATATAAAGGGCGGTAGGAGGGAGGATCCTATGTCTCAGTTCCCTAGGTCTTACAGTGGCAAAAGCAAGGCGTTTGCAAGAGAGGGAAGCATGGAAACAAGCACATGGAGGAAGTAGGGCACCCCTAGTTCCTAGACACCTTTCATGTTTCCCAGATCTCATTAGTGCAGAGTGGATTCATGAGAGAATGACCATGGCAAAAGCGCGCGGATAAGACATCACCTGCAAAGAATGGGAGTATGCACGAGGATGCGTACCAAAGGTAGAGTACTCATATACCTAGAACGTATTGTAACGCTATTTCTTGAAATTATCTTTAATATGTATTTGATAAATTAATATATTTTTCTATTTTGTAGTGCCTTTCCTTTAACTCTATGTGTTCAAACGGTTGTCACTTTTGTACGCGTCACATTGACGAGCGTAAAACCACCATGGATTGTGCCATCATGGGCAACTTTGACACAGACGGTGATGAAGCCATGTACTACAAAACTATTGAAAGGATACTAAAGGTTAATTTTAGAACCTTTCATACCTTCATCTTCGAGTGTAAGTGGTTTGGAAATGTGTCTAGATGACATGAGAATGGCCTCTACACGGTGGACTCTAGTGTGCATCACACAGGGAGGTAAGTTTTACCATGCAATTGTGAGCAGGTGAGTGAAATGTACCTCTTTTATTGTTATTTTCTTGTAGCGTTAGTTATACCAATGTTACTCAATTTGAGCTTCTATTTTATAGGTCATTTATATCCCAACAATCCACCAACCAAAACTTTGGTCCATAATTCTCGTAACACCTCAGGAAGAACCATTTTTTCCACTAATGAAGTGGAGACTATCTTTGACCCTCTTCCACCTCCGACTTTGGATGAGGTGGAAACAGAGGAGAGGGAGATTGATGAAACAAGTCCTGTGGCGGCAAGTCTTAGCGAGGATGATTGTCATGATGATGAAGATGATGAGATGGAGGATGACAAACTGAAGATGATGAAGGCAATGCATCCACAAACGACAATTCCATTTCTCTCTTTATTGATTTAGGAGCCATGGGCTTAGAATTTGATGATGCCTCATGTAGAGATCTTTTGGAAGATGATTTATAAACATTTTGTAGTTATGAAGTTTTTTGGTCGTGTAATCCATTCATCTCTCTCTCCCCCCTCTTCCTCTCTTTAGATTCGGGAATATGCTCAATTATGTTAATCAATTGACAATGATTATTTTAGTTGTAGCCAAGTGTAATCTTATATCCCCCCCTCCTCCTCCCCCCCCCCCCCCTCTCTCTCTCTCTCTCTCTCTCTCTCTCTCTCTCTCTCTCTCTCTCTCTCTCTCTCTCTCTCTCTCTCTCTCTCTCTCTCTCTCTCTCTCTCTCTCTCTCTTCTTTTTTAAATTTGAAAATTTTATACAATATTCTTTAATTTTTATTGAGAGGAGGAAAACACCAAAATTTGAAGGAGGGGAGGGGGAAGGGGGTGGGTTAAGCCATAATTTGAAAGTTTAGGTGCTAAATTTGGCTACCGGATATAACAACGATAATTCACACGGTAATAACAAAGATAATAAATGCAATAATAATAGCGAAAATAGTCGCGGTAATATTTTAAACCAAAAAAAAAACCCCACCCTCCTCTCTCTCTTGTTTATCTACTTGAACTTGCACCTTCTCTCTACAAAACACGGTAAAACAGTGCGGTAAACACTTGGCTCTTTTCATAGTGGTTGTCAAGAAAAGCAGATTTGTTTAAACCCATTCAAATCTATTTTCTTGGTCTGGAAAGGAAAACTACTGGGACATGTAGTGTCCAAAAATGGTATAGAAATGGCCAATGACAAGATTTAGTGTGTTCAACAGGCCAAGGCGCCCCGCAATGCATCAGAACTAAGCTCTTTCTTGGGATATATCAATTTCTATAGACGATTTGTGTATCAATTTTCTTCCCAGGAATTACCTTTGTATGAGCTCACGAAGAAGAGCAGCAAGTTCAATTGGATTGTTGATTGTGTGAAGAGAGCTTTCAGAATTTGAAGAATTCCATTATTAGTAAGCCAGTACTTCGACAACCAAATGGGATGTCATTTTTCATGTAGATGCTTCAGGACTGGTGGTGGGAGCAATTTTAGCTTAACCAGAAGGAAGAACTGATTATCTAGTGTATTTTTCCAGTCAGAGATTGAGTCAGGCTGAACAAGGATATTCCACTACTGAAAGAGAAGCCTTAGGAATAGTTTTGAGAACTACTGAATTTTGACATTATTTGTTGGGCAAGCTATTTCTTTTTTATGTGGATCATCACGCATTATTATTTTTTATCAACAAAGTCATTATTCAAGGCCGATTGATAAGATGGATGATGTTCTTGATGAAATTTGAGTTTCGCATTTTTCATAAGCTCGGTAAAACCCATTGTGGTGTTGATTTCCTGTCGAGATGTATGGATGGCTACTTTGAGGCATCTTTGAGAGATGAGCCAGTGGATTCAAAACTATTTCAGATAACAACTAAAAAGAAACAATTGATCCAGAGTTATATGATGTATATTAGTTTCTTTCTAAGGGAGGATTCCTAGACAACTGGACACAGAATCAGAGGAAGGTTATGATTGTTAATAGTCTGAAGTTCACCATCATTGGCAGATCACTTTACAGACTGGGAGTCTGATGGGGTTCTTCGAAGATGTGTACCTATGGAAGGAAGGATGCAAGTTAGTTTAGAGGCACATGATGGGGATTTTGGAGGTCATTTCTCCACTGATATCACTTACAAGAAAATTTTGCAGGCTGGATTGTGGTGGCAAATTTTAAGAGATGATGATAAAAGCTTTTGTGAAACATGCCAGAGGATGGGCAGACCTACGGCAACAAATATGACTCCTCTAATTCCAGTCTAGCCACTGGGTGTATTTATAAAATGGGGTCTGGATTTCATGAGACCATTCAAGAAAATCACTCCAAGGAAGAATAGATAAATATATTGATGGCCACTGGTTATGTCACCAAATGGGTGGAAGTTGAGGCTCTTCCCAACAACACCGCAAAGTCCACTGTTGTATTCTTATGAAAATATTATATGCCATTATGGATGTCCTGTGGAGATTGTGTCTGAGCAGGGAACACACTTTATAAATGATACTCTAGACATTCTAATGGAAATGCTCTCAATAAAGCATCAAAAATCAACACCATATTATCCCAAATGCAATGAGCAAGCAGAGAGCAGTAACAAAACTATCAAGACCATTCTTGATAAGATTGTGTAGAAGGAGACACACCAGTGGGATCTAAAGCTCTAGACTGCTCTCTGGGAATATAGGACAGCCTATAAGGTCACCACTACTTTAACACCATTTAGAATGGTGTATGGAATTGAAGCTGTCGTGCCTATTGAATTTGTAATTCCCAGTCTCAGGTGTTGGGGTATAAAGCCCAATGTGGTCACCGAGGTAGGTGGGTGGGCCGTCAGGTATGTACACATATTCTTCTGTAAAAACCTAATAAGAACTCACTATGCTCTACACATTACAACAGACCGACTTCACCATATCGTCGTGCTCTTCTTCTCGCACTCTCTCTCGCGTCGCATGTAACATTTAATGGCCTAATAACTTTTGTGTAGCGGAAATCAGCATGAACATAGTGGGCATTTCATTCGAATAGCTTCCTAATGAGAATTACAAGAGTGCTTGGGTGGAGAGAGCAACAAAAAGCATAACACCTAGTTAGATAGAATCGACAATACTTTCAAAAGAGAGAGCAATTAAGCTATTGACAACAGTTGAGGACCGGATTTGCATGGAGCCGGTCCCCCCTCCAAAAGGCTTTGTATTATGGTTTCTCCCATCAAGAGAGACATTGTACAATACAATTCTTTGGGTTCCTTCAAGACTAGCTAGTGCAATGAAGATGGAAGCTTCATACACCAAGCAAAACACTTAATCAAACACAACTTGAATTATCCCCGTTCTCAGACCCAAGACCTCACACACCTTCGAAGATGGTGAGAGCTAGCAGGGTATGAGAGTAGATTGAGAGGAAGAAGGAGTATCTTACGAGAAAGATGTACATCTCCTCACATAATCACTCATATTAGCATAGCTTAGCTTAGTAATTAGCTTGGTAGAGGAGATGAGCATGCATTGAAGCTTGGCTCTTGGTTGGATTTGCATCCACATGCCAAGAGAGTGTTGATGTAGGCTTCTATCTCACAAGCTTGGAGTAGGTGATGAGCTCTCCATTAAAGCTTGGGAGGAGATAGAGTATTCTTCCTTCACACATGGTCAAGTGTGAGTGTGTGTGTGTCAATGCCAAGCAAAAATCAGCCCTCTCTCTCTCTTGGGCGAGCCCTAGCTGCTAATTAGGTCTGGCTTTTGCCTCATTGGACCTCCCCAAGTCAAGCCAATAGGAATTAAACAGCATAAGTGATAGCCTTCTGACATGTGTCCCCCTTTCCCCTTTTGTGAGAGCTTTAGGTAATTAAATAATTAAACAAAACTCTCATTGGACCCCTTTGTCTCCTGGCCAATAGGAATCAGGCAAGCCATGAGGCTTCTGAATGCTCATTGGACCCTTTGGGAGACTGCCCAATAGTCTTCTAGGAGACTTAATTCTCATTGGTTTCTTTTATTAAATGTTTTTAAATTAATTAAACTACATTTACTCTAGCTTAATTCTCATTGGTCCACTTCAAGGGTCTTCCAATAGGAATTGGGCACACCTTGTGGGCATCTGGCCTAGGGAGCTGACATGTGTCCCTCATTCCCTTTGTGTAAAGGGAGCCTGTGTGTGTGTGTGTGGCTTTCTCTCTCATCCCCTACCTTTGGGGCTCGCCCCCTCCCATGTAGGGATGTGCAAAGACTTTTAGGGCACACACAAAGCATCCAATTTTCCCTAGGGTTGACCTTTGGACACAACCTTTGAATTTTGGAACCTTAGCATTTTGGAAGTCTTAATGGGCTGAACCTTAGGGTCTTTTTGGCCCATTGTTTCACATATCTCTTTTGCAGATGGCCCCCCCTTTGGATCCCTATTTTCCCTCCTTTGGATCCCTACTATGGCCGATCTGCTAGCTTAACCAATATTCTAGCTTTTTTTCTCCCTTGGCACTTCCCCACATTAAATGATCAGTTTAATATGAGAAAATCATTTAGGAGAATTAGTTATTGATGGCCCCCCCTTTGGATCCCTATTTTCCCTCCTTTGGATCCCTACTGTGGCCGATCTGCTAGCTTAACCAATATTCTAGCTTTTTTTCTCCCTTGGCACTTCCCCACATTAAATGATCAGTTTAATATGAGAAAATCATTTAGGAGAATTAGATATTGATTATTATGACATTACCTCTCTCTTGAAATCATAGTCGTCCTCGACTATGGTGTAGAGAAGATAAAGCATATGCATGAGTCCTTTTCTTAGCGGGTAGAGGATCCCTATGTTACCCTACGACATCATTCCATAATGGATGACTAGTTCATTTGGCGCTTGAGAGCCTGAGGCTGCCGCAAGCATGTCTGCACATTAGTCCTATCAGTCTTCCATAGTAGAGTGACAAGCTCTACTTGGTGTTTGGGAGACGTTGTCTCCGCAAACTTGATCTAAGCATGCATACTACTTTATTTTTGTGCACAAATAAAGAAAAAGAGAGTCTTATAAGACAAAAATTTTGTTCATTTTTAACATTTTGTACATTTGCTTACTCTTGGGAAGCATTGTAAGCATTGACAAGGTTTAGGTTATCCTTTAATTGTATGCCTTGCATCCATCTAGCATCTTCAAAGGATAATTCTTAAACTTAATAAGATATCGTCGGATAGTCTTACCGCCTCTTAATACCTTGTCTTCATGTCGGAGAATGGACTCGGGCTGCAGCACCTCCTCGTGGTCCTCGATCTCCGGTGGGTCTTCAATAGTTGGTTCTTGAGGTGGCTCTCCTTTGTAAGGCTTTAATAGGCTCACATGAAAAGCATTGTGTATGAGCCAATGATTGGGCAACTTAAGTTGATAGGCCATCTCATTGATTGGCCTAAGAATCTGGAAGGGACCATAATACCTTTTTGCTAGTTTAGCATAGTACTTTTGGTGGCCCGTAGGATTCTTGCCCGTCGTGTGCCTTAATCGAGCCTTGGGAAACTTTAACAAGACCCAATCGTTTTCTTTAAAGGCTTGGGCTCTTCTGTGCTTGTCAGCAGCAGCCTTTTGCCTTTGCTGTGAGATAGAGATAGCATCCTTAATCTTTTGGAAAGATTCTTGTAGGTCTCGGCTATACTCATCTGCAGCGAAGATCTTCCCATGTACCTTAAGTAGCAAGGGACTTTTTGATCTTCCCTCAATTACCTCGAAAGGTGCTTTTCCTGTAGAAGTATGTACAGTGTTATTGTAAGCATACTCTACTAAGGGTAAGTACTTCTCCCATTGGGATCTTTGATCTACTTCCGTTACATAGGCTTTTAGTAGATCAAAATGGTTAGGTTAGCTATTTCACTTTGGCCATCAGTTTGTGGATGATAGGCCGAAGAGAAGTTTAGCCTTGTTCCTAAATTCTCAAAGAGACCCTTCCAGAAATTACTGGTCATTCTAGGATCTCTATCCGACACTATGGACATTGGCAAGCCATGGTACTTGAAAATTTGTGAAATGAAGAGGGTTGCCATTTGATGGGCTTTGATAGTCTTTTTGACAGGTATAAAATGAGCTTGTTTACTGAACCTGTCTACTATCGTCCATATTCCCGTATTCCCATGGATAGACTTAGGCAATCCAAAGATAAAATCCATGGATATGCTCTCCCAAGGTGAATTAGGGATTGGCAAGGGTTGAAGCAATCCAAGTTGCTTCCCTCTATCAAATTTTGTCTTTTGACATACCACACATTTGGAAACATACTCGTGTATGTTCACTTTCATGGTAGGCCAATAGAAATATGTTTCAATTCCCTTTAGGGTAGACTGAATCCCTCTATGCCCCGCATATGGGGGAGCATGAGATTCATACATTACTTTCTCACGTAGTGAGTTAGTAACGCATAGTCTATTGCCATAGAGAAGATAACCATCTTGTAAAGTAAATGGTTCTTCTTTCTTCCCTAATGCAAGGGCTGAAATCACATCTCTAAAATCGGGATCAATAGCATACTCATCTATCATTGAAGATAGATCATTGTGAGTTGCTATGGAAACCGCATTCACTCTCGGTCGTCTTGAGAGTGCATCGGCTACTTGATTATGCTTGCCAGCAATGTGAGCAATATGAAAATGAAATTGCGAAAGGAAATTTGCCCACCTCATTTGTTTGTCGGAAGCTTGGTCTGCGTCATGAAGTACTTAAGACTTTGGTGATCCGTTTGCAGAATGAAAGGAGTCCCCAATAAATAGTGCTTCCATGAGTCTAAGGCATGTAGAACTGCAAGGAGTTCTTTTTCGTATATGCCTAGAGCTTGCTCAACAGGGTCGAGCCTTCGACTCTCATAGCCTATGGCGTGCCCTTCTTGGAGCAGAACAGCCCCAAGGCAATCACCACAAGCATCACATTGGACCTCAAATGGTTTTGAGAGATCCGGTAGTGTAAGCACAGGTTGAGAGATAAGCTTTTCTTTAAGCTTTTTGAAAGCATTGTTCTCCTTAGCAGACCACGTATACCTAACATTTTTCTTTGTTAGGTCATGTAATGGTCCCGCAAGTGAGAACTTTTCTATGAAGCGTCTATAGTATGCACACATACCTATAAAGCTTCTTAGTTCATGAAGATTCCTTGGTTTAGGCCATCCTTTTATTACCTCTAACTTGGATGGATCCATTTGGATTCCATCTTGAGAGATAATGTGACCTAAATATTGAATCTCTTGTAAGAAAAATTCACTTTTCTTTCGATTAACATAAAGTTTATTCTCTCTTAAAACTTGAAATATTACCTGGAGGTGTTGCTTGTGTTCCTCCAATGAATTAGAGTAGATGATAATATCATCAAAGAACACTCCAGTGAAGGTTCGATGAGGCCTGAACAGCTTCTCCATCAAGCGGTTGAATGTGGCTGGTGCATTGGTCAAGCCAAAAGGCATGACAATGTATTCGTAAAGACCAAATGTAGTACGAAATGCGGTCTTTACAATGTCTTGATCAACTATCCTTATTTGATGATAGCCACTTTTTAGGTCAATCCTACTGAAGTAGGTCGATCCTTGTAGCTTATCAAATAGGTCTTCTACCCGTGGAACGGGAAACCTATTCTTGATAGTGATCCTATTTAGTGCTCTATAGTCGACACACATACGATATGTGCCGTCTTTCTTTTGCACTAATAGCACAGGTGAGCAAAATGGAGATGAGCTAGGCCTAACCATGCCCTTCTCAACTAACTCATGCACTTGCCGCATAATCTCCTCTTGTTGAGCTTGAGAAACTCTATAAGGAGGTTTGTTAGGCGGTGAACTTCCTGGAAGAAGTTCAATTGCATGGTCGTCATTACCTCGTTTAGGAGGTAGCTCACAAGGGATGTCGTCAATAAAAACATCTTGAAACCCCTTGAGAAAATTGGATAACTCTAATTCCTTTTGGTTGCTTTTATTTTCTTTTGCTAAAGCATTAGGTTCATTTTGAGAATCTTTAACAAAAATCATGTACACGGAAATAGAGCTCTTTATTGACTTGTTGAAAGCTGGTGTATGTACAATGGGGATGGTGTTACCCATCTCCTTAGCATCTATATACATGTCCTTTTCCCTGAACTTAAAGGAGATTCTCCTTTCAGGAAATTTAACATCGGCAGCCAGGCGGTCAAACCATGGTGCCCCTAGGATTACATCCTCATGCTTGAGAGGAGAGATAAAGAAGTCCTCTTTGTCCACATAGCCTTGGACATGAAGCCTCAATTTCCCGATTAAGGGAGTGACTGAAGCTTCTTGCCCCTTGAAGGCACTGTCTGCGGGTAGGATATCTCCCATCTCGTAGGATTGTATGCCTAGCTTGGTGGCTAACTCCATAGATATGAAATTGTGAGTAGAACCAGGGTCAAAGAGAATAAAAGCATCATGTTCTCTTACCTTTCCCCAAGCATGGCATAGAGGAGATCCTTTGTGGTGAGTTTGGTGAATCTCCTCCTCTTGGATTTCAACCAAAGAAGCTCTAGGAGGATCTTGGCGGTTGTTCTTTTGGGGACAAGCGCGGTACGCATGCCCTTGTTCGCCGCACTTGAAACACCGGTTATCCTTACGATAACGCTCAAGCTCTTCAGGAGAGAGTTTATTCTTTCCTTTGTAAACTCCCTTCTCTTTAGCTTTGTTGGAATTGCCCTTAGGAGACTTTTGGACATTGTCCTTCCCCTTAGGCTCATTGGAACCCTTGTTTTCCGGGGGCTTATTATTTCTTTTACCCCCCGTTTGGAAATTGATTCGCGAGGCCACCATAGTATGGTGTATTACCGCTGATATGGTACGTGGCCTTTGGGAGTTGACATACTCCGCCATTTCTTCGGTTAAGCCCGCACAAAATTGTTGCTTTTGCTCTCCAAAATCCAACTTTTTGAAGACAGTGGCTTTGAGTTGTAGGTCCCAAAACTTGTCTACATATTTGTGGATGAATTCATTGGGAGAGAGCTTTAAGCTTCGCCATTCGGTGAGTACTTTGTCTTTGGCATCGGTGGCCAAAAACTTCATAATGGAAGTTCTTAAAGCCTTCCATGTTCGTGGAGCTTCACCGTTGGCTCGTAGGCTAGACCACCATTGTCTGGGGGACTTTTGAAAGTGCATAGCTACATGGCGTAGCTTAGAGGACTCCGTGAAGCCCTCATCTCCAAACGCCGCATCGAATTGTTGGATAAAGGCCAAGACTTTGTCCGTAGCACCGAAGGTGCCATCATAGGTAAGGAAAGAGATGCTCTTCCCTCCCTCTTTGAATTTCTTCAACTTGGACGACTTCTTCCATGCGGCATAGGATTTCCTATGGCCTCTTCTTTTTGATGGTTCAAAAGTTGCACCATCACTTTCTTCAGAAGGTGAAGAATTTGAAGAAGGTGGAGAAGAGGGTGACCTCTTTCTCGCCTTTTTCTTGTCTTGATCTTTGTCGTCTTCACCATAGCTTTCATAAGAGGAAGAGGATGAAGAAGATGGAGAAGAGGGTGTCCTCTTTCTCGCCTTTTTCTTCTCTTGCTTTTTATCATCCCTCTTTGAATTATGGTGTGGAGAAGAGTGTGATGGTCTTCTCCGCTTTGGTGGTGATGGAGAGCGTTTAGCCCGCCGTCTTCGTGGAGCCATCTCCGCCGAGGTGGCGGGAGACTCGCTTCTTTCTCGTTCCTTCGGTGGAGGCTCTTGAGTTCTCCTTTGGGAAGGAGATGCATCATCAAGAAGTAAATTCTTGAGCCCTTCATATGGATTCTCTTCTTCTTCCCGAATCGGAGAGAGACCTCTTTTGGTAGTCTCACAAGGAGGCTTCCTAGGTGTTCTCTCGTCATGGTGATGAGCTTGGAGAATCCCGTGAGCACGGAGCTGCCGTTGCACTTCACTTTGGAGAGATGGATTGCCCATGGCTTGTTGAAGCCTAGAAACAAGATAGTTAACAAGCATTGAAGCATCATTAGTAGCTTGCTCATGAGCAAAATCAAAGTTATCAACATTAATTTCACTCTCTTTACTATTGTCAGCCATTCTAACAACTTTTAGGTGTAAACTTTTTAGGTGTACTTTGGCACTTCAAGCCCTAGTTGCTACTCCTCTTTACCCCTTTAGAAAAAGCACTCAAGCTACTGTACCCGCGGCTCGAATACCATTAATTGCAAGGAATAGAAGAGAGGGTCTTTCGACACCAAAACAGCACCGGCTCCTGTCAAGCTTCTAATAGCTCAATAGTGGTTAAGCCGTAGGCAAGCCCCGTAGGACTCCACTATTAAGACCATAGCTCTCGACGGTGATGCCCCGTTAACTGCACAAAGGCAGGCGCACTGCAAGGCTGAAAAATCCCTATTCTACTTACTCACAGGCAATTAATAATACCAACCATTTGTAGCTAGCTTGAGGACCTCCCTTCTTGAGCAAGAAAAGAGAAACCTTGAGCTCTGATACCAATGTAACATTTAATGGCCTAATAACTTTTGTGTAGCGGAAATTAGCATGAACATAGTGGGCATTTCATTAGAATAGATTCCTAATGAGAATTACAAGAGTGCTTGGGTGGAGAGAGCAACAAAAAGCATAACACCTAGTTAGATAGCATCGACAATACTTTCAAAAGAGAGAGCAATTAAGCTATTGACAACAGTTGAGGACCGGATTTGCATGGAGCCGGTCCCCCCTCCAAAAGGCTTTGTATTATGGTTTCTCCCATCAAGAGAGACATTGTACAATACAATTCTTTGTGTTCCTTCAAGACTAGCTAGTGCAATGAAGATGGAAGCTTCATACACCAAGCAAAACACTTAATCAAACACAACTTGAATTATCCCCGTTCTCAGACCCAAGACCTCACACACCTTCGAAGATGGTGAGAGCTAGCAGGGTATGAGAGTAGATTGAGAGGAAGAAGGAGTATCTTACGAGAAAGATGTACATCTCCTCACATAATCACTCATATTAGCATAGCTTAGCTTAGTAATTAGCTTGGTAGAGGAGATGAGCATGCATTGAAGCTTGGCTCTTGGTTGGATTTGCATCCACATGCCAAGAGAGTGTTGATGTAGGCTTCTATCTCACAAGCTTGGAGTAGGTGATGAGCTCTCCATTAAAGCTTGGGAGGAGATAGAGTATTCTTCCTTCACACATGGTCAAGTGTGAGTGTGTGTGTGTCAATGCCAAGCAAAAATCAGCCCCCTCTCTCTCTTGGGCGAGCCCTAGCTGCTAATTAGGTCTGGCTTTTGCCTCATTGGACCTCCCCAAGTCAAGCCAATAGGAATTAAGCAGCATAAGTGATAGCCTTCTGACATGTGTCCCCCTTTTCCCTTTTGTGAGAGCTTTAGGTAATTAAATAATTAAACTAAACTCTCATTGGACCCCTTTGCCTCCTGGCCAATAGGAATCAGGCAGCCATGGGGCTTCTGAATGCTCATTGGACCCTTTGGGAGACTGCCCAATAGTCTTCTAGGAGACTTAATTCTCATTGGTTTCTTTTATTAAATGTTTTTAAATTAATTAAACTAAATTTACTCTAGCTTAATTCTCATTGGTCCACTTCAAGGGTCTTCCAATAGGAATTGGGCACACCTTGTGGGCATCTGGCCTAGGGAGCTGACATGTGTCCCTCATTCCCTTTGTGTAAAGGGAGCTTGTGTGTGTGTGTGTGGCTTTCTCTCTCATCCCCTACCTTTGGGGCTCGCCCCCTCCCATGTAGGGATGTGCAAAGACTTTTAGGGCACACACAAAGCATCCAATTTTCCCTAGGGTTGACCTTTGGACACAACCTTTGAATTTTGGAACCTTAGCATTTTGGAAGTCTTAATGGGCTGAACCTTAGGGTCTTTTTGGCCCATTGTTTCACATGGCTCTTTTGCAGATGGCCCCCCCTTTGGATCCCTATTTTCCCTCCTTTGGATCCCTACTGTGGCCGATCTGCTAGCTTAACCAATATTCTAGCTTTTTTTCTCCCTTGGCACTTCCCCACATTAAATGATCAGTTTAATATGAGAAAATTATTTGGGAGAATTAGATATTGATTATTATGACATCGCACTTCCGCTCGTACTTCTTCAACTGGTATCAGAGCTCAGATCGAGGCTTGGGGCAGCATTGCAGGAAGCTAGAGTCACCTGCTCAGATTGGAGTGAGATTCGACAGGCGAAGACATGGCCCCAAATCCTGTGGGAGAGCGCAAAGGGCTTGATATTCTCAGAATTTCATTCTGAGGTCATCTCAGCCACCGTTCGGCTTCAACAAAGTTCTGCGCAGGCCATTCTCGACTACGTGTCTAGGTGGGTGCAGGTGCTGAGGATATCGGCACTCCCAGAGTGCTCATTTGTGGTTGTCTACACATCAAAGGATGGCTCACAGTTCTTGGAGGCGTGTCACATATGACACTGGCGCATCTACACACAGACTGTACGCGACATCCACTAGTTCATCAGGTAGCTTGTGTTTGCTGCTTGATATTCCAGATTTCATCCTGACATTGCAGGTACTTCCACATGGGATGTATTGTCAGAGATGATGTATGTCTGTTGAGGGTTTGCTAGCTGTGAGTCACGCAGCAAACAACCGCCGCAGCGGTTATAGCATACAGTGGGAAATTTGTGGATGTATGACTTTGTGGGAAGTCTATGTATTGTCAGATTTACTGCAGCCTTTGTTGAGGGTCGAGTGAGGTTTTATTAAGCTGGGGGATTCTCGAATGTTGAGATCCTTTCGGTGATACAGGTCTTGGAGCGATCCCTCGAGCACCCTTAGATAGGCAGCTAGGATGTATTGACTGTGAGTTAGACAATTGGGATTGCATCTTTGCTTTATTGCCGTTGAGGCATTGCCGCAGTCTATGCTTACAGGACAGTGAGAGACAGTACAGGTGCAGGACAGGTTTACCCACAGCTTACAGTGTTAGAGATACAGTGGTTTTTTGAGCTGTTTTTTGGTTTGTTTTTTAGTACACCATAACCATTTTACAAAGGAGACTCTGCCAAAAATTTTGCAGAATCTGAAGCTTTCTTGGTTCATTTGACAGGTTGATATTGGTTCAGAGGTCAGTTTACAAGGGAAATTCTGCCAAATTTTTCCCAGGAAAGTAAACTACTGTGAAGCGTAGCTATGGCTGGATCACAGGACACTGCTCTTTACAATATCAAGAAGCTGGATGGAACCAATTTCCCATTTTGGAAGAAGTAGATTTGGCACGTGTTGGTACAAAAGAAGCAGATAAAACCTATAAAGCTCAAGGGGATAAAACCAGAAGATATGGACAAAGATGAATGGAGTGAAATGGATGAATTGGCACTTTCTACCATTATGCTAACTTTGGCAGAAAGCGTTTACTTCAATGTAGCAGACGATATGTCGGCTTATGAAGCATGGACGAAGCTGAGTGATCTTTATGAGAAGCAGAGTGCAACTTCACAGGTATACTGGCTTAAGAAGCTTGTTGACTTGAAGATGAAAGAAGGGACACCTATGTCCGATCATCTGAATGAATTCAACACCATCTACAGTCAGTTGTCAGCTCAAGGTGTCAAGTTTGATGAACCTATTAGAGCTATGTTCCTGTTGATCACATTGCCGGAAATTTGGGACACTTTTCACACAGCTTTGTGTAATTCTGCACCTCCAGATGGTTTGACCATAGCAGGTGTAGAAGGAAGTCTTCTTACTGAAGAAACCAATAGAAAGACAATGGACAAAGGCAAAGGAACAGCCTTAGTTGTCAGGGTAAGGACCAAAGAAAAGTACAAAGGTGAAAAGAGGAATCAGTCTCGTAGCAAGTCCCGTAGTGCTAAAGGCAAGAGTGACATAGAATGCTACCATCGTGGCAAGAAGGGTCACATGAAAAGAGACTGCAGAGAATGGAAAGCAGAAAAAGGCAAAGAGAAAGCTGAAGACCATGGTGAGAAGAACAAGTCCTCAGTGAAGATTCAAGAAATAAATGTGACAAACACTGTTGCAGAGGATGACAGTCTAGTGTCAGGAGACATGTACATCTTGAAGAATACAATGGACTCAGCTCTTCTTACATCATCTGATGGACATGCACTAAGTGACTGGATTATAGAATCAAGGGCATCACTTCATGTGTCTCCAAACAAGGAGTGGTTTACCTCTTATGTGACCACTAAAGATCATGTTCGGATAGGCAATGGGCAGACATGTGAGATCTTAGGTGTTGGAGATGTTCAATTGAAGTTTCAGAATGGCTCTTCTTTCACGCTGAAGAATGTGAGACATGTTCTCGCAATTACAAAGAGCTTGATTAGCAGAGGTTTACTTAATGATGTTGGCTACCTCACCACTTTTGGACAGAACATGTGGAAGATATCCAAGGGTTCTATGATAGTAGCACATGGAGTAAAGTCTGGAGGACTTTACATGATTTATGTATCAAATGTCTCTAAAAATGTAATCAATGTAACCGAGCAGCCGAACATTTCTTTGTGGCATAGCCGGTTAGGACATATGTCCAAGAAGGGAATGGAAATCTTGTCTCGTTCTGGTTATTTTCCTGGATTTTCATTTAATGATTTTGAATTCTGTGAACATTGTTTGTATGGTAAGCAAACACAGCAGCCACATAAGCATAGAAGCAGTAGAAGAAATACACAGTTGGCACTTGTTCATAGTGATTTGTGTGGACCTATGCCTAACCTATCTCTAGGGGGAGCTTCTTACTTTATGACATTTATAGATGATTACTTGAGGAAAGTATGGGTTTACTTTCTCAAGCACAAGGATGAAGCGTTTAGTGTTTTCAAAACGTTTGTGACACTTGTGGAGAATCAAAGTGGCAAGCATCTTAAATGCTTACGCACTGACAATGGTGGAGAGTATGTTTCAAAGGCCTTTCAGGACTTTTGTGAGTCAAAAGGTATAAAACGTGAACTTACTGCTCCTTACAATCCTCCTCAAAATGGTGCTTCTGAGAGCATGAATAGGAGCATACAAGAGAAGGTCATAAGTATGTTGTCTAATGCACATGCAGCTACCAAATGGGTTTTGGGCTGCAGCTGTATCAACAGCTGTTCATCTTATAAATAGATCTCCTAGCAAGGTTTTGCAAAAGGATTCAGTGGTGGCAGATATGGAATGGTCAGGCAAGGTGCCCTCATACAAGCATCTCAAAGTCTTTGGTTGTGAGGCATATACTCACGTTCCAAAGGAATTTAGGAACAAACTTGATCCAAAGAGTAGAAAGTGCATCTTTCTAGGCTATGGTAATTTTGGTGAGATGGGGTACAGACTTTGGGATCCTGAATCTAGAAAGGTTATCCGTAGCAATGGTACTCACTTTAATGAAGCCAAATATCATTCTAAACCAGAGAGGGTTGAGGAGATTAGAAGAGTTGTCTTCCAAGAAGATGGACCTGCACATGCAAGACAAAATGTCAGGGCTTAAGAGGAGCAAGGACAAGATAGAGTGGAACCACAGGTTGTGGTTGAGCCTGAGCCACCTATTTTGCATAAATCTGGACGTATCACGCGACCTCCTGATTGGTTTGTTCTATCTATGAACTATGTCATGTTGACTGATTGCAATGAGCCTTCATGTTACAAGGAGGCACTGCAAATGAAGGACTCCGGGAATTGGCAATTGGCCATGCAGTCAGAGATGACAGCTCTGCATAAAAACCATACATGGAAGCTAGTTAAATTACCACAGGGAAAAAAGGCTCTACCTTGTAAATGGGTTTACAAGTATAAGATCACCTCTCATGATAGCCAGCCAAAGTACAAAGCAAGGCTTGTTTCCAAGGGCTTTAAGCAAGAACAAGGCTTTGACTTTGATGAAGTCTTCTCTCCGGTGGTCAAGATGACTACATTGAGATGCTTTCTTGCATTGGTTTCCATATTAGATTTGGTGTTGCACCAAATGGATGTCAAGACAACGTTCTTGCATGGTGATTTAGATGTGGAAATTTACATGCAGCAGCCAGAAGGGTTTGTTGAGAAAGGCAAGGAAGATTTGGTATGCCAGTTGTTAAAGAGTCTTTATGGCTTAAAACAATCACCGAGGGCATGGTACCATAAGTTCCACAAGTTTATGCTTTCTCAAGGCTACAAACGTAGTGAGTTCGATCACTGTCTATATACAAAGAAGGCTAAAGATGGCAGTTGGCTGATCCTTATTTTATATGTGGATGACATGTTGGTTGCTGGCAAGCACTTGGAAGAAATTTCAGCTTTGAAGTCAAAGATGGCAAAATTGTTTGACATGAAAGACATGGGTGAGGCAAGTCATATACTTGGTATGCGCATTGAGAGAGACAGATCAAAGAAGTTGATTTGGTTATCTCAAAAAGAGTAGGTTTTGCAACGTCTCAATATGGAGAAGGGAAAGGCATTGAGTGTTCCATTGCCACCATATGTGAAACTTAGCAACAAGATTGTCCTGTGTCTGAGAAAGAACAGGCTGAAATGGATAAGATTCCATATACGTCTGCAGTGGGTAGTTTGATGTATGCAATGATTGCTACTTACCCAGACATTGCATTTGCAGTGGGAGTAGTAAGTCAAACCCAGGCAAGAAACATTGGGAGGCAGTGAAAGGAACATTGAGATACCTGAAAGCTACAAAGAGTATGCATATATGCTATGGGAGTCAAGAGCTAAGTGTAAAGGGTTTTACAGACTCAGATTATGCAGGTGACTTAGACAACCGAAGGTCTACGTCAGGGTATGTCTTTACATTGGCTGGTGGAGCAGTATCATGGCGTTCTAGATTACAAGATTTTGTTACTCAGTCTACTACAGAGGCTTAATATGTTGCAGCATCAGAGGCATGCAAAGAATCAATTTGGCTTAATCGACTAGTAACAGATTTGGGAATCGAAGAAGAGATGCCTGTGTTATATTGTGATAGTCAGAGTGCTATACAATTGGCTCGCAATCCAGTTTATCACTCAAAGACAAAGCATGTGGATGTGAAGTATCATTTCATCAGGGAAATGCTCGAGGATAAGCAAATTCAGCTTGTCAAAGTTCACACCACAAAAAATCATGCTGAACTACTTACAAAAGGACTCCCCTCAGAGAGATTTGTGCATTTTTGCAAGCAGTTAGGTGTAGGGTAGTACATCACTTCTCTACATCTCTTGTATATTAGCTTGTATAGTAGCTTCTCTCACACTTAAAGTACCACATTAGACTTTAAGTGGGAGGTTGTTCGGGTATAAAGCCCAATGTGGTCGCCCAAGTAAGTGGGCGGGCCGCCAGGTATGTACACATATTCTTTTGTAAAAACCTAATAAGAACTCACTATGCTCTACACATTACAACAGAGCGAGTTCACCATATCGTCGTGCTCTTCTTCTCGCACTCTCTCGCGTCGCACTTCCGCTCGTACTCCTTTATCAGGATGGCAGTAGAGTATGGATTGGATTTAATCACAATCTTAAATAGGGACTGGAGGAGTTAACACAGTTGGATGAGTTAAGACAGAGGGCTATGCTCAAACAGGAAATTGTTCAGCAAAGAAGGAAACACTGGCATGATAGAAGAATCAAAGTTAGGGAATTTCAGAAAGGAGACTAGGTTCTGCTGTATCAATCTAAACAAGGTCCTAAGAAACCAAACTTAAAGATAACTTGGGTACGTCTATATGAAGTCGATTGGGTGTTTTCCAATGGCACAATAAAGCTCAAATATTTATCTAGGTTACTGCTACCAGAAGTGTATAATGGGGCCAAAATCAAGCTATATTATCTTGATGACAAAGAGACTTCTAGCAATAATGATAATGGTACTCTGGGAACTGAAGACCAAGAAAATTCAGAATCAGTTATTTTAAGCCTTTTTCATGTACAGTCAGTACCAAAGACAGTCAAAGGGTCGGAAAAGTCTCAGCACAACAAAACCATCTCAGTAGCACAATTGGTCAAGTGTTAGAGCCACTATCAATTTTTATGGAAAAAGCACTAGTCGGACTATCTATGATAATTATTTCAAAGAACATGGATTGTATTAGCCAATGCATGTATGCCATGTCATTAGCAGTGCACAGAACTCTAGGAATGGTAAGTAGTGGAGCTTTTCTGGTGGCGAGAACGCGTATAAAAGTAATGCGAGAGGCGTTTTTTCTCATAAGTCTCCTGCACGATGTCTGCCTATTGTCACACATTATCCATCACCAAGATCTGAAGCTTCTTCACTACAACCACAAACTTCTTCGTCTGAAGGAACTGCTGATTGCTACCTATCTTTACCAGTCACACCTCGATATGGGTTTGAAGATTCAAGTAAGTCTTCTTCTTCTACTGATTCATCATCTTCACACTACATGGGTAGGCAGAAAATATTGGAGAAGATGCAGGAAACCATAGAGGAAACTCAAGCGCTTATTGCCGCTGCTAAAGATTCTCTACCACTTATTCCCCATAGTAAGATACAATGCTATGTTTTTATCGAGCAAGCAGAAGCGTTGCTGCGACTGTGGGATTTGCATGTGGTTGTGCAAGCCACAAGAATTGAGTTTGACACAGCTATCATTAGGCACGTTCTTGATTCCTTCAATGTTGATGACAACAGCGCTATAGTATATGGTAGGAAAGTGTCAGCAACTCCATATGACATTTCTTATGCTTTCAAGATTCCAAATGAGCCAAAGAGGACTGTCACAACTGCCAAACAAAAAATGGCATCTCTGAAGGAAGATAATGCAGATAAGAAAAAACGCAAGGCCAGTGCACAACGGGTTCCAGTAACAAGTATGGACATCCCCGCTGCCTACCGGTTTGTGGCTGAAGCTGTGAGTCTAAAAAATAACCCCACATATGTCTTGTTTGCTATGTTACTGGCAAAGAAATTAGATGCCATGGCTTCAATCAACTTATGTCAGATTCTATCGCATAATGTGCTTCAGCAGACTACCAAGTTGAAGTCTCAGAATGTTTTCAAAGCCTGGTATGTCTGGCAGTTTCTTTACTAGGCAACTTCTCCTGCTGCTCATGACAAGGTACGGATGGATTGGAGTCAAAGACCCATCCCAACAACTAACAATGTTGATTTATCTTCCGATGAAGAAACCCCAGGTACTCAGTTGGCCACGCAGAAGAGAAAGGCCATGCAGAAGAAAGCTAGTAGTTCTAAGAGACCAAAAACCATATTGGCCAAGAGAAGTGCTTTCTTGAAGCAGCTAGAAAGTTAGGTCAAAACAGTGTCTACTAAAAAATGTCCAATAGACCAGACTTCAGTTAGCCAGGAAGACTAGCGTCCAGTAAAGATTACTGTTGGGACCAGCCAGCAAGCAGAGTAGAGTTCAACAAACACCAATGCAGACAAAGACCAGCCAGACAGGACCAATGCTGAGCAGTCTACAGTTCATACAGATAAGAGAAAAGGTCCAACACCTACTAGTCCGATTAGTAAAACTCCTGTCCCTTTGAGTGAGTTGGCTTTAACCTTAACCAAGAAGGAAAAATTACAATAGTTGCAGACTCATCTGCTCACAGGACAATTAGTCCTACACAAACCTGACTTTACCACATTACCATATATGCCTCCTGTTACGGTTTATGAGCCAGTTGCCTCTGACCCAACGACAGTC
Source organism: Adiantum capillus-veneris (assembly GCF_014529385.1). Taxonomy (NCBI): domain Eukaryota; kingdom Viridiplantae; phylum Streptophyta; class Polypodiopsida; order Polypodiales; family Pteridaceae; genus Adiantum; species Adiantum capillus-veneris. Next base: position 98,262,167 of record NC_140946.1, read on the forward strand.
AATGATGGCTGCTCAATGCTTATCCAATCATCCTGGAATACGATTGTCCATGCTTTGGGACAAATGTTGGATGCCTCAACATCTAATGATGAAGTGACCAAGTTAAAATCTGAATTGAGGAACACTTAGCAGCAAGTCGAGAAGTTGAAACAGGATATAGGGGCACAATCATTGCGGCATAATGTTCTTGAAAATCAACCAGCCATGACAATTCAAACATTAGAAGAAAAGTTGTCCAAGCTTGAGTTTAAGATGAGGCAATTAAACGAAGAAAAGGCAAAGACTAAGAGAGCTACTGACAGATTTGAAACTATGATGAGGATGAAGAGAGTTGATTTCAACTCATTGCTGACCATCCACACTGCATTGAAAGCCACTTTAACAGAAAGATACATACACAATAATTTGGCTGATATACTGAATCCAGAAGGCAATGCTGTCTTCAATATGGATAATCTAAGGGTGCTCATGGAAACAATGCAAAGTGCTCTATAGGATAAATTTTTTTAATATAATAGTGCTTTGACAAATCAAGCTATTCTGGACTATATTGATAAGCAAAATGAACTCAATGAGGATTCTGAGAAAGCAAAAGAGAAGGATGAAGAGAGGGAGGATGAACAAGTAGATAGGCATGATGATGATAATGGCTCTCCTCCATCTCCGCCTTCAATATTTGGTGTTGGTGGTTCAGCTGCCACCACAGGGGGCAGTCATCCCAACACAGACTAGCCAGACCAATATAGGGATTAGCAGTCGAGAGATCAGCAGGCTGGTGATCAACAACCAAGAAACGATGAAGATTCACCAGTACACCAGTCACAACACAATTTAGATGTGAAAGGAAAAGGTAAAGCTATGACTGAGATTTTGAAGAGTGATGAGCAACACTCATTACAGTTCATCACACTCAATAAGAGGCTAAGATATGAGCAAGCTCCTATAACTAATGTATCCGTAGGATGATTTTCTTTTTTTTGCTCTTGAACGATTTCAACGACTGTATGTCGGTGCCAGAGAAATGATCTAGCATTGGAAATCAATCGCTTTTCATGATCAGGAGTTGTACCAATTACCTGAGTATCCTAGCAGAATTCAGCTACTAGAGAGAGTACCTGAATGGGCACTAACCTTTGATGATAAGCTGATCAATCCACACTGGCAGCGGTAGTCTACTACAGACCGTTGATTCCTAGCCATTGAATTAGAGCTCGTGCTTGGGAACATGCCTACATATAAATGTATGAAAGAGGTCAAAAATCAACTGAAAGAAGTCCTACTGCAAATGAAAATTGCCAGAAGAGTGCTGGACCAGAGGGTACAAGCTATTATTGAAGATCAGACTTCCAACAGTAAGGGACCGCAAACTCAAATGACAGTAGAGGAACAGGCAACTGCTCTTCGAAGACTGTTTCAACTGGTTCAAGTCACCAAGAAGATGATGCAGTAGGAGAACCAGGCTGTTCTCAACTTTCTGGAGTTTGTACTAGATTCCCCAGTTCTCCTGTATGCCTTGCCTGCTAGAGAGACTGAGCTGCCTAGGTTTTTCCCAGCTTTGTATCCTCAACATCTAGAACCAGTGGATCGGCTCACATACTATAACATCACTAGTGATCTTTAGGATTGGTATGAGCGAGCCACTGTAGAATAGAAAACCTGGCAAACATTGATCAATGATGGTCTCCAATTAAATGATTCTTTGGAACTGCAAGGAGAAATGCAGAGGATCAAGCTCTGTATGGGACAATGGAAAATCTAGCTCAAAGGTCTCACCAAGATCACAAATCATCTGCTTCAACTTATTGTGGAGTCCTCTAAGATTCTTGAAAAGGATATTATGGCTAAACCAGGTCTGGGGCCACAGAACAGAGAAATGGCTGAGATACTCTTTGAAGCTAGGATTAAAACAAATCAGCCTCTCCCAAAAAGATGGATGCACACAGTTTCTCATTGTCATTAATTGGCTAGATGTCGTTTGACAAAGGGTAGACGCACGTTTTATGATCCCGACACCAAAACATATAATCCTCTCATGTCTTATGAGTTGGAGATGTCCACAGCAAGGTGGGATCAGCTAAAGCGGGCGACCATTTATCGACTTATCCAAAAGGACAACGCTGGCACTATAACTTTTGAAGCACTAGTATAGAAGAAGGGCAAGAGGAAGCGGGTTTAGTGGAAGGATACTGGGTAGTTCCATCTCAGAATCAGACGAAGGATATTCCCAGCAGGGCGCTAGAATTTTGTTGGCTAGAAACCCTTGGAAAAAGAGTTATAGGGTGTCAAGCACTCAACAAGCATGAAATATGGCATAAAGCTAGCAATACCAAAATGGCTAGCGAATCTAGAAGAGTACTATCATGAGGAACATTGCCCAACTCAACAAACATACAAATGGGTTTAGGGTTTAGGGTTTGGACCTCAACCAGAAACCCAGATGGGTTCCTCACCACCATTGCAAAATCAGGCAGTGGATTTTTAAAAAACTTTGGAGTTATACCAAAATTCAAGAAAGGAGGGAAGGATGTAGATAATAATACACACATCACACATCAGTAATAATCACCACGGCAGCTACCACAGTAATTTTGAGAAGGCTATAAATAGGACCCATTACATTGTAATCGGGCTGCTTTCTTGTAACTTCCTAGTTCTCTTCGTTTTAGCCTTCCAAGTATTTCCTGAGCTACAACATCTTTGAAATAACTCCATTTTATAACCATTACTGCTGCTGTAACCATTTGAGCTTCAATCCGTTATACCTTAGACTAGTTGTTCCTAAACTATGAATCTGAAACTACAAACGATTTTTCAGTTGTCCAATCTATATCTAATTTCATTATACTATTTCAGTTCAAATACTTATTTCAGTCCAGTCTCTAGTCTCTTTTCTAGTATCATTAACTGAACTGACGGCTTACCAGTAGCTCTAAATTCTAACATTGGAATCAACTATCTGAAGAGATCAGCTCCAATAACAACGTGGTTGTTTGATGCTCAGTCCGTACCCTCAAAATTTCCAAGCCAAAACCATAGGAAGGGTCCTAAAGTGTTAGGAAATAAGACGTAGCTAAATAGATAATTGAGTAGATTACTTAATGGAGAGAGACAGATTTAGATACACGAGATTATAGAGTAGAGAGAGAGAGAGAGAGAGAGAGTACACACGATACACGTGGTTCACCTAATGTGGGCTACGTCCACGGGAAAGCAGCCACTCAATGACTTTAGTACTTCAAAACAAGAAGTAGTTTACAAAGGGATTATACCCTTAATGGAGCTCGCGCCTTGCTTCACTCTCACCACCTCACACTCACCTTGTTGCATCAACTTCACACTATGCAATGTGTGTAGAAATGGCCTCCTTTTATAGGCCAAAAGGGCTGCCCTCTCTTATGAGAGACAGCCATGTGTAGCCGCCCTTGTGCGAATAAGTCCAAATCAGACCCTCCAATCCGCCCATGTGTGGCCGCCCTTGAGAAGACAAGTCCGCTTTTGAATTCGGCCACCGGCCACCGGCCATTGACTTCCAACCACCGGCCATCGGCCATTGAGTACCGGCCACCGGCCAACCGACCGGTTGTTTTCTGACCACTTTCCAGCCGCCGTCCGGCAATAATATTCCGGCGAAAAGGAATATTCCGACGAAAAAAATTCTCGGGGGCCACCGCCGCCGAGGCTTCTAAAGTTGCCCCCGATTCTTGTCCGTGAAAAGTTTGGTTTCCGGTGAGTGATTTTCCTTCACGCACGATGGCTTCTCCTCATAATGGGGGCCTTACAAATGTGCGCTTTTACCACTGAAAATTACAAGGGTAAATCAAGGCTCCATACTTAACAATCTCCCACTTGGAGACTGATCTCCAAACCAAACCTGTGACTACTTTCCATTCTGGCTTCTTATCCTTGAATGCCGATTGAAGATGAGCAAAAGCTCAACTTCTCCTTGTTGACCACCTTTGTAAACATGTCTGCAGGATTTTCACTTGTATGCACCTTTCCTAGCTTTAGTTGTCCCTCTTCCAAAAGAGTGTGTATGAAGTGATATCTCACCTCAATGTGCTTTGTCCTTGAATGAAAGGCTGAGTTCTTCGCAAGATGGATAGCGCTTTGGCTATCACTGTACAAGACACAATTGTCTTGTTTGAATCCAAGCTCTTCTAAGAATCTGTGAAGCCACAGAATTTCTTTGCTTGCCTCCGTCATTGCTACATACTCTGCTTCCGTGGTAGAAAGTGAAACCACTTTCTGCAGCTTTGAAGCCTAGCTTACTGTTGTGCCTCCAACCGTGAACACATAGCCAGTAGTGCTCCTTCGAGTATCTTTGTCACCTGCCATATCTGCATCAGCATACCCTTCTAGAAAAATATCAGTTCCTCCAAAATACAAATCATTTGTTGTTGTCCCTCTTTTAGATACCTAAGTATCCACTTCACAGCTTGCCAATGCTCTTTACCTGGGTTGTCCATGAACCTACTCACAACTCCCACTCCATGTGCAATGTCTGGCCTTGTCCAGACCATAGCATACATTAGAGAACCTACCGCTGCAGCATATGGAACTTTAGACATATAGGCTATCTCCTCTTGTGTCTTTGGACACATATCCTTCGTTAGTTTAAAATGACCAGCCAAAGGTGTAGAAACTGGTTTTGCATTTTGCATTGCAAACCTTTCTAGTACCTTCTTGATGTAATCTTCTTGAGATAGCTTTATTGTCTTCTTCGTCCTGTCCCTTGATATTTTCATACCAAGTATCCTCTTTGCAGCACCTAAATCTTTCATTGAAAAAGATTTGGACAGCTCCTCTTTTAGGTCTTTAATGTCCTGCATGTTAGCACTTGCAATCAACATGTCATCAATATACAACATTAGGATGATGAATTTCCCATCTCCCAAATTCTCTGTGTAGACGCAGTGATCCGAGTTGCATCTTGTGAATCCATGATCCAACATCCATCGATCAAACTTCAAGTACCATTGTCTTGATGCTTGCTTTAAACCATACAAGCTCTTCTTTAATCTGCAAACCATTTTCTCCTTACCTTTTACTTCATACCCCTTTGGTTGAAGCATGTAGATTTCCTCCTCTAAGTCACCGTGAGGGAATGCCGTATTTACATCCATTTGCTCGAGATTTAGATCATGAGAAGCCACAAGGCTTAAGACAAGCCTAATTGAGTTCATTTTTACAACAGGAGAAAATATTTCATTGAAGTCAATACCTTTCTTTTGAAAAAAACCTTTTACCACAAGCCTAGACTTGTACCTTTTCTTCCCACCTTCTTCTTCCTTTAGCTTGTACACCCATTTGTTTTGAAGTGCCCGCTTACCTTTAGGCAACTCAACCAACTCCCATGTTTGGTTGCGATGTAGTGAGTCCATCTCCACTTGCATGCTCTTCGTCCATTCTTCTTTGGATTCATGTTGCATAGCTTCTTCATATGATTCCGGCTCTCCAGAATCTGAGATCAAGAGATGGTTGAAGGAAGGAACAAACCTTTCGGGAGGTCTACTTGCTCTTGTAGATCTTCGGGGAATAGGTTGAGGCTCCTCATTTGGTTGACGTTGTTGCACATTGTCACCGTTTGCAGTGCTTGAGTCTTCACCGTTCTCAAGCTCCATGTACTCATCACCTGTTTCTTTTGTTTGTTTTCTTTCCAAGTAATCTTTGTACATATTTTGTTCGTTAAAATTACATCCCTACTCCTTAAGATTTTACCATCTTCAGGATTCCATAGGCGATACCCAAAGTCTCCTTCTCCATAGCCAATGAAGAAACACTTTTTGGACTTTGCATCTAACTTTGATCTTAGGCTTCTATCTATGTGCATGAAAGCCTCACACCCAAACACTTTGAGAAATGCATAATTCACCGGTTTACCTGTCCATGCCTCTTCTGGAACTCCCCCATCCAATGCCGTTGAGGGTGACCGATTGATTAAGTACACAGACGTACTTACAGCTTCCGTCCAAAGCTCAAGCGGTAGGCCTGCATGTAGCCGCATGCCTCGTGCTCGTTCCATGATTGTCCTGTTCATCATTTCTGAAATCCCATTTTGTTGAGGTGTCCTTGGGGTTGTCCTTTGCCTCCGAATGCCATTGCTAGTACAAAAGCTTTCAAAATCTTGGCTGCAATATTCGCCTCCATTGTCGGATCTGATGCATTTAGCCTTGGTACTTGTTTCATTCTCCACAAAGGCTTTCCACCTTTGAAATATGGAAAATACATCGGATTTATTCTTCATGACATAAACCCATGTTTTTCTAGTCGCATCGTCTATGAATGTTACATAGTACAATAAGCCACCAAGTGATGGTGTACTTGCAGGACCCCAAACATCAGAATGAACCAACTCAAGTTTTTTATTTTTTCTTTCATTTCTTGATTTTTGAAATTTTACCCTCTTTTGTTTACCATAAACACAATCTTCACAGAACTCTAAGTCCACTTCTTTCAAACCTGGTAGAAGCTTCTTTGTTTGAAGGATTTGCATTCCTTTGGCACTCATATGCCCAAGTCGGTAGTGCCACACCGCACTGTCAACTTCTGTAGTTGTTGCACAAGCTGAAGGTTGCATGCTAACAGTACACAAGTAAAGTGTACCGACTTTTTCACCCTTGGCAACCACCAAAGATCCCTTTGAGATCTTCCACCGTTTGTTTCCGAATGCAATGTTGTGACCTTCATCATCCAATTGTCCTGTAGAGATCAAATTTTTGCGAAGAGAAGGAACATGCCTAACATCTTTAAGCTTCCATTCATTTCCGTCAGCAGTTTTGACAGAAACTGTACCTTTGCCGACAATCTCACAAGCTCATCATCTCCCAAGTATACATACCCAAAATTACCTTTGGTGTAGTCTTGGAAATGTTGCTTGTGTGGTGTCGCATGGAATGAAGCCCCGGAATCTACTATCCAGGAATTAGACACATTGTCTAATGAGAGAATTAGAGCATCTTGCTCTACTTTACCTACCACATTGGCCTCCGCTGTTGGCTTGTTGTCTTGAGACTCTGTCTCCTTCTTCTTCTTGGACCAGCAATCCTTCTTGACGTGGCCCTTCTTGCCGCAGTTCCAACATTCAAGAACTGACTTTGTGCGTGACTTGCTCCGCCTTGAGCGATCACGACCCTTTTGGTTTTTGAACCTCTCCTTAAGCCTTCCTCTTGTTTCCACCGATAGTGCAACACTTGATGATTCTCCTGTGCTTCTCCTTCGCATTTCCTCGCTTACGAGAACACCCACAACATCATCAAACTTAAGAGTATTTGTGACAGAGATAGAATTACTTACAGCCATCACAAGGCTGTCCCAACTATCCGGTAGAGATGATAGTATAAGGAGAGCTCGCACTTCGTCATCAAAATTGATTTTCCCTGATCGAAGTTGACTTATGTTTGTGTTAAAGTCATTTAGGTGTTCTGCAACTGAACCATTCTTTGCCATCTTTAGATTGAACAAGCGCTTCATAAGAAATACCTTATTGGATGCCGATGGTTTCTCGTAGAAGTCGTCAAGTGACTTCATCAAGTCCTCCGTGGTCTTCATCTCCAAAACATTGAAGGCCACCGTTGACGCCAAGCTTAACCGGATTGTTCCCAGTGCCTTTCTATCAAGGACAATCCATGCTTCATCTGCCATTGTTGCGGGCTTCTTCGCAAGACCGCCTAGTGGCAAATAGAGGTCCTTCTGGTAGAGATAGTCTTCAATCTGCATCTTCCAATGTTGGTAGTTTTTGCCGTTGAACTTCTCAATCTTGAGCTTCCCTTCCTCTGCCATAACTCCCACTCAATTCAAGGAATCCTTTCCTTGAGATAATTTAGCTACGAGCAAACCTTGCTCTGATACCAGTTGTTAGGAAATAAGACGTAGCTAAATAGATAATTGAGTAGATTACTTAATGGAGAGAGACAGATTTACATACACGAGATTATAGAGTAGAGAGAGAGAGAGAGAGTACACACGATATACGTGGTTTACCCAATGTGGGCTACGTCCACAGGAAATCAGCCACTCAATGGATTTAGTACTTCAAAACAAGAAGTAGTTTACAAAGGGATTATACCCTTAATGGAGCTCCCGCCTTGCTTCACTCTCACCACCTCACACTCACCTTGTTGCATCAACTTCACACTATGCAATGTGTGTAGAAATGGCCTCCTTCTATAGGCCAAAAGGGCTGCCCTCTCTTATGAGAGACAGCCATGTGTAGCCGCCCTTGTGCGAATAAGTCCAAATCGGACCCTCCAATCCGCCCATGTGTGGCCGCCCTTGAGAAGACAAGTCCGCTTTTGAATTCGGCCACCGGCCACCGGCCATTGACTTCCGACCACCGGCCACCGGCCATTGACTTCCGACCACCGGCCATCGGCCATTGACTACCGGCCACCGGCCAACCGACCGGTTGTTTTCTGATCACTTTTCGACCGCCGTCCGGCCATAATATTCCGGCAAAAAGGAATATTCCGGCGAAAAAAGTCTCGGGGGCCTCCGCCCCCGAGGCTTCAAGTTGCCCCTGATTCTTGTCTGTGAAAATTTTGGTTTCCGGTGAGTGATTTTCCTTCACGCATGATGGCTTCTCCTCATAATGGGGTCCTTACAAATGTGCGCTTTTACCACAGAAAATTACAAGGGTAAATCAAGGCTCCATACTTAACATAAAGGACTGCAACTCTAATTTTTTTTTACAAAAGAGTGAATAGATATATATATTAGCTGTTAGGTATCACACAGGCTGTACATTGTGCAAAAAATACATTGCCGACCTGAAGCCGACGGGCAAGACCGAAGACCATACTATAGTGATTGCTGGAGGAAATAGATCCAAATGGCACAAGATTGGGCATTTTTCTCAAGCGAACATGTAGCAACAATCGACATGCATGCAGTAGCCATGGTGCAACTTCATTAGCATAGGGCAAGAAAATCATGATCAAGGCCACGAGTTTCTCTGAACTTTTTGGCGCACCCATTTCATACCAACCAGCAGCCATGCATGGTGTCAATGCCCACAAAGGAGTGCAGTGTGTCTCACACAATCCACTACATCATTCAGAGCCATTGAACGAGCCAACGGTTCTCTTTCGCCTACTCTCTTAACCACTCTTCCTCTCTCTCTTGCATGGCATGGTAGACGGATAACCACCCTTACCATCTCTCTCCCTCTCGTCTTCAATCCCCCACTCATCATGCTGCAAACATTCAATTGCCTGTGTCTCCGCAGGAGTAGTTAGCACCTCTCTCTCTTTCTCAAATGGTATCACACACACATGCAGATGATCAATTGCTGCCACCGAGTCAGATCTTCAAGGAATTCATCCATAGAAGAGGAGAGTGTTGAGCTGGCATTCTTTGAGTACCAGTAGTCCCCGGAGGCCTCTAACATTTCCATGGACTACAAAACACCTGCTATTGTCCCTAGGCATGCACCCCTCAGCAGCCCACTATCTATTGCATGGCCTGCAAGGCTCCAGACACTGCCCTTGTGAATGTGCCAACTACAACAAATACACCAGTGAGGGTGCCAAAAAGAGCACCCACAAGTAAGCAAGGGACATTGCACACAGATGTAGAGAGAACCAACCTTTCAACAGCCACCCCTCCCACTCCAGACATTTGCATGCAACCTACAAGCCACCCCTCACTAAATGTCTTGCCAACCACCTTCGTGGCCAGTAACCATAAAGCTGGGGAAATTCTCATTTGATGCATGGATATGAAACTTCATGAAATGCTGGCCATAACCACCCCTACCCACATGACCATATAGCACCACCTTTTACTGACTCGATGTCGTCCACAGTGCACCCATCTTTTCTACCCTTGCTACGTGCCTACTTTTTTGTCTACCATGCAAGGCTCTGGGCGCTCATGCGGCATTCCCAATGGTTGTTGATGCATACTTAGTCCATAGTACTACCTATAATGATACAATATCGTAGGATACATCTACCAATAGGGCAAGTACATTGCTTGCAATTGGTTGACACTATTAGACTCTACAATAGTGCTTGCTAGTGCTTTTCTCTCCAATCTCATATCTGGTCGATTCCACCACTGGAATCACCAATCTCATCATCCTCCCTATACTAAATAGTCAACATAGTTTGGATTCTTTTCCTTGAGCCTTGCATAAGGAAAAATCAACATTACAGAAATATATTGTTGATGGCCGGGGGAGTCTACTACAATTGCTTTTGCCTTCATCACGTCATGCAGTAGTATCACACAATATGGAACCCACTTTGGCAGAGCAACTCGGAGTTTACGGGTACTACATTGCATCTTGTGCTCTGTGTACCAACAAAAAAAAAAAACCAACTACTACCCCCCCCCCCCCCCCCCCCCCCCCCCCCCCCCCCCCTCTGCTGGTTTCTCTCAAGGAATGCCCCTTTGAGGTGGAAACAATAGAAGCTCACCTTTTGTGGCATGGAGCCTCTTTCTTTGTCTCTCACACTTGACTCCAACTATCGTGCAAGCCCAAGAGGAGGTATGCCACGCCATGACAATCCTACAAACATGATGAATCTACAAGGGAGCATAACCATACGCATGGTGCTTGATGGATTGGGAAAAGCATGCCAATTATAGTGATCACAATGATAGATATGCTCGCTGCTATCCCAACGATGTAAAAAATTATCATCTTTTTGTGACCATCAATGCTCCTCAGACCTACTCATTTGAAAACCGCATGCGGGTTGATCTCAACCGCATGCCATGGTAATAAACTGTATCAAATCATAATACTCCCCTGTAGTCCTTATTGTAATTCTTGGCATTTACTCCCACCAAAGTTGCATTATACTAATTCTACTAACATTTTTTATCTCTTAAGAGCTACAAAACTTAGCATGATCAATCGTGACCCAACACACACTAGGGATTCTCCTTGAGGAACTCATTATTCTTGGTGCACATATGTTGTCATTCTTACCGATTTTTTCCTATGAACTATAGTTTGCAATCAAACAGAGTAAATTTATAACCAACTCTAGGCCAACATGGAGCAAAAGCGTCCATGTACATTGCTCATAGGTCGTTTGTACATATTTTGTCATTTATTTTTATTTACGAGATAACAATGTGATGGGATTTTCCCACACCGACTTGATTACCCAAATATGTCAAATCTCTCACATTTGGCAAGCACGTGCTACTCTTTCAGTTCCTTGTCACGTATGATCTATCAAGGCAAGTGTCACTGGCACAAACTAGTCTGCAACACAGTGCACTTCAGCTCTCCAATCTACGAAACTCTTCGTAATCCATTAGAGGCTTTTAACACTTGAGTCCCACTTTCCATGGGGTAGTATTAACGTCTAGTCAGAATAGTAAACAATTCTCTACTCTCTCCAATATCCTCTGTCGCATTTTTGGCAGGCTCTTATTGATCCTTTTTTGTTCTCATTTTCATTATGATTTTTATCCCATGCTTTTCATGATGTTTTTTTCACCAAGCATGCAGTTGTGTATGACCTCTCGGCGTCTACACAAGATACATTTTGTATAGTTCAGTAGTAAAGTGTATTTTTACTTGACTTAGACAAGTAAAGTTTTTATTTTTAAACTTCTCATGTACACTGTGTCTTTGCGAACTCATTTCATATCTTAATCCCATGCATAAGAGATTCCATGAGGATGTGCTGCCATTAAAAAAAGTTATTTCTTGTTTGCTCGAACACTACTCTAAGTTAAGTCTAAGAATATGTATGGCTCTAGTCACATTAATCAGAATCAATTTCTAAGTAGTTTTTTAACTAACATACTCAACTTACATTTATGTTGAACCTCTTTGACGTAACTACCTTTGAGATCATATTTTAAATGGCCTTGGAATTGTTGTTCCGCAGGTATTTGCATTTTATATCCATGTTTATATTTATCATAGGTGGCATTTTAAATAATCAACAGGGTACATAAGGGTCATGCTCTATTTTAATCGCTAGCAACCTATTGTCATTTAACCTCTAGAATCTACGTATGACTCCTTCATAAATTATGGTTCATTCATCAATTGATGTTATAAATTGTACTTACTACTTGCACCATATGAAATTTTTATTGACATGATTGTTCACTAGCTATGCAGGTCCTCATATGAGCTAGGATGCTCTGGGATAGCAAGCCACAAATTTGTAAGTGCGTTGCTATTGAAACATACTATAATTTGGTGTCAAATAGATGGAAAATGCTTTCTTTTTATGCTTTTCTTGGTCCATTGGTCCCAAGCACACCAATTTTCCGGTTTAGGTAGTGTGTAGATGCTCATCCTGATGTAGAGTCGTTGATTTAGGCAACACCAGTTATTCATGCACAGATCCGCTGATTTAGGTAGCACACTAAAAAATTACAGATTCACAATGATGAATGCACATCCGTCAATTTAGGTAGCATTAGTGTAGATCCACCGATTTAGGCAGTATTAGTGCAGATATGACGATTTAAGCAGCACGTCTCATCGGTGTAGATTTGCCGATTGAGGCAACATCGAGCACAAAATCATGCTACAGTGACTGGCCAACGCTATACCTGGTATGATTTTGTTAGCCCGGGTATATAATGACAGTGATTTGGAGTTGGATTTGTATTTTGGATTTGGAATTGGTATATGATATTTTCCTTTCGCGACAGTATTTATGGAATTGAACTTGAGATTGATGAGAATTGATTATTGAATAATGTGTGACCCAATCATATCTTGATTCATCAGGGTATGACATATACTGCTTATTCTAGTCGTATGGGACGCTAGAATAGGTAGTATGTGGATGACGACAGGCATAAACAATGTTCTTTCATTTCACAAATTTTTCATTTTACTTCGTGCTATTTCTGACATATAATACTAATCACTGTTTTTTACAAGTATGGTTTGCAAATTTTTCTCTTTGCAACTGAGAACAGTTTCTTTCTAACGGAGAGGTACATTATGGAGTTGATATTTTACTCCTTATTACAGCTGTCATGTGGAAAAGGCTTGACCGATCTAGGCCTATGAAAATGGATATATATATTTTATGTACATTCTATTATTCAAGTGCTCTTTTATGGGCTTTGGCAATTTATGACCGGTCGGCTAGTTTGTACTGACTTTGACCATTCAACAAATCTATAAAGTAAATACGTGCAAGAGGGAATCGTCACTCTTGCACGGGGGAGATTGCACCCATCATCTGTGTCATTCTTCTCCTATGCTCTTTTGTCTTTCACCGTGCTGACGTAGCATTCCGCTCTAGGAGGTGCGCCTGCACGCTTTCTTTATCTCTCTCCCGCTCCCTGTCTCTCTCTGTTCGCGTATAGCATTGCATATGCACTACGAGATGTGCCAGATATGCATATTTATTTGTTTATGGCTTGCAACATGTTATTTACGTATTTTTCAGGGACACCGCACCTCCGCTTGTAGCATGTGCACCTCAAGTTAATGAATCCAAATAGTTACCACGACCTGTGTGATATACCCAGTTGAAACCCATGTGTAGTGATTGAGTATGGCTCAACCTACATGGATAACCATGGGATACTTACCACAAAGAGCCACAAAGAACTCTCTTTTTGGTCATCCAATTAAAAAAATCAATACATGAAAATTGAGAGAAAGAACATATACAAGCAAGGATAGAGCATCTTTTTCTCTAGCCTTGTGCTTCTTCAAGCTAAATAACAACCAAAAATTTAAAAAGGATTCTTTAAAAATTTTGCAAGTAGTAGATTTGGGCTACAGAGTCAATTAACAAGAATTTTCAACTAATGAATTAAATCAATAGCAAAATATTTGTTAACATAGGTGTATTGATTGTATATGAAATTGTAGAATGTAAATAGGTAATCATTGGCATACCCATGTAAAGAGTAGATTAAGGCCACAATAGCTAGATAAACTTACACGTTTTTAAGACAGCAAGTGCAAAGTATACATCAACTTCAAGTCAAACAATTGCAACCTATGCAAGATGAAAGTGTTTTGCATTATCTTCACTAAGGGAGGATAATGAAAACGTAGCATCCAGCAATGGATCATTTAAACAACATTGAATCTCAAGTTCTAGTAGTACATATAGTCAAAATTTGTAGCTAAATTATATGGCATTACTCTTGTTTGTCATGGAAGAAGATCCTAGAGCTCACATCTATGAGGGACCACTACGAAGAGAGTTTCTCAGGATAGATAAGAAATCTCCAAGATGGGATGACATGCTAGTTGTTACTAGAAGAATCAATATGCCTTTCAAGAAGGATCCATGTACCAATTCTTGAGCAAAGGGAATGAACAATTGTCATCAAAATCACGTCATCAAGGCCATTCCAATCACTAATTGGATGCAATCGAGAAATGTAGTGAAAATCTAATTGTAAGTGCATCTAACCTATTTGGTAGTATGTACAACCATTATGTAGGATCCATAGAATATTAGCAAAGATATGCATTATTGTCAAGAGCACACTTGAGTGCACATCAAGGTTCCACCACCAAATGGAAGTTCACTAGTCCACAAATGCAAAGTATTATAGAATTTCAAATTTTCCATAGTTGAAGGTATTCCTTGTCATTTGTGGTTATTTCCATCATCGGCACTCAAGAAGAATTAAACAATGCATGTGCAAGAAACAACACGTGTCAGATTTGAACAACACTATAAGGGATTGATACATTCATGGTTGATCACCAAACAACACATTTGCAAGATTCACAAGAGGAAGCTCATGTATTTATTCACCCTCTAGAAAGGAAGAGGCTAACTTTCCTGCCTTATAGAGATCTCAAGAAGAAATACTAAGCGCCTTAGAGTTGCAAATAGTTGTAGAACCCAAGTGGAAAACATCATGCATTATAATCTAGTGTGCTAAAAAACCCAAAGGGAAGAATGCTATTATCTTTAGATCTCCTTGACCCATATTGTGCGCTATGGCTTAGAGAATGTTTACTTTGACACATAAGGCTATTAATATCTATGCAAGTCCACAACTAACAATGTGATTTGTCTTGAAATATTTTTTTCTTAGATCATAGGAAATCCACGTACGAAATAGTATAGAGTACATGACAATGGTAGATATAGCCTCTCAATAGTGCTACACTATGTCGAATGAAAGAGTCTAGCCTCCTCTATACAAAATGTACAAATACAACTTAGAAATCCAACAATGCATAGGTGATAGATATTTTTCTATGGCCAGGCCATGGAACAGACCAAGATTAAAAAAAACCTAGCAAACAAAAGAGCTCAAGCAATATGCTACGCTCACTCCCAAAACAAGGAGCCTAGATAATGTAAGTGTGGTTAAATCATCTGCCAAAACATGTATCAAATTCTCTCTCTCTAATCCAGGCAATGATCGGGCTGCATATACTCGCTCAAACTCGAGAACAGAATCATGAAGACACTTATATGTTTATTATCAACTTGTATAGAGAAAGACACTATAGAGAAAGACACTGCAAATGTTCGTGTTTAAATGTTTTCTTTTATCATGCCAAGTTTACAACAAAATTTATGAGAAATAGGAGGGAAAGAAAGCATATCCATGTTTGAAGCTTTGACTTTGTATCTCGTCGATGTTCGTTCCTTCATATACGTGCTTTGCGACCTCTTTCCATCCTTATGTCTCGAGCTACCTCTCTCTCTTCCTCCCTTTTTGTCAATACAGCAAGAGACGAACCCCCTACAGGGGAAACGCCCTCTTTCTATCTCTATTTGCTACACTGGGAGAATTTCTCTCTCTATCTCGACTCTCCATTCGCTCTCGGCAATAGCCTGCAAGGGTAGCGTCCTCCGCACGAGTCTCTTTCTCTCTCCTTGTTCAATTTTGGTAGCCTGTAGACGATGCTCTCTCTCATCCACGGTAGCAAACAAAGCCTCTCTCACTTGCTCTTGGCACAGCCAGCAAAGGCTCACCCTTCGACTCTCGGCAAAGCCAGCAAAACGACCCCACTAATCATGGCCTCACTCTCTCTTCATCACGGCCTGGTAACTTGCTGATGTCAGCATGTCTCTACACCTTGTCACCGCCGTCTTCCTAATAGGTATTAGCCCCTTGTCTTCCTTGATGACAGCAGGGCCAAGCCCTCCTCTCGTTCTTTCCCGGGCCTCGGCATCAATCAAAGCCTCCTCTCCCTTAGCATCCCTCTCCCTCAATCGACATACCCCCCTGTTCACCACAGCTCGTCCTCATGACCCGCCACCCTTTCATGGCTCGTTTAAAAAAAAAAAACCCTAAAACACAATTTGTCTTCATTTAATAAAACCCCCTCAAGATCTCATTCACACCTGACTCAACTTCTCTACAAATCTCGTTGCTCATGGTGGCCGGGCCGTATCCATTGGCGACACCTCTTTTGCCTTCCCAATTCACGTCGTTTCAGAGCTTGTTTGCCACCCAGCATGTGGGCCTCGGCTTCCCTCATTGAAATTTCATACATAGGAATACCCACAATGCATGGGAGCTAGGGTAGGCTACCAACATACGCACAAAAACGAGGTGCCACTTCATAATGGCCTTCACTTCACTTGTCGCGATCATAATCCACAAGCGTCACTTCAAAAAAAATGTCACTTGAAGAGTTGTTTGCAACTTTCACTGGAACTTTTGCACCACCATGATACATAGAAAGCACAACCGTGTTGATGTCATCAAGTTGAGCATCTCTAAGTTCTCTTCTCTCTAATCATAATTCCGTAATAAGTCGACGTCTTCATTGCCTGTCAAAACAAACTCCTCTTGGCAAATCAAGTGAGAGTATTATCAATGGAAATTTATAATAAAACAACCTTTCAAGCTTGCTTCAAGTGCTCAATAGCTCATGCAAGTGTTCTCTTTCTCTATCAAAAATCCCCATGCCCTTGGCCAAGTGCAACAGTGGAGCCCTGCGGGGAAAAGTGGCCTACTAGTGTCGAACCCAAAACTTCGGTTAAGACCGATGCCTTATCCATTGGGCTATAGAAGATGTATGTTGAGAAATAAAAAATTAAAAAATATGAACAACCAAGAGGCGGACAATATGCAATCACACAAAGATGCAAAATGGTAATAATCCCCTAGCCTTGCCCTGATGACTTGACTTGACACTCCTAATGATCCTTGATGATTCCTCAATGACCGCGAGTGGGTCTTTACCAATGACCTAAAATACCCAAGTTTATGGAAGTTTATAGAGGGATTTATAGGTGCTTGGGTCCAAGTTTGCAGGTACAAGCTAGGTGAATAACAAGAGAACCCAGAACTCCGGTTAGACTGGTGCTAGACTGGTGACTTATCCATTAGGCATAGCTAAAAGATATAGAGAAGAAAAAGGTTAAAACCATTCAATCACAAGATGATAAAAGCAAATAGAACAA
This sequence comes from Adiantum capillus-veneris, assembly GCF_014529385.1. Classification (NCBI taxonomy): domain Eukaryota; kingdom Viridiplantae; phylum Streptophyta; class Polypodiopsida; order Polypodiales; family Pteridaceae; genus Adiantum; species Adiantum capillus-veneris. Next base: position 98,279,506 of record NC_140946.1, read on the forward strand.
CCGCCCCCTTTAGCATGATAATGATGACCTGACTTAGCACTTTTTATGATCCTTGATGACTCTCCAATAACCTCAAGTGGGGCCCTCTCAATGACCTAAAAACACTTGCGTTTATGGGAGTTTGTAGAGGGATTTATAGGTGCTTGGGTCCAAGTTTACATGCACATACTAGGGTGGTAGCAATGAGTGGTGGTCAACCAAAAAAAGTTTCTCACATAAAAACATATCCCAAAAAAATAGGCAAAATGCGGTATAATGCAAATTTTCTTTTGAAGTGGAAAAGGAAAAAAAAAACTCAATTTAGGATGCAGGCTCTTCACTAGAACACATACATGTTGCAAGCTGGTCCCACCGGGCGTTCCACTGATATATATTTTTCTATGGCCATGCCATGGAGCAGACCAGGACCAAGAAAAACCTAGCAAACAAAAGAGCTCAAGCAATATGCTACACTCACTCCCAAAACAAGTAGCCTAGACAATGTAAGTGTGGTTAAATCATCTGTCAAAACATGTATCGAATTCTCTCTCTCTAATCCAAGCAATGCTCGGGCTGCACATACTCGCTCAAACTTGAGAACAGAATCATGAATACACTTATATGTTTATTATCAACTTGTAGAGAGAGATACACCACAAATGTTCGTGTTTAAATGTTTTCTTTTATCATGCCAAGTTTACAACAAAATTTTGGGAAAACAAACCAATGAAAACAAAGGAAAATCTCTGCACTTTTGTTCATAAACACCATACCCTCACACCATCTCAGCGGCACTTGCATATGCAAGAAGGGGCTCCATAGTCGCTCCCAACCATGCACACAAACCCATCAAAAACCATGCCAATCATGAGTTATAAAAAAAATCATGATGCTCAGAAAAAAAACTCAGAAAAAACCATGGAAAACATGGGGAAACAACCTCCCATTCACAACAATAAGAACGGGCTTTCACTGCCAAACCTGAGTAGCAGGCACACGCATACAAGAGAGCTTCGCTTCACGCAGCTTCCATCACCAAAAAGAGAGAAGAGGGGTGAAAGTGCAGAGGTCACCACCCATGTTCATGGCCTTCTTGATGAGAGACACACTCTCCAATCAAGGCTCCAGGCCCTCGCACACACACATGGGCACCTCCACTACACAACCCCCACGCACCACCGCAGACTGCAGCAAGAGAGGCTTTCTTCTTCGCAGCTAAAAACTCCCACTCACTCACGACCCCAAGCTGATAAAAACTCAATTTTTCTTCATATTTGTAAAGCACTTACTCACACTTTGAAGTCTCGACACTTCTATGTACAAAAACAGCAAAACTATGTACCCCGCACAACTGGCATGCATGCATAGAGACAGCTGGCACACACCACCTTTGTACACTTTGTACAAGCATGCCTTATTAAAATCCAAGAGTTCTAAGAGAACCAAAAAACATCTCGCAAAGACTTTGGGGTGGTCTGCACCATTTCGCCAAAACACGTCACATACTGCCCCCCCAACAAGCATGGAACACTTTCAAGTGTTTCATGTACACATTCTATCATCAAGTAGTCATTTTATGTAGCTTGCATCGCAAGAAGGCACCAATTCTCATGATAAACACCAAAAAGGGTGACTACCTTCACTACTCACCTCCATTCTTCATGTAACAACCATACACATGATATACCAAGAGCTACCTCGCTTGAAGCAAAAGCCCATGCACTTGTGAAATCAAGTATATCCCACTTACCTCTATCAAACACAAAACATTGCATGCCATCATTTGGAAAATTAACATTCTCAAAATCAATGATATCAACACGGTACCTCCCAACATATCTACCATATACCTCATCATAAAAGAGAGAACACCCAATGAGTTGGCTATCATGTTCATAACTATGCCAGTCAAAGCAGTTCATCTCCCACAAGCTATTGGCTTGACAATCATAAACACATGGTAAGGATGCATCACAATATTTCTCAAAGGTGCTCAATATCCTCTTCACATAAACATCAAAGCATCTCTCACTCATGACACGATACAAATTATCCTTTCTTGGCATAACTAGAGACAAACTATCATCAAAGTCTTGTCTCTCACCATCCACAAGAGTATCATCTCCCATAGAAACTTCCTCATTTGTTTGCATCTCAAAACCAATCATAAGAGGCATAATACCATCCACAATATTAGAATCCACAAAGGATGAATGCTCTTCATCTCTATGCTTGGCATTATTAGAAATGTCCTCAATCTCATCAAACAAGCCAAACGTAGACACATAATCTTCATGTGGCACCATCTCATACGTACCAATGGGATATTGATAATCATCAAAGATCTCAATTTTTGCATTATCAAAAGAGGCATGAGACACCAAAGCATCATTTGTAGCATGAGTACTTTCATCACTATCTATAACCATGTGGAGCTCATCAAATAACCCATATGTAGAGACATAGTCTTCATCATCAACCACAAGAGTAGCATGAGATTCTTGTAGACCATGAAACTCAACCACATCAGCATCCTCATACTCAAGAGGAGAGTCTATACAACCCACATCACATACATATTCCATTGTAGATGCTCCCACAACTTCGCATACCAAAGCATTTTCATCAAATAAGCCATTTGTAGACACATAAGCTCCATCCACATCAACATCACTCTTAACCATGGGATTCAAACCATTTTTCAAAGAAAAAAAATCAGCATCTCCAACATCAAGAGAATAATCCATAGAATTGTTTATGTCTACATCATAAGCATTCACCACATGCATGTCATTTTCTTCCATGTGATCACATGCTGCTACATTTGCATGCTTTGTTTCCTCCTCATCAATAGAAAGTGTCTTCTCAAGTTCATGACCATTTTCAACAACTTTATACAATAAATCAACCAAGTACATATCCTCTATCTTCGGTGGCGCATCCAAACCTACCATAAGCCTTATCTTCCTCTCTTTGTTGTAGGCAACCTGTAGTGCTTCTTTCATGCTTTTTGCATTCTTCAATTCCACATGTGAACGCAAGGTAGGTTTCAACTTGCTTATCAACATTTTCAACCTCTCAAATTGCATGTGTATACCATGTAACTCTTTCACTGACATCACATTAGCATACTTCACACACTTTTCCCATTGCATCCATACATCATTGAACCTCTTCCAAAAGCAAGAAACAAACTCATCTTCATGCATAGCTAAGCTCTTCACCCTTGACCAAGCTTCATTTGGAGTTGGAATCACTACATATCTTTGAAGAAATAATGCTTCCAAGAGTGACCAACAACTCTTATTTGCATCATTCAAGCTCTTATACGAGACATAAGCATCACCCTCAAGCAAGAGAGGAAACGTACGCAACCATTCTTCTTCACAATCATTTCCTGTCAGTAAACATTGCAATTGTACCTGTCTCAAGAACCTTCTCGGATCCTTATCATCTTCACCTGTAAAACTTGGAGAACTCATGAAAACAACTTACAAATAGAAGGTTGAGGTTGACTCCAGGGAAAGTCTCAACCGGAGAGCCAAAATAGATCCTCCGTGGGGGCACCAAAACATGTGAAGGATTAGGGGGTGGCCTCTATAACACCTCCATACTCACAAGATATATGAGGAAAAGTAAAGTAGCTCTCACAAGACGATAGGATCCGATTTCCACTCACAAACACACTCACCCTTGCCTGCACAAAACCCCGCCTACACTCGACTAGCTTCCCTCTATACTGTCATAGCCCTAGCTATGATCAATTGCAATCAAGGAAGCAAAAAAGGCACTAAATTTTGGGAAAAAAAACCAATGAAAACAAAGGAAAATCTCTGCACTTTTGTTCATAAACACCATACCCTCACACCATCTCAGCAGCACTTGCATATGCAAGAAGGGGCTCCATAGTCGCTCCCAACCATGCACACAAACCCATCAAAAACCATGCTAATCATGAGTTATAAAAAAACTCATGATGCTCAGCCAAAAAACTCAGAAAAAACCATGGAAAACATGGGGAAACAACCTCCCATTCACAGCAATAAGAAGGGGCTTTCACTGCCAAACCTGAGTAGCAGGCACACGCGTACAAGAGAGCTTCGCTTCACGCAGCTTCCATCACCAAAAAGAGAGAAGAGGGGTGAAAGTGCAGAGGTCACCACCCATGTTCATGGCCTTCTTGATGAGATAAACACTCTCCAATCAAGGCTCCAGGCCCTCGCACACACACATGGGCACCTCCACTACACAACCCCCACGCACCACAGCAGACTGCAGCAAGAGAGGCTTTCTTCTTCACAGCTGAAAACTCCCACTCACTCACGGCCCCAAGTTGATAAAAACTCATTTTTTCTTCATATTTTTAAAGCACTTACTCACACTTTGAAGTCTCGACACTTCTATGTACAAAAACAGCAAAACTATGTACCCCGCACAACTGGCATGCATGCATAGAGACAGCTGGCACACACCACCTTTGTACACTTTGTACAAGCATGCTTTATTAACATCCAAGAGGTCTAAGATAACCAAAAAACATCTCGCAAAGACTTTGGGGTGGTCCGCACCATTTCGCCAAAACACGTCACAACGTGCTTTGCGACCTCTTTCCATCCTTATGTCTCAAGCTACCTCTCTTTCTTCCTCCCTTTTTGTCAATACAGCAAGAGAGGAACCCTCTATAGGAGAAACGCCCTCTCTCTATCTCTATTTTCTACACTAGGGGAATCTCTCTCTCTCTCTCTCTCTCTCTCTCTCTCTCTCTCTCTCTACATTAGCTTGCAAGGGTAGCGCCCTCCGTGCGAGTCTATTTCTCTCTCCTTGCTCGATTTTGGTAGCCTGCAAATGATGCTCTCTCTCATCCATGGCAGCAAATAGAGCCTCTCTCACTTGCTCTTGGCACAGCCAACAAAAGCTCACCCTTTGACTCTCGGCAAAGCCAACAAAATGACCCCTCTAATCATGGCCTCACTCTCTCTTCATCACGGCATGGTAACTTGCTGACGTCAACATGTCTCGACACCTTTTTGATGCCGTCTTCCTCATAGGTTTTAGCCCCTTCTCTTCCTCGATGATAGTAGGGCCAAGCCCTCCTCTCGTTCTCTCCCGGGCCTCAGCATCAAGCAAAGCCTCCTCTCCCTTAGCATATCTCTGTTGTAGGATTAGGTTATCCCTTTGCCTCTCTGCATCTGTCAATGATTTTCTGAGTTGTCTATATTCCTCTTCGGCTCCTTGTAGTCTTTGAGCTGCTTCTTGATTTTCTCTTTCCAATTCTTGGCATCTTTGCAATGCCTTTGCCAGGCTGGCTTGCAGCTCTGTCTCTCTCTCTCTATCTGTCTTTGGCTTTGCATTAGCTTGCAAGGGTAGCGCCCTCCGTGCGAGTCTATTTCTCTCTCCTTGCTCGATTTTGGTAGCCTACAAACGATGCTCTCTCTCTTCCATGGGAACAAATAGAGCCTCTCTCACTTGCTCTTGGCACAGCCAACAAAAGCTCACCCTTTGACTCTCGGCAAAACCAACAAAATGACCCCTCTAATCATGGCCTCACTCTCTCTTCATCACGGCATGGTAACTTGCTGACGTCAACATGTCTCTACACCTTTTTGCTGCCGTCTTCCTCATAGGTTTTAGCCCCTTCTCTTCCTCGATGACAGTAGGGCCAAGCCCTCCTCTCGTTCTCTCCTGGGCCTCAGCATCAAGCAAAGCCTCCTCTCCCTTAGTATATCTTTGTTGTAGGGTTAGGTTATCCCTTTCCCTCTTTGCATCTGTCAATGATTTTCTGAGTTGTCTATATTCCTCTTCGGCTCCTTGCAGTCTTTGAGCTGCTTCTTGATTTTCTCTTTCCAATTCTTGGCATCTTTGCAATGCCTTTGCCAAACTGGCTTGCAGCTCTCTCTCTCTCTCTATCTGCCTTTGGCTTTGTTTTTGTAACGTATCGACTTCAAGCTTTATATGCACTTCAGTGGCTTTGAGAGTTGCCATTTCACTTTCTGAGGCCATTGATTGTGCTCTTAGCCTGGTTAGCTTTGTCATCACCACATCCCAATCATTGGTGGGAGGGTGCAGGTCCACTGTATCAGTAGCCATCTCCGTTAGCTCCACTAACCACAGGCTTTGCATTTGCTCTTTGGGCCCCGTGCTTGCCAAGTAAAATGCGAATGTGGCAGCCTCTTCTTTTGTATATCCGGCAGCTAGTAGGTCTAGAAATGTATTATATCTTGCTTCATTTGGCTCTTGCTGCTCACTTTTAGGTTCAGCCTCTTCTTTTGGTCCTTGTTCTTGCTTTGACTCTTCTTGGTCCTCTGGTTTGTCTTGCTCCTCTTTCTCTTCTTGTGGAGGGCTACGAGGAGGTGGTGAGGGCGGTGGGCTGGACTCAGGGCTGGACTGTGGAGTTGTCGGCTTTTTCTTGAAATCCCTGTCTGCCTTTGTCTTCCTCTCTCTTTCTTGGCCTTCCTGCTCCTCTAGCAGTTGTCGTCGGACTTGCTCCACTTCTGCTTCTGTAAATGGTACGTGGGATATTTTCCGCTGTGGCATCCAGAATCTCAAAATTCTTAATATAGTCATCGAATCTGTCTCTGTGCACCCTTCGGGATGATCCCTACATTGCTTCTAGAGACGGCTTCCATAGCTCATTCAAATCTCCTTTGAGGGCTCTTTCCACCCTGAAACTTTCCATCAGCCGCTCTAGTCGTGCCACTTTCTATGATTTAGTCTCTTTTACTGGCACTTGGACAGATTCCTTCTTTCCCTTCTTCAGCTCTGGATGCTCTTCTTGCACAATTTCTAACCGGCGTTTTAAACGGGTTGCCACCCTTGGTGCTTTGGGCTGTTCCTCTTCCTTATCTTCCTTGAGCCTTAGCCAGACGTTCTGTGATGGAGGGTCGGGCCATCTTCCCTTGGCGTGCAATGCCCCATAAATCACCTTCGTGATTAGCTCACCCGGCACGATGTATGTGGGATTCTTGTTGCCCGTCTTCACCAGATTATCATGTACATAAGCTGCATAATTGATTACCTCAGGCTTGCTTTTCTGCATTGCCCAGGTGAATGTTGTGGCAATTGCTGCATGCGGCATTCTGTACTTTTGTGGCCGCTTTGTACACATATGGAAGTACTGGTTGTGTAGCTGACTCATGATTGCCACTTTAGGGTTGGCAATGTCTTCAAAGGTGTAGTTGCCTTTCTTTTCTCTGTACACCCTTACTTCGTCTCTTCTTTTGGTTACACTATCCTCTTTGTTTGAGAGGTCTAGTGCAGTTGCCACTACTCTCTTTAGGGTTGGCAATGTCTTCAAAGGTGTATTTGCCTTTCTTTTCTGTGTACACCCTTACTTCGTCTCTTCTTTTGGTTACACTATCCTCTTTGTTTGAGAGGTCTAGTGCAGTTGCCACTACTCTCTCTGTGATTATAATCTCCGTCACAAATTCCCATACTCTTTTTATGTCGATTCCTGCCGGCACAGCTTCAAAATAATTGTGGAGATCTATTTTCTCCAGATACTCTGCCATCTTGCTTCTGACGAACTCATTGAGTTCCCGCGGTAGCATTGGTAGCTGTATCACATTTCCTTCGGTGCCTTTGAACACGCCTTGGTAAATCTTTAGATCATTTGACTCTAGTAGATCTTCTTGGATCCATGTGCTGGTTGTCTTTAGAGTTCCTTCTGGTATGACGAAGGGCTCTACCTCTTCTAGGTAATCTTTTATGGTCATCCTCTTCTTCTTTGCCGGTGACTTTGCGGCTGCCATAGATCCTGTTACACTCAATAGTCCGAAGTTAGCGTTTTTTCCATATTAGCTGAGAAACTGAGTTTTAACTATCCAAATGACTTGAAAATTGAAAATAAAACTTAAGATGAACTAGGGAAACTGTACATGTGCTCACAATGCAATTCTAGCCAAAAAAATTCATTTAGACATCCTACGCGTAGGATGTCTTTTTCATCAAAATTTGGTGATGCTTGACATGCTGGTGGTCCTTGGCCTGTGGAACATGGCAATGTGCTTGGATTTGGATTTGGGCATCAAAAAGTGGATTTTTGGGCAGATTCAGGCTTCAGGCTCACAAATTGGATAAAAGTCCACTATAGGTAGCAAATGATATCAAAATGGGTTGAAATTGATATATGGGCTCCTTGCACCATGGTAATGGCTCCCATGATGTCATTCTTTGCACAGAAGTTCAAAAACATGCTGGAGACAACCTACGCGTAGGATGTCTATTTCATCAAAATGGCTTGGGATTTGTTCTATGGGTAGTCCTTGGCACGTGGAACATGGCCATGCTCTTGGATTTTGATTTGGACAAGAATTGATGTTGGTAAGACCCTGTGTAGTGTTTTTGGGCTCAAAACGTGTATTGTGAAGGTGTTGGGGGTCAAAATTGATTAGAATGGCTTCAAACTTGATATATGAGCTCTTGAAGATGATAAGAAAAGATCTGGAATGTAAAAATACCCTCTGTAGGCCAAAAATGTCAAATAGACATCCTACGCGTAGGATGTCTACTTCATCAATTTTTGCAAGTAACCACACAGGTTGGTTGGCTATGTGCTCATGAATGTGTCGTGCAAGTTTCATGTGATTTGGACAAGTTTTGGTAGGTCTATGGCCCATTTTTGCCTCTATGCCCTAACTTTGCATTTTTTCATGTAGATGAGGTCAATGTTGGTCCAAATGTGATGAAACTTGGTGGCTAGCATGTCAAGGCTATTCAAAAAATGTGTGTGATGAGGAATGTAGGGTTCTGTGCCTAGAAATGGCTTTGAGACATCCTACGCGTAGGATGTCTCTGATGCTTTTTTCATGGAAACTGTCACTGGTGCCTGCCCTTAGTCCCCCTGAGTCCCTTTTAAGCCTAGTTTCAACAAAAAAGTCAAATGGATAGAAAGTAACTCTCTGTGTGGATTTCAGAGCCTTCGTGCCGTTTTCTGACTTTTGGAGTGCTTTTCGGTGATGAAATTTCTTGATGTTGGTCTCCATAGCTTCTTGATCCCTTGGGGATCCTTGCCGTATGGTTTTTGTCGGCTTTGGCTTCACCGGAGCTCCATTTGGCAATTTGTCGCCCTAGAAGCACCCGTGGTTGCGTTTACATGTCTTCAATGACTTGTGGTGGTCTACCACCATAGGACTTGGTTGTTGATGGTCTAGGAAAGCCGATCGTGAAGTTTGGTGGCAAACGGACATGCGGTTTGGCCGCGATAGCTATTTGACGCTTTGTGTGTCTGATGCTGTTTCTGAAGTTTAGTGCCGCTTCGGGTCACCTTTTGGTCATGTGGGCTACATAGACTTGTCGAGCATGTCAAGATGCTCCTACCCATGAATTTTGGTAGCATTTGGCGCCTTTCCGCCGATGTCCCATTTGGTGGCCTCTTACGGGATTCTAGGAGTTAGGGTTTTTCCCGATGGTTTTCTACTGCCTTTGGACATCCAAGACTGGTCTCCTATGCTAGGGTAAGCTGCCAATGAAGTTTCGTTGCTTTTGGGTTAGTCATTAGGTGGCCACTTCTACTTGTAGATCTCTACTGCCCGCTTTATGTGTGAGCCCTACGCTAGTTTTCGCGACAAAACGACAAACATGCGCGAAAAGCTTAAGGTGGTGAGCCTACCTCTCATGTCTGAAGCCCGTCGGGTAGTCGTGCGCGTCGTAGAAACTGCTGGAAGTTCCGCTCGCTCTAGGTGGCAGAAGCTCTCTCTCAAAGGTCAATAGTGAAAATGAGCTAAAAATGACGTGAAAATTTCTTATAATGAAGGTCCCCGAACCACTTTTCATGAAATTTGACATGAGCTCCCAACTTCTTGCGAGATGCGGTTTAGGCTCAAAAATTTCTTGATTTGGACTTCATTTGCCCTGTTTACCAGAAATTTGGCATTTCGGTCAAAATCTGGCCAAAACACGCTTTCCGCTCCAGTCTCATAATTTCACCCCCACTATACCATAGGTTTTCCTATAGTCACTGATCATCCCCATATTTTTTGTATTTCATTACAACCATTTTTCACCTGCCTTTTGTATTTTTGAAGTTTTTCTACCAAAAATTAGCCAAATTAAAAGGAAAATAGCAAATCAAACGCAAAAAATCCCCAAAAATCATAATAAATCAAAAGCATCACCGCAAAAACATTATATACACTCACATGCAATTTTTATGGCTAAATTTCTCCGTTTTACCAATATTTTGCCCGAAAAATGGTTATTTCTACTTATATACACACACACCTAGGGGCTTGATTTTGCGTTTGGCCCCATATACCTGTAGATTTATGCTGTATAAGGGCATATGTACTTGGGTTAGTCCAGAAAATTTTGCAATCAAACAACAACCCTTAAAAATAGTCAAAAATCATACCCTTTTTTTCTCTTTCTGCTATTGGCTCCGCATTTGAGAATGCCTCCCCCCCTTCTAGCCTGAGTCCTCCCGGATGACAAGGTATCGCCTCGGAGTATGTGCCGTGCATAGGTTGAAAAATTTGTGCTATGCTTGGCCGATTAATGTGGCCCTATTTTATGCATACTCGGTCAATGCATGGAAAAATTAATGCTGTGCAAGAGAAGGGTATAAGCAAAATGCTTATTGGCAATCGCCGTCGAGGTTTCCTGTTTTCTTTGCAAGTAAAAGCTGTAACTCATTGCTCTTTGTTTGATTTTCTTTCTTGCAAAAGTCTTTTGCTTTGCCGCTACTGTTGATATGGCTGTAGTTGTCTCTTTGGAGAGAATTGGCTTGGTCGGAATGGCCGTAGACCGTATCTCTTTTGCTTTCCATTGGTAGCTTGTCTTTACCATTTTAGGGTTTATTGCTACTGCATTGGTTTCCATTGTTTTGTTGTTGATTGGCCCCCACATAAGTCGGTTTGTTCGTTACATATGCAGTTGTCTGCCTTCCGATGTTGCTTGTACTGAAGGGAGTTCCTTTTGCTTCGGTTTTGGAATCCAAATGCGAGTTGCATTTGAGTTATTGCGGAGCATTTTCTTTGGGATCCATATCTATTTTATGCCCCTTGTGTTTTTTTGAACTATCGGCCTATGTTGACTTCCTCCGTTGTCTTGTTTTCTGTCTGCCATGTCATTTCTATCCTTCCGTACCCATACTTGTTTTTCTTGTGTTGGTAACCTTGATCTGTTCACTGCGGTAGGTGACTTCGAATGCATGTAGTGAGCATGGTTGGTAGCTCCCTATTTGATTTCTAGTGGCACCCTTCCTTTTGGCTTTTTATCCAGTGATTGCATTGCTGGCACCGGATTATTACGGGGTTGCTGAGCAAAGTATATTACCTGTTGTTCTTGTGCATGCTGAATTTTGACTGCATTCGCATTCCAATCTATCTGCACATTGTACTCTTTTTGCCAAGGTTGCCCAACATCATGGGGTGTTGTGTGATTTCATCCTCGACCACATAAAATTTATGTGGGTAAATATATTGATGTACTTGTACATGCAATATAATCCAGCCCAATGTTTTCAACGAGTCTGATGTACTCCTTTCCAGCACTTGTGGAGTAGGATGAAGTTGACCTGTGGGCTTGAGCTGGTTGTATAATCCGTAAGAGATCAAATTTGCTTGAGCTCCCGAATCAAGAAATGTCGTCGATTCAACTTGATTGCTACCCACTTTAACTGCAATTATTGGCTCCACTGTGTCTTCATCAAAATTCGTTAGTCGAATGGCATTGATTCGCAACAGTGCTCCACATTGTTGTTGTTGTCGTAGAAGCCTTCTTTTTGCAATGCGTTCTTTTGCTTCTACTTGAGCTTCTTCTCGAACACTCTATTTCTCCTTCATTCGTTGTTTTTTTTAATGGATTTGTTGAAGCATATCCTGTGTTAGTGGTAAATGATATTTCTTCAATTGACACCCACTAATCAATTTGGCATTTCTCCACCTGCTAATGTAGCAAGCTTGACAGCTCCGCTTTGTGATAGATCACTAATCACAAAGGGTCCCATCCCTCGCTTTTTAAGTTTCTTGGCATGTTGCTTCAAAGTATAAACAAGTACATAATCACCTGTTTTAAACTCTTTCGTGCGCACATGCTTGTCAAAAAACTCTTTTTGCCTTCTCTTTTTAGCATAGATCGAAGCTACAGCTCTCAAGCGGAGTTCATCTAGCTTTTCAATATTTTCTATTCTTGAAGAGAGCTCATGCCCTGTCCAGTCTAAGCGTTTCGCTACTCGTAGAATTGAAATTAAAAACTCTATTGGTGATATGGAATTTAGACCAAACACCATGTTGTACGCTGTCGTTCCTATCGATGTTTTGTAAGCTACCATGTATGCCCATAGTGTTGAGTGTAGCTGATGATCCCAATCTGTTCTTGACTCTGACACAATTTTAGTGAGAACCTTGCATAGTGTTTTATTTGTGGCCTCAGCTTGTCCATTTGCCTGTGGATGATATGGAGCAGATTGTCTGTGTATGACCATGAACTCCTCTAGAGAATATTCAATGACTTCATTAAGAAAATGTGTTCCTCGATCACTGACAATTTCGATTGGTAAACCGTATCGTACAAAAACATTCTCATACAAAAATTGTGCAGTGGATCATGCATCTGCATTTTGTGTTGCCTTGGCTTCTGCCCATTTTGTGAGATAGTCCGTGGCCACAATGATATATTGGGTATGGGTGCAATATGCAGGGGGTGAAATAGGTCCCACAAAATCAATGCGCCATTTTGCAAATGCCCTTGCTCCCATCATTGGCCGTAGCGGCATCTCATATCTCTTTATCGGCACCTTGGTGCGCCGACATGTGTCACAACGCTTTACACACTCTTCAGCATCCATACGTAATGTAGGCCACCATATTCCTACGGTTAAGACAATTTTTGCCGTCTTATCTCCTGAAAAATGACCTCCACTTATACCTCCATGTGCATGTTCTAGAATCAACAAGTATTCAATTTCACTTGCACAGATTCTAAGTTGATTGTCATTTCCTCGCTTATAGAGTTGGTTCCCAATTAGCTGAAAGTCATGAGCCTCCAGCTCTATAGCCCTTTTCCGTGCTCTTGTTATGTTTTCAGGAAACGTCCTTGTGGTTAAGAAATCAATGATATATTGACTCCATGCAGGTGCAATGTTTACCTGAAACAATGTCGCGTGGTCCACTGGTTGTTTGGCACTACATATAGTACAATTGGTAACATAAGCATGTGTGTGCGTGTACATAGTTGGCTAATAAACCCCTAATTGTTTTAGTCTCTGGTGTGTTTTCACTGTTGAACAATGAAATGCATAATCCTAGACATGTGCTTCTTCAAGATAACACTCAAATTCTTCCAGATTTATACATAATCGTAGAATTTGGTCCGATCCCAGATGATACAGCTGTTCTTCAATCAACTGGAAGTTTTTTGTTTGTCGAATTGTTTGTTGTTTGGATTTGTCTTCCATGTTATCAAACCTACCTCCAAAGGAAAGAATGTTAACAATTTCCTGAGACCATTTGGGTATCATTTCAATATTGAAAAGATAATCATCTGGTATGTCATCATCAACTCCTTCAGGAGCTTCCCCCTTGTGTAGCCTTGAAAGACGATCCGCCCGTAGATGGGTTTTACCCTTTTTGACAACCATTGTGAAATCAAACTCTAGCAATATAATAAACCAGCGTACAATTCTCCTTGTATTGCATGGTTTATTTACCAGATACAAAAGAGCTTGATGATCTGTGAAGAACACAAATTTGTTTGCGAGAAAATAATGCCAAAATTTCTTTAACTAGCATAAATCATTCCTAACCCCTCTCTTTTGGTGGTTGTGTAGTTCTTTTCCGCACTGTTTAACTGTCGGCTTGCATAACAAACTGGAAAATCCATTGTTCCGTCTCCAGGTTGAGCCAGAATACTCTCGATTGCATATGCAAAAGCATCAACGTGAACATGGAATATCTTTTCCCAATCCAGTGCTTTAAGTACAGGTGCTGATACAAGGTTTTCCTTTAGCTTTTGAAATGAAGTTTCACACTCCTTGATCCAGTCGAAATTGACTAGCAAACGATACAGAGGTTCTGCGATGACTGCATACATATATATGAATCTTTGATAATACCCACAGTATCCCATGAAGGATTGCACTTGTTTCGCATTAGTAGGCCTGGGTAGGTCTACTATGACTTTGACTTTGTTTAGGTCTGTGGTTATGCCATTTCTTGAGACAATGTGTCCTAAGATGTGGCCTTGCCGAACCATAAAAATACACTTTTTCGGGTTAAGACTGATTCGATATGTCCTGCATTTTTCAAATACCTTTTGCAAATGGTCAATATGTTTCTCTCGCAGAAGAGAGTATACACAAAGATCATTCATGTATATTTCTAAGAATATTCTCAGGTATTTTTTGAACGCGTGCGTCATTAACCTTTGGAAGGTAGCTGGGGCATTAGTTAAGCCAAACGGCATAACTCGATATGCATATATTCCCCATTCTGTGGAAAACGCTGTTTTGTGTTGATCCTCCATTGCAATTGCCAGTTGGTTGTATCCTGAGAAACCATCCAGAAAGGAATAAGCCCGTTTCCCGGGAACCCTCTCAAGGACATGTTCAGTGATCGGCAAGGGATAATTATCCCTTATGGTGGCTGCATTTACCTTTTTGAGGTTTACACACACTTGCAGTTTTCCATTCTTTTTGGGGACTACCACAATGGGTGACACCCGATCTGTATGCTCGATTTCATAAATGAATTCAGCTTCCATCAGCTTGTCAATCTCCTCTTTGATTCGTTTAGCAAATGTGTCATTATATGTATAAGGACGTTGTTTGCTAGGTTTTGCATCTGATTTCAAAGGAATTGTATGTTGACATACCGATGGATCAACTCCTTTGAGGTCTTTTATAGGACCATGCAAACACATCCTTATACTTCTTGAGAAGTTGTATTAGCCGTTCTTCTTCTTCAGGCTCTAAATCGGTTGTTTGCTATATAGACCGGCTGAGGCTTCTCACCTGGTTCCGCGAGGTCTATCCTATTTGCATTTTCTAGCCCATCGTAAGATTCCTGGTTTGTTCTTTCCCTGACTGGTGGTGTCATGATGATTTTTCTGTCTTGGATGGTGAATTTCCGATAGTGTGATGGTACATTAATGTTTCCCTTTTCTGACTCCCCTTTACCATGACTATCTCCCTCAGTAGTCCATACCTCTCGTAAGCACCATTTCAGTTCTTGGTATTTCTATTTATGCTCTAGTTTGGTCCACTCTTGGCCTTTCGTTGTTTCTTTTTTTAATTTTTGAGACTTTTGTGATTTTGTTTCTGTTTTATCTTTTTGTACTTGTCTTTTTTTCTCTCGCGTTCTTTTCCTTCGAACTTTTGAGAATCTTCCTGATGTTTGATCTTTTACACAATCCTCTGCTTTTACAAGCATCAGATAGTGAGTTTTACCTTTTATCTTGGGCATCAGGTTCTCTCTCGCTTTGTTTTGTGCTCGTTTTCTCCTATAACGTTCCTGGCATCTAGGGTGTTGATTAGCAAAATCATAAAACTTGATATTCTGTGTTTTCTCCCCACGCTCACTTGAGCTGTCTGAACACTCATTATCTGCATCGTTATTGACTTCCAGATGTTCAGAGGAGTTATAAAACTCTTCTTGTTCTGGTGGTTCTACCATCTCATCTCCTCCCGGTATAATGCTTACCATGTAATAGGGTAGCACATCATAGCCCTCCTTATCGTAAAATTTTGTTGTTTGGTCGTAACCTTAGGAGTTTGGCTAATGTGATTGTGCATGCCACCGGGGTGGACAATAACTCAATCAACCCTTGTGAATCCATCACTTTGTTAGAAGAAAGTCTTTGATATGGAATTGCTCTCACTTCAGACTTGGCTTCATACTCTCCTAGGTAAGAGGGTAGAGTTTTCAGTGAGTCTGGTTGGCTGTGCCCTGAACTAATTGATCCTTGGTCTCCCCCTTGTGAATGTATATCAAAGTTCATTTGTGATCTTGCCTCAAATTCTTCAATAGGAGGTAAGATCTCATTTTTCTCTTTTCTCGTGCTATTCATGTGGTTACTTACCCTATTAGCTTCGTTGGCCACACGGATTTTCTTCCACAAATCATCTAGACCGTTGCAATCCTTACCCATTTCTACCAATGTTTTAGGTTGGAACTCATCACTTGCCTCCTCTGTTGTATTTGGTACTATGATAGGATCTCCCCTAGACTCATTGGCATTCATGAGTCTTTCCTTCGTTCCTACTTGTTCCTCTAAAGTTGGTTTGATAGGGGTTGGAGCTGGTACCTCATGCCAATTTGCAGGTTTACCAAGTGGGTTTTCCATCAAGGATTGAGCTGTTTCAATCATCTTTCGACACATTTCCAACCTCTGTTTTTCTATTTCAGCATATGGATAAGTCATCCATCTTTGCTCTTGTTGGTTTTTTTTTAGTCTGGCTTCATAAGCTTTTAGAAGTGCATCCAACTGCTCATTTACCTTGTCTGCCAGTAGTGATCCTCTTGATCCTGCACTTTTGGGTTCTTCTATTTCCTTGGGTGCTATGGTTATCGTAGTGTGTGAGCTTAGGCTAGCTAGATCCTCTAACCGCTCTAATCTATCCTTTGTGTGTTTTAACTCCTCGGAGAGAGTAGTTTGCTCTCGTTCTTTTCTGGCTTTCATACACGCCTTTCTAGCTTTCCAAGTGCTTCTCTGATTTTTTGTTTCTGAACTTGGGGCATCGGTTTTTGGCTCTTCAATTCTGGGTTTGCTCGTCCTTCTTTGAGCTTGGGCTCGTGTCACTGCCTGAATAGGTATGATTGTCTCGTTTTCTGACCCTTCACTAGAAGGCACTGCTTCCAGCATGTTCAAGGTAGTTTTCGCTCCTTTGCTCGGGTTCTTAGGGCATTCAGGAATCAAATGGGTAACTCCACAATTGATGCAATATGTGTTGACTCTAATGAGTTCATCATCAAGACATTCTCTTAGCCAATGGTCTCCACCACACTTGTAGCAGGGTCTCTACACTCCTCCATAGACTCAAAGTCTCTACGCTCCACAGCATCATCCTCTAAGGTTAGTCCAAACCCTGCAAATTGGGTAGGGAAGTCTAACACCTCTTCCGCTCTAATTACACGCACAAAGGCTGCTACATGATCTCTTGGATCTCTGTTTCCTGTGTATTTCTTGTTTACCCATTTTTGCACTTGAGAAGGTCTAATTCTACGATGGTCTACAAATCTCATCATTGGATCTCCACGTCCCAATCTATATACCTCCTTTGGTCTTCTGTAGTAGGCTGATTCCTCTCCCAGTGATGCTCCTAAGCCATACTTTCTAACAGTTCTTGCAAGAGATGGTTCATCTCTTCGAACTCGTTCTATGGGTGGTCTTCCAGGCTCTGTTGACCCTTGAGTCTTTGGCTTACTCTCTCCTTGATACCTTGAATAGAGTGGTGGTTCTTACAAATCCCTTAGCCCTCGTGCGGCTTGATAACCATCTCGATTTCGGTCTTGCTCCAATGTTGCACTCTATCGAAGCCATGCCTGCAATGATGGCTGAGTTGCTGGTTGGTTTTGATTGTTGAATGTATGCGGTCGGGTAGAATGTGAGGTCGCATCATACTCTTCTGAAAAGGGATTTGTCGACTTGCTACGGGTGTAGGTGGCTCTTGGCACTTCGTCGGGGGCATATGTTGATGCTCCTAGAACTGTTGCCTTTTCTACCTCCTCTGGGAGAATACGTTGGTATTCCCGCCCGTACCTATCAACAAAAACTATATCCTTCCCTATAGCAGTTTCATAAGAGAATAAGTAAAGAACCTTGTCTTTGCAAAACTCGGTTAAGTATGGTTCTTTGCAGCGAAAGTAAGAGACTATTCCCTCGCATTCATGCTTGTAGATTCCCACGTTCTCATTCTAAGTTGAAACCCTAGTTGTTTTCTTATCATACATAAAAATTGCTCCAGGTCGATCAATGTTTGGTGGCGGTTCTTGAGTTTCTGAAACCATTTTCTCTTTCGCCACGTTATCTCCATATCTATTGTAATCTTCACGGTTACTAACTATCAGATAGTGGTTCCCCTTTTTGTCTCGGAATCTATCTCCATCATCATAGACTTGAATTATCTTTAATCTATGAGCCGGTCTTTCTTCAATACAAATGCACTTGCGTCCTCGATAGTCAGAATAGACTAGGGCTCCTCTCGAGTTTGTTCCTTCTAAGAAGATCACTGTGAACTTGGAATCATTCAAAGGATTTAGGGAGGTACTTCCTCCTGGCATTGGTCCGTCATAGGTGAAACCTCCTAGCTGTTGACTACCCATCATGAAGAAAGATTTTTCTGACGAAGTGTCGGTATCACTATCTTCCTCAATAATCGGTGCTAGTGGATCTAGCCTTGCCTGAGTTACACTCTCCTCGGTGGACACTAAGCTACCTTGGTCACCTGCCACCTTTTGGTCTCTAAAAATGTATCTTCTTGATCTGAAATTCATCAAACTTATCAATGCAATTTATCACAAATTCAACCACTCACCTGACAAAGGATCAGTCCCCGCACAACTTCTTGCTTTGCTGTTGGATATACCTGCACACAAGCGTTTAATTTCGGCAATCGAATCAAAACATTTAACCGCTACAGGTTATCTTAGTAATGATTGGTATAACTAGAGAGTTAATCTCAACCACTACTGTATTTTATACACTGCTGATATTCTGGATTAGGTCTACTAATCTAGAACCGTACATCCCTCGGATGTTGGTCAATTTACATGAAAAAGTTTGAATTCATTCTTTGCTCCGTCAAATGGACAAACAAGGTCCAAATTCACTTACGAAAGAAGGTCTGGAACCCTTAAGCCTAATGGAACCTCACTGTCTAAGCTCAGTCAACTTTTCCTTTCACTAAGCCCCAGTAGACATCCTACGCGTAGGATGTCTCTTGATCTGTTTTACCTGGATTCTTGCATTATGAATTCCCCTAGATGTGCTAAGTCCACAGCTGTTTTAACTTTTTGATTTGGACACCTATAAGCTGGTCAATGGATTAGAAATCTGTTCCAACAGACTGCTGTTGGTCTTGATCAGTCTAATCAACTCCAATTTGAACCAAAATTGACTAGGAGGCTTGCCTCAGGCTATACAACACCCTGCTAGGCCTACAGCCAGTATCTGGCTTCAATTTCTTGCTTTAGACATCCTATGTGTAGGATTTCTTTTTGCTCTAAATGGCTTCAAATCCAAAGCACAGACTCTCCTTGAGGTGCTGATCACTTTGGTATACTCAAAATTAGGTTTAGGGTGCAAAATCACACAGATGACATCAGGATGTCTTTTTGGTCCGTTTGACCCCAGACTTGACCCAGAGATTCCCTTTGATGTCAGCAACCCAATGGTATGCTTAGATTTTGGTTTGGATTTCAAAAGTCTCCAATTTTAGTTGTTCTAGCCTTTTTTAGTCAAAAGTGCTAAAGTCTGCTTAGAACCCAATTTTCTCACCCAAATGAGGTGAAACCTCTCTCAGTCACTTAATATATCATGCAGTTCATGCTCATGCGGCCATCCTATGGTTTGGTCTTAAAATAATGCTTTGGCACAATTTGGGTAGGATGTCTGGCAATTTTAGTCTATCTGGCCTTATCCTGTCAAGATATGGTCAAATTTCCACTTTCCTGGTGAAAATAGGGTAAACTCCACCTTCTGAATACAGTGCTCTACTCAAAATTCCAAAATTCCCACCACATTAGCATGTAGATATCCTATGCGTAGGATGTCTCTTGGATTAAAATTGATTTTTTTCCTGGCAGAAATGCTCATGATGCTCTGCAGCTCTATCAAAAACACTCACAGTAACTTTTAGACTTCACTTCAGCTTTCAAACACACTTTTGTGTCTTTTACAACCTTGTGATGAATCCATCAAGCAAGTATGCATGCATGAAGTGCTCTAGATCCTGAATCATGATGTCCTACTTACTCTACTCCTACTCCTCATGTGAAATGGTGATAATGGTGTTTTGGTTGCTTTCTGGCCTCTCCGGACTCTCAAGCTCTCCTCTCACCGCTTCTACCACTCCAACTCCTACTCTTCTAATACCTCAAACTATCTCAGTCTACCTAAATCTACCTAAGTTGAAGGATCTAGGCTAGATACACGCTCCCTAGACTCCCTTCCCTCTAAGACCTAGAGAGTCCTCCACCCTCTGATCCTATCTAAATGTAAAACGAGACTCTTGGCAAGCCAAAAAATCCCTATCCTCAAGGACTAATCTCGGTCACCTACCTAAGGGTTTCGTCCCCGACAGCGGCGCCAATGTTGGACGGATATGCCGCGACGGACGTCAGCACAGCGAGAACTCACGTAACAAGATTGGTCAGCTAAGGACAAAGCTCGACACCGGCAGGCGCGTGGAAGCAGGCATAGGGTGTCAACCTACACTCGACTGACTCCTAACTAATTCCTAGAGAGGTCCTTGCCCAATGTCTAAGTCACAGCCTTCAGGAGTGCATAAGAGGAAACTTTCTACAACGCTTTCTAGAGACGAACACCCATCAAACAATCTCGAAACACCACAGAACTTGAAGGAGACCCTACTAACACCAATAGGTCACTCTCCCTAAGGTGTATGAGCCAAAACCCCAACCCAAAACACCCGGTGCAAAATCACGTAGGGTGTCTGACCAAAATTTGCAGGTCTTCGTTTCCAAAATCTAATGTGCCTAATGTGTAGCTCTACTCAATGTGAACACGTGGATATGCTGCAATGCAAAATTGGACAACGTATGCTCACCGAATCACCAAATGAATCTTGTAGATGGAGCTCGCAAAACCGGACCGTACACACACAATGTAGGTATCGGCGCGTAGCTCTCGTCAGGGGCAACACATTGCACTTCTTCGCACTCGATTCCGACCACCGGTGCACACGTAGCGTCAAGATGAAGCTCACACTCTCTCTCGTACACAATACGCTCACTCACAGACTTCAAAACTTTGTTAAAAATGACAAAAGGGTTTTTTCATTAAGGTCAAAAAGTGGTATAAATACCTTATAATTCTCAAGCCCTAAAGTTCCAAATTAACCATCTACTCAATCTAAATGTCAAAACTGGGATACAATCTGGAAACTTCTGTAAGCCCCAATATTTACAAGGTGAAATGTCGGGTTTTCTCAATAAATGAATAATTACAAAAAATGATGAGCTACCGAGTAGTCAATTTCCGTAGGGTGTATCCAGCCTCTAACACTCACCATTGAAATTCAAGGTTCAAAAGCGTTGTTCAGCTAAGAACAGTAAGGGGGAGGCACTTGGCTCACATTTCAAACTACCATTCATGTTGCCAAAGAAGGTTGCAAGTCACCCAAGCTAATCACTCCTCAGGAGCCCAAAGCACTAACCCCTATCAAGTCCACCGTGCCAAGCCTTGAGGAGCCCAAATCATCGCCACCCCCTTTTGAAATGACTTCACTCCCTCCTAAACACAAAAGAAAAAGGGTCTTTGAGGATGCATAATCCTCTGAGGCAAAAAAAAAAAGTGGAGTTTCATGATTGGTACTCCACAAAAGTTATGTACACCTATTTTCATTTTGTGCATATGAACATACACCCTTTGGTGGTTCATAATCTGGTACCTCAAAATATAATACCAACTATTTGATTCTTAACTGTGTATCATGGTGTCATGGTAATTTAAAACAACATAAATAATGATCACAACAGTAAGGTAGATCCGGGGAGGTCACCTAATAAAAATGTAACCTATCACGTGAGTTCAACAAAAGGGTATTTAAAGTTCTTGAAACTTACAGAAATATATATACAGAAGGGCATTATTTTCTCAAATTTGAAAAAAATTACACATTTTAAAAGAAAAGGGAACATTATATTCTTTAAAAAAATCACAGATATGGGGTTTTTCAAACATGTCTTGAGTGCACGTGCTATGGTAGGTTTACACATAGTGAACCCCCCGAGAAGGTAGAAAAGACAAGTATACTTGCAAAATGCAATGATTACAACATTGAACTTGTTTTTTCAAGTCCTTGCAAGTGGCTCAAATACAACTCTTTTTAGGGGAAGACATGTGATGCAAGAGATTGAATTCTTCATCCTTGTGCTCACCACAATTCCATCCACTTTGAAGCTATACTCAGGAGATGTTTCATCAAGAAACTCAAGAGATTCTCTAAAATCCTGTAGTCTACAATTTGTTGTTACTATAAGGCTTCTATGTTCAGTGTGTGGATGGACTATGACCTTTAGTTCAAACTCTAGACAATTTTCCTCAAAGTCAAGAGGAACCCAACTACCTAACTTGCTTCTCCATCTCCTATAGTAACATCCAAGAACTAATAACTAACGCCGTAGTTGATATGAGATAGACATAGAATTTGGGCTTACTCCATAACTAATATTATCGCCAATATGGAAAGTTTCTTTGGTATTCCATCCATTTCCAAGTACATTATCTTGTTCAGTCATAGAAAGTATTCTATCAAGCCACATTATCTTTGTCCTTTGTAAGTCCATTGTTTTGAATCATGCAGCATCAAGGGCATCCCAGTCAAGTGACCTTATAATGGGAACGGGTAACTGATGTAGTTCTCCATATGCACCTTCTCGTGATGGAACCTTGTATTCTGCAAAATAGACAAAAAAATCCATTCTTTTGTAAAAAGAAGGTGGCTTGTCACATTAATAGTATCTGCAATCCCTTTATGCATTGCTTTGAATGTCCCACACAGGCTGCCATTCCATAGTTGTTGAAGAAAATATATCTGGAATGGAATGAGAAATAACAATGGGATAATGATAAATTCATTATATCAAATAGATAAGATTTGTTGTTACTTACAGTAAGAATGCAGTGTGGGATGTTTGTCCAAGTCTAACACCATATCCTTGTCCATGTACACATGTTGAACCTTAGCTACCCAACCATTGTCGGTCACTTTGAAAGCAAGAACACGACCTTTCCGATGGTTTTTCACTTTATCTTGTTTGGTTCTCTTCACTCTGTGTACACCTTTGCATGAAGGAAGCATTGTTACCCAGTCATTCACACAAAAAGACATGGGTTTCCAAAGACCATCCTCTCTAACATTATGAAAGTCACAAGAAGTTATGTTATGTGAAGGGCGACCTGCAGAAGATGACATGGAATCTTAGAGATTAGAGAAGAAAAAAGAAAATACAAAGACAGAAAGACCTAAACCTCTCACAAAATAGAGGGAAAGTGAAAAAAGTAGGTGATTTGTCATTAATGGCCTTGTTTTTAGAGCCTTCTCACATAGATTTTGTATCTTTTGACAACGATTTTGTGAAATATAAAATAGAATAAAAGATGAGACCTCACTAATTTGGGCCACAAATTTAATGAGCTTACTCGTCAAAAGCACCTAAATATAGCAGTTTCGGCCTTTGATCAAGACATTTAGCCACTCTCCGCCAAAATAGGACCATCGAAACCCAACATAGAGGAGACAAGAGTGCCATACTTTTGTATACGTGTCAAATGACTATTGGACTATTCCTTAATCCTACCCTCATACCACCACTACACAATTGGAACAAACCACCTCTTTTTTCTTAGACACAATATTAGGAATAGGAGGTCTTCCAAAAAACTTTTTCCACCTAAGACCATTGACAGGCTTCTGAACCTCTGTACCATACATATCTTGCATTTTGAATGTCCCTTGACCTAGATCCTCAATAATTTTGAAAGGACCAATGTATCTCAGTTTCAATTTTCCTGGATGTGGCCCTAACCTTGAGTTGTAAATCATAACCCAATCATTTACCTGACAATTTTTTAATTAAGTGTTCCTGTTCACCCAAGCTTGTCTTCTCCTTTGAATCATTTCAACAATGTAAGCACTAACTATTCTATCCTCTTCCAGCTATAACAAATATCTTTGTCGATGCTTAATTGATTCCTTTGGTGATAACCTATTCTGCACTACAATTCCCAAACTGGGAACTACAAACTCCATAGGTACCACTGCTTTTAAACCTATACCAATCTAAAAGGTGTCATCCTTGTGTAGGTCATGAGGGGGCAACAACTTCCCGGGAGGTCACCCATCCCAGTACTGTTCCCGCGCATATGCGCTTAACTGTGACGTCCACAAATTGGTCTAGCCATCCAGACCCCAAAACCTTAAGGTGTTAGGGATAGCAGTTGTAGGTCATGAGGGCAACAACTTCCCGGGAGGTCACCCATCCCAGTACTGTTCCCGCGCATATGCGCTTAACTGTGACGTTCCACAAATTGGTCTAGCCATCCAGACCCCAAAACCTTAAGGTGTTAGGGACCTCCGGTCTAACCAATTTATGCAAGCCTCATAGATAGACACCACTTTGTCACCACAAGTTGGGATTACCCCAACAATCGCCCCCTTAAGCCAAACTTGGGACTTTCCCGTCTCCTTGAGTACCAACGTGTTCCGCCTTTTTCGAGGCTCAGAGGTTGAGAGCTTCAATGTGGCCGGGAGCTAGCTCAGAGGTTGAAGTCAACATCAACATGTCCTGTTCCACGGACTCAGAGGTTGGACTTTGAACCATGGCTCTGATACCAGTTGTAGGTCATGAGGGCAACAACTTCCCGGGAGGTCACCCATCCCAGTACTGTTCCCGCGCATATGCGCTTAACTGTGATGTTCCACACATTGGTCTAGCCATCCAGACCCCAAAACCTTAAGGTGTTAGGGACCTCCGATCTAACCAATTTATGCAAGCCTCATAGATAGACACCAATTTGTCACCACAAGTTGGGCTTACCCCAACACCTTGTTGTTACCTTATAAGCTATCTTGAAAGACCACAAAGTTGAATCCAACTTTGTATCCCAATCAGTCCTATTTTTTGAAACTATATTCTTCAAAATTCTGACCAACACATTATTGGAACTCTCTGCCTGACCATTAGCTTGAGGATGGTAAGTGGAGTAATTATTATGCAAAATCATATGTGTCTGAGTTAGTTCTTTAATTACATGATTCAAAAAATGACCACCTTGATCATTGACTAACTCAATAGGGCACCCAAATCTAGTCATAATGTTCTTATACAGAAACTTAGCCAGTGAATTTACTGCATTGTTCTTTAATGCCACAACTTCCACCCACTTGATGCAATAGTCAATAGACACCAAGATGTGTCTATTTCCTAAATTGTTAACCCTTCATTTGAATGGTCCAACAAAGTCCAAACCCCATTTCCAAAATGGTTCTAGAGGTAACACTTGATTTAAAGGCATCCTATCTGAGTTAGAAGTATTACCCCCTCTCTAACACAATACACATGCTTTTGCATAAGTATAAGCATCCTTCAACAACCCTACCTCAAGAATCTTCCTACTTGTTATTTCTCCTAAAACGTGTCCACCTACATTCCCATAATGTGCCTCTTGCAATACCACTGTTTGTTCTTCATTAGGAACACACATCTTGACAATCTGATCAATGCTTTTTCTATATAATGCTCTTGCTATCACTAAAAATGGCTTGCTTCTTAAAACAAACTTCCTTCTCTGATCTATTGTAAAAGAATCAGAAATCAATCCACCAGTCAAAAAGGTTAACATCTGATCATACCAAAATATGAAATCAAACCTTTCACACCAAACAATTGTGCATTAGGTAACTCATCTTGAATTCCCACTGCAATTTCATTTGTCTCTACTCTACTCAAAAAATCAACTATTTCAATTTCCTTCCTAGGTGTATGAACAATAACAAAGTCAAACACTTGAAGTAGAAACATCCACCTTGCCAATCTACCATGCATACGGGGTTTCTAAATCAAATAGATAAATGCCTGATGATCCACATGAGAAATGATCCTATTCCCCAACAAATAGTGTCTTTATTTGTTTAGAGTATATACCATCCCTAAAGCTTCCCTTTCAATGACATTGTAATTCTTTCTGCTGATGTCATCAACCTACTAGCATAGTAAATTGGTCTATACCACCCTTTTATTGACTATTGCATAAGTACTTCTCCTATTGCAATATCAGATGCAACAACAAATACACGAAATGGTAATTGCCAATCAGGAGGTTGAAGAATTGGTGCCACCACCAACATTTTATTCAAAATCTAAAAGACTCTTTCCTGAGTAGGACCCCAAACATAATGAATATCTTTCTTTGTCAAGTGACTCAATGGTGCACTGATATCAGACAGATACCTTAAATGTGTATCACTATGTCGTGTAGCTCCACTACCATGCTAAGAAATATACCAAGAATATTCACATCAAGCTTGTTTGAAGCCTACCTAACTAATTATCAATTTTCAATGCTTGCTAACTAGCTAGTTTTATGATTAATTTATGCTAGATGTGGCTTTAAAGGGTCAATAGATTCCTTAATGATTCTAGAGTATGCTTAAAGTGAGCACAGATGGAAGTTTATGAACAAGAACTGTAGTGCTTGGAGTGCTCTATCGGCCTATCTTTACAGATTGTCGATTGGAGCTACGGTGAAAATGTTATGGCAATTTGAAGTTTGAGTCATTGTAGATCTGTACTAGATTGGGCAACTGCAACTGAGGGGACAGAAATAAACTGAATGCAAGAGGCTGAAGTGCACACTTTATGGAGTGTGTCAATATTTTCATATCAGTGATCGAAGCTATGGTTACCCAGATATCACTAGATTAAATTTCATTGGGGGGCAGCTTTGTACCAGTCTGGTCAGCTCGGTCGATGTGCCATTTAGGAATTTTACAGGATCAGTAGGTTTTGTATGTGTTCTATGCAGCTTCAGAAGTCTATATGAATTAACGAAGTGTCAGACAGAGTCCATATAATTTTTGGCATCATCCAAGAAGCTGATACAAGAAATAAACAACCGAGTGCGAAGGAAATTCCTTTCTCCAAATCCAATCACCTATACTTGCATCTCAAGGGCAGGAGACACTAATAGGGGAAACAAACTTCACAATGATATTGCTAGTCAAGGATTGCTATGAAAAGATGTTGTGCGAGGCAATGCCTTGGTTAAAGTGTATGGTCAAGTGTATGCCTAATGTGGTGCCCATGCGGAAGCACATTGAGTTCTTGATGATCTCTTTGTCTAAAATGTCGTCTCCTAGAGTGTGCTGAATGCAGGTGCTTGGCAATGCTTTAGTCAATATGTATGCCAAATGTGGTGTCCCTTGAGGGGAACCGGCTGCCCAAAAGACCTAATGGCCGCCCAAATTAAAGAAACTTTGGCCGCCCATTTTAAATAAAGACACACATTGTGTGTGAAGGGGAAAAGAAAATGAAGGGCATGGCATCGACCAGGCAGCCAACAGGAGAGCGAGCATGGAAAAAGAAGATTACACTGGCCTGCACAAGGCTCAGATGATCCCGGCCAAGAAGAAAAAAATGCCAGCACACCTAGGTGCAGTTTTTTGGAGCCTGTTGCGGAAGATTTTGTGCGCCAGACATTCGTCCACTGCCATGTCATCGCATGTGCTCCCACGCCAGGTCAGTCACGGTGCCGTGACTACGTGGTGGGGCATAATATTTTAGGAGTTGGGGGAGAAGGGCTTTGTGGTGAGTAAAAAAGAAAATAACAAAAGCAATTAACAGCAAGGAAGCATGGGCTCTCTCGCTCAAGCCATGAGAAGGGTTGACTCTCTCTCTCAAGCCAAGGCAAGGAAGGTTTCGTGCTCTCTCTTTCTCGGGACCTTGAGCCATAAGAGGAATCTAAAACTCGAAGGACCAAGGGAGCTTGGTGAGCAAGCAAGGCGTTCTCTGCTTCTCTCGACCATAATCAAGAGGAGGTAGAAGGGAAGGAGGCTCGTCTTCAAGCTCTCAATCAAATCAAAAAAGCAAGCAAGGGTAGATAGCAAGGAGACAAGGAGGATAGGGTAATTTGAAGAGGAGGAAATAGGTAGAAGGAGGTAACTCGAGAGAGATCTCTGTCTTCCTCTCTTGTGCCTAAGCAAGGAAGCTAAAGAGGGGCTCTTTCTCTCTAGCTCTCGAAGCTCAAGGAGGAGACTCTTTCTCTCGCTCTTGACTAAGAGGAGAAGGGGACTCAATGTTGATCTCTCTCTCTCTCAAAAAACGCAGCCGTTTTTTGACCTAGCAGACAGCAGTCCACTCTTTTGATCATAACTTCTTCATCCAAACTCCGATTTGGGTGATCTATGGCCTCAATCGAAGAGCACAAAGTCCTCTACGCATTGATGTAAAGACAAAAATTTTCAGAGTTATCGAAGGCGTTTTGGTAGCAGCATTTCCGAAGTGAACAGGTTCAACAAAATTGATTCTCATCTCCTATTTTACATACAATGTCTTCCGGCACTCGCAAGGGTTCTTCTTCTTCAACAAAGTCCACAACCATTGTGGAAAATGATCCAAAATCTCCTAAGTGTGGAGATAGCAACACAACCACCCAACCAACGACATCGAAAACCATGATCATGGCGTACTTGGTATCATTGCAAGAGACCGTAAACAAACAAGGCGAAGACTTACGAGCACTTGCAATGGAGAATGGCACACTAAGGGTACTTGTGGTTGAGAATGAGAATCTCAAGAGGACACTTGAGATGCAAACAACACGTTTGATGCAACTTGAAGAGGAAGTCAAGGAATGTAAACGCTCTCTTGTGGACTTGAATGCTTTGAAGGAGCGGGTGAGCAAAGTAGAGCATGACCATGTATTGAAAGAGGAGAAATTTGACACTATGAGCCGGGATGTATGCGACATGAAAAATGTATGCACAAACAAGTCTTGGGCTGATGTATGTGGTAGCAATGTGGTTTCTAATTCCTCACTCATGCAAGCTATGGTTCAAACAAAGAATGTTGAGAATGTGGATGTGGAGGAGTTGAAGGAACGGGAGCGACGTTCCAAGAACATTGTTATTCGTGGAATTCCCGAAGAGACGTTAGAGACACCTCCTTCTCTTGCCATTGTTATTGAAGATTTCTTCAAAACCCACTTTGGCATGTCCGGAGTTATGGTCTATGGAGCACATAGAGTGGGGAAGCAAGGAGCTCCTCGCTCGGGAGAACGGCCAATTGTATGCACCATGCCGGATGAGACCAAGCGAAAGATTATCCTTGATAATAGTTGGATCTATTTGAGGGATACAAAATGTTTTGTATGTGAAGATCACACTATTAAGCAACAAAATATGCGTCTTAAGGCATATGAGGAAAAGAATAATAAAAACAAGGAGATCTCTCATGAAAAAAATGTGCCCAAGGAGGAGGCAAGTCTCTCAAGCAAATAGGGATGCGTGACCTATGAGACCGAGTTACAATTGAAAATATGCTTTTGGAATTGTAATGGATACCCATGGAATGCGGGGGTTGGCATTGATGAACTAACAAGCAAAGCCGATGTTGTACTTCTTGTCGAAACTTGGGAGCATGATACACAAAGGATTAACGGCTTCGAGGATTACAATGTACATTCATTGATGTAGTCAAAGAATCTCAAGCAACGAAGAGGACAAGGAGGGTTAGCATGTATGGTTAAGAAAGGATTGGAAGATTTTGTATCAATTGTGAAAGATGACAAGTACAAACGTTATGGATGGCTAAAAATTATGGCACCAAAAAGAGCACCCATTTTTGTAGCCGGTTGCTACATTCCTCATCATGATTCTCCCTTTTATGCTTGCATGGATAGAGATCAACCATTTTTTGATTTGGAAGAGGACATTGCTTATTTCAAAGGTGAAGGTGATGTTATTGTATTTGGGGATATGAATGCTCGCACAAAAACATTGCAACATGATACTCAACAATTTGATATGCCATACATTTCAAGGGAGTTGGAGGAAGTTCATTTGTATGATCGTACTTCAATGGATGAGAAAGAGCCGGATCACTATGGAAAGTTACTTTTACACATGTGTAATAGCACGAGTATGCTCATTGCCAATGGTGTATCTTTGTGGAGTGGAACCAATGGATTTACATGTAGAAGACATAATGGGGATAGTGTGATTGACTATATGCTACTCTCTGAAGCCATCATGTATCGCATAAAGAGTTTTATGTTTGGTCAATGGACCCCAAAATTCGACCATCGCACCTTATGTATTGACCTTTCATGTGGAGAAGCAACTAAGCATGATAATCTCAGCCAAAGGAAAGAGAAGTTATCACTATGTATGGATTTCAAACGGGCACCAATGTACATTGAAATGGTTGAGCAAAAATTATGGATGACAAAGCTTCAATGTGATGCACCATTGGAAACTAAATGGGAAGCTTTCAAGAAAGCTATTTGTTCTTGTGCGGAAGAATGCTTTGCCATAAAGCATCTCCATGGTATCAACAAAGATAGATCACGCAAAAGGTGGTTTGATAAAGAATGTCAAGATGCTCGAAAGTCCTTGATAAAGCTTGATGCAACTATGGACAAAGACAACTATCAAAGTCATTTGCATACATACAAGGCATTGATTCAAAAGAAGAGAAGAAGATAGGAAGTAAAACAACAAGAATTTCAAGTCCAAGAAAAGGCACATGCATGTGGAAGATTTTGGAGAAACTTGAGAGGCAAGCGGGTTGAGAATTTTGGTAACTTGAGTCTAGTGGATATGTACACACATTTTAGGCAATTATATGAGCAAGCAAATACTAAAAAAATTCCATTTTATGGTTCACTCCCATGTATGAGGATGTATGCGGTGGGCTTGAAAAGTTGGCCACTCGCAAAGTGGGAGATCTTCAAGGTGTCAAGCGGGAGATGATCAAATGGACGGGAGATTTTACCCATGAGTGGATGTGTGATATGTTCAACCTTGCACTTCAACATGGTATGCCTTATGATTGGAGTACTAATTGGGTTAAGCCTTTGCATAAAGGAGGGGATGTAAAGAATGTAAGCAACTACCGGACTATAATGATTGGGTCTCTTATGGCAAAGTTGTTTGGGTGCATAATGGAGATGAAATTGAGTGATTGGACTGAAGAGAATGACAAGCGTGCAAAGGGACAAGCGGGTTTTCGTCGATGCCATAGCACCATTGATCATCTTTTCACTCTTCGTGTTCTCATGGAGGAAAGTCGGTTGAAAGGCAAGTGATTGTATTGTTGTTTTGCGGACTTTAAGAAAGCCTTTGATATGATTCCACGTAATAATTTGTGGAGAAGGATGGAAGAACTCCAAGTGCCAAGTGAGTTTATGCTTGCGGTTTCTCGAATCTATGAGAAGGTGATTTGTCAATTGCGCATGGGAAGAGAAATTTCAAAATTTTTTGTAAGCACTATTGGGGTTAGACAAGGATTTCTATTGTCACCAACTCTCTTTGGTCTATGCATCGATCAATTGGAACAAATGGTACTTGACTTTATGCAAGAAGAAGGCATTGAAGAGGTCACTATTTGCAATGCGGTAATCATGCTTTTGTTGTATGCGGATGATGTAGTGCTTCTAGCACACACTTTAGAAGATGCACAAAAGCTTATGGTTGTCCTTGAGAACTTTTGCTTGCATAGTGGGCTGATTGTAAATGAATCCAAAACAAAGGTTATGCTTGTGAAAACCAACCATAAGGAGAAGCCATGCATTGTGTACAACAACGAGACACTTGAAGTTGTTGAGAGCTTTAAGTACCTTGGCCTTGAGGTTCCATCCAATCACAAGTGGCATGAATGTGCTATGCGTCGTTTGGAAGCGGGAAAGAGAGCATATTATGCATTTGAGAACATGTGTAATGCGGGAAACATCAAGTGTTGGGTTCTCAAGAAGTATCTTTTTGATGCATTGGTGACACCGGTTCTTCTTTATGGAGTTGAAGTGTGGGGCGGGAGCATCTCAAAGTCTACTTGGAAAGAGTTTGAGAATGTCCAAAAGTGTTTTCTTACAAACTTTCTCCAAGTTAAGACACAAACACCATATATGCTCCTACTTCTTGAGTCGGGATCTCTTCCAATTGAGGTTATGGGCATGGAAAGGGTTGTGGAGTACATGATAAAGATGCGTCAAAACCCCTCACATCGACTTCCTACAATTGCATGGGAAGCAAGCAAAAAAGTTCAACAGACGCATAAAAGCAAGATCTTGAGCACGGGATGGATGCAAGACATAAAGAAGTGGTTTGGGAGATGCGATGCATTACACTTGCTACATGATGCTTCAATTGACTCTCAAGTGAATGAAGCTTTTCTACAACGCCAATGTATTATGGCTTGGGAGAAATCCGGTGGGTCACGCTTCATACATTAGACCACCTATATTGCCCCCAACTACAAAACCATGTTCTTTTCTGAGAGAGGAAACCGTACTCACACTTGCATGCTTGAGCCTATTCCCTTGTCCGCGATACGCACTATCGCAACAATTCGGCTTAGCTCCCATTTCCTTCGATGCGAGATAGGGCGTTGGGACAATGGAGAAGAGTCAAATCGATTGTGCACATTATGCTCACAGCAAGTTCGAGAGTCTGAGTACCACACACTACTAGAGTGCTCAGCTTTTGATCACATCCGAACTTGATTCTCTCACATTTTCAGCCATAACTTAGACCTACACACTTTCCTCTCCCAGCCAAAGTGTGGGCTCTCCATTGCGACTCTCATCACTACAATTTTGGAGCATCGAGAGTCACTCATCAGCCATTCTCGTACTACATCACATGTAACTTTGGTCCCATAGGTCATATTTGACCTCCGAGGACGATAATAAAATCTCTCTCTCTCTCTCTCTCTCTCTCTCTCTCTCTCTCTCTCTCTCTCTCTCTCTCTCTCTCTCTCTCTCTCTCTCTCTCTCTCTCTCTCTCTCTCTCTCTCTACTATCAAATCTAAGCATGGAGTCAGAGAAGCAAGGAAAGGAGCGTCTCTCTCTCTCTCTCTCTCTCTCTCTCTCTCTCTCTCTCTCTCTCTCTCTCTCTCTCTCTCTCTCTCTCAGATAAAGCAGGAAAACCCTCTTTCTCTCTCTTGAATTGGGAAAGAGAAAGCACCAAGGACATGTAAAGAACGACTGCAAGCAAAGCAAAACAATTAGATAAGAAGGTTGAAGATTATTTTTGGCAATTAAGGCAGTGCAAAGCACACAGAGTAGGAAGCTACATAACATTTGACAATACTTGAAGCATGGTGATTGAGGCAGTGAGAAGAATTAAATTTTGTAAAGTCCATGAGGGCAATTGAAGCAGGAAGAGCGACAAGGAGGATATTTCCATCAACATCATTAATTTAAGTTTCGTTAATCATAATGATGAGTTTAAGAGTTGTTAACAGACCGCTAATCTTGTAAAGGGAGCTTAAACTCGTTGTTTTTAGCTGGTCCCAAAGACGGTGTTGTTAATAGCTTTTTAATAGCCCGCCTTGGCTATTGATTAGATTGAACTCAATGTTTTAATCAATTTATTGATGAAATTATGATGGTTGTCAAAGTTTATGAGTGTCTACTATTTTCTCTGTCACACCTCTCTCACAGCCAAAGGACAGGTGCCTTTGCGGCTCTTGTTTCAAACACATATCCCCCGACATCTTTGGTGAACCCAATGCAAAACGAGCCGGGGTGGGAGGTAAAGATGGAGAATTTAGAGCAGATGATTAAGTTGATTAAAGAGTTAAGTGCAAATGGTTTTGATGATAAGTCAATTGTTCCAAATTTTTTGAAGATATTTCAAGCGGTTTCAGGATCTCTACTTGAAATGGAGACCAACAAGAAGAAAAATCAAATGGATGAAGCTTTGGATGCACCTTTAGATGTGGTATAGGACGAGAGGCAAGTCTTCGATGGTTATGATCCAGAGGGCTACCTAGAGTGCTATGAGTTGGAAACCAATTTAAGAGGGATACCAGAAGAGTTACTGATCAGATCCGTTGAGCAATTATTGAGTTTAGATTTGAAGGAGCATGTTCAAGAGGTTACCAAAGCCTGCAATGACAACTGGGAATACTTCAAAGAAGCTATTGTACAAGTAAGTTATGAACATTATGCAAGCTATCAAGAACAAAGTCCAAGTCTACCAAACTACGTAGGTATTCAAGGACAAGTACGATCAAATTTAGAAGATGTGATTGATGAGTGTATTGTACAACAGGATGCTACCTTCTTACAAGATAATGATGAAGACATAGTTAAAGCTGTGTATGAAAAGTTGGGTTTTGCAGATTCCTTGTGTGAAGTAGAAGTCTTTGAGTGTGAGACTCTACAGCATCAAGATACACAGGCTGACTTTTGCAAAGAACCTATACATGCAGAACAGGAGGAAAATAAATCAGGGGATCAAAACAACAAATTGGTGAATGAGTGCAACCATATTCAAGTAGACATGCATAAGGATTTGGTTACAATTGATACTTTTGCTACTGACTCAAAATTTGAGCAAATTTTTTATTTGGTACGAATTTTACCATAGAGTTGGTTGACGATACTGGTACATATTCTACCATAGAGTTGATTGATGACACAGATATTATAGGTCAAAAAAAAGCTGCAATTGAGAGAATTAAGACCATGGATTTGGCTATACCAAATTTGTTGAATTTGGACATATCAGATTTTGAGGAGATGGTTAAGCAAGAGTATGTGTTTGAAGATCTGCAAAATGTTGATTCAGAGGGGGTGCAGACTCCTTCATTGACAAGTTGTTTTGACGCCAAGCCCAAAGTGGAAAACTGATCTTGATTGTGATGATGATGATTCAAAGGGGGTGCAAACTCCTTCTTTGAAAAGTTTATGTGACCTAGAGCTACCAATGTGGCAAACTGATCCTGAATTTGCTGATGATTTAGATGGGGACCAGACTTCTTCTCTATCTATATTTTGTGACAGAGGGCTCACACTATGGCAGAGTGATCATGAACTTGATGATGCTGATTCATAGGGGGTGTATAGTGAAGAGCAATCTCTTGGTGTTGAATATGATTGATTTCATCGTGCCGATGATACAGACATGGCAGTAGATAAAATTTTAAATAGCATGCTCAACTTTGTGCTACATAAGTGCAAAGATATTTGGATGAGGGTGAAAGACTTGAAGAGCAGTTTACAGCAAATGTGTTTAGTATGCATGTCATATGTGGAAATATTACTTTACATCCGCCTAAGATCTGCAAGATGGAGGAACCTTCTGAAGTGGTGGACTTATATCTTATGTGCTTATTTGACAATGCTTTGGAAGGATTCTCAAATAAAGATGCTAAGGATGTCAATCAATCTAGATTCATGCATGAGCAAGTTTGCTCAAATGCAGCTAATGATGACCTTATGTAGTTGTTGGATGATGCTCTACTTGATTTTGAGCCTCTACAAGATAGAGAATTGTTTTTTGATGCATCTTGTGAGCCTAATGAAAAGAGTTTTGCCAAAGACTTGATGTGTTCAGATTTACATGATTGGTATTCCAATACTATTGAGAGTGAGGGTGCACTACCAGTTCTTTTACTTGTGATTGATGATCGACAATTGGATGAGCCAGTTCCACATGGGATATGGCAGTATCTAGTGATACCTAATGCTATATGGGATTTGATGTTACCCTATGATTTAGGAGATTTTGAGGTAGCTTTTGACCCAGGAGGTGACATATATATGCATGGTCCGAGGCAATTGACTTATATGCCATATGATCCAGGAGGTTTTCATGAAGATTTGTGGGTTATTTTATGTTTATGCTCTACTAATTGGAAATTCTTGTATTTTCCCTATGATCCTAGAGGATGGTGCAAATTTTTTAAATGAATGCTCACAGTGGGGAAAATGATTGGTTTTCCATTTGATCCGGGGGGCTACTGAGGTGAAGTTGCAGATTTGAAGAATGCCAGTTATCTATTGTAGCAGGTTGCATGGTACAAGGTTTTGGTTTTTATATTATGCTAAGTCAGAAGAGTTTTTGGTTATGTATTCAATAGGACTACATGATTGGATTCCAGTTGACTTCTTTGGGTAATTGATGAAGTATCTTCACATATTTTGAGTTGGTTCTGCTACCAGAACTTTAAGTAAAGGACTTTACGGCCATTTTGTGTGCAGATAGACTAAGGAATACTTGAGCTTCATAGGGTTCCCTAAAGCGAGCTTGATGGTCAAGCCATGTGCATCATTAACTGGAGCACTTGAGTTTGGCGGGGTTCACTAAATAGGTTTTTCATAATTGAATGCTTTGAAGATATGATAGATAAAGTTCAAAGATTTTTGATGGGCAGCTACCTAACAATTAAGCTAGAACATTTATGATAGGGTACAATCCTTATATTATTTTCCATATGTATACCACTTACGTGAGTCTGATGATGGCAAAGAGCTTAAGGTACCTATAGCAGATGCAGAATGAATCATAGTTGGCATATACCGGAGGCTGTGCAGGTTGAGAGGGGATGGATGTCATGCAGCTCCATGCTAAAAAATATACCAAGAAGATACACATCAAGCTTTTTTGAAGCCTATTTGATTAATCGGATCATTGTTCAGGGCTTGCTAACAAGCTAGTTTTACGATTAATGTATGCCATATGTGGCTTTAACGGGCCAATAGATGTCTTAATGATGCTAAAACCGAGTATGCTTAAAGTGAGCACAAATGGGAGTTTATGATCTAGAATTGTAGTGCTTAAAGTTCACGATCGGCTTGTCTTTATGGCTCGTCAATTGGAGCTATGGTGAAAATCTTACGGCAGTTTGAAGTTTGAGTCAATTGCAGATTTTTACCCGATTGGGCAATTGCACCTGAGGGGACAAAAATGAATTGAATGCATGGGGCTGAAGTGCTCACTTTGTGGAGTGTGTTGATCTTTTCAGATCCGTGATCGGAGTTACGGTTACCAAGATATCCTCAAATTAAATTTCATCGGGGGCTAGCTCCGTACCAGTCTGGTCGGCTCGGTCAGTGTTCCATCTAGGAATTTTACAGGCTCAACAAGGTTTGTATGCATTTTGTACAGCTTGATAAGTATATAAGAATTTACGGATTGTTAGATAGAGTCTGGGTTGATGAGACAATACGGCTTGAGGCTGGTGTCAGTTACTAGCACTCCTGAGCTGGATAATTTTTGGCATCATCCGAGAAGCTGATACAAGAAATAAACAACCAAGTGCGAAGGGAATGCCTTTCTTCAAATCCAATCACCTGCACTTGCATCTCAAGGGCATGGGACACTGATAGAGGAAACAAATTTCATGATGATATCGTTAGTCAAGGATTACTGTGAAAAGATGTCGTGTGAGGCAATGCCTTGGTTAAAGTTTATGGTCAAGTGTATGCCAAATGTGGTGCTCATACGGAAGCACATTGAGTTCTTGATGATCTCTTTGTATGAAATGTTGTCTCCTAGAGTGTGTTGAATGCAGGTGCTTGGCAATGCTTTGGTCGACATGTATGCCAAATATGGTGTCCCTTGAGGGGAACCGGCCACCCAAAAGGCCTAATGGCCACCCAAATTAAAGAAACTATGGCCACCCATTTTAAATAAAGACACACATTGTGTGTGAAGGGGAAAATAAAGCGAAGGGCATGGCATCGACCAAGCAGCGAGCAAGAGAGTGAACAGGGAGAAATAAGATCGTACCAGCCTGTACAAGGCTCGGATGAGCCCGATCAAGAAGACAAAAATGCCTAGCATGCCAAGGTGCATTTTTTTGAATCTTGTCTCAGAGGATTTTGTGTGTCGAACATCCGTCCACTACCACATCATCGCATGTGCTCCCATGCCGTGTCAGTCACGGCGTCGTGACTACGTGGTGAGGCCTAATATTTTAAGAGTTGGGGGAGAAGGGCTTTTTGGTGAGTGAAAAAAAAATAGCAAAAGTAACGAGCGGCAAGGAAGCGTGGCCTCTCTTGCTCCAGCCACGGGAAGGAAGGGTTGGCTCTCTCTCTCAAGCCAAGGCAAGGAAGGTCTCTCGCTCTCTCTTTCTAAGACCTTGAGCCATAAGAGGAAGCCAAGACTCGAAGGACCAAGGGAGCTTGGTGAGCAAGCAAGGCGTTCTCTCCCTCTCTCAGCCATAATCAAGAGGAGGCAGAAGGGGAGGAGGCTTGGCTTCAAGTTATCAGTCGATTTGGAAAAGCAAGCAAAGGTAAATAGAGAGGACATAGGGGAATTTGAAGAAGAGGAAATAGGGAGAAGGAGGCAACTTGAGAGATATCTCTCTCTTCCTCTCTCGTGCCTAAGCAAGGAATCTAAAGAGGGCCTCTTTGTCTCTAGCTCTTCAAGCTCAAGGAGAAGAGGACTCTTTCTCTAGCTCTTGACTAAGAGGAGAAGAGGATTCAATCTCTCTCTCTCTCTCTCTCTCTCTCTCTCTCTCTCTCTCTCTCTCTCTCTCTCTCTCTCTCTCTCTCTCTCTCTCTCTCTCTCTCTCTCTCTCTCTCTCTCTCTCTCTCTCTCTCTCTCTCTCTCTCTCTCTCTCTCTCTCTCTCTCTCTCTCTCTCTCTCTCTCTCTCTCTCTCTCTCTCTCCCCCCCCCCCCCCTCCCATGAGATAAAGCAGGGAAACCCTCTTTCTCTCTCTTGAATTGGGAAAGAAAAATCACAAAGGACATATAAAGCATGACTGCAATCAAAGAAAAACAATTAGATAACAAGGTTGAAGATTTTTTTTGGCAATTAAGGTAGTGCAAAGCACACAGAGCAGGAAGCTACAGAACATTTGACAATAATTAAAGCATGGTGATCAAGGCAATGAGAAGAATTAAATTTTGCAAAGTCCATGAGGAAAGTTGAAGCAGGAAGATTGACAAGGAGCAGATTCCCATCAATATCATTAATTTAAGTTTTGGTAATCATATCGATGAGTTCGGGAGTTGTTAACGGCCCGCCAATCTTGTAAAGGGAGCTTAAACTCATTGTTTTCAGCTAATCCCAATGACGATGGTGTTAACAGGCCACCTTGGCTATTGATTAGATTGTACTCAATGTTTTATTCAATTTATTGATGACTACGATGGCTATCAAAGTTATCAGTGTCTGTTAATTTCTCTCTCACACCTCTCTCACAGCCAGAGGCCCGGTGCCTTCCCGGCTCACGTTTCAAAGACATATCCTCCGACAACGAAACTTCACTTATCCTACAAACCTGCTCAACTACTTCATATTGTCAAGAATTTCAGCATTCTAAAATGCCTCAATCTTCTTTGGATCAATAGCTAAAACTTCTTCAAACATTATGTATTCTAACGGTGTTCCCTTTGTGACAACGATAACTGACTTGAAAGGATTCAAAGACAACCTGAATTGTTTGCATCTCTCCAAACACTTCGGAAGGTGCTCAAATGCTCTAACTTCTTACCAAACACACTAAAGTCATCCAAAAACACCCTCGTAAATGATGTTAGATAGGGATCAAAAACCTTTCCTACTGTATCCAAAAAAGATGAAGGTCCATTATTTAATCCAAGACTCATCATTGTGTACACAAAGGCTCCGCATTCTGTTATAAAAGAAGTCTTATACTCATCCTTTGGTGCCATGCTAAGTTGATTATACCTTGAAAACCCATCCAAAAAGCTATGCATTTCATTTCTAGCAGTTGAATCCAACAATATGTCAGTAAATGGCAATGGAAAAGGATTTGATATAGTGGCTGCATTCAGCTTCCTATAATCAATGCATACCCTCAACTTCCCATTATTTTTTGGCACTACCATAATGGGTGATAGCCATGTCGCTTCATGAATAGGTTTAATGAGCCCAACCTATAGTAACTTGTCCAATTCCTCCTTTACTTTCTTTGCATAATGTGGATTCATCTTATATATTTGTTGTATAATAGGAACTGTTTGTCCTCTTTGAGATTGATCTTATATTGAGAAAACTTAGGATCTATACCCTTCATATTTGAGTAGTCCTGAGAAAAAACACCCTTAAACTACATTAACAACTTCCTCAATGACTTTACAGAATCTCCCTCCTATTTCCTCCCTATCTTGACCATTTGTGGTTCCTCTTCAATCCCTAAATTGAGTTCCTGAAGATCTTCTTCTGATATTCTAGCTGACTTTATTTGCTCCTCAAACCTCTGTTCTGCTACCACGATGGCTTCAACTCCCTCCATTTCCTTTTTCATTTATTGCTCCATTAGGTGCCTCTTTTCCAAAACTAAAAATTCACCATTAGTGATCATTGTTCCAGGCAACACCTGATTTGATTTCCCTTCTGAGCTGGTTGTCTTTAGTCCCAATATTGTCATCACATCTATATCAAATGTAGGTTTCACAGAAGGATTTTCTAACAAAAACTCCTCTTCTTCAGATCTTCCACCTCAATTGTCAAACTAATAGCTTGTGCCCACAATGATTTATTTGATTGTTGTAGCTTGACTTCCCTGATCATAGGCAATCTAATCTTCTTCTTACCTTGTTTAATTCTCACCTCATTGGATCTTCAATTTTGTTTCAACTTTGATGTTTTAAACCAAGGTCTACCTATAGAAGCATAGGATATGATTCCTTGTCAAAATCTATCTTTAACACCACAATAATAACCCTAAATTTTAATGATGCTATCAAAATCTCTCGATCCTTCAATATCCCCATTGGTTGTAATCTTCTCTGATGATCCATCTTGACCTAAAATGGAGCAAGTACCAACATAGGGACTCCAGCTTGCAATACACAGATGCTGGTAAAATGTTTACTCTTGATCCCCCATCAAGGACTTCCTGAAATATTCTTCATGCAAACCCAACCTGAATAGTTGGTACTTTAAAATTGACCTTGTGTGGTGGAATTTCTTGATCTCCAATGTAAGCTGCCTCCAACTCTTCATTAACATGTGCTCCTTGTCCCACATATTTTTGAAGCAGGAGTTATCTAGCATCGGGCACTACTTTCAACAATTGATCTAGTGGAATTTGCACATATGCATACATCAACTCCTCTAAGATTTTGGTAAAGGGGTTCCTTTCTACCACTGGAACTTCAGATTATAAACTCAAGTCACCTTCTTGTTTCTTCTCAACTTCCTCCATAAATGGAGGTAATTCCTGCAATTTATTAGTCACTGTCTCTCTAAATTCTTGCTAATCTTTCTATAGGATAGGACCTTGTCACAGCCATAACAAGAATTGTGATCCCTTGGTCTTCCACATCTTCAATAATAATGCAATTGGAGCAATCACATTCAACACCTGACCCCCCTTCAGAGACCAATGCTTTACCTTTCTCCTGACATTTCTTCAAGTTCTAACCTGAATTAATTGTAGGTAACTAATCCATGTCAATTAAGACCACATTTCTCTAAGTGAATGGTTTAGAGCAAGTTTCAGGTTTCCCTTGTAAGTCCTTGATTGGCCCCCCATATCTCACTACATACATGCCTCTTTCTTCTCTGTGTTTACATCATAGCTCACAATCAGGTCCCACCTTGTGGCCTTCCTTGGTGCAGTAATTACATTTCATGAGGGTTGGATTATATGAAAGTCCCTGACCCTGCCAGGCTGGTCTTGGCATGGGTCTATTAACTCTAAAATTCCCTTTGCCTTGTTTAACAAGATATACGTAAGTTGTCCGAACCACATCTTTGCCTTTGCCTATTCACAGAATGAGGCTTCTCCCTATTTTTTGGGTGATACCAACAAAATGAGGTCAGGTATCCTTCTCTCTCACATATATCACAAAAAGGTTTGTCCTTGGGCTGAATGGGAGGATAACATAAGTCCTTGTTTGCGGGTCGCCGCGACGAACGTCCATAGCATAGCTCTCAAGCATCAACATATTTATCAATACAGGGGAAGCGACTCAAATGAGGCATGGGAACTCACTAGGGTGTCAATCCTAATGAAGTGAACTCGAAGAGATGCAGCTTACTAATTCCACAAGTAAATCAAACGCATTACCGCCAAGTAATCTACCTATGTCCTCCTACACCGTTCTTCAGTCATCACGCCCGTTTACCATGCAAATCATGTCGAAATCGCACGAAACTTGAAGGGGAGCTACAGGCGGTTCTGTCTCACAGCATTCGCGAGGGGAACAAAGATCGCGATCTTTTGTCCCAAAGTCAGCAAAAACAGCGAACAGATGATCCTAATGGGTCGTTTTAGGGTCCCTAAAGCCCCTCCTCGGGTCAAAGCAACATAAAACACGCATATAGACACTCAAAACAGCGATTTAAGGCCTCAAACTCGTAGTTGAAACCCTACACCGAATCCTGAATGATTACACTTGAATGAAAGAGCAAGAGGAGAGGAACACAATGCAATACTCAAATTTGAATTTGGATTACCGTAGCCGCAATGGCAAAGATTACAAGTTTGAACAAGAAGGAGCTCTCAAACGTACGCTGTTTTCTCAGTTATCCATTGAAAAAGATCCCACCTAAACTTACAAAAATTGACCTTTATAGATTAGGTCTTTACAAAATGGCTTGTCCGGCCATAAGCTCCCAAACCTCTAACTGGCTCTCTAATATACAATTGCTCTCATAAGAATAATCATACATCCTTTGACAATTTCTCGGCTTAGAGATGCTTCTTTACAAAAGAATTTTACAATGGTTTCTCAGAAAAATATGGTCCTTCTGGCCATGGCCGCTTGTTGCTTTGTCCGCCAAACACTCCCCCCTTCCTTATCCTTGCACGCCCTTGTGCATGTTCAGTGCTTTGGCTGTTGATGTGGCTCTAATGAAGCGAATGTCACTGAAAAACTTCTTGTTCGCAGGACGGCTTCGAGCGCTTCTTGCTGCTGTCTGAATGTATTTTCAGATAAGGTGTGTTGGTATGCTACATGCCTTGCCTTGAGGTCCTTCGCCATGGGATGGAAAACCCTTGAATCGATTTCGAAGAATCCTGTGACGAAGGCTCTTCAAATGTGTGCAAGTAGTGTGATGGTAGGTACATTAGCCTGGAGTACATGGCCATCAAGATGTGCCGTGGCTGTGAATCCTGTAGATTCCAGCAGATGCCTCTGTGTCCTTCCAAGAACAGATTCCACGGATGATCGTTGCCTTCAGTGTCTTTAAACACCTGGAAGCAGGTGACGATCATCCGGGCTATCTTTACTAACATCTGGCACGCCAAATCGGGGACATCCCGCAGCAAAGTGACTATTGAGTTCAGTGTGCTGACCATGTAGGCCACCATAGGGGGTTGCTGCGCTGTCAGAACCAGGTAATTTAGATTGTGCGGCCTTGACCCCTTCCATGTGGTGAAATATTTTCAAGTGCGTCTTCGAGGGACTGGGCAGAATGTAGGATCTATTTGTATATGTTGAGGAGCGTTGTGGTAATTTGTTAGATCCTGTGGCCTTTTGTCCAACCACTTCTGCCTCCACTTGGGGTGGTCATCGACAAGCACTTGAGCTTCTTCCACTCTGAGTGCAATGCCTTCGTAACCCCCTTCTTTGTTTCGTGACAAGGCTGGCCGCATCTTTTCTTTCCACAAAATTGCTTCATGGCATAGCAGAGGAAACGGGAGGTAATCATGGCCAAATCCTGCCACCTGCTCTTCTGGTTGTAAGTATGCCAGGGCTGTTGACTCCAGTATCTTCTTTTCATAGAGCATGTACTCCTTGGCTAGCCCCTCTGGCATGTCCTAAATGCTCTCGTTGAGTTCATCTCTTATGGCCAGATCGGGCCCTTCAAATTCCTGCTCCTGTTGCCCTTGGTGCGATGTTCCACGCAAATCTGGCACTTGTTGTCTAGGTAGCATTTGTGGTTGAATCTGTGCTTTGTCTGCTTTGATTTGCTGTTGAAAAAGCAGATCTTCTTTTTCCTTTAGTAGCGTGTCACCAATCTGCTTCTGAATCTGTAATTCAACGCTTGCTTGGGCTAGTTGCTGCTCCATTTATTTTAATTTTAGCTCATTTGCCGCTTTCTGGGCCACCATCCCTGATACAAGCAGCTGCCTTTGAAGCTTCTCTTGCTCTAGCTCTACTTTTAGCACTGCTATAGTGTTCACTGCAGTGGCATCGTCAGATGTGGAGACCAATGCCCCAACAGGTTCCTGATTCTCCATTAAGGTCGTCAGAGTGCCTTTGACAGTGCTGTAGGAACTGCTAAGTCTTTGGAATCTTGCACTCTCGTAGGCAAGCTGATCTGTTGCTTTCTGGACTCTTGCCGTCAGCTCTTGGCACTCCTTCTCTTTGGCGGTCAAGTCTGTCCTGACGTCCACCAGATCTTTGATCAGAGACTGAGCCTGCTATCGCTCAAGGTCTCTTTCCTCCGTTGTGCGTTCTAGTTGCGTCCTCAGGCTCTCTAACTCTTCTTGCCCTGATGCTTGCTTTTGTTGGGCTTCCTGTACCTGCCTTTCCTTCTCACTCAGCACCACATGCTGACACTGGAATTGCCGTTCTAATTCCTGTAGAGTTTGCCTGTAATCAAATCCAGCCACTGCCTGGCAGGCTTCTTGGTATCCGATGGATTCTGTAGGTGGTATAACTTCCTTTTGCGAGGTTGAAGGGGGAGGAGTTGGCTGTTTTTTGTTCGATGGAGAAGGGGGAGGAGGAGGAGATTTTGGTGAGGGAGAAGGCAATTTTCTAGGCGAGGGAGGGGGTAGTTTGGGTGAGGGAGGAGGTGGACTTGATTCT
Organism: Adiantum capillus-veneris; assembly: GCF_014529385.1. Classification (NCBI taxonomy): domain Eukaryota; kingdom Viridiplantae; phylum Streptophyta; class Polypodiopsida; order Polypodiales; family Pteridaceae; genus Adiantum; species Adiantum capillus-veneris. The sequence continues at coordinate 98,323,850 of NC_140946.1, forward strand.
TCTCATACATGTCTCTTCTTGGAAGTCTCTTCTCCTTGTTGCGAAGCAGATGCTTCCGCTTTTCTTTTCTTCAAAATCCTTATTATTCTTTGGCGGGTGAGATCCGCCGCGCGTCGCGCTTTCAGATTCCTGTCTCTTTGGATCTTCTTAAGCTGTTCCGCTTGATTTTTCTCATCAGCCGCGTCTTTCTCCTTCGTTCCTTTAGTGGACTGAGAAGAAAGTTCCACTTCCGCAGCCTTCTGTTCTACTTCTAACCTTTGCTTCTCAGCCCGTAGGTGAGTTGCACTTTCTATCCTTTCTTGCCTTTCCCTTTCGAATCTTCTGTTTTGTGCCTATTGTGTTTCAGCCACCCGAGCCTGTCTGTCAGCCCGTAATTTGGTTCGTCTTTCCTTGACTCTTTTTTGAGCTTCCTCATATGCTTTTTGCAGGTCTGACTGCGGTACTGCACTTCTCTCCCGTCTTTTTCTCTCGAGCGGCTTTGTTGAGTCTTCTTCCTTGCTTTCCTCAAACTCTGAAGGCACTTTGTCTTTAGAATCTTGAGATTTTCCTTCATCATCTATCTCCGTTTTTTCTTCATCACTCGAACTTTTATTTGTGGCCTTTGCCGAGCACGATGATGTCACGCCAAGGGTCGTCCTTATGGAGTGTGCAACCAGCTTAGCTTTCTGGATCAAGGCCGTTTGAGAACGGACAGCTGGCAAATCTTCGATCATTCCCAAAGCTTGGTATGCTATTCTGGTTAGCATCGGCCCTGCACTCAGGTAGCTTTTTTTTTTTGCCGAGCTTTTCAAATTTGCTTCAATCAGATTGTCCAGAATGTAAGAACCGTAGTCGCAGCGAATGGTTTTATTTTCTGCCGTCGCTAGAGCCATGACTACGGCAATGTGCAAGATTGGCTCTGTGTAGCGAGGAGGCTTTTGTACTCTGAAATGCTGAAATATCAATCTCATCGGCAATTCCAGCTCTCCGTAAATCATGTCACTGTATTTGTATTTATTTCCCTTTGCTTTGACGAATTCCTTCTCATTGTCCAGTGACTTTGTCTTTGCCAGCAAATCGTGTTGCCCTGGGAGGAAATGTAAAGCTTCGTTTGATGATTTCCTTCGTGATCTTTACTTTCACCTTCGACCCATCCTTGTCTGTGAGCATTGCCTGCCCATCATATTGTATCGAGCTCATGAGCTCGTGGGCCCTCATGTAATTTGTTCCCCATGGCTGTAATCTGAAAAATTGCTCCAAGTGTATAGCTCGCACTGCCTCTATTACCTCCAGCCTTTGGTGGAGATTCCATATCTCCCGTGGCATGATAGTTGTCTTTACCAAGTAACCATCCGCATCCTTAAACTTCGAGATGAATATGTGGGCAGGGATTTGAGCAAGTATTTCCTTCGAGATGTGAGCCTTTTCATTTGTGGCGATCTCCTCCACTTCATATGGTGTTGCTATCCACTGCCTTTCTTTCTTTTGGTGAGGCATTCTATGTCAAGAGAATCACAAGCTATCAGGATTTTCCCTTCGCAATCAATCGCATTTAGACTTTTAGTAAAAAACAGTTCAAAAGTTAAAACTGATCATAACTTGAACAAATTTCATCCATTCTTGTCCATATTTCACCAGTGGGACTAGGAAGACTAGAGCTATGACTGATAAAAATCTGAGCCAGTTCTAGGTTTGAGGTACACTGATCGCGATCGTAGTACAGAGGCCAAATTTAGATTTGATCACATGAGTGTGTGGCTAATATTTGGAGGGTCATTTTGGTCCACTCTGTGTGTCATTTGAACCACTTTTGAGTTTACAGGTGCCATTTCTGGGTTACAAGTGGGTTTTGGAATAGACTCTGACTTTTCATGAGTTTTTGATATCCAAATGGCTTGAAACTTGGTTGGTGACTTGAACAAGATGTATACAAGGGATCTGATAGGTTTTTGTCAAAATCTGAAGCTAAGGTACACCGATCGTGATCGGTGTTCTGGGCCTGTTTTTGGTGAAAACTAGATGGTCATGAACTCTTAAGCCTGCCTAGCCCACTGATGATTTATTTCCAAGTTTGGACTTAAAATGAACAAATTAGAGCTATTTTTCACTTTTTGACCATATTTTACTAAGTCTAACCATATTGTGTTTTCCTTACGAATTTTGGATGGATCCTGGAGTTAGTTGAAGTTAGTTTAAGAGCTCCCACTGCTTCCATGATGTTCTGCTACCATCAGCCTATTCCATTGTCTGATTTTGACCTTATCAGGCACTTTATATCTTGCCTTAGGAGATTTTCCAAATTTGTGCATTTTTCAAGCATTCCTTGGATATCTATGTGATATTTGAGCATCCCTAAGTAACCTTTTGTTCTTTGGCATTGGCTCGGCTCCAATTCTATCTTTGTGTGATCATTTGAGACTGAAACGAATATATTTGCACTTGTAGGAGATTATGAGATCCATTCGAGGGGTTCTACAATTGTTCTGACTCTTAGTCGGACAAGTGTACCTTTCAAACCACCCATCATTTAACAGGATTTTGGCAGTTGTAGGTCAATTTTTTTTCCTTTTTGGTTGTGTTTGACAAATTGGGCCCATTCCATGAGCAAAATTTGTGCATTTTCCTTGAAAATTCAAGAGAGTGTACTTTTAACTGAGTTCCAAGCCTGGGCCAAGTCAAAAGTTGCAAAACTTGCATCTCGGGGCACCAATCGCGATTGTACCATGGAGGCCAAATTTGATTTTGACACCAGCAGATTGTAGGCGAGGCTGAGGGGGAGTGTTTTACATTTTCTATCCCAGTTTTTGTCAGTAAGGTACAGCGATCGCGATCGGTGTACCACCACCAAATTGTGATTTGACCATATGGGTTTGTTCCTGACCTTGTGGGGAGCACATTGATGTGTTCTGTGCCTAAAAAAAATTTTGTTTGGATGCCTCTAAGGGCCCTTGACCTCTTTGACCCGATCCGACTTTGATTTGATTCCTTCGCCCGTTTGTGCAATGATTCGCGCTTGCATGCGTAATAGACTTGATCTTTACTTGATAAGGAACATACCTGTGAAATCTGGTGTGAAATGCTGGCTCTGATCGTCCGTACGGGGTAAAAACGTGATAGCTCACTCTAGGTCTAAAAGCTCTCTCCTTCTCTCTCAAAAGGTGAAAATGAACAATGATCTAGAGTTTGGCCTACCCGGCCTTGCAGAGATTTTCGTGACACAGGGCTGATTTTTCTCACCTTTGATCCCGATATAATTTGCATACCATCTATGGGTCAAACCGCTTGTCGTTCCGACGTCGTATGACCATTTGATGCGATTTTGGCGAAATGTAGTCATTTTTTTTAAGGCTGAAATTTGACATCTTCAGATTAGCTTCATATCTTCCATGCTTGATAACCTTATCATGATACTTCGACATTTGCTTCCAGAATTTTTTAATTTCTAGTGTTTTATTAACGAAAATCAAACAAAATAAATTGGAAATACTTATTAACTGGCAAAATTTGGCCAAAATTATTATACTCACCCCTAAGCACATATTTTCTCTAGAACCATCCCAATGCTCCGGATTTTGTCATTACAACTCATTATTATGATGGTCGGATGATACAAAAACGCTAAAATTGCCAGGTTTTGATCGAATATGTTCGAAACTGAACTCTAAATAATGAAAAAAAACACACACATTATGTACATATATACTCATTGGATCCCTTAATGGCCCTGACTGTTGCTAGATTCATCAATTACTCACCCCTTCCTTGTCTGAGTCGTCCCGGACGAAGGTTGGGTGCATGTGCATGGGTTCAAAATCTGTGTCTATACATGGCCGTGTAATGTGGCCCTACCCTGATGTTTGAGACAATGCGTTGGGTAACAATATGCTGTGCAAGATGCGGGGACTGAAAGTTATTTTCAGTGGCTTTTGCTAGAGAGGGTAGCTGTTTATGGAACAGGAGAACTTGCAGTTGAATTGCTCTTTCCCTGATTGTTGGTGTTGTGACGGCAACTATTTTTGGAACCCATTTATATGTGGTTTGTTGCATCTATACAGATTTTGCTTTTGTTTTCACTGGTTTCCAGTGCCATTTCGGAGATTCAGGCTTCTTGTTTTGAGTTTTGGGTTGCCTTTCGAGCTTTGTCGTTGACACTTTAGTGTTCTCCAGTTTTGGTTGCCATTTTTACTTTGGAGTAACTTCTGTAGGTCTTTGAGATGGTGCTGCTTCCGTCTGGAGTTTGTCCTTAGGCAACCATATCTTGCTTGGTTTGTTGGTCAGCAATCTTTTCTTTATCCATACTTTCCGAATAACCTTTTGTGTTGTTTTTGGATGGTTCGTCGGTTGCTTATTGTCGATGGGGATACTCGGCCACCACGAGTGATCTGTTTTGGCGAATGGAGTCATGTACATGTTAGATTCGTGTGTGTACCTTAATGCATGTTCTGACCATTCAGTGACTGCATTGTACATTCTCATCCATGGAACTCCCAAGCATATTGATTCTCTGATTTCTCCGTCTTTCATTACGTAAAATTGATGAGGACAACTATTTCCATCAAGATTGATTGGTAAGTTTAGTATCCCCAATGTTGGCATTGTTGCACCGTTTGTTGCTTGTAGATCACGTGTGGATTGCACGAGGTGTCTATCTGTAAGCATCCTGTAAGTGGAGAAGTTGACCGCATTGACTCTTGCTCCTGTGTCAATCAATGCTCGCTGATATCTTCCACGCGGGAGTCTGACATTGATGTGAACATCAATTCCTGTTTCCCATTGCTCATTAGTTTGAATTATAGACAAAGGAATTTGAACCGTGTCTGTTGGTGGAGGAAGTCTTTGTTGTTGTAAGTTTTGTTTTCTTTTTAAAATCCTGACTTTGGCTTCCTCCTGCGCTTGAGCTTTGTTTCCTTTGCTTTGTTCTTGTAAGTTTTGTTTTCTTTTTAAAATCCTGACTTTGGCTTCCTCCTGCGCTTGAGCTTTGTTTCCTTTGCTTTGTTGTTGTAAGTTTTGTTTTCTTTTTAAAATCCTGACTTTGGCTTCCTCCTGCGCTTGAGCTTTGTTTCCTTTGCTTTGTTCTTGTGCTCCTTCGCAGCGTGTATTTTGGCAAGCATCTCTGTGGTTAGTGGTATGTTGTATTTCTTTAGTCTGCAACCACTAATCCAGTTAGGCATTTCCTCTCCTTCTAATGTCGCATGTTTGATGGCACCTCTAGATGATATATCATGAATCACATAGGGTCCATTTCCTCGCTTCTTGAGTTTCTGGGAATATTGTCTCAGGGTATACATTAAGACGTAATCCCGAGTAGCAAATTCCTTGCTGATAACATGTTGATCAAAAAATGATTTCATGTTTCGTTTTTGCACGTAGATTGATGCAACGGCTCTCAATCTAGTTTCATCCAGTTTTTACAGGACATCTACCTGATTGGATAATTCATGGCCCATCTATTCTAATTGTTTAGCGACTCCAAGCGTGGGAATAAGGAATTCAAGTGGCAAAATCGCTTGAATTCCATAAACCATGTTGAACGGAGTCGTTCCGATTCATGTTTTGTAAGCTACTCTATATGCCCATAAAGCTGAATGCAGCTTTTGATCCCAGACAGCTCTCGATTCGCCGACAATTTTGGTGAAAATTGTCACCAAAACTTTATTCGTATTTTCTGCTTGGCCGTTCTCTTGTGGGTGATAGGGGACGGACTTCTTGTGAATTACCATGAATTCATCCAATAGGAATTCGATCACCTCATTGATGAAGTTAGTGCCTCTATCGCTCACGAGCTCAATTGATAAGTTATATCTGGTGAAAATGTTCTCATACAAAAACTGTGCTGTCGTTTTTGCATCATTTTTGGCTATTGCTTTAGCTTCCACCCATTTTGTTAGATAATTTGTTGCCACAATAATGTATTGAGCGTGCGTTTTATATCCCAAGGCGCTATCGGTCCTACAAAATCTATTCCCAATTTCGCAAACGCTCTTGCCCCCATCATTGGCCTTAAGGGCATGTCATCTTGCGCTCTCGGAATTTTTGTTTTCTGGCAATCGTCACATCATTTCACGAACTCTTCAGCGTCCATGAATAGTGTCGGCCACCATATGCCTACAATAAGAATTGCTTTGGCCGTTTTGTCAGGCAGCTGAGAAATGTCCACCAGCTTGTCTGCCGTCTGCTTGCTCTAATATAGGAATGTATTCCTCTTCAATCGCGCACATTCTCAATTGATTGTCTTTTCCCCTCTTGTAAAGAGTGTCCTCAATCAGTACATAGTTTCCTGCCTCTTTCATGATCGTTTTGATTCGTGATCTACTCATCCCCTCAGGCAGTATCCTGGTGGTGAGGTATCCAACAATATAGTTACTCCATCAAGGTGCTACAGATAATCTGTATAGAGTCGCGTGCTCTATTGGCTTTTGAAGCGTGCATTTAGCGCAAGATTTGACATGCATATGAACGCTATGTCGCATTTTTCGCCAATACACACCCATTCTCATCAATCTCTGATACATCTGTGCATGCCCATTATGAATCCCCGTTGTTTGTACGTGAGCTTGGTTTAGGTACAATTCCCGTTCACTCGATTCAACACAAAGCCTAAGGATTTGATCCGATCCTTGTTTGTATGGCTTGTCCGCCAACATTACCAATGATCTGGATGCTACAATGGTAGATGGTTGTCTTGTCACATTCATTGACCCGATAGTCAGCAAAGGAATTACATCTTCGTTCCATCTTGGAACCATTTCTATGTTGAAAAGATATGCATCTGGCAAATCATCATCAACTCCTACAAGGTTTTCTCCATGCATCATTCTAGATAAATGATCCGCTCTTTGGTGTGTAGTTCCTTTCTTGACTACTACCGTGAAGTCAAACTCAAGCAGTATGATGAACCATCGAACAATTCTCCCCGTACTGCATGGTTTGTTTACTAAGTACAACAGTGCTTGGTGATCAAGAAAGAATACAAATTTATTGGAAAGTAAGTAGTGTCTAAACTTTTTTACCATGTGGACCATACCCAATCCCTCCCTCTCAGTTGTGTGTAATTCTTCTCTGCATTGTATAGTTGTCTACTGGAGTAACTTATTGGAAAATCCATGTTGTTCTCTCCAGGTTGTGCAAGTATCCATCCTATTGCATACGCTGATGCATCTACGTGGATGTGAAAGATCTTCTCCTAATCTGGAGCCTTCAAAATTGGAGCGGAAATTAATCTCTACTTCAACGTTTGAAAAGCTTCCTCGCACTCCTCTGTCCACTCAAATTTAGTTATCAGTGCGTAAAGTGGTTTTGCAATTATAGCATATGAGTAGATAAATCTGCGATAATATCACAATGGCCCATAAATGCCTGTACCTCTTTCACCTTTATTGGTTCTGGTAGATCAACAATGACGCTGATCTTCTCCATGTCTGTCGAAATACGGTTTCTGGACACTATATGTCCCAATATTTTGCCCTGTCTTACCATGAAGACACCTTTCTCCGGATTTAGGCAAATCCGATACAGTCTGCATTTTTCGAACACCTTGGTCAAGTGCTCTATATGCTCCAATCTTATAAGGGAGTTAACACACAGGTCATCCATGTAAATTTCTAAGAACTGTTTTAGATATTCTTTAAAAGCATGACCCATCAGCCTTTGAAATGTGGCTGGTACATTTGTTAAACCAAAAGCCATTACCCAGAATGCAAAAATACCCCATTCAGTTGCGAAAGCCGCTTTGTGATGATCCTCTAGCTTTATTGCAAGTTGGTTGTAATCCGAAAATCCATCTAAGAAGCTATAAGCCTCTTTGCCTGCCACCCTTTCTATTACATGATCAGTAATGGGTAGGGGATAGTTGTCTCGAATTGTAGCAGTGTTTACTTTCTTGAGATTGATGCACACTCTTAATTTTCCATTTTTCTTTGGGACCACCACAATCGGTGAAACCCAATCGGTGTGCTCAATTTCGTAAGTAAACTCTGCCTCCTTAAGTTTATCTATCTCCTCCTTGATCTTTTTCGCAAACGTTTCATTGTAAGTATAGGGACGTTGTCTGTTGGGTTTGGCGTCATTCTTAAGGGGTATTGTGTGTTGACAGATACTTGGATCCACACCCTTAAGATCTTTGTATGACCATGCAAACACATCTCTATATTGTTTAAGAGTATCTACCAAAAGCTTTTTCTCTTCTTCAGTAAGATCCGTGGCAATATATGCAGGTTTTGGATCTTCTCCTGGTTTTGCTAGATTTATTCGTTTGGATTTCTCAGGACCGTCATACGATGTACCCGGTTCCTTCAGTTCTCTCATTGGTTGTTGCACTATGCTTTTCCTATCTTGTATGGTATATTTCTTATAATGGGACGGTGCATCCATCTTGTCAGAATTGGTGTCCTCATTTGTTTCAAAGTCAGTCGTCCATATGTCTTTGAGGGTTCGCTTGAGCTTATTGTACTCTGTTTTCCTCTCTATTTTGGTCATTCCAAACTTTGTTTTCCCTCCTTTCTGCGACTTAGTCGTTTGCTTCTCGTGTCTGTTCTTCTTGTTGTTTTTCCGCTGTTTAGTTTTGATAAACCGACCAGTGACCTCGTCTTTGACACAACCCTCAGCTTTGACAAGCTTTAGATATCCCGTTCTGTCATTGACAAGAGGCATCAGATTATGCTTATTCGCCCTTGATTTTCTAGTTCTTTTGGATTTATACCGCTCCTGTCAACTAGGTTTTTGGTTATGAAACTCGTAAAACCTGTCCTGTCTCAACCTGTATTTCCTATTCATCTCTGATACTCTTGATCTTTCATCATCAGCCTCTATCAGTTGGATTTCATCGTCCAGCGATGGAAGGTCACAGCATAGTGAATCCGTGAATTCTTCCTCTGTTCGATTCCTATCGTTCACTACAGATATCTCATCAATGATTCTTTTACACTCGGTCTCATGTGATAGTCCTTCTTGTTCCTCGCTCTCCGATTCTGATTCCAGGATGACACTAGCCATTTGCAACGTTACTAGGTCGTATCCTTCTTCGTCACAAAATTTCATAGGTGTGCATTCGTTAACACATACGTCCAAGGTTGACAATATTTGAGTCCACCCGAATGGCTCAAATAAATGTTCCGGGAAAGGTTCTGGGAAATAAGCTTCGTCTTCTACGAATCTTTCCAAAACGCATTCCTCCTTGATTATCTCTCCACAATCAGATGCTCCACACATCCAGACATGCGCTTTCGTTTGCATCCATGCAGGTATTTCTTTTTCATTTACAGTGGTTGAATTAAATTCTTGCACTGGTGTTTTTGCAATGTCTCTATAGCTGTGATCCTTCATGTTGATCTTCGTTATTAGCTCTTCGTGCCTTAGGTAGATTTGGTCGTAACCCCAATCTTGTATCATTTTGAGTTGACGCATAAAAGGTCGTCCCAAAATAATGTCAAAGTTGGTCGTTTTCCCGAAATCCACCACAGCAAATGTGTGCTCATAGTTAATTCCACACAAAGTTACAACTATTTGGTCCAGGATTCCCAATGGTCTCTCTACATACCCATCCATGAGTTGCAGTTTCATTCTCGTTTTCCTGAGAGCTGGTCGGCCCCACTTCTCCCATATTTGCTTGGTAGCAATCGCCACTCCCACTACACTGTCTAGGATAGCTATCGTTTTTATATCCTGATATTCCACAGGTAGGGTTGTATTCCCCTCCTCGCCTTCACAGTAATCTCCGACCTTGTTTATGGGCACTGGTTGGGCTTTGGGTTGACTTTTCCGTTTTTTTTCTTCTCCTGTAGGGTTTGTCGGAAGAGGAATCTTTACTCCCTTGTGCTCCAAATGTTTCCCCATGTCTTCCCATAAGTGTGGTATGACTCTCAAGAGTTTGGACAGCGTGATTGTGCATGTTATAGGTGTCAACAGCATTTCTTGAAGACTTTTTGAGTCAACCATATGTGGAATAGTTCTCGTTTGGGATGGAACTCATCTTATCTCCGATTGTGCCTCATGTTCACTTATAAATGAAGGCAGGGTTTTCAAGGATTGGGCTTTGCTTTCCACCGAAATCTCCGTTCCCGCATCCCCATACAGCGATTGTATATCGGCTGGATAAAATCCGTTATCCAGGTTAATCTCAGGAATTGGAGCAGACTGTAACGTCGCGCTTCCATTCTTTCTGTTTCTAATGGTTTCCCATAAGTGTTGTGGCCATCGTTCTTCAACTTCTCGAATTGGCATCATCGTCATTGACTTAGCGTCATCAGTCGTGTTCGGCACCATTCGATGATCCAGTGGAAATATTGTTTCAGGCCTGGGTTCGTTTACTTGTTTTGGTTCATCATTTTTTAGTTTTTCTCGTTCTTTGTGAATCAACACTTCTAGTTCTGTGGTTCTAACCATCTTCGGTTCCATCAATGCCTGGGCTGTTTCAATGAGGTGTTTACACATTTCCAAACGCTTCGTTTCCACTTCTGGTTGAGGATACGTTAACCATCTTTGCTCTAAAGCTTGGTTTGTTTTTAGCCTTGCTTCGTACGCTTGTAATAGAGAATCTAACGGCTCTAGCACTTTGTCAACCAACATTGATCCCCCTGAGGACGCTTTCCTCGGCTTGTTGTTATCCTCAGTAGTTCTACTCTCTCTTTCTTGTTTGAGTTGCTCCTTCGTTTCATGCAATTCGTTTTGCATGGCAATTTGGTTGTTCAATCTCTTTGTTTTCATCCTGTCTCGTTTCGCCTTCCAGGATTTTCGTTGGGTTCTCACGGATAAGCTCTCATTTTCTGTGGGTATCGGCAACTCGACCTTTTCCTCCATGGCCTCGTTTTTCCTTAAGTCCTCGGCTTGGTCTCTGGTTATCGCATTGATTTGGATCATGGGATCAGTTTCTGATCCGTTGCTTACACCTGGTATCACCCCCACAATATCCATAGTCACTTTTCCCTTGTTGTCCGGATTTTTTGGGCAATCTGGCAATATGTGATTCACACCACATCCATCACAAAACCCAAAAATTTTCACTCTTTCGCCTTTGAAAGGACAATTACGCTCCCAATGATCCGTACTTCCACAGCTATAGCACTGTCCAATTGGTGTTTGATTTTGAGAAGGTGGTCCCATTGGTTGTCCTGCTCTATTAGGATATCCTCTTGGTTTGTAATTCTGGTTCGCAATGAACATTAACGTTCTTTCTTCTACCAAATATTGATCTCTCGAAGGTTGTGCTACATACATTGGTGGTGCCATACCTTCGCTATTTCTCCATGATTGATATGCTTCGTCTACGTACATTTGTGATTTAGGTTCTATTGCGTAAGGCTCATTCGGTTCCTTGAAGTGTACTATTTGTTCCTGGTGATGTTTCACAAGGTTGAGCATACCTAATCATGGTCCTATTCTCCCGTGGTAATGGAGGTTGTTGACCCAACACAGGTTGAGGTCTGTCTGCTACTGCTACCGGATTCATATATTGGTCCAACTTGATATCTTGGAGGAGGTGGTTGGGATGGTTTTGCTGGAGGCCCATATGGTCTTTCCCTCACATAGTTTTTGTTATAAAAACACTCTTCCGTGCTATGATTCGTCCATTTTTGTTCTATGGCGCACCATTTCAGTACTCGTCCATTCGCACCTAATGCTTTCGGCTGTTGTCAGCACCACGGTGTCGGATGATCCCCCCCCACATGTGTCACACTTCCTCGTCTGAGACTGTCTCATCACCGGATTTGATCTCATATGTTGCTGCATTCTCTTTGTTACCTCCTCTATCAATTGATCAGTTGTCAGCATCAAGGTTGCCTGGGCATCTTTCTTGGTAGAGGGTTCGCTTTTAATCGAAGAAGAGCCACTGGTTACTGAATCAGTATCCTCTGACACTTCCCCATATGCTTTGCAGTTGTCGACAAGATATAACGCTTCCCTTGTAACTTGTTGGAATGTGCTACAGGCCTTTAAGTGAAGGTTCTTTTTCAAGGTTTCGTTCCTAAGACCTTCAACGAAGAGCACAGACAATCTCTCGTCCTGCGGTAATTCCCTCCTCGGGCATCTCTCAATGTATTGCTTGAATCTCAAGGTTGTTTACTTCCCTTTTTCATTCTCCCTTTGTTTAAAAGAGTATATCTGCGATACAGTATTATGCTTTATACCCCGTTTTGAGAATTCTTCCGCGAACTCACGCAATACATGTTCAATATTCGGACAAGTTTCAAGGTTTAAAGGTTGAAACCAGGTTAAGGCCGTCCCCTCCAAGGTTAGCCCGAATCCCTCGTATTGAGTGTGAAAATCAGTGATTTGTTCCGCTCTTAAGACTTGCTTGAAGAGCGATACATGGGTATATGGATCCCCCGGTCCGCTATACTTCTTTGGCATGCACTTTGCTACTTGGGATGGCCTGATCCGTTTATGGTCTGCGGTCAATCTCGTTGCTCCCATGTCTCGACTGAATCGTTCTCGTGCATCGGGGAGGTCGTAGGTTGCTCTCGTTGGCTCCCCCGTCCCAAATCTATTACTAGGAGGCAAATGTGATGGGGTGGCTGCAATTGTCGAACCTACAGCCGTATGTGTAGAGATAGGAACTGCACTACCTCGATTCATAGCCATTGATTCTCTGGAATGTAATGTTCCCATGGGGCTTGGCATCGAATAATGGGATCGACTGAAAGAATCAGCTACATGAGTCCTCCCTCCGCCTGTGGTCAACGGTTCTGGCACGACAGTTGTAGGGGTTGGTCTTAGTGGGCTTGGAGTGACATAGTACTGGTGAAGTGGTCCGCCAAAGTACGTATATCCTTCCAATTCTTTTTTATCGATGGCTGCATATCGTCTCCCATACTTGTCATATGCTGCAATTTTTGTTTCCGCTCCCTCTGTGTAGGTGAAGACATAAAGTCTTTTCCGCTCAGTCATCTCCCCGACGTAGGGTTCCTCACATCTATAATAGAGATCTTGCTCTCCATTATTATACTTGTATAACCCCAAGTAGACATTATCCGTGTTGATTCTCAACGTTTCGTTTTCTCGCCTTAATCTCGCATTAGGTAAGCTCGTTGTTGGTGCCTTTTCCTCATGTTCCTTTATTTTGGCTTTTGTGCCCATCAATCCCCACTTGTCTACAATGTTAGGATTCAGGACTACCAAATAATGATACCCTTGTCATCTAGGTACCTGTCTCCGCTATAGCTCACACAGGCACTAAGTCCCTGAACTCACTTGGTCTATCTTCTATTTTCACACAGTAACGGTCCATACCATCTTTGTATATCTTGGCACCTTGCTTGTTGTCATATTGATACTTGATGAACAATAGCTTTAGTGTGGCCGAGGGGTCCGATGGTTCTGCGGCCATGTTTTCTCTCCCGTTTAGTTTTATTTGTCCCAAGTGTTCTGTGAAATACTCGAAGGATCTCTCTGAAGAAGTGTCGGAGATGACTTCTTCAAGGATCGGCTCTAACGGTCGCACTATCCCTTGGTTTACACTCTCTTCCGTCGATGCAACACTCGTTTGATCCGCTAAATTTAGGTGTATGGTGTTGATTTGTTTTCCCGATCTCAAAAACATGAAGAAAGTGGGATTTACTGACTGAATCTAAACCTCTTACCTGGAGATGGAAAGATCTCCCAATTCCTGTGACTGCATGGGTTGTTACTTGATCGGTCTCTGCAAATGAATACACTGGATGGCTATGAGATCATTGTATCATTCCAACCGTCAGCAGATTCAACACTTCAAAATGATCTCAACACAATTTTGCTTGCAGATTATTGACAGTATGTCCAATTTGAGTTTTGAAAACTCCTGGTATCTTGTATAACCTAGTTCTATGAGCAGGTCAAAAATGAGCTGGATCTGGGCCAGAGGTACACCAATTGCGATCGTACTTCTAAGACCAAATCAGATGAAACTTCACCAGTTTGTTCACTAGGCTATTTTAAGACCACCTGCCAGACACTTTTGTATTTGGACTCAAAAAAGTCAAGTTTTTACCATTTCTTGGTCATAAGTACCTGTTCTCCCAAATTTATCAGTTTGACTAGATTTTGATGTTTGATTTGGGATTTGAGAGATACTTGGGGTTGTCCTGTGTACAGGCTATCCCTCTGTATGGTTCCTTCCCAGTTTTGATGTGTTTTGGTCTACTAAAAGTCAATTTCTAAGTCAATTTAGCAATTTTTTACTTGGATCTGTGTTCCGATGGTTTGACAGGTGTTTTGAGGTTTCTGGCTCTAGGTCCTTTAGACTTTTATGTTTGTATACACCTGGGGATTCCACAAATGAAATCTGGTCCAATTCTGGCACTTAGGCACACCGATCGCGATCGTACTTCTGAGCCCAAATCAGACCAAATTTGGCATGCTTGTAGACACTGATGTTTTAAAGCTATCCCCAAAGTCTTTTTACATTTGGATCACCAAAAGTCAAGAATTTGCAGTTTCTGAATCTGTCAGGCTAGTTTTACACAAGTGGCATGATTTTCTTGGTTTTTGATGTTTTTGGGTGTGGTTGCTTTAGACAAGTTATTTAGAATCTTATTAGGAAGGCACATGTCAAATCTTGTCCGACTCTGACACTGAGGTACACCGATCGCGATCGTAGTACCTAGGCCAAATCTGATGAAATTTTGACTGCTCCCTCTGACAAGTGTTTCCTAGTGTTTTGTGCTACCACTTTGTGATTTGAATCAATATCAATCTTGTTTGGTCAGATTTTCAAAATTTCAGAGTCTTATGGCTTTTTTGGCCAAAGTTATGGTTTTCTGGTTTCTCGGCTCTGACTTTTGCCCCAAGTCTGACTGGAATGCGATTTACTTATCCTACTCCTAAGTACAGAAATGGAAAAACATATGAAAATGAATCAAACAAAATAAACACGACGGATTTCGGGTGAGATTTCAGTACTCAATCGAATTAGAGAAATTGAAGAGAAAAAATGATTTAACACATTCACTCACAGCTCCCTAAATCTCCTAAGAGAGGATCTAGCCGGTCCACTGGCTCTAGACTCCACTAAGCTCTAAACCCTTGTCTAGCAGCCTAACTGAGGTGTAAAATGGATTTGTGGATTGATCTTTTTTAAGGAGTCTAACTGTGCACTCGGTCACTCATCACCTAAGGTGCATTCCCCAACAATGGCGCCAATGTTTGCGGGTCGCCGCGACGGACGTCCATAGCATAGCTCTCAAGCATCAACATATTTATCAATACAGGGGAAGCGACTCGGATGAGGCATGGAAACTCACTAGGGTGTCAATTCTAATGAAGTGAACTCGAAGAGATGCAACTTACTAATTCCACAAGTAAATCAAACGCATTACCGCCAAGTAATCTGCCTATGTCCTCCTACACCGTTCTTCAGTCATCACGCTCGTTTACCATGCAAATCATGTCGGAATCGCACGAAACTTGAAGGGGAGCTACAAGGGGTTATCAGGAACATATCCTATCACTGTCACAGCATTCTGGAGAGGTACAATGATCGCGTTCGTTCATCCCAAAGTCATAAAAAACAGCAAACAAATGATCCTAATGGGTCGTTTTAGGGTCCCTAAAGCCCTTCCTCGGGTCAAAACAACATAAAACACGCATATAGACACTCAAAACAACGATTTAAGGCCTCAAACTCATAGTTGAAACCCTACACCGAATCTTGATTGATTACACTTGAATGAAAGAGCAAGAGGAGAGGAACACAATGCAATACTCAAATCTGAATTTGGATTACCATAGCTGCAATGGCGAAGATTACAAGTTCGAACAAGAAGGAGCTCTCAAACGTACGCTGTTTTCTCAGTTTCCATTGAAATTAAAAAGATCCCACCCAAACTTACAAAAATTGACCTTTATAGATTAGGTCTTTACAAAATGGCTTGTCCGGCCATAAGCTCCCAAACCTCTAACTGGCTCTCTAATATACAATTGCTCTCATAAGAATAATCATACATCCTTTGACAATTTCCCGGCTTAGAGATGCTTCTTTACAAAATAATTTTACAATGGTTTCTCAGAAAAATATGGTCCTTCTGGCCATGGCCGCTTGTTGCTTCGTTCGCCAAACAGTCCTTAAGTTGCTTCAAAAGTTGACCTTCTTCTACTCCCTTTGCCTTCTTTGACTTCCCTTTTTTTTGCTTACTAGAGTATGGTGAATAATGCTTCCTCTTCTTCTTCTTCTCATCCTTTGAATCTGAGTCTGATTCAAAATCCTCTTTTGTATCCAGTTTTGACTCTAAACTACTATCTGAATCTGAAGAATAACTCTCCTTCTCCTTTCTCCTAGTTAGCCCAAGCCTCTTTATCACTCTTGTTGCAGCTGTAATCAATGTCTGCAACCCATTGGCCAAATCAACATTAGCCACTGCCTTGATATATGATCTTAGACCCTTGAGGAAAAACCTTTCCAAGGTTTCCACTTCTGGTCTATCTGGTCCTTGCAACCTTACTATCGTCACCCTAAATTGTTGAGCAATATCCTCCACCAACATATTCCCTTGTTTTACTTTCTTTAATTTTTTCAAAACATCATTGGGTGTCTTTTGCTCTCTGAATCTAGCTAAGAAGGCGGAAATTAATGTATCAAGGTTAGCAAAGTGACTTGCCCTATACTGGCTAGCTATACCATTTTGTAGCCTTTCCTTCCAATGTTGCAGCAAATTGTAATAACTTAACCGCATCCCCATACATCCCATAATATCCACTAGCCACCCGTCTGGTCTAGAACTGAGCCACATGGTAGTTAGGGTCCTCCTTGGGCTTTCCTTTCAACTTTGCTGCCTTAACCACTGGATTGACTGGTTGGACTACTAGGTTTGGGCTACCTAACATAACTGCTGGTCTTCTCTGCCTTACCCCAATGAACTAAATTGCAACTTCTTTATAGCTCTTAGAGAAAATAATGTATCCAAAATTGCGTCAGAGGACAAAGGACTTACAACATGCTGATTTTGATAGGATGTTGATGGTTGCTCCTCTGCTGCAGGTGGCACCCCTTGTTCCTCATTTTGAATTTTCTCTTCAATATTCTCTATTTTCTCTTCTATTAAAATTGAATCCTCATAATCAAAATTTGAACTGGAAAATTTTGCAACCTCATCATACTAAAATGGATCATGTTGTACATGCCCTTCATGAAGAGGAATGGGTGTTGCACTAGTACTTGCTTCTTGAGCAAAGCGACTCTTTTGCCCAGTGAAATACACCCTGGAAACTCTTCTCGATTCATTGCTTTTGGATATGCATACAACAATGCATCACTCACATTATCTATTTCTACAATCCCGACTTCTAGATTGGATCATGCATGATCGCCAATGTGTGTCTTGGAACAAATGCTAGATACATACACATGGAATTTAATAACTACCCCACATAGTGTCAGTATATACAATCATGCTAAATTCAGATTCTCTGAATCTACATAGACAACAATACAACTTCTCCCCCATACTTGAATGATAAGAACACTCTCATGAATGCACAAAATACGCACAACACTCATAATGCACAGAGATGGTGGCAATCAACATTTGTATTGTAGTTTCAAGAATTTAGTTACATCAATTACATACTATTCAGGAGAAGTACTCTTTATATAGATTTTTAAATGTTAGTGTGCCTTCTCACATCTCCAATTACCCTAAGGTTTACTAAGGCTTACAATATACTCCTTCTACATACATACATACATACATATATATATATATATACACACACACACACACACACACACACACACACACACACACACACACACACACACACACACATAGATAGATAGAGAGAGAGTTTGGGGGAGGGGAGATAGACAAATAGGGTGAGAAAGGAGAAAAGGCGAAAGGAAAGGGAGGAAAGAGAAATCAAGAGAGGTAGTGTGAGAGGTTGAGAGAGAGAGAGAGAGAGAGAGAGAGAGAGAGAGAGAATACCTACTAAGAAAATTAGGTGCAAAGATGGAGATGGATAGATAGAGACGGTGCTACCTATGATAGGTATATATATATATATATATAGAGAGAGAGAGAGAGAGAGAGAGAGAGAGAGAGAGAGAGAGAGAGAGAGAGAAAGAGAGAGATAGATAGATACAGAGAGAGAGAGAGGAGAGCAAAGGAAAAAGAAGTCATGGGATATTGGGTGAGAGATAGAGAGAGAGAGAAAGAGGAGGGAGGTTTGAGGTTGGTGGTGCAATGTGGAGGAGCAGTAGGGTTGGGTTGGCTCAAAAAAGTGCCACTTGCCACCGGTGGTAGAGGCGGCAATGGGCGGCATCTCGTGGTAGTGAGCGGCAGGGGTGGAGGAGGCAAAAAATCTCACTCTAAAGCTCGCTTGACTAATCTCTCTTATTATCCTCCCCCCTAAGAGATTGCACAAATGGAAAGGATGAAATCTCCCATTATGTGGATTAAAGACATTCAAGTCCAAAAATCTCCAAGCAGACCTAAGAATTGTCTTTTGGGTGATAAAAACCACATAGCAAGGATCAAGGAGCTATGAGAGACCTGTGTGCCAAGTTTTTGTACATTTTCACACTAGGGTATTGTAAGGTTTCCAGTTTCTGAAACCTTAGAGATTGTACAAAGACTGTTCAAATTAACTTGGCTATTGAGAAAACACTGTAGAATGATCCAACTATGGCTTATATTGGTATTTTTGGAACCGTAACTAGAGCTTTACTATGGTTAGAATTTTTCATAATCAAATTCCGTTAAAATCTGGAAAAGTTACAGGCTTTGAAAGGTCACACTAGGAATTTAATTAGCTAAGTAAAATTGGATATTTCAGTAATTATCATTGCTAAAGAATTTTTTATCCTAAGGTTTGAGAAATTGCAGATATTTCTAATTTTAATAGAGGTCATGGCTCGGTTTGGGTGTTTGTGGATCTTTCACGTTAATCACGATGGTTATTCAGCCAACTGTTGATTTCTCAGCAATGTGGTACGATATTGTGATCCCCGTTTACTAGCCATCTAGAACGATTGGCTGTAAACCGTGGGGGAAATACACTTCAGTACTGTCACTTGTCCAAGGGGATATGCAGATTACAAAGGGTAATCTTGTACTAAAGGATATGCAAGTGCGTACGTTAGCACCACATGATCCAATTAGTAAGAATTTATCGCTCTACTTGGAGTTTGCTTACCATCAGTTTAAGCATGTTTGCGATTAGGTGTAGTCTCTTCATGTTTAAATCAAGTTTCAACCTTGAACGCGTCACATTATCGTTATCTGCTAGTTGAGCAGTTTCTACAAAGAGTCTTACCAAGGGGTTTGACTACATAGATTCTAATCCAAGGGCTTGGATTGCAAAGGCAACACCCAGGGTTCCCAGTGCAATACTGTTTGTTTTTTCAGGTAAGGGGACGTGCTCCTCTCCATTTGAATACAGGTAAGGGGACGTGCTCCTCTCCATTTGAATACAGGTAAGTGTACATTACGTTCAAATCTTCAGGTACGCATCTATTGATTTGGTGTTATTTCATTTTTAGTATGCTTTGCTTGGTTTTTCAAGACGTCTAAGTATGCTTGAATGTTACAGATCCATGCCAAGGGCATGTCGGCACAAAGTATTTTGGGCCAACTGTCCAATCTATCTTTCGGTCCTATGTTGTTTTAACGAACCTACTTGTAGGGTTCAATTTGGCACATGTTGTCACATGGGATACAACATGGTCTAGGAAATCAAGGAGTTCGGTTTAGCCAGTGTGGAGCAAGATAATGAGGGTCCCTCTCACTCTTGTTGCGGAGTGTTTTGCAGTTCCTCCACACACAAGTACATCTAGTACTTGATGGATGTCGCTTTTTCGGCCATCCTTCTTTGAGACATATTCCACATGTGGTGAATATGACTCTCTGGGACTGACACTGGTGCCTAATTCTTAATGATGTGTCACGATGAAGTCCCTACGTGTTGGTCGCATCCGTTTATTAGACCATTTGGAGCACACCGTATCAGGAACAATTTCAATGGACAGAAATTGTCGAGTACTCAGTACAGATTTGTTGCAATGACAAGTGCTGTGAAACCACCTTAACGGAGGATCGTTTCTACATATAGCCAAGTATGCTACGTTACTGAGACTGTCTCATGGTTGGTACCTAGGTGTGACTGATCTTCCACAGTCTGTTATGGTCCAACTCTTGTTGAAAGGCTTTCACTTACGTACCATGAAAAGTCTCGTCATGGAATTGCGGTTTGGATAAATTTGTGTTAAATGCATGCACACTCGGTGTTATGGACCCTAGTGTTTAACACTAATTTATTTGGAGCGGCATGCCAATTCATGGACTTTTATTCTCTCTGCACCTTTTTGCACTACATATGCAATCTCTCGTGCAGATTTATTATGAGTTTACACCCTGCCATACAAGGCACTGGCTCAGGATGGGTGTCTATGGGTTGGATGGTCTAAACTCTAGGAGCTTACTCCATTCCACCCGCTTTCAACCTAGTTGGTTGTCTTCACTCCATATAAAATATATGGCTGGATACTCAATGATTGAGTCCTAGTTTCTCGACAGTCAGGGAAGACTGTCTATAAGTGGTTGGGGAACAACACCTCACTCTTACTGTTGCTATTCATCTCGTGTTGGATTGGCAACTTACAAATATTTCTTTTGCTAAAGGATCTGCTAAGAGCATACGTTAGCACAACGCATTTCTAAATAGATGATTTTCTCCTTATTCTAGAATTTTCATAAGTACGGTTTTTAACTTTGAACACCTGTTGTGGTGGGGTTGGAGATTGTTTTAATAGTTTCATACGTCAAGGACTTACCAAGTGTGCTGACAAAGTATGTTGGCAAGTAACCTTCATTAGGGATGACCATGTAGTTATTTGTGTTCCAAAATATTCAGAATTCTAACAAGAGGACACTCCCTATCTATGAACTTTTCAAGATACTCACGCGAGTAGGAAATCTAGCTCACAACTACATGGAAAGTTATGCCAAGGTTTCCTTGCATTATTCCAGTACCTTCAGAAGAACTGAAAACTGGTTATGCCTTTGGACAACTCCTAGTTGTGGTTACTCCTTTACAGTACTCAAGTGAGTTATAAATGGAGTTACCATTTAGACCCAAGTGGTTGCAAAAGGACAACAATGTTGAAAATCAAGATGTTGCTCTTGGTTTCATTGAACCTCCTCACTGCACCAGTTATGGGTCATACAGACAACTGGCTCACGTATGGATCGTCAATAAACAAAACATCAGTATCCTTATAAAGATATTACTACTTGTGTTTTCGAGGACAAAAACTCTTCCTTATTAAGGGGAGAGTAATGTCAGGACAAGGGTCCTACAGGGCAAGGCCAAACCTAAGGGGTTAGGGACCTAGGCCAAGGGCCTGGACTGGACCAATGTGGACTAGGGATCCGCCGCATAGGGCAAGAGCTAGGAACTAGGCCTATATAAAGGGCGGTAGGAGGGAGGATCCTATGTCTCAGTTCCCTAGGTCTTACAGTGGCAAAAGCAAGGCGTTTGCAAGAGAGGGAAGCATGGAAACAAGCACATGGAGGAAGTAGGGCACCCCTAGTTCCTAGACACCTTTCATGTTTCCCAGATCTCATTAGTGCAGAGTGGATTCATGAGAGAATGACCATGGCAAAAGCGCGCGGATAAGACATCACCTGCAAAGAATGGGAGTATGCACGAGGATGCGTACCAAAGGTAGAGTACTCATATACCTAGAACGTATTGTAACGCTATTTCTTGAAATTATCTTTAATATGTATTTGATAAATTAATATATTTTTCTATTTTGTAGTGCCTTTCCTTTAACTCTATGTGTTCAAACGGTTGTCACTTTTGTACGCGTCACATTGACGAGCGTAAAACCACCATGGATTGTGCCATCATGGGCAACTTTGACACAGACGGTGATGAAGCCATGTACTACAAAACTATTGAAAGGATACTAAAGGTTAATTTTAGAACCTTTCATACCTTCATCTTCGAGTGTAAGTGGTTTGGAAATGTGTCTAGATGACATGAGAATGGCCTCTACACGGTGGACTCTAGTGTGCATCACACAGGGAGGTAAGTTTTACCATGCAATTGTGAGCAGGTGAGTGAAATGTACCTCTTTTATTGTTATTTTCTTGTAGCGTTATTTATACCAATGTTACTCAATTTGAGCTTCTATTTTATAGGTCATTTATATCCCAACAATCCACCAACCAAAACTTTGGTCCATAATTCTCGTAACACCTCAGGAAGAACCATTTTTTCCACTAATGAAGTGGAGACTATCTTTGACCCTCTTCCACCTCCGACTTTGGATGAGGTGGAAACAGAGGAGAGGGAGGTTGATGAAACAAGTCCTGTGGCGGCAAGTCTTAGCGAGGATGATTGTCATGATGATGAAGATGATGAGATGGAGGATGACAAACTGAAGATGATGAAGGCAATGCATCCACAAACGACAATTCCATTTCTCTCTTTATTGATTTAGGAGCCATGGGCTTAGAATTTGATGATGCCTCATGTAGAGATCTTTTGGAAGATGATTTATAAACATTTTGCAGTTATGAAGTTTTTTGGTCGTGTAATCCATTCATCTCTCTCTCCCCCCTCTTCCTCTCTTTAGATTCGGGAATATGCTCAATTATGTTAATCAATTGACAATGATTATTTTAGTTGTAGCCAAGTGTAATCTTATATCCCCCCCTCCTCCTCCCCCCCCCCCCCCCCCCCCCCCCCTCTCTCTCTCTCTCTCTCTCTCTCTCTCTCTCTCTCTCTCTCTCTCTCTCTCTCTCTCTCTCTCTCTCTCTCTCTCTCTCTCTCTCTTCTTTTTTAAATTTGAAAATTTTATACAATATTCTTTAATTTTTATTGAGAGGAGGAAAACACCAAAATTTGAAGGAGGGGAGGGGGAAGGGGGTGGGTTAAGCCATAATTTGAAAGTTTAGGTGCTAAATTTGGCTACCGGATATAACAACGATAATTCACACGGTAATAACAAAGATAATAAATGCAATAATAATAGCGAAAATAGTCGCGGTAATATTTTAAACCAAAAAAAAAACCCCACCCTCCTCTCTCTCTTGTTTATCTACTTGAACTTGCACCTTCTCTCTACAAAACACGGTAAAACAGTGCGGTAAACACTTGGCTCTTTTCATAGTGGTTGTCAAGAAAAGCAGATTTGTTTAAACCCATTCAAATCTATTTTCTTGGTCTGGAAAGGAAAACTACTGGGACATGTAGTGTCCAAAAATGGTATAGAAATGGCCAATGACAAGATTTAGTGTGTCCAACAGGCCAAGGCGCCCCGCAATGCATCAGAACTAAGCTCTTTCTTGGGATATATCAATTTCTATAGACGATTTGTGTATCAATTTTCTTCCCAGGAATTACCTTTGTATGAGCTCACGAAGAAGAGCAGCAAGTTCAATTGGATTGTTGATTGTGTGAAGAGAGCTTTCAGAATTTGAAGAATTCCATTATTAGTAAGCCAGTACTTCGACAACCAAATGGGATGTCATTTTTCATGTAGATGCTTCAGGACTGGTGGTGGGAGCAATTTTAGCTTAACCAGAAGGAAGAACTGATTATCTAGTGTATTTTTCCAGTCAGAGATTGAGTCAGGCTGAACAAGGATATTCCACTACTGAAAGAGAAGCCTTAGGAATAGTTTTGAGAACTACTGAATTTTGACATTATTTGTTGGGCAAGCTATTTCTGTTTTATGTGGATCATCAC
Organism: Adiantum capillus-veneris; assembly: GCF_014529385.1. Taxonomy (NCBI): domain Eukaryota; kingdom Viridiplantae; phylum Streptophyta; class Polypodiopsida; order Polypodiales; family Pteridaceae; genus Adiantum; species Adiantum capillus-veneris. Next base: position 98,347,490 of record NC_140946.1, read on the forward strand.
GCATTATTATTTTTTATCAACAAAGTCATTATTCAAGGCCGATTGATAAGATGGATGATGTTCTTGATGAAATTTGAGTTTCGCATTTTTCATAAGCTCGGTAAAACCCATTGTGGTGTTGATTTCCTGTCGAGATGTATGGATGGCTACTTTGAGGCATCTTTGAGAGATGAGCCAGTGGATTCAAAACTATTTCAGATAACAACTAAAAAGAAACAATTGATCCAGAGTTATATGATGTATATTAGTTTCTTTCTAAGGGAGGATTCCTAGACAACTGGACACAGAATCAGAGGAAGGTTATGATTGTTAATAGTCTGAAGTTCACCATCATTGGCAGATCACTTTACAGACTGGGAGTCTGATGGGGTTCTTCGAAGATGTGTACCTATGGAAGGAAGGATGCAAGTTAGTTTAGAGGCACATGATGGGGATTTTGGAGGTCATTTCTCCACTGATATCACTTACAAGAAAATTTTGCAGGCTGGATTGTGGTGGCAAATTTTAAGAGATGATGATAAAAGCTTTTGTGAAACATGCCAGAGGATGGGCAGACCTACGGCAACAAATATGACTCCTCTAATTCCAGTCTAGCCACTGGGTGTATTTATAAAATGGGGTCTGGATTTCATGAGACCATTCAAGAAAATCACTCCAAGGAAGAATAGATAAATATATTGATGGCCACTGGTTATGTCACCAAATGGGTGGAAGTTGAGGCTCTTCCCAACAACACCGCAAAGTCCACTGTTGTATTCTTATGAAAATATTATATGCCATTATGGATGTCCTGTGGAGATTGTGTCTGAGCAGGGAACACACTTTATAAATGATACTCTAGACATTCTAATGGAAATGCTCTCAATAAAGCATCAAAAATCAACACCATATTATCCCAAATGCAATGAGCAAGCAGAGAGCAGTAACAAAACTATCAAGACCATTCTTGATAAGATTGTGTAGAAGGAGACACACCAGTGGGATCTAAAGCTCTAGACTGCTCTCTGGGAATATAGGACAGCCTATAAGGTCACCACTACTTTAACACCATTTAGAATGGTGTATGGAATTGAAGCTGTCGTGCCTATTGAATTTGTAATTCCCAGTCTCAGGTGTTGGGGTATAAAGCCCAATGTGGTCACCAAGGTAAGTGGGTGGGCCGTCAGGTATGTACACATATTCTTCTGTAAAAACCTAATAAGAACTCACTATGCTCTACACATTACAACAGAGCGACTTCACCATATCCTCGTGCTCTTCTTCTCGCACTCTCTCTCGCGTCGCATGTAACATTTAATGGCCTAATAACTTTTGTGTAGCGGAAATCAGCATGAACATAGTGGGCATTTCATTAGAATAGCTTCCTAATGAGAATTACAAGAGTGCTTGGGTGGAGAGAGCAACAAAAAGCATAACACCTAGTTAGATAGCATCGACAATACTTTCAAAAGAGAGAGCAATTAAGCTATTGACAACAGTTGAGGACCGGATTTGCATGGAGCCGGTCCCCCCTCCAAAAGGCTTTGTATTATGGTTTCTCCCATCAAGAGAGACATTGTACAATACAATTCTTTGTGTTCCTTCAAGACTAGCTAGTGCAATGAAGATGGAAGCTTCATACACCAAGCAAAACACTTAATCAAACACAACTTGAATTATCCTCGTTCTCAGACCCAAGACCTCACACACCTTCGAAGATGGTGAGAGCTAGCAGGGTATGAGAGTAGATTGAGAGGAAGAAGGAGTATCTTACGAGAAAGATGTACATCTCCTCACATAATCACTCATATTAGCATAGCTTAGCTTAGTAATTAGCTTGGTAGAGGAGATGAGCATGCATTGAAGCTTGGCTCTTGGTTGGATTTGCATCCACATGCCAAGAGAGTGTTGATGTAGGCTTCTATCTCACAAGCTTGGAGTAGGTGATGAGCTCTCCATTAAAGCTTGGGAGGAGATAGAGTATTCTTCCTTCACACATGGTCAAGTGTGAGTGTGTGTGTGTCAATGCCAAGCAAAAATCAGCCCTCTCTCTCTCTTGGGCGAGCCCTAGCTGCTAATTAGGTCTGGCTTTTGCCTCATTGGACCTCCCCAAGTCAAGCCAATAGGAATTAAACAGCATAAGTGATAGCCTTCTGACATGTGTCCCCCTTTCCCCTTTTGTGAGAGCTTTAGGTAATTAAATAATTAAACAAAACTCTCATTGGACCCCTTTGTCTCCTGGCCAATAGGAATCAGGCAAGCCATGAGGCTTCTGAATGCTCATTGGACCCTTTGGGAGACTGCCCAATAGTCTTCTAGGAGACTTAATTCTCATTGGTTTCTTTTATTAAATGTTTTTAAATTAATTAAACTACATTTACTCTAGCTTAATTCTCATTGGTCCACTTCAAGGGTCTTCCAATAGGAATTGGGCACACCTTGTGGGCATCTGGCCTAGGGAGCTGACATGTGTCCCTCATTCCCTTTGTGTAAAGGGAGCCTGTGTGTGTGTGTGTGGCTTTCTCTCTCATCCCCTACCTTTGGGGCTCGCCCCCTCCCATGTAGGGATGTGCAAAGACTTTTAGGGCACACACAAAGCATCCAATTTTCCCTAGGGTTGACCTTTGGACACAACCTTTGAATTTTGGAACCTTAGCATTTTGGAAGTCTTAATGGGCTGAACCTTAGGGTCTTTTTGGCCCATTGTTTCACATGTCTCTTTTGCAGATGGCCCCCCCTTTGGATCCCTATTTTCCCTCCTTTGGATCCCTACTGTGGCCGATCTGCTAGCTTAACCAATATTCTAGCTTTTTTTCTCCCTTGGCACTTCCCCACATTAAATGATCAGTTTAATATGAGAAAATCATTTAGGAGAATTAGTTATTGATGGCCCCCCCTTTGGATCCCTATTTTCCCTCCTTTGGATCCCTACTGTGGCCGATCTGCTAGCTTAACCAATATTCTAGCTTTTTTTCTCCCTTGGCACTTCCCCACATTAAATGATCAGTTTAATATGAGAAAATCATTTAGGAGAATTAGATATTGATTATTACGACAATACTGCACAAGCTATTTCGTCATTTTGTGCAGAGTTTCTGTCAGTGTCGTTTTCTGCATAACAGGTGCCTTACAGTCTTCTACGGTTTGTGCTATATAGCACGTGTTGTTCCCGCTCCATTTCTCCTATTTTCGGGCAGTTTTCACATCAGGTGCAGCATTTACCATGGCTGACAACAACAACACAGATGTGTTCAAGATGTTTGCTACTGAGGACAGGTTGGATGGGGACAACTACCCTATGTGGGCTTATATGATGCAACATGTTCTTGTGTCAAAGTGCGTTTGGAACATTGTGCAAGGCATTGATGTACGTCCTGGTTCTGAGGGGACGATGTTGAGGATGTTGCAGGTCTTGCTGCAAGGATTGCTGCTGTTAGAGTTGTTTTGCCTACGGCAAAACAAGATCATTGGGATGTTAAGGATGCGCGGGCTCATGCATTGATTGTGTTTTCTGTGAAGCTCACCATTGTTCCTCACATCCGTTCAGCAAAATCCACAAAACAGGCTTCCAAGATATTTTGGCTGGTCTTTATGCAAGTCGCAATGAGGCTAAAATTGCTTTGCTGCGTAAAGATCTGGAGTCGAAGATTATGCATGAGGAAGATGATATTGACACTTTCCTTGCTAGTGCCAAGGATATCAATGAGCAACTTATTTCTACAAGTGAAGTCATTTCAGATAGTTCCCTTGTGCAGACTGTTCTTGATGCCTTACCAGATTCCTACCAGACTTTTGCTAGTACTTGGAGACTGATGACCCAAGGAAATCCTGAAGTTGTCAAGTTTGATGCATTATGCATATTGCTGTTGCAAGAGTCACTTTCTAGAAAAAACAGGACTAGGCAGCGTGCAGTTGAACAGGCTTTTATTGCTTCTCAAAGAAAGGGTGGTAACAGTAATGCAGCCACTTCTTATGGTTCTGCTGTGAGTGGCAAAAATTCTATTCCTAATGCTTCTGCTGGCACCAATTCCTCTGGAAATTCTGGTGATAAGGGCAAAAAGAATATGCAATGCCATTATTGTAAAGCTAATGATCACTTGATCAAGCAGTGTCCTAAGTTGAAGGCAAAAGAGGCTAAGCAAAAAGAGGGTGGTTCCACTGTAAATGTTGGTTCGACTACAAATGCATCCATTGTTGAGTCTTCTATAAAAGGAGACTTTAATGCTGATGTTGATGCAGAATGGCCTTTTAGCACAGAGTGCACTTACAATCCTGTTGTCCATGATGCATGATTGTCAGTTGCTGTAGATTCACATGTGTGGTATTTCCACAGTGGTGCTACAAAGCACATTACCTCACATCGTGAATTGTTTACCTCTCTCGAGTATGTCCCTCATGGGAATTCAGTCACTTGCGCCAACAATGCCTCTTATACAGTTCAGGGAGTTGGAAAGATTGTGCTTACTGCTGCTAATGGCAGTTCTTTCACACTTGTTGATGCACTTTATGTCCCTGGGATCAAGAAGAATCTCTTGTCTGTATCTGCACTTGCTAGACTTGGACTTATAGTCAAATTTGTGAATGACAGATAAACAGTTCATGATCTCAGTTTTGGTGATGAAATTGTTACATCTGGCCTTTTGTGCCATGGGCTGTATAAGCTTACTTTGTATAACAAAGTGTAGAAAAAATTTTACAAATGTTGTTGCAGATTCAAGGGCTATTTCAGATGCAAAATTTTGGCATGCACGTTTTGGTCATCTGAATTTTGCCAGTTTGCTGCGTTTGTAGAAATCTGATATGGTTGCTTCTTTGCCGCCTCTTGAAGCACCTATCGAACATGTTTGTGAAGACTGTATTTTGAGCAAGATGCAGCGTTCTAAGTTTCCAAAGGATGGTTCAGTTCGGGCCACATGCAGGTTGCAACTTGTGCATAGTGATGTTTGTGGGCCCATGCAAACTCCGTCCTTGGGCAATTACCTGTACTTCATGACTTTCATTGATGATTACTCCAGGCATACATGGGTATTTCCTCTTAAAGCGAAGTCCGAAGTTTTTATGTGCTTCAAACAATTTCTGGCTATGGCTGGCTATGGCTGAAAATGTCTCGAAATGTACTATGGGCACCCTCCGTTCCAATCGAGGGGGGGAGTATATGTCTTATGAATTTAATGCATTTCTGGCTAGTCGTGGGATAAAACACCAATGTACAGTGCCTTATACACCTCAGCAAAATGGTGTTGTTGAGAGAAAAAATAGGTCACTGACAGAAATGGCACGATGTATGGTCAAAAGTCAAGCTTTGCCGCATTCTTTTTGGCTTGAGGCCATCATGTGTGCCACTTATGTACTTAACAAGTGTCCTACAAAAGCTTTGCAGTCTATTACTCCATATGAAGCATGGCATGATAGAAAGCCTTCTATTGAGCACATGAGTGTTTTTGGTTGTTTGGCATATGCTTTGGTGCCACAAGTGCGGCGCAGAAAATTGGATAATAAGGCTATCAAATGTATTTTTGTTGGTTATAGTGCTGAAAGCAAAGGTTACAGGTTGTATCATCCGCAAACAAAACGTATTCTGGTTTCTCGGGATGTAGTGTTTGTGGAAGATTTTGTTCAGCCCTTGTTGTCATGTACTAGAGACAGTAATGTAAGCTCATAGGACATTTATGACACTTTGTTGCCTCTTTTCAGTGGTGGAAATACGAATGTAAGTTCCAATAAGGCAAATGTACAGCCTATGGGGGTTTCTAGAAATGTTTTAGATCAGCCTATTATACTGATTTAGATGTACATGATGTACTTGATGAGGAAAGGGCTGACAATGAGCAGGCTAGAAGTATGTCAAAATGGCTAATTCACACTTTGTGTGACAGTAAATTGGATGCACCTTTGTCAAGTCGTACTCGTTCAGGCTCTTGCCATGCATCTTAAGCATCAGATTGTTATGCTTTGGCTGTGTCTAGCTTATATGATGTTGCGGAGCCTCTATCTTTTGATGAAGCACAGAATTCAGAAAATTGGATGGCTGCCATGCAATTAGAATATGATGTACTTGTAGAAAATGACACATGGACTTTATGTGATTTGCCTCCTGGAAAAAAGGCCATTGGTACGAAGTGGGTTTACAAGTTGAAACGCAAGCCGGATAGTGAGATTGATCGCCATAAGGCTCGACTTGTTGCAAAGGGTTATGCACAGCAAAAAGACATAGATTATGAAGAGACTTTTGCTCCCACTTGTTGTATGACTACTGTCCGTTTTCTATGTGCATTGGCAACTCATTTTGGTTGGGATGTACATCAATCAGACATTGTTACTGCTTTCTTGAATGGTGACATATTTGAGGAAGTATATGTAATGCAGCCTCGCGGTTTTGTCATAAACGGACAAGAGGACAAAGTGTGCAGATGTAAGAAGGCTTTGTATGGGCTGAAGAAATCTCCTCGTGCTTGGTATGAGAAATATGACACTCATTTGGTCAAACAAGGCTTTTGTAATAGTCCAACAGAAAGCACATTGTATGTAAAGTGTGAGGGTGATGTACTTCTCATTGTGGTTCTTTATGTCGATGATTTGCTGATCACTGGACCAAATGAGAGACATATTGCTGAATTTAAGGCTGATTTTAATTCTACTTTCAAGATGAAAGATTTGCGGCTGTTGCATCATTACTTGGGTATACAGTTTAAGCAGTGTGATGGTGGTATTGCCTTGTGTCAGAAAAGTTACATAGAGACATTGCTATGTAAGTTTGGACTTGAGGATTGCAAACCTATTGCCACTCCCATGGAAATAGGTTTGAAGTTGAGTCTACATGATGTTGGCGATCCTGTTGATGTCACTCTTTATCAAGCTATTGTTGGCTGCCTCATTTTTGTATGCAACACAAGGCCAGATATTCAGTTTGCAGTCTCACAGGTCAACAGATTTATGCATAGCCCAGGGTCTAAGCATTGGCAGGCTGTCAATAGGATTTTCCGCTACCTTAGTGGCACTTTACATCTTGGCTTGTTTTATCCCAAGGGGGGATCATTGCCGCCAGACTTACATGCTTTTTTGGACTCAGATTGGGTTGGTTGTTTTGACACACGAGTGTCCACAAGTGGTTTTTGTTTCATGCTTGGCAGTTCATGTATATCATGGTTGAGCAAGAAGCAACCTATTGTGGCCACTTCGAGTTGTGAGGCTGAGTACAGGGCAGTCTTCACAGCTACAGTTGAGTGTGTATGGCTCAGACGTTGGTGCAGCCAAAGTATGTTGACTCTAGAAGATGGCATGGACAGGTGTGCACAGGTAAGAAAAAGCATGGCAAAGGATTCAAGCAGCAAGAAACTTCACGGGATAGCGGGTAGCAGCGGAAGTGTATGCACGATGCGGCTTATAGGCCAAGGAAGACTACACAAGGGGCTAATTGGGGTAGCAGGTGAAAGAGATGCAAAGTGCAGCCTTGGGGTCCAGAAATGAAGAGCTTGGAGTGCTGAAGGAGCAGGTCCAAATGGCTCATCAAACCGAGCTACGGAGCCCAAGTATTGAAGGTTAAAGTTTTGGTGGTTTGCAGATTCTTGCCGGACAGGGCAGCTGGAGACAGGTGGTCCAAGTGGAACTTAAGGTACAGGTGTGTAGAGCTCAATTTATGGAGCCTACCCATCTTTTCGGATTGTGGATCGGAGCCATGGTTTGCAAAATATGGTCATTTGAAGTTTTTTCGGGGGCCGGGTATGAGCCCACTTGGCCACATTGGAGTACCTGCCATCTCGCGTCTTTTGAGTACCGACAAAGTTCTAGAGCAGAGTGTACACCATATGGAGCTGGCAGGAAGTGACTGCATGCCAAACGGAGTTCCGGGCGAGATGTTATGGCAGTCGAAAAACTGGGATTCTTTGCCCAAAATTGTTTGCAGATGATTTTTTCCATTGTTGAAAGCCGTGATTCGAGGACGTTGAGAAGTCAAAATGCAGTTATTACAGAGAGGGTGGTTGTAGCCAGCAAGATGGATTTTCGGTCGGGCTTTGTGGCTCAGCAACAGAAGGTGGGAGCACAGAATGGGAGCTGGACCAAGGAGGACCAAAAAGTTGGCATAAAATGGAATTTTTTTACAATTCTCTCATGAAAAAGGATGTTGTTGGAGGCAGCTCATGGGCAGATGCCACGTGGCCTGGCGGAGTTAACCCACATGCGGGCGCGGTGTGCCTGAGGCCGGGCTATAAAGGCTGGGGCGTGGCCCTCCAAAAGGCATCCAAGAGGAGTGAGGGGAGCTCCCCTCCCCCTAGCCATGGCGTCCGTGGGACGACGCTGCGAGCGGCGCTACAGTGGCGTCTGGCGGCGATTTTGGGCGCGAAGCCGGCGGTGCAAGGAGATGGTGGCGCCCACTGGCGGCCGCAGGGCAATTTTTGGTAATGACATGGCGGCCCCAGTTGGGGGTGGTCCCGCGGCCCTTGGGGCACCAAATTTTTTAGAGGAAAAGGGAGAGGGCAATAGCGATGTCGCTATTGCCTTCCCCCTCATGTAAGGGGTGAGCCCCACAGCAGAGAGTGAGAGAGAGAATCTGGAGGCATCCAAGTGGTATAAAGCAAAGCTAAAGCCGGCCAAGTTGAGGGCCAAGTGTACAAAGCCAAATGCAAGACCAAAAGGAGGGAGATCCGGTCGGCCAAGATGGAAGGACCAAAGCCCAATGTGAACACCATGTAAATGTTTCCAAAAGCAAACTAGGCCAAGTGTTAGCAATGCAATAAAATACTAAAAGAAGCTCTAGGTGAAGGCCACGGCAAGAGAAACTCACCCTTTTTTCTTTTTTTGGGCCTCTTAGAGGTACCCCTATAAAAGGTTGTTAATGAGAAAATTTAAGGGCTTTTTTTGCCTATGTGAGTAAGTGAAAGCTTGAAGCTTTTGTGATGCCAAGCTTGCCATTGAAGCTGCATACATTTGTTGTACTACTCTCTATGCAATAATACCAACCGTTTTGCCCAATCTCTGGTGTTGCTTCTCCCCAACCCCATCCTTCTCTCTCACTCTTGGTGTATTAACCATTATTTGCAGAGGGTTTGCCTGCAGCTTGAAGGTTGCTACCAAGAGGGCAGATTAGGGGTGTTTTGTGAGTCAGAACGGGTGAGTTAAGTAGTGTGGGTACAGTTGTGTTGTGGCTGTTCTTGTGCAAGGAGAGAGATAGTTTCTTTGTATGCTAAAGTGGAGATGTTAGTGCAAATTAGCCAGTTTGAAGGTGTTTTCTAGGAGGTTAGGGGTGCTGTGGAATCCCTGGGCTATAAAGAGGCAAGTATTGTGTGTGCTGGGTGTGTTCCCTATTCCCCCTCTCCAACGCCTTATGGTTGATTTGGGTGTTGGACAGGACACTGCCAACACTATCTACACTGACAGTCAGAGCGCATTGGCAATTGCGAGGAACCTAGTTTTTCATGCTCGCACAAAGCACATTGAGGTGCATTACCACTATGTCAGGGAGAGGCTCTCAGCAGGAGAGATCAGCTTGGCTTATGTGCCAACACAGGACAACCTTGCAAATCTTTTCACAAAGGCATTGTCTCGTGAGGAGCTTGAAGCTTTCCGCAAAGCTTTGGGCTTACTCCCCTTTGTGGACTGATCATGTCCTCAGGGCATGGCACTTCCCTTTACTCATGTGCCATCTCTCGTTCAATGCATCACTCCAGGGGGGATTTGTTACCATATACATGTGGTAGTGATGTGTGTGAACACACTAGGACCGACGGGGCATTTTTTCCCTCTTTAGGAGGTTTTTTCCCCCGTGCATTGTATATACACCCATCACTCTAGGGCTATCTATCTTTCCATTGCACACTAAGTAATACACTCTACATTCTGTGCCTTGAGCTTCCTTCGTCTTCTCCAAGCTGTGTGTGTTTCTCTGCAACCCTAATTCCAACATCTCATACCCTAGTTTCCCTTGTCTTACACAAAGACTATGGCATATTCTTTCATGTGCTACGCCATATAGTTAAGAAAGCTTTTAAATGCCTCTGCATGAAGGTTGGCAGTTGTCTACATGTCAATCGTCCCCTCGAACACACTGACTAGTTCATATTCTCAATCCGCAAGTCATTCCTTTTCTAGTTGTGTGAGAAGTGCTTCAGAAGATATTGCCATGGGTTTGTCCGCGAAGCAGATGCAAAGAGAGCTTAGAGCTAGAGTTTTGTGAATGTGAGAAATAAAGTTTAAAACCTAGAAAGTCACTTATATACCCAAGCTCACTTTCTAATCACTTAAAATTAACGTCAAAATAACTTAACACTATAATATGAAACAAAATCACGCGACAAAGCATGGAAAGACACCAACATTGAAAACATTTGCGCTTCAAATCACAGAAATTGCACATTTCAATAGAAAACTTGAACAAGTTGAGAATGAACAAGTATGCATAGAGACGATATTTAAAACATTGTATGTATTAATGGGAGCACGTGCCACGGTATGACACCGTGTTGCTAGCATCCAACCTATCGCCAATGGCTCCCTATGCATCTTGCACCACCTTTATTTGCTTGGGAAAAGTGAACTGATCTTATACTTTCACTCTCTTCATCTTTACCTTTTGTTCCTACCAATGTTTGTCCCACAGCTCTACCTTGGTCATATTGCATGTGGGAGGAATGTCTTCTTTCAAATTTTTGCAACATATCTTCATACTACCAAGAAGCACTGTTCTAATCTTGTGATGCGGATCAAATTCCTTGATACCTACTGGCACCAATAACTCATGGTGTCCTTCTTCACGTAGGTTGTGCTCTGTATTCTCCCATATATTGCTAATGAAATCCTTAATAAAAATGTCGCTTTTATTAATTAATTTGCTAGATTTTGGCATCTATACACATTGAGATTGCCTACATGCACTCTTTGTGAATTGCTTACATGATGATCTTTGTCTTTTGAGACGTCATTGTTACACTGGTGGGAAATTAAAAAGATGATTCAAATGTTATGCATAGTGCATCTAGGTTTCACGCATGTTAGACTATCAATAAAATAAAAAGACACATTGAAAAACTAAAACAAAAGAATATTTTAACGTCTTCATGAAAAATTGTGTGTGAAATCTTCCACTACTTACATGGCGGAGGTAGAAGATGGGATTTGCCCACTCTGTTGAAGTCAGCAAAGTTAGGTCTTGCAAGATTCATTGCTGACTTTTGCAGGCTGGGGTGGAATTATGCATGTGTGAAACTGCCCTTAATAAGCATAGAGAATATTAAACAATTTAATAACTTAATGAAATGAATCTTTGTGAAGTCCTTAAATGAAAGGAATAATTAAAATATTCAAAATAAAATATTGAATCAATACTTCACATCATGGATCAAGCTTTTATGAATATGTTTTAGTCCTTTGTTCTCTAAAGTCTTTTTAGCATGCCAATAACAAGAAAGCAGCTTTGGGAAATAGCATTTGAAAGGACATGATTTCTTTCTCTTGAAGAATTTTAAGGCTTTGAGAAATAGCATTTGAAAAGACATGATTTCTTTCTCTTGATGACACATGTCAAACAATTAGAATTGAACGACCTTCACCCATATGGATACTATGGCTTCACAACATTGTGTTAGATATTCTATAATCACTAAGATGTAGTGATTACCTAAGGTTGAGGTAGGGAAGGGGCCCATTAGATCCCAACCCACCAGTTCGACTAGGTCAAATACTAATGTAACTTGAGTTTTTGTCGCCACATGGTCGATGAGAATGAAACCATGTCGTTACATTGTTGGGGAAGGAAAGTATATTTGATGCATGGTCTCGATTTCATATATTTGAACAAGGTGTTTGCTATTTTGTGTCAAACAGAAGTGGAGCTCATGTAGGGAGGTGAAGCGGCTTAATCTTATGTTTGGCTCAAGTAAGTTGGAGGTGTTCTATCTAGAGAAGTTACCTTGATTTCCTGATAATACCAGCTAGCAACAAACTCTATAGTGACATTTAGAGCAAGACAATTGTGTGTTTATGCTATCTAGGTCCTTAATAATGTAAGAGTGGATTTGCGTGCAACTATGGCAGGGGTAGAGCTCACGTCAGTAAGTTCGTCCCTTAGTTGACTGCAAAGCAAGGGCCTCTCGTCGTTTTTCTCTCAAAGGTGGGGGTAACTTTGTCGAAGTCCGCAAAGTTGAGCAAGGTAGGTAGCGTTGCTAATGCACACGAAGCCTACGTGCGGATCCGTCCTATAATGTTTTGTGAGGGACTTGATCATGACCTAATAGGTGCACCATGCTTCAGAGTCGTTTAGAATGAGTCACGTGTCACTATGGCAACCTTTAACTCTCTAAATAGAAAGATACCATTGGCACATACTGATAGGTTCTCAAGTTTATTATGTAGAATCTTTCAAGATTCCACATTGCTGTCACCTTGGAAGCAAGGATTAAAAGCTTCGATAGTGTATCTAACTCGAACCCACGACCTCGGGATTACATCCGCAACTCCCACACTAACCAACTTAGTCATTGGTTCTGCATGTTCCCTCACTGTCATTCTAAATTTAAAATAAACCAATGCCCAGGACCTCGCTCAACTTCATCCCTTACTTGTGGGCCCTTCCTTGTGATCTAGCACTTGTGGCCTTGTTCGCAATGTCCGTGTATCTCTACCTCTACATGGTGCTTGTCCCCCCCCCCCGTTTTGTTTTTGTTTTCTTTCACTGCCGGAGCAACATCATGGTTGATCACCTCTTTCTAATGCTTCCTATTGGTTCCTTTGTATTTATATTCAATTTATCTCCGAGATTCCTCACGATTCCCTAAATGGAGTGACATCGACTTCTAACTGCTTTAGTAACCACTCAAGCAGCTATCTTGAGATGCTCTCACTTGGAACCCATGCAAAAAATAAAAGGTTTGGGCCTACACCTCAACCTTCTTCACAACCACACTCACAAATGCTTGCATGCTTCATGTCTACGACCATCTCTGCACTTGCACCCATGAGTCTGCCGCCTTGACTACTTTTGCTTGCCCCCTATTTCGCTCTTCAGACAAATGACAGGGTCATGTATGAGAAAAAAAATTAGACAATAGTGTATCAGATACATTTTTGCACCCTACAGTTATAGACCTACATGGTGGTTTCGTTTGGCACATGTTGTTAGTCACAAGGGTGCAACATGGTGTAGGAACTCATGGAGTATAGTTTAGTTAGTGTGGAGAAAAGTTTATGAGAGTCCCTCTCACTCATGTCGTTGAGTGTTTACAATTAACACCACACATAAGTACATCTCGTACTTGAAGGATGACTTTTGTTTTTAGCTATCCTTATATGAGACATCCCACAAGTGGAGAATATGAGTCTTTGGGACTGACACTGGCGCCTGTTATTTCAATTATCTGTCGCGACAAAGTTCATAGGTGTTCAGATCCATTTATTAGACCATTTTGAGCACGTCATATCAAGAACAATTTTAGTAGCCAAAAATTGTCGGATATCTAGTTAAACTTGTTAAAGTTACAAATGTTGTTAAACAATTTTAACGGATGATTGTTTATACATGTAGCAAAGCTATTTCATTTGGTATCTAGATGTGATTTATTTTCACATCTAGGTATACCACATTGTAGCCAATGAGAGTTGAGTGAGATGGAGATGATAGTGTAAATTGCACTAGAGCAGATGGGATCCACCATGTCAGCGTGGGTGCGGCTCCCTCATTTGGAGAAGACGATGGTTTTGTAGGTGGGAACAACATATATGGTATAATTTATGAAGCACAAATCTCCAAATTTCTCTTAAGGTGTGATTATTAGTGTTGTTAAAAGCCTCAGTCACTTCGGAGTCTATCATGGCATCATGAAGCAAGTGTAATGTGTTCCATCTTCCAAACCACTTCTTGAGTTTTGTATCCATCGTGAACTTAATATCTTGTTTTTTTTTCTTGAACTTAATATTTTGTTCTTAAGATTTCTAATAGATTTCAATACAATTCTGAAAAGTCAATGTGAAGGCCTTTACCGCGTTTGAATCATGTACTCAACGATGCTCTTGATACTCGTAACCTCAGTGGGAAGTGATCAAGACTCAAGAAGTAAGAGCACCCCGGATGTTGTTTACATCTTGACTTGGCAAAAGTATATTTTTGGACATTGTCATATTCTTTCCAAGTAGACTTAGAGATGCTACCGCATTCAAAAGCTTTTCAAAATAAGTATGACTCCTACTCACTAGGATTCCCATAGGAAATTTAAGGCTTCCAAAATTTGGATACATTGCAAATAAAACCAAAATGTTTTTTGTCACTTGTTTTTGGCCCGCCGAAAGGGCAAAGGCCATAGAGGCGCCTTCCCTTTTTTTTTTTGGTTATTTAGGACTGCATGACATACCCAATGTCGCAAAGAACAAAACATATCCCAGCCCCAACATGTGGGTGCTCTATTGTCCTCCCCCTTTGTCCACCTTTGAGAGTGACAACACCTGCTTCCATCTCCTCACCTCCGTATGTGATAGCAACGATCTACTCGCCAAGCTTGATGCTCTTCCTCCCCTCTTCAAGCTCGATGATTACGAGGTGGCTCCCATTGTTGCCAACCTTGCTTGCACTCTTGAGTCTTCCCAGCTCCCATTCTCGCAGTATCGTCCACTGTGATATCCAACCAGGAAACATCCTCTTCCGCCGCACCCATGATGGTAGCGTTGTTGAGGAAGCCATCTTGTAGAACTTGGCTTGGTTGAAATCATTGCCCTGGGAGACGAGCTTTGCAATCCCACCAAAACCTCACCATACAAGTCATCCAATAGTAAATGACCAGAAGATCCTTCTACCATGTCTTCAATTCCATCTGCTGGCAAGCTTGCGCAAGGACAAGAGATCTTGCAATACCGGCGTGCACACAGTTAATGAGGGCATCACGGTTTAAATAAATACAACCCTTTAAGAGAAGAGGCAGCTGAATCGATGAAGACCGACAATATACTCCAGCAATATGTCTGCATTACATAGCATAACTTCACAATGTTTGACAAGATACGGAATGACCTTGTCACGTTCATGAAAAGGAAGAAATGAGAAAGTAGAGTTTCCATAGGAAAGCTTGTATACCTGCCCAAACATACTCTGCAAATTTATGCCATCACCTACATACACTGCTAGCAGCTGCAAGGTCAGATGGAGCTGCAAGACAAGATATTCTGAGCTCCAGACATGTGAGCGAAATCATCACCAGTGCTACCATTTGCTGTGCATGCCTACAATACGTCAATACAAACATCCACAAGGGTAAGCCCTTTCTGTGCCTAGCCTCTTCTTCGACAGGCACTTCTTCAGAACCTATATCAAGCTCAAAGTAGGCAGAAAAGGCAGTATGATAAACGTCGACAAGCTATGGACTTCCTAGATGGATTACGGGTCATGCTATACTATCCAGCTTGTCACCTCCACCGGTGAAGCGATCCGTACAAAGTCTTGCAGGATATTCACACCGATACATACCGGTGCCTTTGAAGGGCCCCCTGCCCCGCTTTCCCTGGCAAACCCAAACCTGCTGTTTCGCTGCACATGCACCCCTAAATCAAAGATACGCCTTTTTCTACAGGCTTCTCCGATAACGCAGGTCAATTCGTTTGCTTCTGTTGCTGCCACCTCCTATCGCGACCTGCTACTACAGGTACATCTTCTGCTAATTTTTTTTGGGGGGGGGGGGGGGGGGGGGGGGGGGGGGGGGTGTTCAACACTATTCACCACGGGTCGTTGAATGAAGTGTAAGAGATGGGATCTACGGTGCTAAAGTGAAGCACATTTTTCAAAAAACATGGGCGTCGTTCGATTTGTCTTTATTTATTTTTTTGTCCATGTTTACTTCTGTCCCTGTTCGAGTACACTTTATCAGATAAAAGTTTCACCTTGGGGACAAGCAAACCCACATGGGCGTGTGCTTAGGGTGTTGGGCTACTAGGTTCGAGTCTCCAACGCGGGGGGTAGCGAGTCAACACCTTGACATTTTTCTCTCCATCTAATCCCCTTGAGATTCCCCCTACCCATCGTGATCGCTGATCCCACTGCCCTCGAGCCATTAAGACCTCGTATTAGATAGTGTTGTGGGGGGGGGGGGATCCTCCACGTCAACAACCTAACAAGCCTTCACTTTTGATAATGGCCAAATCTTGGCCAGTACTGGAATAAATTCAAAAACAACCGAGAATCAAGGGAGATGGGAGCGCAACACGGCAAAAGAGAAGGGTTGACAGAGAGGTTGACGGCGATGATCAAATGATAAAAGCATTTGAGCATATACGTCCTACTTGGAAAACTCAATCAAAGCATAGTAAAAAATGAAATGAAACCAAATTATATGCTTACCAAGAGGTTGATAATAGCGTCCATTGTGCATCATTCAAACCTGAAAGATAAAACCTAGAAGGTACATCACCAAAAAGCCAGTCTCAAAAGACCTAGTATGTCTTTGATATGTGAAACACTAAATGAAAGATTATTGAAAATATAAAAAAATTTAATTAGTAACCATGGGTGTTGCCTTGGCAATTCAAACCCTTTGGTGATATTTTGCATGGAAATTGCTTAAGCTAGCATTTAATGGTGACCAACACAGTCTACCCTGTCTAGTAGTGATCTTAGCCAAGTTGTAAAGTTGAATTTATTCACTACTCCTTGGCAGATTGAGGACTTATTTTAAAGTACAAATGTGAAGAGGCCAAACGGTGACCCTCAAAACTCATGGAGTAATTTGAAATTAGCTAGGTCATACCCTGGAAATACCACTCCCATAGGCACAATCAATGCTATAGATAAAATAGTAAATCCTTTCAAGTTAAAAATCCTATTCACAACTAGATCTTGAAATAATCTTATCTCCCCATGAAAAGAAGATAAATATTCCCAACACCCAAAAGAAAGTACAACTAGATTTTCTATAGTGTTTGAAACAAGGCATTACCTGCTTGGAGGCACTGATACCAATATGAGAGACTCGGGCCTAGCACATATAGCTCACCACCCAACTATGCCTAATATAGGCCCCATGTACCGCATGTGTATCCTGGCAGGCTTAGCCTCGGCCTATCTTACCCTATGCTTGACATAATACTTCATGTTCCTCCCACTTAGTGTCTTCTCCGACTCCCTCAACAGCTTTTGGCCTCCCCTTTATAGGCTCACCTAACCCTAATGAAAACGTGAGAAAAGAATCGCCTTGGTATGATGTAGTTGCTTTCTTGTTTCTTCATCATTGTCAACCAACCAGTATGTATGACAACTTGATCTCAGAAAGCTCCTCTTAGCTCCCTCTCTTGTTGCCTTCACAAGCTCCATGCTCTTTCTTAACCCAATCCACATTGCTATTCTTGTTGGGCACCCATTCAATGGCCATAAGACATGCTCACACTACAAAAACCTCTCTTTTCTTTATGTTTGGGATCTTTTTGTAATTTCGAAAGCTAAGTGCCCACAAAAATTGTAATGCCCAATTTATGTAGGGCCTAAAGTCCATATACCCAAAACTTTCATAATGCCCTAAAGAGCAAGTGCGTAAAGTTGCCTAGTTGACTTCCAAGTGCTAAATGAAGTCGCAAGGAAGCAAAATCCATGCCTCACACCCAAAGTTGTGTCTCAAGAACCATAGAACTTCTTCTTTATGATGGACCATAAATGAATAGCTAGATGACTTCCAAGGCCGGCCTACCCAAACGTGAAATTGTAGGAGCCTAAAGATGGCCGAGTGATATAGTGTGTTCAATCATTTTCTTGTCAAGATGTGTCTTATTTTACTATTTTTTCTTATATTCCACTTGTGAACTCAAGAGAGACACAACATCCACCCCCTTTGAACATTCACTTCCTCCATCATGTGCCAACCTTTCATCCCACAATCTCCTCCAAGACAATATGGGTAACTGAGAAACTTGTTACGTATTGGCATCTGAACCCAAAGAACCTCCTAGATCATACCCTATACAACCCTTGTAACCTCACTTTGAACAATATCCTCTAAGATGACAGTGAGGGTTATAAGGGTTAAATTATCACACAATCGCCTCTAGGACAAAGTGACCCTCACTATCATCCCCCTTATCACCCTCAATTTGAACAATATCCTCCACAGTATCCTCTGTCACCCCACAATCTCCTCTAGGACGATATGGATAGCTTAGAAACTTGCTCTATACTAGCCACAAGGATCTGAACCCCAAAGAATTTCTTGGAGCATATCACATAGAACCCTTATAACCCTCACTTTGAAACTCACTACATCCTTCAAAAACTCTTTGAAACACTACCTTTCAAAATCTTCCCTCGTTTATGGAGATTATTTAATCATCAAGTTTTTGTAAAGACGTCGACCTTAGAATGCCTCCATGTGTTAAGACCCCCCTATTTGCACTATGGAAGAAAAAAGAGTTGAGAAGTTCAATGGGAAGGGGTTTCATACGTGGCAAACAAAGCTGCAAGGGCATGCCATGAAGAATTAATCATGGTACGTAGTCAAACGTGGAGCACCAAGTGAGCCCTAGCGTATTCCCTAAGGTTACTATATGGTGGCATGTGAGTGTACAACAGGGGGTTTTCTAAGGTAAAAGGATAGATTTTATGAAAAAGGGAACCATATATAGGGGGTAAATAAGGCAATTTTGGTATACATAGGTGACATCTCCCTATTACTACTAGAGGATCCCCTGAAGCGAACCATCCACAATTGAAGGCACTCAAACTAGGGCATTAAAGTTTACAAGCTCAAGCCAAAGATGAGCATGCTTACATTAAAATTATCATTGCGCTTCATGATAATTATGTGCATTTCATCGATAATTGTAATTTAAGCATTGGACATCTTAGAACCAAATTTTGGTACAACTTACAAGCACAAAGCAAAACAGTATAAATCTTGAGAACATTTTTGGTACAAGGACAAAGAAAAAAAGGGTAAGTCTTGAAAAAAAACTTGTACAAGCTAGTTATGCTTCAAGGAGAGGATGTCTCTAGTCTCATCAATAGACGAATGAGCATCGTTACTCCTGTACCTAGACTGTGAGGTTTCGGAAGAAGACAAAGTAGCAACTTTCTTGAGTGCATTACCTCCATCATTTGCCCATATTGTTATGGTTTTTGGAGATAAGGGCCCTCCACTAAACCTTAAAGATGTCGTTTCTCTTTACAGTGCTTTACGTACGCAGCAAAGTGAACCCCAATATTGGCATGTAATGCAGTGCAATCAGCCACATTTGTGCCGATACCAAACAAGTGCTCCTTGATCTGAGTTCAATTGTCATTGAAGACATGGCCATAGATGTTGCATTGAAGCCAGGATACAATTTTACCATGGTGAAGCTCTTGCACATATCTTCAAGCTTTACTACTGCTTTGAGCTTCATTGTTGGTTACTACAATGTGCATGGACCGTACAATTAGTTTTTATTCTCATAAAAGTTCTATAATTAACCAAGCGCATGAAATGCTCATAAAAGTACAATTCTATTTAGGGATACAAGGGTTTAGATTCTAAACAACATTCACCAATGGACATGGACATATAAGGCTACTATCCTATTTGGAGGTAAAAGAAATCTCTCATTAACAACAAACTAACACCATTTGAAAATCCATATCTTTCTCTTGGAAGTAAGAGTGTAAGTTCAGAACACCAAGAGATTCTAAAACATAATTCTACGTGAACATGGAGGTAAAAAACAAATCTCAAACACAACCAAGTTATGCTTAAATTAACAAATTACCTTCTCTTCCCTAAGAGATAAGAGCCATTGGCTCAAGAACAATTAATGAGTTCTAAGTAAGATACCATCTATGCTCACTTAGAGGGTAAGATGTTTGCTCAAAAACAACTAATCAAGCCCTATTGTCTGTCCGAACTACAAATAGAGTGTACTTGGAGGTAAGAGTATCATCTCATAACAACTAAGAGGTTTTTTTGTTGCACTACTCTTGTCCATTTGGAAGTAAGAACGAGCATTCAACACAACCAAGAGAACTCATACCAACTTCACATGAAAATGATGGAATTCACAAATGACTTTCTACTCTCTTCTTTACGGGAAAATGATGGAATTCAAAAATGACTTTCTACTCTCGTCTCCTTACCTTCTCTCTTTGCATCGAATCTACAAAGCAAGGGCTTCAAACATGGAAAATGTGGAAAGGATTGGCACCTGTCAAATTTTGAGCCAACCTGTGGGGGATCAAAATTGCAGATTAAAATCCATTTGGTAATCGAATGTCCAAATGATCAACCGTTTGAATTGCACATGGTTTGACAAAAAAATACAACCAATCAAGGTAAGTATGCAAAAGGCCTTCGAGGTTTATGCACTCTTTTTTGCTTGGTTTAGAACAGAGATTGGGCATTGCTACTATACAATGATTTGGTAGAGTTACATTGCGTGTATGCAAGCATCAGATTGATATAGGTATCGAATGATCTCCCACTTTCTTGCCATTTTGACATCGTTTGGCTTGAGAGATTGCTGATTTTACAAGTGAAACTTTGTCAGATTTCTCCAAGAATTTCTCCCCATAGTTTTGGTTTCTTGACATCCATCTAGCAAATATGTGTGATGTTTCAGAGTCTGTAGATATGACCCATGACAGATGGAGGTCTCATTCATGTCGATACTTGCATTGTTGATATTGTGGTCACAAAAAGGGCACACTGGGCATCATTGCTTTTGAAGTATGAAGCATCAACAATGATGTTTTAAATCCTAATGTAATCTCACGCATAAACAAATTCTTAAATCCTATTATAAGCTAAATTACTAGAAATTAATACTACTACAAACCTACCTAGAAGAGGCTAATTGATTCTTTCGAGGAAATACCAAGTAGTAAGGATAACATTCATTACATTCAATTATAACACAAAATTGAATCTTGATCAAGAAAAACTTTATTTGCCTAGTATTTTGAAAATTGGAAGCATTGACTTAAGCTCAATGCTACTAGAGAATTAGAATGATTGTTTTAAAAAAATCTTGATGTTATAACCAAGGATATTGCTACGGTCAGCAAATTAGAAAATAAGAGATACGTGCTTCCTCTCGAAACATTGCAATGGATGCTCGTTTGACTAAAATCTGTGCCCTATAAATAGAACACAGGTCTCATTCGTGAGATATCTTCAAGAATCACCACACTAAGACTCTAGACCATAGGTAGCTCTACCTGCTCACCCATACTTGTGTGGGCTCGGTGGTGTGAGACACCAGTCCTTGTGGAGGACACTGACCCATTCGTTACAAGATCTACACTTCCACCCACTTCAATGTGGTCAAGTCCTATTTACAAGGCACATTTAGAGATAGCCATGTTCACACTTGGTCGGTCATAGCTAACGCGCATATCCTGAGACTCAGGACATAAACGCTTTTACTCATTACTAGACACCAACTTTCTCCCCTTCAAGCTCAATTGAAGATAATGGTGAAAATTTCACAAAATCCCAGGGGATATCAACTCAAAGTGTAGCAATGTGAGATCAAAAAGATAGTCTATTTTAATTGCCAAAAATAAGAAATTCCATTAATAAAGGTAAAAAATAGAATTTCAAAAAACTTAATATAAATTTAAGAAAAAAGGGATTATTTCATTCCTAGTGAAGTTTTGTGGAGGGATTTCATAAATATCTTTTACATGTGTGCAAAGTCATTTGGAAAGCTAACCTTCTAGTAAAATTAGAGAGAGAAACAAGGATAGAGGGTGTAGAGAGAAACAAGGATAGAGGGTGTAGAGAGAGTGTGTAGCTCTAGAGGGAGAGAGAGTGGATAAAGCGCATAGAGATAGAGATTACGTGGAGAGAGAGAGAGAGAGAGAGAGAGAGAGAGAGAGAGAGAGAGAGAGAGAGAGAGAGAGAGAGAGAGCGATTAGAGGAAGGAGAAAAGAGAGGGAAGAAAAGACATGAGAGAAGAGCGATTAAAGGAAGAGAGAGAGAGAGAGAGAGAGAGAGAGAGAGAGAGAGAGAGAGGAGAAAAGACATGAGGAGAGAAGAGCGATTAAAGGAAGGAGAAGTGCTAAAATAGTGTAAATTGGATGATAGAGAGAAGAAGAAAGATTAAAGAGAGGAAAAGAGGAATAGAGGGTGTAAAGAGAGTGGAGATAGAGAGGAAGTAGAGAGAGATTATTAGATTAGAGAGAGAAACAAGGATAGAGGGTGTAGAGAGTGTGTAGAGAGGGAGAGAGAGTAGATAAAGGGTATAGAGATAGAGACTACGTGGAGAGAGAGTCAAGATTAGGGGATAGAGAGAGTAGAGAGAGAGAGAGTACGTGGAGAGAGAGTCAAGATTAGGGGATAGAGAGAGTAGAGAGAAGGTAGAGAGTAGATAGATAAGGTTAAGATTTATAAAGAGATTAGATAGATAAGGTTAAGATTTATAAAGAGATTAGAGTGTAGAGAGGTGTACATAGAGTAGATAGAGTGGGGCTAAAGATTATGTAGATTAGGTAGAGAGGGAGAATAAGTGTTGGGGTATAGGCGCATGTGCCTTGCCCGGCCGCCCAGAGTCTGGGCACCCACTGACTTGTATACCTTATACATAGCATAAGTGTATAGGGGGCTGTGGGGCTAAAGATTATGTAGATTAGGTAGAGAGGGAGAATAAGTGTTGGGGTATAGGCGCCTGTGCCTTGCCCGGCCGCCCAGAGTTTGGGCGCCCACTAACTTGTATACCTTATACATAGCATAAGTGTATAGGGGGCTACTCACTCTTTGAGTCTCCCCACCCACATCGTGTGTGTCTCTCCTTCTCTCTCTCTCACTCTCCGTCTGTGGTGCTCCCCGATCCCCTTCAATTGGTATCAGAGCTATGGTGACCGCGGAGAGCACGACGGCTTTGAGAGCTTCGAGGCGATAGCTCGCTCGCTCTCGACGGTGGAGTTCGATCGCGGAGTTTCACGGAGAGCGATTTTAGCTTGAGGAGCATTGTCTTTGGAGCTTAGGAGCTTGGTGTGGTCAAGCTTGGTTGAGGAGGTGGTTGCGGCTTCCTTGGTGAGAGGAGCTTTTGAGCTCGTTAGAGAAGTGCTCGGTGGAGGAGAGCTTGACATTCGAGTGCTTGGATGCTGTTGTGGCAAAGCTCTTGCATTGGAGCTTGCATTGAGAGGACATTGCATCATGCAGAGTGGAGTAGGAGCAGGTTCAAGACTGTGTGCAGCTCGTTTTTGCCATTTTCGGGCTCTAAAACGCAGTTTTTTGCGTAGCTTCGTCATACAGAGTCAGATCTACATGATCCAGGAGTCTAGGTCAGGGTTTTGGCACGCTCCGGACGCGATGGTGATGTCTATTTGCTGAAATTATGCTTTGAATTACAGCAGGTACAGCAGCAGGTTTATTTGTGCACTTTCGGGTCCCAAAAACACTGTTTTTGGTATATCTCACACACACGGAGTATTTTTTGCAGCAACCAGCAAATTCATAGGTGTACACAGGTTTTTGGATATGCATTTGTCCAAAGAGACACTCATGCAAGAGTGAGCTATGTTGCCATGGTCTTGGCGGTTTATATATGCCATATATGGATTTGTGTATTTGTTTATGGCTGAGATTATTTGAGATTTGGCTCAATTTATAGAAGAAACTCTGTTGGATTTTATCCACGTTCTCGCCATAGATTCTACGTATCCGTAGGTTGCTCTTTGACAATTTAGTGGTTGAGTTTACTCCCACTTTGACAGGTGATTTTCAGTCATCATTTGGTTGGAGTTTGGAGTCACTTGTGTATACCCTTGTGTGCCGTATTTCGCATTGCGCATAGCAACAGATCTTGCAAGGTTTTGCGAAATGTTGCTATAGTTATCTGGCAGACATTTGGTCATCGATTGAAAGGTATTTTGGCAGCAATCATCACTCACATGTATCTCATTTGAGGTGCCGTTGAGTGGTACTCCGGCAAGAGCGGGTATGCTCATATGTATGACTTTGTGAGGTGATTCCGGTCGAGTTTATTCCTGGATTGGCCATTGTGGCATATATTATTGTCTCTTTGAGGTTTACTGTTGAGATTTTGCTCCAGTTACAAAGGAGACTCTGCCAAAATTTTGTCAGATATTTATGCGCGATTGAGTCATATTGACTTGTGATTTTGTGCAAGGTTTTGCACGGTTATTGGTGCAACTTTGCATCACGTTTTGAGCCATATTTGCAGACTTTTGTTGATGCGATTCGAGCCAGTTTAGGGCTGATTTGGTTGACATTTGCTACTCATTGTTGGTTGCTCTTTTGCAAGCATTATGGCTCATTTTTCATTTGACTTCCAGTGTTATGGTCTGACACAGTTTGATGGTGCAGATTTTGTTGCTTGGAAGGAGCATATGCTCGTTGCATTGGCGGATTTGGGGCAGGATAAACCCTTGCGTGGTTT
Organism: Adiantum capillus-veneris; assembly: GCF_014529385.1. NCBI lineage: Eukaryota > Viridiplantae > Streptophyta > Polypodiopsida > Polypodiales > Pteridaceae > Adiantum > Adiantum capillus-veneris. Next base: position 98,371,796 of record NC_140946.1, read on the forward strand.
ATCGGCGAAGCCCAAGTCTATGCGTGATGATGATTGGCAGGATCTTGATGAGTTAGCCATGTCTACGATTTGTTTACATCTGGTTGAGTTTGTTTACTGGCAGGTCTCGAGGGAGACTACAACTTATGCTTTATGGCAGAGTTTACATGCTATGTACGCAACATCCATGTCTACAGGGAAGTCTAGTCCCACTTCTATGTCCATGGGAGAGATTGATCCCACACGCAAGTCTCGACGGCATAGAGACTTGACATGTTGGCATTGTGGACATAGAGGGCACATTAGGCATCGATGTTTCAGGCGTTTGAGACAACGGAGGCGGCAGATGTGTGATGCAGATTTGGGCATGACAGATGCTAGTGAGGTCAGTACGGTGGTTATTGAGTATGCTTGTGATGGCGATGTCACATTTACATCTAGCTTGTCTTCAGACGATCTTATGTCTACGGATTGCATATCGGATTGCACATTGTCTTCACATTGGTTACTAGATTCAGATGCTACTTTCCATGTCACGTCGCATCGTGAGTGGTTTAGCACGTTTTCTAGTGGGAGACTTGATTGTGTGCACATGGCTGATGGTTTTTTGTATGACATTGAGGGTGAAGGAGACGTATGTTTGTCCTTGCCCAGTGGTATGAGATTTACCCTACGTCATGTGCGTTATGTGCCAGATCTGAGACGGGATTTGATCTCAGTGAGACAGTTACGGGATAGTGGATGTCAGATTTCGCTATGAGAGCGAGATTTTGTGATGCATTTGGGTTCGCTAGTGATTGCGAGAGGTGCCAGGAGTGGTACAGGTTACCCATTGCATGTGGATCACGAGAGAGACGGTGTTGTCTCTGTGATCATGCAGCCAGGTAGAGAGCGAGAGAGCAGGCGAGTCTCTTTTGCTCATGGATTGCAGGGTACTTTGCATGGAGTGCAGAGTAGTGAGCTCCTTGTGCACACAGTTGGGGCACGACTTGAGCAGTCACACAGAGAGGTGATAGAGTCGGACATGCATGCTTTGCTACTGACTGAGCAAAGCAGAGAGTCAGTTGTGCAAGATACTTCTATGCAGGATAGACAGGTAGAGCGGTCTTGCTCTAGTGAGTCACGACAGGAGGACGTTGTGCAAGAGTCTATGCATACGGAGTTAGAGCATGAGAGCTCTAGTGAGTCACAGCAGATTGAGTGGTCATGTTTACAGTGGATGATTGCAGAGGAGGCTGAGATGTCAGTGATTATGCAGTCATTCCTTTCTATGCTCGATAGTGAGCATGGGGATATAGTTGTGCAGGATATGTCTTCCAGCAGACACCTAGAGCAGCTGGTTTGCTCTAAGGTTGCACGACAGGTTGATGCGTCTTTTGTGGACAGTCAGTAGATGCATGTGGCTAACACGCCTTGTCAGTCAGAGATGCCTATTGCCAGGGATATATATGTTGATACATGCTCCGTAGAGCTAGCAGGGCCCGCTAGCATTGCATCGGCATTCGGTGGTCTCATGTATGAGATGTTGATCTTGAGACCGGATATCGCAGCTGCAGTGGGAGCATTTGCAGTTGGGGTTGTCAGTCGTTTGTTGACTGATGATGGCATAGTGCACGAGGGAGATATGCAGGTATTGCGTACATACTTGCAGTACGTGTGCGGTACATCTGGTGGTGTATGGACTTACACGGGAGCAGGACAGCCGGATGCACACGATCACAGCCAGCCAGTGGGCATCGGTTGAGAGCGGTTTTCTCTCGCCTTTTGTAGTCTTTAGACTAGGTTCTCTTGCTTAAAGGCAAAGTCGCCTTTAAGTGGGAGGTTGTTGGGGTCTAGGCGCATGTGCCTTGCCCAGCCGCCCAGAGTCTGGGCGCCCACTGACTTGTATACCTTATACATAGCATAAGTGTATAGGGGGCTGCTCACTCTTTGAGTCTCCCCACCCACATCGTGTGTGTCTCTCCTTCTCTCTCTCTCACTCTCCGTCTGTGGTGCTCCCCGATCCCCTTCAATAAGTAGAGAAAAGCAATAGAGAGAGTCAAGATTATGGGTTAGAGAGAGGATAGATATAGAGATTAGATAGATAAGGTTAGGATTTAGAGAACGATTAGGGTGTAGAGAGAGGTGTGGATATGTCAGGACACCGGCAAGGCCGGACTAGACAAGGGCAAGGCAGGGCTAGGAAGTGTGAAAAGGGAGTCCAACAAGGGCAAAGGGCCAGGGGCCATGCTATATAGTGGGTGGTTGGGTGGTGAACTCCTAGGTTCTAGTTCCCCTTATCTAACATTGGTATCAGAGCTTGGTTCTTTTTTTTGGAAAAGCACAGCGGTGGAGGAGGGGAGCCACACAAACTTGCATGAGCAAGTTGCATGTCGGGGTCAAGGGACCGTGGAGCACACCTCCTGTGAGGAGGACGATAGGCCGAAAACTGTGGGCAACTCCCCTTGCAAGGAGAAGCCGCCAAGGCGGGACGTGCACAATACACAACCCTTGCGGGGTCTATGGCATCGCACCGGGCAGGGGAGTAATTCTCGACCCAGGGCCGAAGCCCCTTGTGCACTGTAGCAACCGCCATGGCTTCATCTTCCTCCTTGCGCGCTACTGCAAGCGTCCATAGACGGTGAGCTTGTTTCTTTACACATTCCACGAGCGCCCAACCCCTTGGGGGTTAGTGGCCAAAGTTTATTTTTTCAAATAAAAGGGACGGTACCCACAGTGCGGTACCCCTCCTCCCTCGTGTGCGGATTCGGCAAGGCCACAAGGCTCGACATATCGACACATCCGGCAAACACTTCGACACACATATTTTCTGCATATTATCGGAAGAAACTCACAAAATTGATCAAAGCATCTCGACGGAAGTTCAAAGTACCATTATTTCCATAATCAATTAACGGTTACACGCATAATTGATTCGGCTACCAAGGAATTAAGCAATTCCCTATACAACGGACTTTTCGGATCGATTTCCACCGGGATACTATCGACTTTGACGGAATTAGCAAGGCTAATTAAACTTTCCAAGTACTCTCAATCTCAGGTATTTTTTTGACTATTCCTTGCACCGCACTGTGTCGCCATGGATTCAGTTATCAATCTGACCTTTGATTTTGAGCAAAGTACTCTTGATCTTGCCCATGATGGCCCACGGCCGGATCCTCTCAAGGAGAGTACCCGCGACGCTACGGCAGGTGATGACACTTATGAATTTCTCAACATTCAAGAATTTTGTGCACTTCAGACACGCATGTCACTCATGGATGAAAATTTTAAAGCTTTAAATGCAAATGTCAGTAAACTATCTACATTAGTGATTCAATTAATGCAACAACAGTCCAAGGGTCCTGCTGACACGCACATGCATGAGCACATTGCTACACAATAGCAAGGCCCTTCTAATCCAGGGCAAGGCCCAACTGTTGATACTTTGCACATTCTCATTGCAAAAGAGGTGGATGAGTTGTTGAAAAACACTAAACCACCGATTTTTAAGGGAGAAGACCGAGACTACAATAAGGATACAGTGAATATCTTTCTCAGCAAGTGGGATGGAATTCACGCCTTAGGGCATACTCCTGACGTAGTCAGAGCTCTGCAAACGAGCTTAACTCTGGAAGGCAAGACCTACAAATGGTGGATGTCTCTCAAGGAGAAGAATATCATACCGCAGAGTTGGGCAGCTTTTGAAGCTATGTTTAGCAAAGAATTTTTGCCCACAAATGAGGCAGATCGGAATTGGACGGCTTGGGACATGTGTTCCATGCGCCAATACCCATCATTGCTTGAATACATATCTCACTATCGGGATGTTATCCTCAAGTTGGAAGTCTTAGATAATTTTCAATAAGTACGGGGATTTATGCGTGGTCTGACACCAAAGCTTAAGAAGTACGTCAAGACCCAAGACCCTAAAACACTTGAGGAAGACATAGTGAAAGCACATATTCATGATGATCTAAATGCAAAGAAATCACATAATATTCACGTGCTTGCTAATACATATGGTAATACACGCACTCAATATGGGCACAATAAAAAGAAATTTATAGTAGCCAATTCAGAGACATCTAAAAAACCTGCCTGAGGACTTTGATAAAGCTAAGAAAGAGAAATTATGTTTTCAATGTTTAGGAAGCGGTCATGGCAAAAAGGATTGTCCCAAGGGGAAATCTGCTGCTCATGGCAAGGAGAAAGCAGTGCACACGTTGCAACTGCTGCCACTTGAGTCTTCCTCACGATTCTCTACAGTGAAAGTAACACACACAGAGGTCGTACATGAATTCTGTCTCACAGCTTCCATGTGGCAACAAACCTTTGGAGCACATGAGTTATTGCGAATCTTGGTAGTTGACGGTGCTACTCACAATTTCATCAATTATGGATTGGTGAAAAAACTCAAATTGCCTCAAACTCCGAGTACCCACGGCTACAAGGTAGCAATGATGAATGGATATGATACCAAAATCTGGGATACTCAATGCCGAGCCGTTCCGGGGAAGTACAAGGTTACTCCACATGCTTGGATTTTCAGGTTATGAACATGGAAAGGGCAGACGTGGTCCTTGGTAAGGAGTGGTTGCATAGCCTAGGACCATCACTGAAGCGTAGCTATGAGCACATCAGCTTGATGTTTGAATCCCATGGCGCACATGTGTTGTTGTTAGGAGAGAAGGATGTACCTTCTTCACCATTGATTTGTATCACTGAGCTTATGCAGCTCATTTCTAATAATGAAATAGTCAAGTTTTCTTGTGTTACTCACTATCTCATTTCTTTCTAACATTGAATCCGTTGCATTCCTCAACAACGCATGCTTCTCTCTCATCTCTTCCACCAATGGCTAATTCCAAATAAGCGAACGTTGCTAGTGAGTTACAGAAATTATTAAAGGAATTTCAAGATGTTTTTCCTAACAATTTGCCAGCAGGATTACCGCCGACATGATGGGTGCAACATAGCATCGATGTAACTGCAGGCTGTAAACCTGTCACTAAACCGCCTTACCATATGAGTTATTCTGAAGCTGCTAAGGTGGAACATCATCTTGCTGACTACTTTAGCAGAGGGTATATACAACACAGTTCTTCACCATGGGCCTCTCATATCCTATTAGTGAAGAAAAAAGACGGCAGTATGCGCATGTGCGTAGACTACCGTGGCTTGAATGCGGTTACGGTTAAGAACAAATACCCATTGCCCCGAGTAGATGAGTTGTTCGACAAACTCACTCATGCTCTCATTTTTACGAAAATAGACTTGCGGTCAATATCACCAAGTCCGTATTCGACTTGCTGATATACCCAAAACTACATTCCGAACACGGTTTGGACACTACGAGTTCTTGGTGATGCCCTTTGGGTTAACCAATGCGCCCGCAACATTCATGACACTTATGGTTAGTGTCTTGAAGCAGTACTTCGGCAAATTTGTCATCGTTTTCCTCGATGACATTTTAGTCTACAGTGCTTCTGAAGAAGAAGACTTACAACATCTCAGGCAGGTGTTTGAGTTGTTACGAACAAACAAATTATATGCCAAGGAATCTAAAAGTGATTTTTTGAAAGAAGAAATTCACTATCTATGGCATGTTATTTCAGCTAATGTGCTATATATGGATCAATCCAAAGTAGTTACAGATTTTTTTGGGATTTGCAGGTTTTTATCGAAGGTTCGTTAAAACTATGCTAACATTGTTGTTCCCATGACGGATCAACTAAAAGGCAAAGACAAAGCTTTTCAGTGGGGATCCACTCAACAGCACAGTTTCGATACGCTCAAGGATGCATTAGCTACAACTCCCATACTAGCTATTGTAGATCCTCTGAAACCAATCATTTTGGAACAAGATGCCAGTGGCTGTGCTATTGGAGTAGTCCTGTTACAAGACGGACAACCAATTGCATTTGAAAGCAAGAAGCTTGATGCAGCTCAGCAGAACTACTCTGCTTATGAGCGTAAACTCTATGCAATAGTTTCTGTCTTAACAACATGGCGGCATTATTTGTATGGTGCTCAATTTGAGATTGTGTTTGACCATGAAAGCATCAAATGGTTTACACAACAAACGGATTTGAAGGGTCAGATAGCCAGGAAGGCCGAGATTCTTCAAGAATATGACGCAAAGCTCAGGTATCGTAAAGGTCGATACAATGTGGTGGCTGACGCTCTAAGTCATATGTCGGAGATCAACTCTCTCTTGTTCAGGGAACTTCGTAGTTAATTTTTGGATTCTCTCAAAGGCAAATATGAGCATGATGAAACATATTCCAAACTGTGGAGCTACGTTCAAATGAGGGATCCTTCTCACTCCAATGATGGTAGTGTAACGTTAACCTCCACACCTAGTTCTCCTCTATCGAGTGATGAACTACAGCGATGGAAGCATTTCACCATCGACAATGGATACCTATTCCATAAGGGGCGAGTTTGTACCGACGGACACAGTCATTCGGCGCCAAATTTTTTATGAATGTCATGATAGTCCAAGTGCACGGCACCCGGGTATTAGAAAAACTTATGCTCTCGTATGACAACAGTTTTACTGGCCAAGTATACATGGTTTTGTTCAAGCTTATGTCTTGCATTGCCAAAAATGTCAAGTTAACAAAGCAGAGCGCCTTAAAGCAGGAGGATTCTTACATCATTTGGAGATTCCCAATGGAAAATGGAAAAGCATCTATATGGACTTTATTGTGGGTTTACCAACCAATGTACGAGGTCATGACTCGGTATGGGTGATCGTAGACCGGTTGACTAAATTATGTAAGTTTATTCCAACTAAATCAACGGTTAAGACACTAGAACTAGCCAAGTTATTTGTGGACAATCTATACAAATTGTATAGTTTGCCAAGTAACATTGTCAATGACCGTAATCCCAAGTTTAACAGTCACTTCCTAAGAGATATGTTTAAACGATTGGGTACACAACTGAACCTCGGTACAGCCAATCATCCAAAAACAGACGGTCAGACTGAACGAGTTAACCAAGTGCTAGAGGATATGCTAAGAGCATACGTTAGCAAAAAACAGTGAGACTAGGAAGAATACTTACCTATTCTCGAGTTTTCCTACAATAGTGCCTAAGCATGTCACAACTGGATTTGGTCCTTTCATGCTCATGTATGGGTTTCAACCTAGGTCATTTGTTACGGTGGGGTTGGCAACCGAAAAGCTCCAACAGGTTAAGGATTTTCTCCAAGACCACATGGATATGCTGAAACTCGCTCGTCAGAATGTCCGACAAGTACAAGACCGATATAAGAAGTATACTGATGAGAAACGTCGGCAAGTTACCTTCGAGAAAGGGGAGGAAGTATTTTTACGTGTGCCAGAACATTCAAAAAGTCTGAAAACTGGGCCAACACCTAAATTATCTCCCCGACATTGTGGGCCTTTCAAAATACTCAAGTGAGTAGGTGATCGTGCCTACAAACTATTGCTACCTGCACATTCTCATATTCATCCGGTGTTTCATGTAAGCCGTTTACGTAAGCGGTTACATGGGGAGGACAATGTGATTGACCAACAGATTTTGGTCGATTTCATTGAACCTCCTACCTTACGGCATGAACCTAAACGTGTTCTCGATTATTATGAGTTGCAACACATCATCATGTACGTCAACAAGCCTTAATCAACTGGAAAGAGCGACCTGAGAGAGGTGCCACTTAGGAAAACATTAGTTTTCTTAAGAAGAAGCTTCCCACTTTTGTTTTCGAGGACGAAAACTCTTCTTAAAGGGGGAGTAATATCAGGACATCGGCAAGGCCGGACTAGACAAAGGCAAGGCCGGGCTAAGCAGTGTGGAAAGGGAGTCCAACTAGGGCAAAGGGCCAGGGGCCATGCTATATAGTGGGTGGTTGGGTGGTGGACTCCTAGGTTCTAGTTCCCCTTGTCTAACAGGTAGATAGAGTAGATAGAGAGGGTGTAGAGATTAAGTAGATTAGATAGAGAGTATGTAGAGAGAGAGAGAGAGAGAGAGAGAGGTGTGCATAGAGGTTAGGATGTAGAGGGAGAGTAGAGAAAGGTTAGGATGTAGATAGAGGGAGTAGATAGGGTGTAGATAGAGAGACGGATGATACATAGAGTGTAGAGATAGATAGAGGGACTAGAGAGAGAGAGTGTGTGTGTGTAGAGATTTACCTCTATTTAGCACTCTCTATGTTTAGAGGGTAGTCAGTCTGAGGGTAGATATAGAGATTAGGTAAGATTAGGATTTAGGAAGAGAGAAGAGAGATGTGGATAGAGTTGTTAAGAATGGAGCCTGATTTACCCTTGTAATTTTCTGTGGTAAAAGTGCACATTTGTAAGGCCCCCATTATGAGGAGAAGCCATCGTGCGTGAAGGAAAATCACTCACCGGAAACAAAAATTTTCACGGACAAGAATCAGGGGCAACTTTAAAGGCCTCGGGGACGGAGGCCCCCGAGACTTTTTTTTCGCCGGAATATTATGGCCGGACGGCGGCCAGAAAGTGGTCGGAAAACAACCGGTCGGTTGGCCGGTGGCCGGTAGTCAATGACCGATGGCCGGTGGTCGAAAGTCAATCGCCGGTGGCTGGTAGCCGAATTCAATAGCCGGTGGCCGAATTCAAAAGCGGACTTGTCTCCTCACGGACGGCCACACATGGGCGGATTGGAGGGTCCGATTTGGACTTATTCGCACAAGGGCGACTACACATGGCTGTCTCTCATAAGAGAGGGCAGCCCTTTTGGCCTATAAAAGGAGGCCATTTCTACACACATTTCATAGTGTGAAGTTGATGCAACAAGGTGAGTGTGAGGTGGTGAGAGTGAAGCAAGGCGGGAGCTCCATTAAGGGTATAATCCCTTTGTAAACTACTTCTTGTTTTGAAGTGCTAAAGCCATTGAGTGGCTGCTTTCCCGTGGACGTAGCCCACATTGGGTGAACCACGTATATCGTGTGTACTCTCTCTCTCTCTCTCTCTCTCTCTCTCTCTCTCTCTCTCTCTCTCTCTCTCTCTCTCTCTCTCTCTCTCTCTATAATCTCGTGTATATAAATCTGTCTCTCTCCATTAAGTAATCTACTCAATTATCTATTTAGCTATGTCTTATTTCCTAACAACTGGTATCAGACCAAGGTTTGCTCGTAGCTAAATTATCTCAAGGAAAGGATTCCTTGAATTCAGTGGGAGTTATGGCGGAGGAAGGGAAGCTCAAGATTGAGAAGTTCAACGGCAAAAACTACCAACATTGGAAGATGCAGATTGAATACTCTCTCTACTAGAAGGACCTCTATTTGCCACTAGGCGGTCTTGCGAAGAAGCCCGCAACAATGGCAAATGAAGCATGGATTGTCCTTGATCGAAAGGCACTGGGAACAATTCGGTTAAGCTTGGCGTCAACGGTGGCCTTCAATGTTTTGGAGATGAAGACCACGGAGGACTTGATGAAGTCACTTGACGACTTCTATGAGAAACCATCGGCATCCAATAAGGTATTTCTTATGAAGCGCTTGTTCAATCTAAAGATGGCAGAGAATGGTTCAGTTGCAGAACACCTAAATGACTTTAACACAAACATAAGTAAACTTCGATCAGTGAAAATCAATTTCGATGACAAAGTGCGAGCTCTCCTTATACTATCATCTCTACCGGATAGTTGCGACAGCCTTGTGATGGCTGTAAGTAATTCTATCTCTGGCACAAATACTCTTAAGTTTGATGACGTTATGGGTGTTCTCCTAAGCGAGGAAATGCAAAGGAGAAGCACAGGAGAATCATCAAGTGCTGCACTATCAATGGAAACAAGAGGAAGGCTTAAGGAGAGGTTCAAAAACCAAAAGGGTCGTGATCGCTCAAGGCGGAGCAAGTCACGCACAAAGTCAATTCTTGAATGTTGGAACTGCGGCAAGAAGGGCCACGTCAAGAAGGATTGCTGGTCCAAGAAGAAGAAGGAAACAGAGTCTCAAGACAACAAGCCAACATCGGAGGCCAATGTGGCAGGTAAAGTAGAGCAAGATGCTCTAATTCTCTCATTAGACAATGTGTCTAATTCCTGGATAGTAGATTCCGGGGCTTCATTCCATGCGACACCACACAAGCAACATTTCCAAGACTACACCAAAGGTAATTTTGGGTATGTATACTTGGGAGATGATGAAGCTTGTGAGATTGTCGGCAAAGGTACAGTTTCTGTCAAAACTGCTAACGGAAATGAATGGAAGCTTAAAGATGTTAGGCATGTTCCTTCTCTTCGCAAAAATTTGATCTTTACAGGACAATTGGACGATGAAGGTCACAACATTGCATTCGGAAACAAACGGTGGAAGATCTCAAAGGGATCTTTGGTGGTTGCCAAGGGTGAAAAAGTCGGTACACTTTACTTGTGTACTGTTAGCACGCAACCTTCAACTTGTGCAGCAACTACAGAAGTTGACAGTGCGGTGTGGCACTACCGACTTGGACATATGAGTGCTAAAAGAATGCAAATCCTTCAAACAAAGAAGCTTCTACCAGGTTTGAAAGAAGTGGACTTAGAGTTCTGTGAAGATTGTGTTTATGGTAAACAAAAGAGGGTAAAATTTCAAAAATCAGGAAATGAAAGAAAAAATAAAAAACTTGAGTTGGTTCATTCTGATGTTTGGGGTCCTGCAAGTATATCGTCACTTGGTGGCTCATTGTTATATGTAACATTCATAGATGATGCGACTAGAAAAACATGGGTTTATGTCATGAAGAATAAATCCGATGTATTTTTCATATTTCAAAGGTGGAAAGCCTTTGTGGAGAATGAAACAAGTACCAAGGTTAAATGCCTCAAATCAGACAATGGAAGTGAATATTGCAGCCAAGCTTTTGAAAGCTTTTGTGCTAGCAATGGCATTCGGAGGCAAAGGACAACCCCAAGGACACCTCAACAAAATGGGATTTCGGAGAGGATGAACAGGACAATCATGGAACGAGCACGAAGCATGTATGCAGCACCCGAGGCGGCTCCATTTTTCAAAAATACCTATAGCACGTACATTCAATAGGTATTTTTAAAACCCCTACAGACACATACCTAATTATGAATTGAAAGACCCAACTTCCTTCAAGAACCTGTAACTTTTTTTCAATTTCTCATTTTTAAACCCCTCTCGTACATGGAATTTTGTAACTCTTCGGTATATAGAAAACCCCTCCAGGTGAACTCTCACGTGCTACACTTACATATTTTTAGGTGGAGCCCCCGAAATCCAACAAACCCTTTATTTAGAAGGAACTTTGTAATGTTTTGTTTTCGGTCCCATATGTCATATCTGACCTTTATGGATGATAATTTAATCTATTTGTATATATATATATATATATATATCTACCTATCATAGATGTCATAATGAGCTAAATGCATAATCATTGAGAATGCCAAATGAATGCCATCACAAACATGGAAATGGCTATGGCAATGCCAATGCTACAAAATTTCAAATACGATGCTTATCTTAAAGGTTATGGGTGTGCTCCTAGTACTAGAATTATGATCATGCACAAAGGTTCTTAATTCAATCGTCAACTAAATCAACTTCCAAATCACTTGTTGATTTGACTCACTCTTCAATGTCGAAGATGAGTATAGAACCCGCCTAAAATAAATAGAGCTCCCTTGTGATAGAAGAGTATTAAGAAGAAGCGACCAATATTTGCTGATGTGAACTATGTGCTTAAAGAAGACAGTCATAGACTAGATAATTTTATGCAAGTCAACAATTAAGATGCTCATCTGAACCATTCAAATTAGATGGACCAGATGAGCATCTTTACTCTTTTAAATATGTATGCCATTAATATACGCGGTAATGTATTAGGTAATATGCACGGTAATATACGAGAAAATATGCGCGATAATATGCACGATAATATTCGTGGTATTTATCGCAGCTATATTACCGTTGTTGCTACCGCGTATATTATTGTTAAACCACTACCGCATCTTTTGCCGCTCTTATTTTCTTGCATTAATCCGCAGCAATGCTAGCGGTTCTGGAATTTTTCTCATATAGCGTGATAGAGATACCCAAAAAGACTGTTTCGGGAGCCAAAAACAGCAAAAACAAACTACAAAACTTCTTGTTTCTTCTCTCTCTACAAAGTTCAGTAATGGCTTGATACACAAGCTCTATACAAGATGAATATACATGCCTAAGCTGAAATCTGGTGTCGTCGAGCCGTATCCACTACTGCCGCGAGCTCAAGCCGCCATAGCCGAGCTCTGTCACTTTCGTCTTGTCGAAAAACCGTCACACACACATCGTCAAAGCTCTGATACCAGTTGTGAGTGCACGTGTGCGTGGATGCGTGGATGCGTGCACGCACAGTGTGGTGCATGCGAAGAATGGGAGAAGCACAAAACCGTGTGTGGATGGAACAACCTCTAGAACTAACTCAGAGCGAGTGAGGTGCTCCTTATTCTCGTGTATATGAAGAATAACGGTATGCACACATGTAGGACACTAGACGATCAGGGGCAAAAGACAAGAGCTAGGACCGCCTTTACCCCAACACTAGCTAGGTAAGGTTGAGTAATTTGCCCCCTTTCATGCCAATTTTTCGTACCTACACAATCATTTGTTTGCGCATTATAAGTGTACATTGATATAATTGGACCAATTACATACATTAGATAGTTGATATACGTAACCATCTCCTAAGAATCTCAATTCCATAATCTATTTTATTTCCCTCTAAAAATATACCATTATATGCTAGTCCAAAAACAATACGCTAGAGGGAATCATTATTCTACAAGAGCTTTAAAAATTAGTGTCGTACGATTTGCATAATTTAATCAACCTTACCATAGTTACACTCTATAGGAAAGAAAGTAATCAAACCTTACCATAATTACGATAATTAAGTAAATAATGGAGAATCAAGAAACTGAAGAGAAATACTTTTCTAACACAATTTCCCAACTAGATTTCGTGCTTCCCTTGAAAACAATAGGTAGCATTTTAAGTATCTTCATGTTGTGACTAGCAAATCCTTCAAATTTTGACCTAAACATAACGATGGTAGAAGTCACAATGGCCTCATATATAGGAGTACCTTTTTGACCTAACCAAAAAGATAGAGGTCACATTGGCGAAAGAGGGGGGTCAACTATTATCAGCAACAATGGAAATGATATAGACAAAGGAGCACCGTGCAAGTGGGGAGAGAGAGAGAGAGAGAGAGAGAGAGAGAGAGAGAGAGAGAGAGAGAAAATGAGGGGAATCTTCATGTTGTGACTAGCAAATCCTTCAAATTTTGACCTAAACATAACGATTGTAGAAGTCACAATGGCCTCATATATAGGAGTACCTTTTTGACCTAACCAAACAGATAGAGGTCACATTGGCGATAGAGGGGGGTCAACTATTATCAGCAACAATGGAAATGATATAGACAAAGGAGCACCATGCAAGTGGGGAGAGAGAGAGAGAGAGAGAGAGAGAGAGAGAGAGAGAAAATGAGGGGAATCTAGTAGATTAATAAGTTTCTTAGTAGTTTGTGAAGTTGACTAAGGTCTCATGTCACATTAGAAGAATATACCCAGATGAATCCAAAATAAGCCCAGCTTCACCACTAAATCAGAGTTCAAGATATAGACTCATAGTAGTCAACCACAAGAGAAAAAAAAATCACTTCCATCATGCATAGTATAAAAACCGGGACATTCCCACTAATGTCACCAATGGCCAATAATTGGGGTAAAACTAGGTACCAATATAGCTCACCCACACCACACACGCACACATGCAAGCATATATTGATAGAAAGATTGACGTACCAAGTTCCGATCATAACTCTTGAGACATAGGCAAACTCAACCACAATGAAGCCTAGCAGTAAAAGAAGCATTAAATAGAAAACTATTGCACAAGAATGAGTTAGTTGATATGACACACACCATTGGGAAAAATTTGCAACCCAAAGGGGGGCTTGTAAGAGCAACCAATCAGATTATAGTCAACCAATCAGATTATAGGACATGAAAGGGGGGGCATGGATAGCCCATATCTATGTGCCTCAAACTATATCATGTAATATAGCTATGGAAAGAGCTCAAAAATACCTTATTGTCCGAACAATTTGAAGTTAAAATACTCAAATCATGGCCTTTCCAAGAAAAAAAAACAAAAACTAGTGAGAATGTGGCCATAAGACCCATTCTCATTGGTGAAGAAAGTATATTCCAAAAGCATATTTGATCATAAAGAGCACTTTTGGGCTTCATATTTTCCCTAATGCACCATAATATAAAGCATTAGCACAAGATCAACTCGTCAAAACTTGGGTGCAAACTTTACAATGTGAAATCTACATGTTTGTTGTACATCTAACTGCATCAAGCTTAATCCCAAATTCACCTATAACAAAAATTGCAAGGTATAGATTGATAGGGAATATACACCGCAGAGGATAGAAAGAATTTTCATAATATCAACCAATTGTGACAAAACCTTTATAATGTAAATTTACATATCCTATATACGACTTTTAAAAACACCTAGATGAATTTTCTCAATATCAACTAACTGTGACAACACCGTTGACAATGTGAATTTATATATAAAATATATGCCTTAAAAATACACCTACATGAAACTAGAATAAGCTCATATTTATCCTTAACAAAAAGTGCAAGGTATAGACTCATTGTATAGTCACTGAAACAAGAATATAATCATCACCTCCATCATACATAGAATTTGACTACATACTACAACATCCCACTACCATTATCAACACCCAATAGTAAGTATAAAAGGAGGTACCAAATATATGAAGAACAAATTTAGTGGACCAATTTCATCACTCATCTATACCATAATGTACTTCGCTCAAATATAAAATTAAAAGGCATATTGCTTATACACCAAAGAATGAGGTGAACAAACAAAATGGCCTTTATGCAGAAGCACATTAATATTAATGGTTTCTCTTTTTTTTTTTGGTAGAACTCACAGGAGTAAACGATGTTATATTGAGCAAATCAAACAATTACAAGACTGGCCTTGCTCACAATCCAAGCCAAAGCATCCACAGGACCAGATAGATACAAGAGGGGGTTCAAAATGCACACAAATGACCTAGACTATCCCTAGCTTACCAGCATTGCATTAATGGCCCAATACCATTCATTGGGGTCCTTGCCTTTACAAAATAAAGCACTCAATTCTTTACTTTCTTGCACAATCTTCGAGAAGCAAGGACATGATAGATCGTTCTCAAAGACCCGACAATTCATGGCCTTCCATATTTGCTTTTAAGTAATAAATCTGACAATTTGTGTGCAAATCAGTAGCACTTGGCTTTTCATCCCCTTACCACCCAAGAATTAGGTCATTCTTGTAGAAACTAATCTTTTAGGTCTTTTGTTTCCATGTGCACATCTTCCCTACCAACCCACATATAGCAAGGCACTCCTTGAAGAGGTGCACCAAGTCCTCACTCGCCACATCGAACCAGAATATCTATCGTATCTAATCCCTCTGGTTGAAATCTTCACTCATGTTGGCATAGCCCCCCATAGCACTTTCTAAAGAACCTTTATTGCCAGAGGCCACTGAGGGCTCCAAATGTTGTTTGTAACCACCATCCCCGGCCATTGCTTTTGCCCCAGAAGCTATTAAGGAGATAGAACACTCTCGCGAGGCCAAGAGACAATAATACACATCTTTGGTCTTCAAAATGGTTAGAGGTCTATTCTTGGGCCATCGCCAAGCTGTCTATTCAAATGCATACTCGAACCTAGCATACAATACATATCCAGCCCATCTAAGACTACAGTGACCAGAGCTTTTTTTTTCTCATTTAAAAGAAATTGAGTAGCTAAGTGGTCGGAATCTTTCCGTTTCCTATTCTCTTCATCCCCCGGATGGCCAAGATGACTAAGCCTTCTATTGTTGCCCTTCCTAGCTACCTCTCTCCAAAATGGGTTAAGTTGTATACAACCCACCTTTGAGAGCCACGCGAAGCAATGAGATGGGAGTTGCGAAAGTATCTTATCAGTAGTGTTTTTTTTTTAACACTAGTTTGTAACCTAACAAGACAGAAGCGTCATTTCAACTTTCAAGATTTTGAAGATAAATGTGATACTCTTCTTGCTTGGCATAAAGCATTGAAGGGTGCTTAACTAAGATAATTTTGGTAGTAAAACTTCACATGAAAATAATATTTTTCATTACATTCAACTAAAAAAATATTGAAGAATTGTCAAACTATACATGTATAGAGGGGTCTAGATAAGGTAAAAAGAGAAGGTGTGGCCTACTGATTATCATCTCCTTTAAACATATATTCAATCAAAAGTAGAAAACAAATTGTATTTGCTATGTAGCCAAATTGAGCAAGCTTAATTGACCTTGGCCTAGTGGTGTACAAACAATCACACATGCTTAAAAAGTTCCAAGAGGATCTGTAGTAAAGAGCAGGGTTGAACTCTAGAAAAGTAATTTGCCTAAATTCAGAAGGCCAAAAGTTGGGCTAATAATATTATAGTCTGTACAATCTTTTTTTCATTTGTTTTATAGAGAATTTACTGACATCCTCTCTTTGAGTTCAAGGCGCAATGATAGACAAACAATTTTTATTATCATAGAAATTGATAATTTCTTTAGGACAAGAGATTGTGACTCTCTTTTCAGGGAGGGCGAGTGGAGGAGAGATGCAAGTTGAGCGGAACAGAGCAAAACGTGGACCAATGGGTGGCGAGGCAGAGAAGGACGCAGGGATGGGACGGTTGCATGGAGGAGTGGTGAGCATCTCTCTCTCTCTCTGTGTGTGTGTGTGTGTGTCCTCGATGCACATCACTGACGATGGTGGGCCAAGTGGCAAAAAGCCATGGCACTTAGGACCGTTAGCGTAGCACAGAAGAGCCCTAGATCATGAGGGTGGCGCACGAAGCCAACGAGGGCAAGTGCCAGTGTGGGGAGGGGGGAAAGAAACGTTCTGAGATTTTTTTAAAGCAAGATCTTGCGTGGACAGCATTGTCCGTGTACAAAGCCATGATTGAAGTATTGCCTCCCACTGTGCCTTGCATGGGATGTAGCTGGCGCATCAATTTAGCCATAAAGGTGAGTTAAATCTCTAGCCATAACACTACTAGCCCTTGGAAAAGAGTACTAGCCCTCGGAAAAGAGTAGGTGATACTCCATTTTCTTGATGTGGCATATCTCCTTATTTGTAGGGATGGACATCTTATGTGGCATAACAAATGTAAGAGAGATTAATTTGACTATTATGTGTTGAGATTACCTCTCCCTCAAAGCGAAACCTAGTGCAAAATTAGCTCCGGCTAATCCCATTACCTTTGGTACGATTTAGATCTAGGAACGTATGTACGCCAAATATAACTCAAAGCAAGCTTAAGAGTTATATAAGAGAAGACCGGGCCAAGGCCTTATGGTAGTCAAATAGATCCCACAACAAGCTGAAAGGTTCCAAGAGTCTATTGTGCTAACTTGAACACTATTCACATAGGTAAGTGTGTATTCGATGGAGGCAAGCGGAGGGGCACGTGGCTTTACGTTGACCATTCAATTCCCAATAGACTTGAGAGGTCCAAGAACATATTTAGGCTAACTTCCACACTATATCACATGGGTAAGTTTGAATGGGATCAATATAATGGAGCCAAGCATGTCCATCACGAGCAATTACATTGAGCATTCCGAATTTTCAAAATTGCCCCAAATGAATCCATCAGCATTTACAATTGACACATGAAGATCCCCTGTAATGAAATCAACAGTTAGAGAACATGGCTTGCTACAAGGAGGTATTAGGTTCAGGTCAACGGTGTGGATCGACCCAAATTTATGAGCCTTTAAGAGATTCCTTTTAGCTCCAAGTTCACAAACATGGCGAACATCCTGATCTATTGATCCCATTAGAACACCCACCTCCGAAGCGGATGGGGATAAAGCATTATGCAGGGCAAAAAGAACACCATTTCACAAATCATCATTTAATACTAAAAAGACAACGAAAAGAGAAGGTACGAGCAGCAAGGAAAAAGTGCAACTTGCCATAGACATGAAAAATACACATACTCACGAAAAAGTCAGTGTTAGGAAGATTTATTTCAAAGGGGTTGATACTCTTAATTTCAAGTGGATTTTTGTGTGTGACAGTGCAAGGGGGGACTCGGCTCTAAATAGAGTACCTTGTAAGCTAGAAGTAGCCGAAATTTGGAGAAGTTTAAAGCCCAAATGTTGGAAGGTAGCGTACGGCCGCATACACTTTGCGTTTTGGACCCTTTTCATGAAGCAGCTAATGAGCGCGTCCAAAATTAGCGCTTCCACTTTGTCCTCTCTCTTCTGAGGAAAGGGCAGTGTGCAGGTGCTAGGAGAGGAGTGCAGGGGCGACTGCTAACATGGCCACCCGTCTTCGTGTTCATTCCACGGCTGGGGCTGGCCGGTGTAGGTCTAAGCTTGCCCTTCCCAGTAGGCTCTTACGGCCACCCGCTTCACGCTCTGCCTTCACCTCCCACGTGCTGCTCACCTAGCTCGCATACTCCTGTTGTGCTCACGGTCGCTGCTGATAGTGGCAAGGCATGGGGGCAGCGAACGGGTCTTTGCCAAAGATCGAAGAAGGGGCGGTGGTTGGCATGGTTCTCTCTCTCTCTCTCTCTCTCTCTCTCTCTCTCTCTCAGCATGCGCATTACAGAAAGTTAAGGAGAGACTTGTATCTTACCGCTGAGGCGGATGCAGGGATGGCCTGAGATCAGAAGTCTGCAATGGAGTTGGTTGGATCAAGCGTCCATTTCATTCGGAGGCCGAGCCTCATGTAGCGCCGCTGGCAAGATTTTGTCATGTCTAGCATCAGAAGGGAGAAGAGCACAGCCCGCCATAGTCTCTCTCTCTCTCTCTCTCTCTCTCTCTCTCTCTCTCTGCAAGCAGCACACTAAAAAAAATGCGAGCGGTAAATTGAGGCAAACAACGGACTCACCACTTACGCATAATCATAGCTACAACTCTGTCGAAATGCACAGAGAGCCAGCCCTAAAGACACCTCTCTGTTGCAGACAAACGTCTACGGCACACTATCAAGGTCGCGAAACTGCAACATGCCATCACCTACTTTAATCCTTCTTCTTTAGAGGAATGTAGCCCAAACTCCAAAGGGACAACTTAACCTATGTGCTACCCTAACTAGGGCTTACCTCTAGCTAATATCGGACTCCTAACTAGACCCTAGCCCTAGTAATGGGTAACCCTAACCTTACCAACGCAGTGCATGAGCATACAAACCCTTCTGATAGCACCCCACTCAAGCCGTCTTCCGCATGTACAGTAAGAGGTGAGATTGGAAAGAAGGTCAGGGCTGTGCTCTCTCTCTTCTGCTTCTAGCCATGGCAATAGTATACTGGCTATGGCGCCGAGGTTGGCTCAGAAACGCGTGAAAAGACAGCTAGTGGGGAGAAAGATGTATAGAGACCCCATAGCCAATCCTACATTATGAAGTGCGGCGGGTGGTAATAAGGGCCTCCCGCACGCATATGGAAGGTCAGGAGAGCGCGTCTCTTCCCAAGCCGTGTATCACCTCTCAACCAAGCAATGAAGCATGGGCGGTGATTGGGGGGTTGTTCCTGATTTTCAATACGAAGCGCCAATAGCATCACAACAACAGAACATGCCTTTCTTAGAATATTTGAGCTGCCGCGGAGTGCAGAGCTTGCAGTGAATGCTTTTCGACTTCTAGTCATGCTAGAATTGTCACATCTACACAGCAAGGAATCTTCTCAAGATTGCAGCGCCAGACTCCAATGCTCGCCGAAAAGCTTTTACCCAACCAATGAGAAAAAGGATTCGTTTAATGCATCACAAAATGGAGTACTTGTACACTTACCATGTATCAATTTTTCTGTTTTTAGAAGAACAACCGAATTAATTAGAAAAAAGGGAAAGTACAAAAGCTTCTAAGGTTATATAAGACTAGTACGGCCGGCCGCCCTCTCCCTCTTTATCGCGTGCAAAGGGGCTTTTTTAGGTTTTGGATTTTAACCTTCAGGTTGCAGATTGCGACACGTGTAAAGGGCTCCCTTATGTTAGTAGATAGGGGCCTCTAAGAGAAAGGGGGCATCAAGAAAAGATACAATTAGATAAATAATTGAAAATAGCCTTGAGTCTCTTGGGCTAGTAGGAAGACAAGATCACAGTCCTCCATCTTTGCCATCTCAGCTCCTTTTGTAAAGTCTTGGTGTCATAGTAAGCAACTTGAGAGGAACGACTAGCCAATTCCATCACAAAGACCCTTGCAAAAAGGTTAGGCTTGTGGTTTTGCTAGGAAAATAACATTTTCCTGACTTTTTCCAAGACCCAGTTCCACCTCTGAGACTGAAAGACACATCAAAGCCCATAGGGATTCCAAGTAGCCTAAATATTTATCCTACCATAATAGGTTTACAGCCAGCTTGAGACACTATGGTTAGACATGAGCGCTAGCCTTTGGAAACTTTAACCTATTTTGGAATGGTTAATGACTAAACCATGGTTAGCGGCACTCCCAAAAACTTTCAACTAATTGAATATCATTTCTTATCAGTACATTAGTGACATCTGCAAATTGATGGAGACAAAGTTGTTTAGATGCCCCTTCAACAGTAATGCCATTTGATTTGCTCTGACTAAGCATGTCTTTAACCAACCAACCCGATGCATCAGATGATCTAGCATAGAGCAAAGGAGACATAGGACATCCATGTCTAATGGACTTGTCAAGGCGGATGGCATCATCCAATGTCCCATTGACAAAAATTCTTACAGTAGCATTTTACAAAAGTAAGTACACAAATCTAATAAACCTTTTGCCCAACCCCATGTCCTACAAGCTCTGGAGAATGTAATGCCACTCTATTCTATCATATGCTTTGTCAAAATCAATCATGAAGAAGAGAAAGTCCTTGTATGACTCTCAGCATACTCAATAACCTCCCAGATGGAAGTAATTCTAGTCACTTAAACAATGTTCAATCATGATAGTGCCTTTGCATACTTCATATCGGACATAATGATAATGCACAACAATATGCTTTGACTTGTTATGTTAAACTTAGTCTTTTGCAAGACTAATGGCATTGTGATCATCACACTGCAAGGATGTGCTAGAAAGAGGAGAATGACCAATATCAACCAACATTTTTTGAAGTGAGATCATCTCACAAGATGCAAGTGATGTGGCGATATATTTAGACTCGATGCTAGAAACAGCAACACAACATTGTTTCTTGCTGGTCCAAGAAACAAAACAATCACTAATGAAGAATCAATTTCCACTAGTGGATCGCATAGATAAATGCGAGCTCGCTCAATCTAGGCATTTGTGTAACCCAAAAGATAGAGAGATTGTCGTGCGCTTTTATCGCACGTGTCGGAGGCTGAGAACTTTTCGAATACCATGTGCGAGCCACAAATGGCTGCAAGCACACAACTAGACTATCCTAGTAAGCTCAAAGGGGGAATGGTGTGTCACTCACCACTCAATGCTTTGCAGTCGTAAAAGATTTCGTGTCGCGAAGAAGAGGGAGCTTCCGTCGTTGCGCTCAACCGCATCACCACCGTCGATGCCGCCGCAATCCTCTCTCTCTCTCTCTCTTTCTCTCTCTCTCTCTCTCTCTCTCTCTCTCTCTCTCTCTCTCAAGCATACACACACACACACACTCGTGAGCACACGATAGAGAAGAAGGTAGAGATAGAGCAAGAGCACTTCTTTAGCATGCACCTCAAAGAATGAGGATTTTAGGTCAAAATGGACATTTTATATGAATGTGACCCATTCACACATGGACGCCCACAGTGGCTGGTCATAGCAAAAATACTGTAAAAATAAGATAAGTGATGGCCTCTCACCGGCGATCACCTACACATCTATATGACCGACAAGCCCGGTCCATGACTCAAATAAAGTGATAAGACGTCCGTCAAAGGTGATAGGGTGTCGGTAAGTGGGAACATGCCCCCCTTTCTGATGTAGATTTCGTCATCGGAAGTTAGTGAGATGAAGCTCGTTCGTCGAGGTGGAAGAGCATCTAAGAATGAATGTCTTTAGCTTTCTTCAAACACTGCAAAATCTACCAAAAATGGCACAGTAATTGCATTCTCATAGAACATATATAATTAAAAAGCATATGCAGTGAATAGGCACACAGAATGATTGGTAACATAATATTTAAAAAAAATTCAGCAATAAACATTAAATTGTAATATAGGCAAACACATAAGCACTTGTAAATGTCAAAAAATAAACAAGTATAGGGTCGTTAATTTAACGATCAAGAGACAGTAGAGGTCAACTATTAATACCATGGGGTGGGTACCCAAGCAAGAATGACTTGTATCGCTCGGCTCAGACATAGAAAAAAAAAAATGAAGCTTCTTGCTCTTCATGTAGTTCTTCTAGAGAAGCACAAACTTATTCACAACTTTCATCTACCACCAAAATTGTACAGACAAAAGAGAAAAAAATAGCATCTCCCATTGTAAATTCATCACCTAAGACAACGTTTCAAGTAAAATCATGGGAGAGTACCTTACCACCCTTGCAACTAGATGAAACGCCTAGGGTGGTGAAAAAATATTGGTCAAAGTCTTCACCCATTACAACTTGGAACAATTGTTTCAAAAGGTGATGGCATCGTTCCAAAAGGTATGATCTACCCAAGGAAAGGGGGAGTGTTTGCTGACATCCATCATTCACTTGCTCCCCTCTTAACCCTTCCTCCATGACTTCTTATTGTCCCAATCTTAGGGAATGTATATATATAGCCCTATACTCAAGAAATCAACAATAAAAAAGTAAAAGAGCAAGCGCCACCAAACAAAAAGCTTGAAACCTATAAATTCTAGTACATGACCCAAAAATCATAATAACACATTATGCACAAGGACACGACCTTTTGACATGACCATTATAATATTTGCACACTAACCAAAATCTATTTGTGTGTACAGATATGGCTAGTGCATTAGAGTCATCCACTCCTACCTTGGATGAGAGGTACCCTCTTTACTTTTCACAAGTGTTTCACATAGTCTACCCGGTGCTTGCCTCTGAGAAGAATTTTGAGGAATTAGAATGGCTGATACGTCTCTTGACCACGACTAATCCCTACTTAGTAGAGAACGTCTCTCCGATTACACAAGCTTACCCTTTTGAGCAAGATGATTATACACGCCTAGTGACATTATTAGTGAATATATGTGCATGATTCTAATGATGAGGAAGATTTACATGATTACACGATTGGCACGTATGGTCTCACTGATGACTTTGTCAAGACACCGGCAAGGCCGGACTAGACAAGGGTAAGGCCGAGCTAGGCAGTGTGGAAAGGGATTCCAACTAGGGCAAAGGGCCAGGGGCTATGCTATATAGTGGGTGGCTGGGTGGTGGACTCCTAGGTTCTAGTTCCCCTTGTCTAACATTGGTATCAAGAGCTTGGTTCTTTTTTTGGGAAAGGCACAGCTGTGGAGGAGGGGAGCCACACAAACTTGCATGAGCAAGTTGCATGTCGGGGTCAAGAAACCATGGAGCATCTCTCCTGTGAGGAGGACGACAAGCAGGAAATCCGTGGGCAACCCCCCTTGCAAGGAGGAGCCGCCGAGGTGGGACCTGCACCAAACTCGCCCCTTGCGGGCTCTACGGCATCGCGTCGGGCGGGGGATCGTTTCACGAGCAAGGGCCGAAGCCCCTTGCTCAATACAATGGCCTCCATGGCCTCCCTTCCTTGCTCGCGCGCTACTGTAAGCGGTCATAGCCGCTAAGTTAGTGTTTTTTCACATTGCAAGGGTGCCCAACCCCTTGGGGGTTAGTGGCCACACCCTTTTTTACAAGAAAAAGGGGCGGTACCCACAGTGGGGTACCCCACCCTCCCTCGTATGCGGATTCGTCAAGTCCCAACAAGGCACGGCATCTCGACACGGCCGGCACAAACTTCGAGTACCCAATTCTCTGCGTATTGTCAGCAGAAACTCGAAGATTTAAGAAAAGCATTCCGACGGGAGTTCAAAGTACCATTACCTTTCAAAATCAATTAATGATTCCAAGCATAATCGATTCGGCTACCAAGGAATTGAGAAATTTCCTATACGGCGGACAATTCGGATCGGTTTCCACCGGGATACTATCGATTTTGACGGAATTAGCAAGCCTAATTACACTTTTCAAGTGCTCTCAATCTCAGGTATTTTTCTGATTTGATTTTGAGCAAAGTACGCCTGATCCTTCCCATGATGGCCCGTGGCCGAATCCTCTCAAGGAGAGTACCCGTGTCGCTACAGCAGGTGATGACACTTACGAATTACTCGATATTCAAGAATTTTGTGCACTTCACACACGCATGTCAGTCATGGATGAAAATTTTAAAGCTTTAAATGCAAATGTTACTAAACTATCCACATTAGTGATTCAATTAATGCAACAGCAGTCCAAGGGACCTGCTGACACGCACATGCATGAGCACATTTCTACACAAGGGCAAGGCCCTTCTAATCTAGGGCAAGGCCCAAATGCTGATGTGTTGCATACTCTCACTGCAAAAGAGGTGGATGAATTGTTGAAAAACACCAAACCACCGATTTTTAAAGGGAGAAAACCAAGACCGCAATAAGGATGCAGTGAATATCTTTCTCAGCAAGTGGGATGGAATTCACGTCTTATGGCGTACTTCGGACGCAATTAGAGCTACCCGCGTCGCTACGGCAGGTGATGACACTTACGAATTACTCGATATTCAAGAATTTTGTGCACTTCACACACGCATGTCAGTCATGGATGAAAATTTAAAAGCTTTAAATGCAAATGTTACTAAACTATCCACATTAGTGATTCAATTAATGCAACAGCAGTCCAAGGGACCTGCTTATACGCACATGCATGAGCACATTGCTACACAAGGGCAAGGCCCTTCTAATCTAGGGCAAGGCCCAAATGCTGATGTGTTGCATACTCTCACTGCAAAAGAGGTGGATGAATTGTTGAAAAACACCAAACCACCGATTTTTAAAGCGAGAAGACCAAGACCGCAATAAGGATGCAGTGAATATCTTTCTCAGCAAGTGGGATGGAATTCACGCCTTATGGCGTACTTCGGACGCAGTTAGAGCTCTGCAAACGAGCTTAACTCTCGAAGGCAAGGCCTAAAAATGGTGGATGTCTCTCAAGGAGAAGAATATCATACCACAGAGTTGGTCAGCTTTTGAAGCTATGTTTAGCAAAAAAAATTTGCCTACAAATGAGGCAGATCGGAATTGGACGGCTTGGGACACATGTTCCATGCACCAATACCCATCATTGCTTGAATATATCTCTCACTATCGGGATGTTATCCTCAAGTTGGAAGGCTTAGATAACTTTCAACAAGTACGGGGGTTTATACGAGGTCTAACACTAGAGCTTAAGAAGTATATCAAGACCCAAGACCCTAAAACACTTGAGGAAGCCAAGGTGAAAGCACATATTCATGATGATCCAGATGAAAAGAAAGCACATAACATTCACGTTCCTGCTAATAAACATGGTAATACACGCACTCAGTATGGGCACAATAAAAGGAAATTTATAGTTGCCAACTCAGATGTATCTAAAAACCCCAAGGGGTCCAGGGGTCATCTCTCTCCAAAGGACTTTGATAAAGCTAAGAAAGAAAAATTATGTTTTCAATGTTTAGGAAGCGGTCATGGCAAAAAGGATTGTCCCAAGGGGAAAAATCTGCTACTCATGGCAAGGAGAAAGTAGTGCACACGTTGCAACTGCTACCTCTTGAGTCTTCCTCACGTTTCTCTACAGTGGAAGTAACACACACAGAGGTGGTACTGCATGAATGCTTTCCCACATCTTCCATGTGACAACAAACCTTTGGACCACATGAGTTAGTACGTATGCACGGATCTCTGCAAGGCCACAAGGTGCACATCTTGATAGATGACGGTGCTACTCACAATTTCATCGATTATGGATTGGTGAAAAAACTCAAATTGCCTCAAACTTTGAGTACCCACCGCTACAACGTAGCAATGATGAATGGACATGATACAGAAATCTGAGATACTCAATGCCGAGCTGTTCCATTGGAAGTACAAGGTTACTCCACATGCTTGGATTTTCACGTTATGAACATGGAAAGGGCAGACGTGGTTCTTGGTAGGGAGTGGTTGCATAGCCTAGGACCTGTCATGCCAAGGGTAGGACTAGACGGGCATGGCCCGAGCAATGTGCCGAACACACATGCAGTAAAGGGGTCTATATATAGAAGAGGGCCAGGGGCCTATATATAGGATGGTTGGGAGGTTATTCTCATGTCTGTCTACCCACTGGTCTTACATTGGTATCAGAGCTTAGGGGAGGGAGCAGCCATGGAGGAGGGGAAGAGGCAGGGCCTTCTCTCGAGTCCTCTCTCTCTCTCTCTCGATCTTTCTCGAAGCATGGAGAAGTGTAGGTGAATCAATTCTCGTCTTTCTTTCGCCATGGAATTAGCATAGCATGGGAGATGGAGGGGCTGCAGGTCGAAGGGGTTGCATGCTGCTCGTGGAAGCTTTGCATGATGCTTCAGTTTTGCATGCAAAGCCCTTCGGAAAGCTCCGGTTATGGATCCCACAAGGCGGGCAACGCCCCTTGGACAGCTCGACATGCAGGGTCGTGGGAGCGTCTGCCTGCACACAAGGAGAGCCAGGACCGGACCTGAGCCGAATTGAGTGTTCTCGACGTCTTTGGGCTCGCAGTAGGGAGAGGAGCACTTTTCGACTCTGTAGCCTTGGCCCTCGATGGCCAGTTAGTGTTCCATCTCAGGTTTCGACCGGGCGCAGGTCGCCATGAAAGCTGAACAAGTTTTCTTTTTTTTTTATGTTTCTTTCACATTCGTCTTCGATTGGGCGCCCTAGGCCAAGGGGCCACCCTAGGGGCCCCTCCCACCACAGGAAGGCCTGGTGCAAGCTTTTTCTTCAACCGTGGCCTTCCACCGCTCGCCTTGGCTTTGATTGGACCTTCCAAGGCACGAAACTGGATGACAGAATATTTCAGATTTGCAGACCCTCTAGAATCAAGAACATGAGAGGTTGCCAAAAGTCGCGAGCATACAAGGGCATGCAAGGCTGCCAAAGGCCGCAACCATACCATGCGATGTCGCCAAAGCTGCGAGCATGCACGGGCATGCAAGGCCGACATAATTGTGCCATGCAAGGGCATGCAGGCAACGCTATGGAAGCACAAGCCATGTCACCAACACGGAATGTTATTCGAGCATCGAGGTAAGTAGTAGATTTCAATTCTGTTTGTCAATTTCCTCCAGAACATGATGCAGCATGGCACAAGCACAGCTTGTGCAAACGGTGTGGTTATTGCCTTTGCAAACAAGCATGTCTTCTCACGGGCATAACCATTCAAGCATAGCAAGCATACAAAGTTGAGGCTTTGTAAATATTCTTGTACGGCCGTCCAAAGCGTGCCGACCTGCATTCATCCACTGGGATTCCACGAGAGCAAGGCTCATTTGAAGATGCTCATGGGCATGGATGGTGTAACACATTAGAGCATTGCGGTTCTCATACATTTTCACTTTGGTTGCGAAACGGGCAAGGCTCTTGGCAGCAGGCAGTAGAATAGTTATTGAGCATGTGCTTGATGACTCTAGTATGCAATGGAATGAATGATCATGGCTATCATTCATAACGCCAAACAGGATATTTCAGGGCGTGTATATGATACATATGCCCACTCTCTTTTGCACAACAGAGATGGTTATGTGCTACATTTGAGCGAGTTTTCTTCCACAGAATCTCGGGACAACTGGTTACAGCAACAACCAGGTTAGCCAAGTTTAAGTTTTTCTTGTTTTTTCCATGTTTACACTTTGCTTGGCAATTACTGTCATTGTGCAAAGCAAAGTGCTTTGGCAATTTTACATGAAGCAAGGCATATACCTTGTGCCAAGGTATTGCCCAATGACTTGGAGTCAACGGCATTGGCACACAAGTTTGGGGAGCTAGCAAATTAGGGAATATTCACTCACACAATTCCTACCAGTTCAAACTGTGCAAGGCACTTATGGTTGTGGCTCTCACGTTTGAAACCGTCATAGTAGCCAAGGGCTTATGCTTTTGCATGCAAGGCATGCTAAGCAGGTGGCATGGATTCCACCACTTCATGCTTTATGCTTCCGCTCTCACACTCGCAACTCTGTCAAGGACAGACTAAGTGATGGATTGTTGAACCTCATGGTTGGTTGCTATCAACACCCAACAGCACTAAATGGAACCTAAATCTAGGACTTATTTCACAGGCAAAGTGCCAATGCTAAGTCATTTTCATGCAATCACGACCCTGCAAGGAAAGTAGATCAAGATGTGGTTGTGTTTTTCTGTTTCCTCTCTCAATGAGAAAGTCATACCTAACAATTGTGGAATGCCTATACGATAAGCTGCAAGTCAGGCATAAGATGCGTAAGAGCACACAGCTTGGGCGCACACTCTAAAAGCTTAAGGAAAGTTCCTCAGCCCAGCATGCTCTTCTTCTCTCGTTCTCTCTCTCTTTAAGGGAAAAAATGAAAATCTTCTAAGAAGCTTTTGATACGTGTTTTGCTCATGAGTCAGCCTGAACCAAGGTGCTCTAACTCTCAGCTAACACGTGTCTAAGATGCTACTCAAATTAGTCTTCATCGGTTCGTCCATTGAACACTAATTTGCACAAGGGCTATGAGCCACACAGGCTAAGAGCCATTGTCAGGCCAAGGGTAAGACCCAACTATTGGCATTCTTTGGGTGATTGTTTTCAAGATTGAACAGATCTACCCAGGTAAGTATACATCGACGTTAATGGACAAGCAAGAGTCTTGTCATTCAGGATGTTTATAGTGTCATTTTTACACTACACATTTTCAGTGCGACACTCAAGTTGAGTTTTTGATAAATCTTCAACTCACAGCAGCTGATCTCTCTATAGCACTACGGAGTGTCTATGGACATATTGTTTTGGGGTACGACCCGAAGGGTGACTACTACATCACCCTATAGGCATTAAGGATCACAGTTTGATCTCTTCCAGTTAGCCTTTCAAGGAAAGAATTCTGCAATCTACCATGCGGTAGCGGACAAACTCAACTTTTCAAGTTGATTCCAATCATTATGTACATGGTTAACTATGTTGGTTACTGTTACCTGCTAGTTGAGCAATTTCTACAAAGGGTCTTACCAAGGGGTTTGACTACGTAGATGTTAACCAAAGGGGTTGTATTGCGCAGGCAACACCCAAGGTTTCCAGTGCAATGTTGCTTGGTCTTTTCAAGTCGTACTAATACGCTTGACTGTTTCAGAGACATGCCAAGGGCATATCGAACCAAAGTATTTTGGGCCGTAGTGTCCACTATACATTATGCTATTACGAACCTAGTTGTAGGATTTGATTTGGCACATGTTGTCACATGGGATGCAACATGGTCTAGGAACTCAAGGAGTTTAGTTTAGCCAATGTGGAGCATGATAATGAGGGTCCCTCTCACTCTTGTCGCGGAGTGATAGCAGTTACATCCACACACAAGTACTAGCTCGTACTTGATGGATGTCTCTTTTCTTGATATCCTTGTTTGAGACATCTTCCACATGTGGAGAATATGAGTCTCTGGGACTGACACTGGTGCCAACTATTTAACAATGTGTCACGATGAAGTCCCTAGGTGCTGGTCGCATCCATGGATTCAACCATTTTGAGCACACAGTATCAGGAGCAATTTCAGTGGCCAGAAATTGTCGGGTACTAAGTACAAACTTGTTATGATTACAAGTGTTGTGAAACCACCTTAACGAAGGGTTGTTTCTACATATAGCTAAGTATGCTATGTACATGAGAATGTCTCATGGTTGATACCTATGTGTGACTAGGTTGTCACATTCTATTATGGTCCAACTTTTATTGCAAAGTATGTTATGTTCATGAGAATGTCTCATGGTTGGTACCTAGGTGTGACCAGGCTATCACATTCTGTTATGGTCCAAAGTGTCGTCCAAAGTCTCGTCATGGAATTGCGGTTCGGATATGTTTGTGTTAAATGCATGCACACTAGGTGTTATGGGCCCTAGTGTTTAACACAAATTTATTCGGAGCGGCATGCAAATTCATGGACTTTATTCTTTCTGATTGCACTGCCAGTGCAATCTCTCTTGCAGATTTAGTATGAGTTGACACCCTGCCATACAAGGTGATGGCTGAGTATAGGTGTTCGTGATTGGCTGTTTGAAACTCCAATCTGCTTTCAACCTAGTTGGTTGTCTCCATTCCATACTAGTTTATGGCTGGATACTCAATGATTGAGTCATAGTTTGTCGTCCGTCGTGGACAACTGTCTGTAAGTGGTTGGAGAAAAGCACCTCACTCTTACTGCTACTATTCATTCCACATAGGATGGGCAGCTTACAAGCATTCTATTTAGTACTAAAGGATATGCAAAGTGCATACGTTAGTAAACCACGCTAAAGGATATGCTAAGTGCATATTACAAGCATTCTATTTAGTACTAAAGGATATGCAAAGTGCATACGTTAGTAAACCACGCTAAAGGATATGCTAAGTGCATATTACAAGAATTCTATTTAGTACTAAAGGATATGCAAAGTGCATACGTTAGTAAACCACGCTAAAGGATATGCTAAGTGCATATTACAAGCATTCTATTTAGTACTAAAGGATATGCAAAGTGCATACGTTAGTAAACCACGTTAAAGGATATGTTAAGTGCATACGTTAGCAAGAAGTAAAACAACTGGATCGGTTACCTTTCTGGTTTGGTGTTTGCTTCATATGATGAAAGGCATGTTACGGCTAGTTTTAGTCTTTGCCTGTTATTCTCAAGTCATCAACCTTAATCATCAGTTTGGATGAGGTTGACTATTGGCAAGAAACCACAGCAAGTCAAGGACTTGGTTGCTGTTGATGAGTATGTCAGCATAGTACTTTCATGGAAAGATGAGCCGAGGTTATATTGCACATTCCAGTACCTTCAGAAAGTCTAAACCTGGGTATGCATTTAGACACCTCTTAGTTGTGATAACTCGTTTAGCATTCTCAAGTGAGTTCTAAATGGAGCCTTTATGCTCTTTTGATTATGGGTCGGTTAACCAAGATGGTTGCACAGGGACAACAATGTGGAAAATCAAGATGTTACTCTTGATTTCATTGAACCTCCCAATGAACCGGGTTCTGATTCAACGAACCGTTGGATCCATGAGGGATGCCACAGTGGAAAACATTAGTGTTCTTATGAAGATACCACCACTTGTGTTTTCGAGGACGAAAACGCTTCTCCAAGGGGGGAGTAATGTCATGCCAAGGGTAGGACTAGACGGGCATGGCCCGGGCAATGTGCCGGACACACATGCAATAAAGGGGTCTATATATAGAAGAGGAACACGGGCCTGGCCAGGGGCCTATATATAGGATGGTTGGGAGGTTATTTGTATGTCTGTCTACCCGCTAGTCTTACAGGACCATCACTGAAGCGTAGCTATGAGCACAACAACTTGATGTTTGAATCCCATGGCGCACATGTGTTGTTGTTAGGAGAGAAGGATATACCTTCATCACCATTGATTTTTACCGCTGAGCTTATGCAACTTGTTTTTGATAATGAGATAGATCAAGTTTTTTTGTGTTACTCACTGTCTCATTTTCTTTCTAACATTGAATCTGTTAAACATTCCTCAACGCCGCATGCTTCTCTCTCATCTCTTCCACCAATGGCTAATTCTAAACAAGCAAACGTTGCTACTGAGTTACAAAAATTATTAAAGGAATTTCAAGATGTTTTTCCTAATGATTTGCCACCAGGATTACCGCCGACACGATCGGTGCAACATAGCATCGACGTGGCTGCAGGCTGTAAACCTGTCAGTAAATCGCCATACCATATGTGTTATTTAAAAGCTGCTGAGGTGGAACATCAGCTTGCTGACTACCTTAGAAGAGGATATATACAACCCACTTCTTCACCATGGGCCTCTCCTATCCTATTAGTGAAGAAAAAAGACGGCAGTATGCTCATGTACATAGACTACCGTGGCTTAAATGCGGTTACGGTTAAGAACAAATACCCATTGCCCTGAGTAGATGAGTTGTTTGATAAACTCACTCATGCTCGCATTTTTACGAAAATAGACTTGCGATCAAGATATCATCAAGTCCGTATTCGACTTGTTGATATACCCAAAACTACATTCCGAACACGGTTTGGACACTACGAGTTCTTGGTGATGCCCTTTGGGTTAACCAATGCACCCGCAACATTCATGATGATTATGGATAGTGTCTTGAATCCGTACTTGGACAAATTTATCATTGTTTTCCTCGATGACATTCTAGTCTACAATGCTTCTGAAGAAGAACATTTACAACATCTCAGGCAGGTGTTTGAGTTGTTACGAACAAACAAATTATATGCCAAGGAATCCAAGTGTGATTTTTTGAAAGAAGAAATTCACTATTTAGGGCATGTTATTTCAGCTAATGGGTTATATATGGAACAATCCAAAGTGGATACCATCCGGAAATGGCCTTCTCCTAAAAATCTGGAAGAGTTACAGATTTTTTTGGGATTTGCAGGTTTTTACCGAAGGTTCGTTAAAAACTATGATAATATTGTTGTTCCCATGACAGATCGACTAAAAGGCAAAGGCAAAGCTTTTCAATGGGGATCCGCTCAACAGCATAGTTTCGATACGCTCAAGGATGCATTAGCTATAGCTCCCATACTTGCTATTGTAGATCCTTTGAAACCATTCGTTTTGGAAACGAATTCTAGTGATCGTGCTATTGGAGTAGTCATGTTATTACAAGACAAACGGCCAATTGCATTTGAAAGAAAGAAGCTTGATGCACCTCAGAAGAACTACTCTGCTTATGAGTGCGAACTCTATGCAGTAATGTCTGCCTTAAAAACATGGCGGCATTGTCTGTATGGTGCTCAGTTTGAGATTGTGTTTGACCATGAAAGCATCAAATGGTTTACACAACAAACGGATTTGAAGGGTCGGAAAGCAGGTGGGCTGAGATTCTTCAGGAATATGACTCCAAGCTAAGGTATCGTAAAGGTCGATACAATGTGGTGGCTAACACTCTAAGTCGTATGCCAGAGATCAATTCTCTCTTGTCACAGAACTTCGTAGTGAATTTTTGGATTCTCTCAAAGAAAAATATGAGCATGATGAAGCATATTCCAAAGTGTGGAGCCATGTTCAAATGAGGGATCCTTCTCACTCCAATGATGGTAGTGTAACGTTAACCTCCACACCTAGTTCTCCTCTATCGAGTGATGAACTACATAAGCATTTTTCCATCGACAATGGGTACCTACTCCATAAGGGGAGAGTTTGTGTACCGATGGACACAGACATTCGGCACCAAATTCTTTATGAATATCATGATAGTCTTAGTGCAGGGCACCCGGGTATTAGAAAAAACTTATGTTCTTGTACGACGACAGTTTTACTGGCCAGGTATACATGGCTTTGTTCAAGCTTATGTCTTGCATTGCCAAAAATGTGAAGTTAACAAAGCAGAGCGCCTGAAAGCAGGAGGCCTCTTACATCCTTTGGAGATTCCCAATGGAAAATGGGAAAGCATCTCTATGGACTTTATTGTGGGTTTACAAACCATTGTACGAGGTCATGACTCGGTATGGGTGGTCGTAGACCTGTTGACTAAACTATGTAAGTTTATTCCAACCGAATCAATGTTTAAGACACCAGAATTAGCCAGTTATTTGTGGACAATCTATACAAATTGTATGGTTTGCCAAGTAACATTGTCAGCGACCGTGATCCCAAGTTTAAGAGTCACGTTTAGAGAGCTGTGTTTAAATGATTGGTTACACAATTGAACCTCAGTACAGTCGATCATCCAAAAACAGAAAGGTCAGACTGAACGAGTTAACCAGGTGCTAGAGGATATGCTAAGAGCATACGTTAGCAAAAAACAGTCAGACTGGGAAGAATACTTACCTATTCTCGAGTTTGCCTACAATAGTGCCTAAGCATGTCACAACTGGATTTGTTCCTTTCATGCTCATGTATGGGTTTCAACCTAGGTCATTTGTTATGGTGGGGTTGGCAACCAAAAAGCTCCAACAGGTTAAGGATTTTCTCCAAGACCACATGGATATGTTGAAACTCGCTCGTCAGAATGTTCGACAAGTACAAGATCGATATAAGAAGTATACTGATGAGAAACGTCAGCAAGTTACCTTCGAGGAAGGGGAGGAAGTATTTTTACGTGTGCCAGAACATTCAAAAAGTCTGAAAACTGGGCCAACACCTAAATTATCTCCCCGACATTGTGGGCCTTTCAAAATACTCAAGCGAGTAGGTGATCGTGCCTACAAACTATTGCTACCTGCACATTCTCATATTCATCCGGTGTTTCATGTAAGCCGTTTACGTAAGCGGTTACATGGGGACAAAAATGTCATTGACCAACAGATTTTGGTTGATTTCATTGAACCTCCTACCTTACGGCATGAACCTAAACGTGTTCTCGATTATTATGAGTTGCAACACGTCATCATGTACGTCAAAAAGCCTTAATCAAGTGGAAAGACCGACCTGAGGAAGGTGCCACTTGGAAAAACATTAGTGTTCTTAAGAAGAAGTTTCCCACTTTTGTTTTCGAGGACGAAAACTCTTCTTAAGGGCGAGTAATGTCAGGACATCGGCAAGGCCGGACTAGACAAGGGCAAGGTCGGGCTAGGCAGTGTGGAAAGGGAGTCCAACTAGGACAAAGGGCCAGGGGCTATGCTATATAGTGGGTGGTTGGGTGGTGGACTCCTAAGTTCTAGTTTCCCTTGTCTAACAAACTTTTTTTTCTCAATGATGACAAGGATATGGGTTTAGACTTAGGGCTACCCACCCATCTATTCAATATCATGTTCCCTTGACCTTCTAGAGGGGTGTAAATAATTAGGTTAGGGTTCTTTATGTTGTTTTGATTGTGTTCAATAAAGGTTGGTGCCTCTTCCCACTGATGTGCCTCCTAGAGGTGTTACTTGTATTTTCTAGTTTGTACAAGAACGCATTGCAGTAGTTGGAATTTTGAAATTCATGCAATCTTTGTGTAGTTCACTCTTCGAATCGAGAGCGATCATCAACACGCATAGGTGTTTCTTGTCCATTATCATTGCCTCTTGTCTTTTTTAGCATCCATGATAGTCTGCTTTAATTGTGATTGGTAGCACAATATTCAACACATTTGCTTAGTATTAAACATTAGATTCGATATAATTTTATGGCATAGTTCCTTGTCTACGTTTATGAATCAAGAAGTTTGACTAAGCTAGTTTGACCAAGATAGGCGCGTTAGAGATCTTTTCTTAATACCATGGGAAATGCCCCCTTAATTGTCAATGGTTACTTTAGGTTCTTGATCCAATTTAGGCAGCATTGTGTGCAATGTACTAGTTCTTTCTAGTGGCCTTAATCCCTCTTGACCTTTAGCTTAAGTATTATAAAGGGAGTTTACTATTGTGATGAGCCTGGGGAGGGTAACAGTGTCTATATGACCCCCCAAAGTTACAAAATTGAAATGCAGTGAAAAACAAACAACAAAAAAAACAAATGTAATGGAAATGGCCTATGAACTTTGAGAATAGCGGAATTAAGAGAATTTGAGTGAGCATATTTTTTAGATTACTTTGAGAACATAGAGGGTGAACTTAAATTGATGGTAGCAACATAAACATAGTACTTAATTAACTTGGCATGAACAATAATGGTAAAGCCGTAGGCAAGTCTAAAAAGACCCAATTATTAAGACCAAAGCTCCCATGGTGTGCACCCTATCCCACATAGTGGGCTCAAAACCGATAATAGATCCCAGTCCCACTTACCCTAATATAATTAACAAAATCAACCATTAATAAGATACTTAAGGACCTCTCTTCTTAAGCAAGAAAAGAGAAGCCAAATACTTTGATACCATGTAATGGAAATGGACTATGAACTTTGAGAACAACGGAATTAAGAGAATTAGAGTGAGCATTTTTGTGAGATTACTTTGAGAACATAGAGGGTGAACTTAATTGATGGTAGAAACATAAACATAGTACTTAATTAACTTGGCATGAATAATACTTTTGCAAGAGAGAGAGTATTAGAGAACATGACAATAGTTGAGGACCGGATTTACTTGGAGCCGGTCCCCCTCCAATGGTCCCCCTCCAAAAGCCGTTTGTATTATAGATTCTCCCATCAAGAGAGACTTGGTACAATACAATCTTTGTGTTCCTTGTGACCTAGGTGATGCAATGAAGATAGAATCTTCATACATCACAAGCATAACATAAACTTTGCAAAAAGCATTAACTATCCCAAGCCTAGGTCCCAAGGCTGCCTCAAACACCTTCGAAGGTGGAGAGAGCTAGCGGGGAATGAGGGTAGGGAAGAGAAAGAAGAATCATTCATAGGAGAAATAAATAGTTCCTCACTTATCATCACTATTCTTGCTTAGCATAACATAATAGAATAGTAATGAAGATGAAGAATATGACAAGCTTAAGCATTGAAGCATGGCTCTTGGTTGGATTTGCATTCCATAGCCAAGAGTGCTGGTGTAGGCTCTCCACTTCTCAACAAGCTTTGGAAAAGAGATGGAGCTCTTTGCACTTCACACAATGAGATAATGTGTGTGTGTGTGTGTGTGTGTGTGTGTGGGAGAGTATATCCCCCTCTCGTGCTTGGTCTCTCTCTCTCTCTCTCTCTCTCTCTCTCTCTCTCTCTCTCTCTCTCTCTCTCAATATTTAATTATATCATTTGAGACATGTGTCCTCTTTTTTCTCTTTGAGAGAAAGACCTTAATTATTTATTTTTATGCATCTAAATTCTCATTGGACTCCTTTAAAGCCTATCCAATAGGATTCAAGCACATCATGAGGGCCACATGTGGAGAATTTTGCCATGTGTCTTTTATGCTTCTTGAGTCATTTGGTTTGAATTGAACACCTCAAACACTAAGTCAATCAAGCATGGAAACCCGTTATGCCTCTTGAGAGTTTATCTTTGAATTGAACACTTCAAGAACCTTAGTCATTTTAAGCATAAAAATCTCAAGCTTTGGGCAAGGTTCCCACAAACACTTTAAGCACTTTAGCTAGCAAGCCAACAAGCACCTCATGCTTGGGTAGGATTGCCACCTCAAGGTCAACCCTAGCTTGCCTAAGGTCAAAGGACTTTTTAACACTAACGTTTGGAGGTTTTAAATTAAGCTAACCCTAAGGTCTGTTATGATCCATTAGATGCACGTTGCTCTTTGATAGACTACCTCCTTTTGGACCCCTATTGAGATATACCATCTCTCCTCTTGGTCCCTTGCTGAGGTAAATCTAGAAGCACTTATTGCACATTCCTCTTTGGTATACCGTCTCCTTTTGGACCCCTATTGAGATGCAACCATTTCTCCTTTTGGTCGCTATTGAGATAGGTCTAGAAGCACATATCTATATCCTAACTCTTGTTCCCTTTCTATCTTCCCATATCAAATGATCAGTTTAATATGAGAAAATCATTTGGTAAAGTTAGATATTATAGTTTATGACATTACCTCTCTCTTGAAATCATAGTCGTCCTCGACTATGAGGTTGAGAAGATAAAGGCTAGTCATTAGTCCATGTTTCTTAGCGGGTAGAGGATCCCTTTTTACCTTACAACATTATTCCAGAGTGGATGACTAGTCCATTTGGTTCTCGGGAGACATTTAGTTGTTGCAAGAATGTCTGCTCTTTAGCCCATATCATACTTCTAAAGTAGAGTGACAAGTTCTACTTGGTGTTTGGGAGTCGTCGTCACCACAAACATGATCCTAAGCATGCATACTCCTTATATTTTGTGCACAATAAGAGAAAGAGAATGAGTCTTATAAGACAAAAACATTTTTTCATTTAAAATGCATTTTTATTTGCTTACTCTATTCTAGCACTGTAAGCATTGACAAGGTTCATATCCTTAAGCTAGGTTCCTTGCATCCCTCTAGCATCTTTAAAAGGATAATTCTTAAACTTAACAAAATATCATTGGATAATCTTACCGTTTCTTAGTACCTTGTCTTCGTGTCGAAGAATTGATTCAGATTGCAACACCTCTTCTTGATCTTTAAAGGATAGACTGCCCTCAATTATTGGTTCCTTTTGTGGCTCTTCTTTGTAAGGCTTGAGTAGAGTCACATGGTTAGCATTGTGAATGAGCCAATGGTTGGGAAACTTTAACTGATAAGCCATCTCATTGATTTTCTTAAGAATTTCAAAAGAAAGGACCATAGTATCTTTTTGCTAGTTTAGCATAATACTCTTGGTGGCTCGTAGGATTCTTGCCCGTAGTATGTCTTAGATGAGCCTTGAGAAAGTTTAGCAAGACCCAATCATTTTTCTTAAAGTCTAAGGCTCTTCTGTGCTTATTAGCAGCAGCCCTTTTTGCCTTTGCTAAAAGGTTGGATATAAACTTTTCAATGTTTGGAAAAGATTATTATAAGTCTCGGCTATATTCATCAGCAGCAACGAAGATCTTCCCATATACTTTAAGTAGTAAGGGACTTTTGGATCTTTCCTCTTTAACCTCAAAAGGTGCTTTCCCCATAGAAGTATGTACAATGTCATTGTACGCATACTCTATAAGAGGTAGGTACTTCTCTCATTGAGAAGGTTGATCTACTTCCATGACATAGGCTTTTAGTAGATTCAAGAATCATCAGATTAGTTATTTCAGTTTGGTCATCCGTTTGTGGATGATACGCCAAAAAAGAAATTTAATCTACTTCCTAGATTCTCAAAGAGAACCTTCTAGAAATTACTGGTCATTCTAAGATCTTTGTCTAACACTATGGATATTGGCAAGCCATGATACTTCAAAATTTGAGATCTAAAGAGGGTTGCCGTTTAAATTGCCTTAACAGTCTTTTTGTGACAGGCATACAATGTGCTTTCTTGCTAAGCATGTCGACTGAAACAATCCAAGTTTCTTCCCTCGATCAAATTTCAATTTTTGGTATACCACGCATTTTGAAACATACTCTTGTATGTTTAATTTTCATGGTGTACATGCTCTTTTCCCTGTAGGTGAAGTAGATTCTCCTTTCATGGAACTTTATGTTGGCATCCATGCGGTTGAACCATGGTGCCCCTAGGATAACATCCTCATGTTCGAGGGGAGAGATAAAAAAATCCTTCTTTGTCAACGTAGCTTTGGAGATGAAGCCTCAACTTTCCAATCAAGGGAGTAACAGAGGCTTGTTGTCCCTTGAAAGCCGTGTCAACAGTGATAGCGGGAAAAAGAGCAGTGCAATCGGGTGGCCTCTGTACTCATGCACACTCCACAAACCACGCCTCATGCAAACAAGCAAAGAACAAAACAAAGGGGGCACCACCCTAAATTAAGAGGTTTAGGGACCTCACACATAGTGCACATAGGCAAGTGAGACTTCTGGCATTATGATGGCATCAAAACATATGGCAAAAAACATAGAAACGAATCTTAGGGACCTTATGTAGCATATATATACACAAGACATCAGCTTAACAATACAACGGCATCTGATCATACATAACAAGGATATAGAGAAGCAAGCCAAGGATGGCATAATCCCTTGTCAAAAACAATCAACCCAGCAAGTAAGTATGATCCTACTAGCTACACATCAATACCTTAGAGAATGATGGCGAGGATGGTGGCCATGGAGCATGAGAGAAGACTCCTTATTTAGGTTTTAGGGCTAGTAATGTAGCATACTAGAGGGAGAGAGAGAGAGGGAGAGAGAGTAGAGCTCCATCCATAGCTCCTCGTTGTGAGCAATGTCGTCATAGCTTTGTTGCTTGGTGAAGTGGGTGAAGTGTTGGTTTTGAGTGAGAGAAGGCCTCCTTATATAGGTTTCTGAGAGGGTTTAGGATTAGGGATAAACATGCTTAAATCCGCTGATTGGGGTTACTTTTTGCTTAGGGTGGTCAACAGATTGAGGTCACCTGATATGTCACCATCAAGATATTCTCTAGAGTGATGTGAGAGGGGAGGGTAAATGCTGATTTTTTTGATTGTGACACATGGGGATAAGGCCTTGACCAGCATTTAAGAGCAGGTAAGGTGGCTGTTGAAACTGGAGGTTCTGCACATGTCAGGGGGGGACCTGCGGGGGGGAGGTGGCAGCTGGGTCCTCCTGAATATCAAATTCTCAAAAAATCCTCAACCATGGCTTCTTTTGACATGTGTTCTTTGAAAAAATCAGCATGTCTCTTTTCAACTCAAAAGTCTTTATCCCTGTTGACTCACCTTTACCATAAGATTTTCCCCTTTTCTCCTCCTGTAACTGCATTGTTGATGCCCAATCACTGCTTCTAGTAACAGTGAACTGTTACCTACCAAATACTTATGGTGCAGTAAAAAATATTTACCATGGGTAAAAAAAGTTACTGTAGGTAAAAAGTGATTTGTATTTACCATGTAGGTGAAAAATATTTACTGTAGGTAAAAAATATTTACTGTGGGTAAAAAAGTGAAAACGGAGTATGCTGTGCTGTGAGTCCACACGAACATCCTCGTGTAAATTTCACTAGAAATTCACACCTAGAATGGGCTATTCTGTAAGATATAGGTTGTAGGCATGCATAAGAGCTCGTTCCCACGTATCTTCTGTCCATGGCACTTTTTACTCTTTGGTGCTTGTGAAGTAGATTTTTCTTCTCTTTCGAGATCCCTTGGACTAGAGTATCCTCATCTCCCCAACAACTGACTATGCCTTTATTGCATCTTCAGAAGGGGTCCTAAAAACCATGCATCATATAGCCCTCCCCCTTAAGCTAGAGGTATTTGATGCCTCTAGCTGTAGGTTGTGCTACAATAGGGTTCTCTTGAATACTTACCCACCTGGTACCAATTGAATTTGCCATGTTACTGCTCTCTTGGCTGATGCACCCTGTTTAGTCCTTTCTGATGAATAATTGTATCCATCCATGACTAACTACTGGTCTCCTAGACCCTTGAAAGCCATACCCCATCCATTGTCAATATCCGCTTTCACTGGTAGCATTCTATTTTTTTTTTCTTCTCTTTTTTTTTCCTTTTTTTTCTTTTCTTTTTTTTGTCTTCACTTTTTTTTTTTTTTTTTTTTTGAAACGACTATGTACATGATTGTTACCTTAGTTGGAGCTCGAATATGATGAGCTCTCCTCTGAACCATCCTTAGCATTGATTTCACTAGCATATGGCTGTGAAAGACGACATTGGTAGGCCTTCAATCGCCAACCATTTACCGGGGTCTGATGTACCTTACCATCTAGGTCACCTAGTTCGTAACTACCATTTGAGAACCTCTGTATCACTACAAAAGGGCCTTCCCACTTAAGCAAGAACTTACCATCCTTCCTGCGATCAAAGCGATTGTCGTATCTGAGCACTAAATAACCTTCCTTGATACCTTTCTTGACAAGGTTGCGATTGAACTTCTTTCGTTTCTTCTCTGCCTGGGCTGCATAGTACTTCACTGCTGACTCTCGATCTAGCCCTAACCTCTCCAAATCGATGATTCTTCCTTCCACCTACTTCTCTTGACTATCCTCTTGATGTGCTTTTAGAACTCGGAGGCTCGCTAGCTCCACTTCTATAGGCAATAGTGCCTCTTGCCCGTAAACCAAGTGAAAAGGTGTATACCCAAAGGATGTTTTAAAGGATGTTCTATAGGCCCAAAGTGCTGCATCTAGGTGTTTGTCCCATGCCTTAGGATGTAAATGCACTTGCTTAGTGATGATTTTACATATAAGACCATTTACCTTTTCCACAAGACCATTGCACTGAGGGTAGTATGGTGTAGAGTGCCTGCGCTTGATTTTTAACTTGCTCATCAATTGCCCGACTAAATCAGCTCAAAATCCCGGTCCCCTATCCGAGAGAATCTCCAAAGGTGTGCCAAAACGGCAACAAAGGCATTCAAAAATGAAATCACTCACGTCCTTGGCTGTGATGCGCTTTGTGGGACGAGCTTCTGCCCATCTGGTCATGTACTCCACCCCCATAATGATGTATTCCTTCCCTGATTGAGTGCAAGGTAGTGGCCCTATTGCATCTATCCCCATTTTTCAAATGACTCATAGGTTTTGATTGGATGCTGATTTTCATGGGTAAGACGCCTTGGTCCAGCTTTTGGGCAAACCTCACATATGCAGCACCAATGTTGTACATCTCGATGGAGGCTTGGCCACGTGAATCCTGCTTGTAAAATCTTTCTGCTAGTAATCTCTTGTGCAAAGTGGCCACCACACACACCTTCATGACAACTAAACAAAATATCCTTTATCTCTTGGGATGCAGGAACTCTCCTTAAGACAGCATCTTTCCCTCTACAATACAAGTCCTCATTCACTAAGCTATAGCTGGTAGCCTTTTTTGCCAACCACCTACGTTCACT
The DNA here is from genome assembly GCF_014529385.1 of Adiantum capillus-veneris. NCBI lineage: Eukaryota > Viridiplantae > Streptophyta > Polypodiopsida > Polypodiales > Pteridaceae > Adiantum > Adiantum capillus-veneris. Next base: position 98,414,173 of record NC_140946.1, read on the forward strand.
TTTACTCATACCAGAGGGTGCTTCACAATGCTCAAGAAAGTAAAGTAAATCATGCAGCTCCTCCTTTCCCTGGTATAAAGGACTTTTCACAAGGATAGCACCTACTATGAGAGTTTGTAGTTCTTCACCTGCTAAGGCATCTGCTTCTCGATTTTGATCTCTAGGTACAAAGTGCACATGAACTTCTTTAAAACCCTTCAACAAGGCCTTTGCTTCCCTCATCTTAACAGACAATTTGTCATTTTTACAGGCCCATACACCAACCATTTGCTTAACAATCAACATGGAGTCACCAAAAACATTTAGCTTTGTGATGCCCTGAGAAAGACAACATTGCAACCCTAAAACAAGGGCATGGTACTCTGCCTCATTGTTAGAATGAATCTCTTTTAGATGAAACCCTTTTGCAAAGATCTTCTCCTTCTCTGGACCTAATATCACTATGCCTGCTGATGCCTTGTCTTTGGTCCTCTTGTAAGCCCCATCAAAATACAGACTGTGTGCTCCCAGTAGAACTTCAGGCTCCGGGATAGGCGGTACCTTACTAGGTGCCTCTTTCTTGGCCTTCTCATAACATCTTTGTGTGAGGACATCTGCCAAACAAGCACGGGTGGAATCCTCTACTTGTAGTGTGTAGTCAAACTCTTGAAGCTGCACCACCCACTTTGCTATTCTTTGAGACAATTCCATGTGTTGTAGGGCATATGGAAAAACCTCCTCAGTTGTGATCACCACAAATTGTCTCGGAAGTAAGTAAGCCCGAAACTTCTCCATTGCAAACTTAAGAGCTAGCACCAATTGCTCAGTTGCGCTGAAACCCTTTTCAGCAGCTGTCATCACTCTACTAGAGAAGTAGACTGGTCTCATGAGAGATGTCTTTGGGTCTTTTTGCATCAAGACAGCTCCTAGAGCTTCTTGACCTACACTAGGATTTACATAGAATAATTCACCAAATGTGGGTTGTAGGACGACAGGCAATGAGCTCAAAATGGTTTTAACTTCTTGAAAGCACCTTTCACCCTCCTCACTCCATGTCAATGTAGTGTGTTTAGTGAGCTGCTGCAAAGGATAGATTGCCTGAGAAAGGAGATGTATGAATTGTCCCATGTAGCGAACCTTTTGAATGAAGGAGACTAGTTGCTTCACGTTTGAAGGAGTAGGTAAAGCTAACAATGTCTTTACCTTTTCAGGGTCAGCCTCAATACCATCTTGAGACACAACATGGCCTAGTAGAGTGACCTTGCTCTCACCTATGTGGCACTTGTCTTTATTCAATTTCCCACCCAATTGGGCCAGACGGGTGAAACCTTCATCAACCTTGGACAGATGTACTTCCCTAGAGCTGTAAATGCAAAAATCATCAATGAAGACTCGTATGGACTTACCAAAGTAAGGTTGAGACACCAAGTTCATAAACCTCTGGAAAGTAGCTGGGGCATTAGTTAAACCAAAAGGCATAACTCTATAAGCAAAACACCCCCAAGGTGTTATGAAGGTAGTCTTTCTTTGGTCTTCATCTGCAATTCTGATTTGGAAGTAGCCTGAGTACCCATCACACACCGTGTACCTTTCATGACCAGCCACTTCATTTAGTATTTCATCTTGAAAAGGCAAAGGAAAATGGTCCCTTTTTGTGGCTGCGTTTAGAGGCTTGTAATCCACACATACCCTCCACTTCCCATTTTTCTTTGGTGCTACCACAACTGGAGACACCCACTCAGAATCTTCCACTAGGTAGATAAATCCTGCCTTGAGTAATCTTTTTACTTCTTTTCAGAGTGCATCTTGTTGCACTAGCCCTAATCTCCTTAGCCTTTGCACCACTGGTTTGGCACCTTCCTTTAATTGGATATGGTGTTGGGTTACCGTCACTCCTTTAATGTGCTCGTAATCAGTTATAAAGAGGCCAGCATGCTTCTTTAGTACCTGCAAATAGGGTTCTCTCTCTTCTTCTAGTAGGTCCTTAGCTAGCATCTCCTCTAAGCCTGTGGCTTCTTCCTTGTTTAGAGAGTCTTGACCACCTTCTCCTTCTGGGTTTCGCAGTATTATACCCATGACTTCCAAAGAGCTAGCATCCTCCTCACAGTGACTCATCTTCAGATGAAGAGCAGCTGCTTGTGCTCCATTCATCCATAGAAGTCTCCATCTCTAGGTCTTGTTGTCTACCCTGCTTCATGTCATACACAATTTTTTGTTGCTTGCCACCTACCTTATGATTTGGTCGCAACTCAAGGGAACCTGTCTCCCAATCTTGCCTAGCTTTCATAGCCATAAGCCAAGGTCTTCCAAGGATTAGCGGATAGCCCTCCCCCTTAGTTGGGATCACATAAGCATCAATTGAGATTGCCACACCAAAAGCTGAAACCTTCACTCCATTAACCTTTCCCACACAAGCCACCCTTACATTATTTTCCATCTTAGCTTGTAAGGAAGTTTGCTCGTTTACTTCCAAACCCAACCTGTGCATTAATTTCTCTGTCATAACACAAATCTCGGCTCCACCATCTACGTACACATTGGAGACTCGCTGACTCTTAATCTCTGCATCAATGACTGGCACGATATCCTTCATGCCTCTTGCACTAATAGACCCAACTGACTTTGCCTTAGCCCTCCTGGTGCTGACCATCTTAGACTAGGTTCTACGCATCTTTGGGGAAAGGTGGAGGAGTTGCTGCCATGAAATCTTTGGTCCTTGCTTACTCACATCTGCTACCAGGTCGTAAGGTATGGATCCTACCCCAAGTGGAAAGTCTTCTACTCCTATGTGCCTCCTTGACCTACTCTTCCTTTTCTTGTCTCCTATCACTTGGGAGGAACCCTCATTCCCTTTATCCGGCTCTGAAGCTTCCATTTCATCAGTTCTTTGTCTCCTAACTCTCTTTATTGGCATGGCAACAGCTTCCTCCATTTTTTCTTTCCCTTTATCCTTACCATTGTCAAGACTTATGATAGAGACAGCCCTGTCCTCCCCTCCAGATGGTAGTGGAGGGATCTCTGCTGGTGCTTGTGGTGGTGGAGGAGGGGGTCTCAATATTTGGATTGGTGGAGCCACGTGTGCATTTTGTCCATTTAGTGGCCTAGCTCGAGGAGGAGTGACTTGCTGGCGAGGAGGCCGTCTTTGATTACCATTTCCTTGATAGCGTCGTGGATGGGGGCAATAATACATGCCGTGACCTACCTCTCCACAGTTGTAGCAAATGTACTAACGTGCTTGCCTTTGTCCTTCTTGTCTATTTCGTTCATTTCATAACTGGGGAGCCCTTACACCTTGAACCAGATTGATGGACAGGCTCTCTAGTTGATTGGTGATTTGTTGAAGTAATTCTTGTTGAGAGGACTCTTGGTCTGTTGCTCCTGTCCCTGCTACTACCCTTGCTGTAGGTTGAGCTAGCGGTGGAGGCTCCATTCGTCCTTGTAGTTGAGCTTGGAATTTTAACTTCCTATCCTTCTCCCTTGCATAAGTCATAGCTTTATCAAAGGTATTTTTTCTCGAAGGATGGGGTAAAGCCCTGCCAGGAAACAGTCCTTCTTTAGGCATTCTGGCGCCCTTTCTCCTTCACCTAGTGATGCACACCATTTCTCCCACAGGTTGGAAAACTTTCCTTCATAGCTTCTATAGTCATTGGGTGATGTTTGGCGTAGCTCTAAGAGCTGTCTCCATATCTCCTCTGGAGGCTCATGGCGGCAAAATTCTTCGATGAAGGCCATCTTTAAGGACTCCCAGTCTCTTCTTTCTTCAGGTGCCAAAGTTTGATACCATAATTTTGCACCTTCCCTCAAGACCAAAGGAAAGGCCCTTAACTTAGTAGCTTCGTCATCCCTTCCCGATACCAGAAAGGCCATTTCCAAATTATCCAAAAATTCTGGAGCAACCTCCCCAGGCTTACCATAAAAATTAGGGAAGGCCATAAGTGAGAGAGTAAACAATTACACAAACAGCTCCAATTTATTTTAAAATAGAGTATGGTAATTACAATTTGGAGCTTTAGCACAACTTAGCTCAAAATAGGATGAAGATCGACACATCAAAGGAATGGTAATAGTCTAGTAAGGGTAGAATGACAGGATGAGGAGAGCGCAAGATTTCCCCAAGTCTCTCGGCTCCAAACAACTGGGCTATTCTTTGCTGATAAAAGATTTTTCTATCAATACAAATATTCACACGGATATGACGCACAAAATGGAAAGGAAACATGCGGGGATCATCATTCTCATTATTGGCATCCATACTTACACACAAGAGCCTAGCTTAGTTGCACCACCTTGGGACCAATGAGCCTGATCAGCCACAGAAGGTCAACACCTCGGATCACTTCGACTCTTCCTGATGCATCTGTGAAGACGTAAGGCGTGATGGCAACACTTTGTACAATGCTGAGCCTTTTAGCAAGCAACAATTGGATGCTATTACCATAATCACCATGACGAATGAAAGTGACACCATTAATGTGCAGCACATCATCAACTAAGATAATTTCCTTAGATTGAGATAACTTCTTGAAAATTAGCAGCAAAGGTAGGGCAGGGAGGCTTTTCACCCGGTCTCCAAAGCACTTTGGACAATATCCAAAGTGATCTTCACGCGGACAGGAGGTTGGCTTGGGATTGGTGGTGTCTGGATTCACAAAGTGCACTGGGAGCACTCGCAAACGGGCGGCAATCTTGTAGGCAAGCCTTCGCCTCTTTGCTTCAGGAGGATTTAGGGTGAGAGTCGTGGTTGCAAGTTGGAGGTTGAAGTTTGTTGCTCACTAGCCTTTTTCTTGCCTGTAGTGGTCATGTAATCCCTTATTAATTAGATTAAGCCAAATGTTACCTTACGCTTGAGCACGCGCTGCGGCCTTGGGCCACTTAGGTGTAGAGGTGATCTTCCTCCTCTTAGTCGGCTCCTCAGGAAAGAGAGGTCTGGTGATGCTTTCTCTTACCTTAATGTGTGTCACAGTACCTTCGTGTATGTTGATGTAGAATATTTCAAGCTCGTGTGCGTTGGAGGTTTCTCGAGCACTCATAGGTTGAGAGGAGAGGTATATCAAGCTCTTCTTCTTACTCTCCTTCGTTGGCGACGATCACGAACAAGGCATGTAGAAGAACTTACTTCTTGAATTTCAATGACACTGCAACCTGGTAACAAGACCTCGATGAAAGCTTTTAAGGCCTCTAAAGCCTCCTCCTCTTCTGTTCTCCAATTTGCAAACTCCTCACGCCATTCGTCCATGTTGTAGATTGCACATCTTCATTGCTTGTGGACTGAAGGTCTGTGTAGCCCTCCTCCGTGGGGGCACCAAAATGATAGCGGAAAAAAGAGCAGTGCAATCGAGTGGCCTCTGTACTCGTGCACACTCCACAAACCACGCCTCATGCAAACAAGCAAAGAACAAAACAAAGGGGGCACCACCCTAAATTAAGAGGTTTAGGGACCTCACACATAGTGCACATAGGCAAGTGAGACTTCTGGCATTATGATGGCATCAAAACATATGGCAAAACAGATAGAAACGAAGCTTAGGGACCTTATGTAGCATATATATACACAAGACATCAGCTTAACAATACAACGGCATCTGATCATACATAACAAGGATATAGAGAAGCAAGCCAAGGATGGCATAATCCCTTGTCAAAAACAATCAACCCAGCAAGTAGGTATGATCCTACTAGCTACACATCAATACCTTAGAGAATGATGGCGAGGATGGTGGCCATGGAGCATGAGAGAAGACTCCTTATTTAGGTTTTAGGGCTAGTAATGTAGCATACTAGAGGGAGAGAGAGAGAGAGAGAGGGAGAGAGAGTAGAGCTCCATCCATATCTCCTCGTTGTGAGCAATGTCGTCATAGCTTTGTTGCTTGGTGAAGTGGATGAAGTGTTGGTTTTGAGTGAGAGAAGGCCTCCTTATATAGGTTTCTGAGAGGGTTTAGGATTAGGGATAAACATGCTTAAATCCGATGATTGGGGTTACTTTTTGCTTAGGGTGGTCAACAGATTGAGGTCACCTGATATGTCACCATCAAGATATTCTCTAGAGTGATGTGAGAGGGGAGGGTAAATGCTGATTTTTTTGATTGTGACACATGGGGATAAGGCCTTGACCAACATTTAAGAGCAGGTAAGGTGGCTGTTGAAACTGGAGGTTCTGCACATGTCAGGGGGGGACCTGCGGGGGGGAGGTGGCAGCTGGGTCCTCCTGAATATCAAATTCTCAAAAAATCCTCAACCATGGCTTCTTTTGACATGTGTTCTTTGAAAAAATCAGCATGTCTCTTTTCAACTCAAAAGTCTTTATCCCTGTTGACTCACCTTTATCGTAAGATTTTCCCCTTTTCTCCTCCTGTAACTGCATTGTTGATGCCCAATCACTGCTTCTAGTAACAGTGAACTGTTACCTACCAAATACTTATGGTGCAGTAAAAAATATTTACCATGGGTAAAAAAAGTTACTGTAGGTAAAAAGTGATTTGTATTTACCATGTAGGTGAAAAATATTTACTGTAGGTAAAAAATATTTACTGTGGTAGGTAAAAAAGTGAAAACGGAGTATGTTGTGTTGTGAGTCCACACGAACATCCTCGTGTAAATTTCACTAGAAATTCACACCTAGAATGGGCTATTCTGTAAGATATAGGTTGTAGGCATGCATAAGAGCTCGTTCCCATGTATCTTCTGTCCATGGCACTTTTTACTCTTTGGTGCTTGTGAAGTAGATTTTTCTTCTCTTTCGAGATCCCTTGGACTAAAGTATCCTCATCTCCCCAACAACTGACTGTGCCTTTATTGCATCTTCAGAAGGGGTCCTAAAAACCATGCATCAAACAGTTACAGTATATCCCATCTCAAAAGCTTGAATGCCCAACTAGGTGACCAAATCTGTTTATATGAAGTTGTGAATAGAGCCAGGGTCAAACAAGATGAAGGCATCATATTCCCATACCTTTCCCTAAGCATAGAAGAGGAATGAGCCTTTGCAATGAGTATCCTCTTTTGGAGCTTCAACCATGGAAGCTCTAGGAGAGTCATTGCGTACATTTCTTTTGGGGAAAGAACGATAACCATGTCCATGCTCCCCATACTTAAAGCATTTATGGTCTTTATGAAAGGCCTCTAACTCTTCGGAAGAGAGCTTATTTTTACCTTTGTAAGATCCTTTCTTCTTGGCCTTGTTGTTGTTGGTGGTGGTGTTGCCTTGGGAAGAGTTTTGAGCATTGCTCTTCCCTTTAGCTTCATTTGGATCCTTGTTTTCCATGGGCTTGAAATTTCTTCTCATCCCTTGTTGGAAAATTATCCTTGAAGCAACCATCATGTGGTGGATGACTTTGGTGATAGTGCTAGGCCGTTTTGTGAGTTGACATACTCGGCCATTTCTTCAGGTAATACCACACAAAATTTTTGCTTTTGTTTGGTGAAGTCTATCCTTTGAAAGACTGTAGCTTTGAGATGTAAATCCCAAAACTTGTCTACATATTTGTGGATAGACTCGTTGAAGAATAGCTTCGAACTTTGCCATTCGGTGAGCACTTTGTCCTTGGCATCGCTTGCAAGGAATTACTTCATTATGGAAGCTTGTAGAGTTTTCCATGTCTTTGGGGCTTCGCTGTTGCCATGAAGGCTAGCCCACCATTGACGAGCAGATTTCTAAAAGTGCATAACTACATGGTGTAGCTTAGAGGACTCCATGAAACCCTCCTCTCCAAAGGCCGCATCAAATTGCTGGATGAAGGCCAATTTCTCCCTCTTTGAATTTCTTGAGCTTTTGGGACCTTCGCCATGCAGGGTAAGTTTTGCGATGTCCTCCCCTCTTGTTGCTACAAACGGAACTTACGGAGAACCCTGCAAAATAGCAAAAACAACATACTACAAGCCATAATCGACAAAACTGTATACCTGACAAATAACTTGTGCACCTTAATCACTGACATACACGAACAAAGAGGGAAAGAGAGTGGGAGAGAGCATGAGAGCACATGCAGGCGCACCTCCTAGAGCGGAGTGCTACGCCGGCATGAGGAGAGAGAAGAGGGGAGAAGACAAAAGAAAGACACAAGCACTAGGTGCAATCTCTCCCCGTGCAAGAGTGATCATTTCCCTCTTGCACGTATTTGATTTATAGATTTCTTGAATGGTCAATGTGAGTACAAACTGGCCGGTCGGTCATAAATGGCCAAAGCTCATAAAGAGCACTTGATTAATAAAATGTACAATTTATATATGTTTCCATTCGCATAGATCTAGCTCGGTCTAGTCTTTTCCACCTGTCAGCTACAATAAATAATAAAATATCAATTCTATAACATACCTCTCTATTGGAAAGCAGATGTCCTCAGTTGCAAAGATAAGAAATTTGCAAACGATACTTGTCAAAAACAATGATTAGAAATTTGTGTCAAAAAATAGCATATAGTAAAAATAATGAAACTAAACAACATTGCTTATGCCTGTCGTCATCCACATACTACCTATTCTAGTGTCCCATACCACTGGAATAAGAAGTATATGTCATACCCTGCTAAACAGGATATCATTGATCACACTCATCATTCAATAATCCATTGTCATCATTCTCAAGTTCAATACTATTGCAATAGAAAATCAACATATATCCATTCTATTTCCAAATCCAAACATCTGTCAACATGTACTCATTTCAAATCCAAATCCAAATATCCTCCAATTTGTGTACCCGGATAACAAAATCATACCAGTTAGTGGTGGCCAGCCTGCAGCATGATTTTGTGATCGGTGTTGCCTAAACCGGTGAATCTATACCCGACGTGCTGCCTAAATCGGCAAATCTTCACTAATGCTTCCTAAATCAGTGAATCTACATTGGATATTGTTTAAAAATCATGAATCTTCCATTTTATCAATGTGCTGCCTAAATCGGCAAACCTGCACCAAGATGAGTATCTACACACTGCCTAAATCGGCGAATCTGTGTGTCTGTGACCAATGGACTAGGCTAGGCATAAAAATATAACATTTATCACATATGTGAGACCAATTTGGAGCATGTTTGAGTAGGAGGGTACTTACAAACTGTTGTTCACTGTCCCAAAGCACCTTAGCTTTCATGAGTAGCTGTATAGCTTAATGACAAATGATCTTAATGAAAAATCCTTTAAATCAATGAGAAACCATGGTCATACAGTGCGTAGTATTTAGCTTAGAAGACAATGTAAACAAATGAAATATGAAAAGAACACTAATATATTTATTGTACATACCATTAGGATATTGAATGGGTATCTATGTATGTGTGTCGTGAGAGCGGTGTTGTCTCTTTTGAATAGTATAAGCAAACACATCTAGGATTTTGGCACAATCTTGTATGACAGTTTTAGTATAGTCAACCAGTAAGCAGTAAGATATGGATTAATTAAGATATGTGATTGATTAGCCAGGAAGGTAGGTGTTGTAACATCGGAGAGAATGTGGTCAGTATATTATCATTGAAGCTTTTAAAATGGGTTTGTAAAACAAAGTAAGGAGATGACTTATCTGACTACCTTGAAGTATGATTTTCATAGGTTTTTGTGAATACTGGGGGGTTTTCTAATATCATAGCATTGTACTGAGTGTTATCTACAAAAGTAATTCTCAAAGACAAATCACTTGTTATATTCAATGATAATTGAACCCTACAATAAATACTAAAATCTATTAATGATAAAGTTGATGCGAAGGTGGGATTGAAAAGCAAGAAAATTTCAATACAAACAAGCGGGCAATGAAGGTTGTATATAAATTTCCATAGTGGAAACCAATGGATATGTGATCATTACCTGTTTAGGGTAGGTTAAAAAAATATTCTAATTGACTACTAATAGTGTCATAGATTCTAGAGCTTGACGGATGTGAATTGGCATCCACATTGTGGTAACACCACCCATCAGCCATAATAAACATATAAATATCAATTCCCATTACATTGTCTTTGTAGGCCATAGGTTAGAAGGTACAAAAAATTTGGACTCATTATTTCAAGAGCCTTGCATATTATTTTAGGGTTAGTTAATGGACACACTTTCCCTTGGAAATTTATGAATTTTACTTTTATGGGTAATTCAAGCTATTTATATAAGACGAGTCATAGTTGTACTTGTGAATGACAATGGGCATTGGGCAAGCGACATAAACTTGACCTATTACCAACGTACAAGGATGATTTGCCTCATATATATATATATATACATATACACTTTTCGATAGCAGAGTTCATTATTGGGGTAGATGCTACTTTTTTGTCATGTGATGATGGGTTTATTGGCTCAAGCATAACACACTATTGGTTCTAGATGAGACAACAACATTAATGGCGGCACAAACAAACGGTATTATTCAAGACCTCATACAAAAAGAGTTTCAAGAGTGTATCGTAATAAGTATTTCTCATTGTTTGCTGATAGAGAATTGGTTGTGAATTCAAGAGAGACTAAAGAATATGATGCACCATGACCATTGCTAAATGCCCAGAACGCTCTTTGCAAACCTTCTGAGCGAACAAAGAGTATGGTATGTCTAGAGTTCTCCAACATGAGGATTACAAAGGGGGAAGGGGAATAGTGTAAAATGAAGGAGCGAAAGAGATAACTTCTGCCACCAGGAAAAATCTACCATGATTGATCTACACCACATGTATTCAAATTCGAAGTATTCACAAAGTAACACTTACCCTTAGATCCTTCTAGAGTCAATAACCTAGGTGGTTAAATCAAATTAGATTGCATAATTATAGTAAGACATAAAAATGGAAGTATCACCATCCTAAAAGATCCCTGGAGTCTGGGAAATTGAACAAGCCGAACTTGCGAATGGATTTTACTATGGGGAGAGCCCCAAATTTTTTATTTTTTATTTTAAAAAATAATCTAAAAAACAAAGCTGTTTTTTTTTTCTCTAAATTACAACACTGGCGCTTCAAGTTCGACGCCTCCTCGTGCAAACGGTCTGTGGAGGAATGAAAAATGGCCAGCAAAATCATCCTGGTGTGCATGCATACTCTGTGAGGATGGGAAACGAGTGTGTGTGAATATGCCATCAATAAGTACTCAGCACAGCCATGAGTATTTGAACCAGGAAGGGAGAGAGAAATGGTTGACAACTGTGAGGACTATGCCAAACTATGCCACAACAGCTATATCCTTCCGCTTTTTCTCGTTCTTGGATAGAGTCTGTTGTACCAATGCCTCTATGTTTTCATTTTTGGCACGTGCTTCAACGTCTGCATTATCATCGTCATCATCATCTTCATTATCATGAATATCCTGATCATCTGGCTTAAGGCAAACACTGCACTCGAGTGTTGGCCTTCTCTGGCGATGAGTTACAGAGTACATGCAAGCAGGTATGTGCATGGACCCGTGAGAGTACTAAGGCCAGCTAGTTACAAAGAGAGCAAGCTGCACCTCAAAATTTGTGGGCGGTTTCATGAGAATTGCACCCGCAAAATTAAAGGGCAGCGTCTAGTGTTGGCAGGGGATAGAGTCTCATGGAAGATGGCGAGACTGGTTAGAGGCTAGTGACTGCATGGTAGTGTTTTAGTGTGCGGGGTGGTTGGTAGAAATCTTGCATGGCAATAAACAATTAGCGATGTTATTTGGCTCTGTGTGTGTCTGTGTGTGCGCGCGCGTGGGTGTGTGTGTGTGTGTGTGTGTGTGTGTGTGTGTGTGTGTGAGAGAGAGAGAGAGAGAGAGAGAGAGAGAGAGAGAAATGCTGCAATTTCGTGAGGTGGTGGTGGTTAAAAAGGGACATCATGGCGGCACAGCGAGAGAGAAAGAGAGCAAAAACAGTCCGACTTGCATGGCTGCAGTGAGATAGCATCTTTCAACTGGCACTATGTTGGTTGAGGGGGAGAGAGTGAGCCTCTGCAGACTGCATGGGTGGGGGGGCGGTTCAAGTAGAAGCTTCATGCGACCTACCCTCAATGCGGCAATGCTTTTGATTGTCTCACCTTGCCCGTAAAATGTCAGCGCCTCCATTATTATTAATATATATGTTTTTTTTTTGTTTTGGGCAGTGTGTCAGGAGCACCTCTGCTTTTTCTTGGGTGCATGTAGCATCTGCAACCCGCTTCAGCAAAATATTCGAATTCAAAAATCTCCCTAATTCTCATAATGGCCATGCCCGGTCCTCTTGAAGCTAGAGAATTGTTCGTAATACACAAGCTTGGTGTAATATCTTTGGCAATATAAGCTAGTATTGACGAACTCACTAGCTAAAGCTTTAATATCGTGGCCATGGACGAGACACAGTGTGTTTGGCTCTGACTTGTGGTTGATGACTGGTTGTGCACAGTGTTGCAAGAGACGTAGTGAATGTTGGCTTTGTTGATCAAAAGAGCGAGGATCTTCAGGAGGGAGGGCTTTCATGAGGGCATAGGCCGACATTGTCAGGCAATGGATGTCGTAAACTGTGTCCAAACTTCAAAGGTTTCAGCTACTACAGTTAGCGCAAGCGCTTGAGCTGACGGCAGCTACACTCGTGAAGTACCCTTAGGCAGAAGATCTCTTCTCTCAAATTATTCTTTCTACTACGTTACTATCCGGACATGTTACTCTCATATGAAAAATAATCCTATAATTCATCTTCTCCTTCGAGCAAGTCGAGGTGTAATTGTTCTTGTAAAACTCGTCTTACCTGCTATAATCGGCTTACCATAATGGGCTTCCTAATGGCACTATCAACACTATGTATGCCTCTAAGATTTACAGGCATGATCTCTAAGCAAATAGAGTTTTAATTACAGGGACATATTTGACCTACTAATCTTATGCCTATATTCTTTTACGGCAAAACGTACAATTAAGGCATAATTAGTAAATATGATGGATAATTAAGCAAAACATGAAACAACTTCTCAAGAAAAATTCTGCAAATTGAGGTCATAATTTGCACTTATCTTTGTATATATGTTTCTCCATCACGTGTGCGTTGAGAGGAGCGTTTCCAAAGCTCTCATACCACGGCTACAAATGGAAGCACGGAGAGCCCTACAAAATAGCAAAAACAACATACTACAAGCCATAATTGACAAAACTGTATACCTGACAAATAACTTGTGCACCATAATCGCTGCCATACACAAACAGAGAGGGAAAGAGAGTGGGAGAGAGCAAGAGAGCACATGCAGGCGCACCTCCTAGAGCGGAGTGCTACGCCAGCACGAGGAGAGAGAAGAGAGAAGAAGAGAGAAGAAAGACACAAGCACTCGGTGCAATCTCCCCCCGTGCAAGAGCGACCATTTCCCTCTTGCACGTATTTGATTTATAGATTTCTTGAATGGTTAGTGTGAGTACAAACTGGTCAGCCGGTCATAAGAGGAGGACTATGGGTTGACTGTTTCCTCTTGGGAGGAGTTGGCGATAGTCTAGACCACATCTTTGCACGTATTTGATTTATAGATTTCTTGAATGGTTAGTGTGAGTACAAACTGGTCAGCCGGTCATAAGAGGAGGACTATGGGTTGACTGTTTCCTCTTGGGAGGAGTTGGCGACAGTCTAGACCACATCTTTGTGGAGCCACATCTTCATAGGAACTTAGGGATTTTCTTCTTTCTCATTCTTTGGATTCCTCCTCTCTTATAGGAGAGAGTCTTCTTTTGGGATTCTCATCAAGAGGCCTCCTAAACTCTCTCTCCTCTTGGAGAGGAAGGGAAATCCCATAAGCATGAAGTTGTTGGGTAACTTTGGCTTGCAAAGTAGGGTTGCCCATAGCTTGATGCAACCAGCTAGTAACAAGATAATTGATAAACATGGGGGCATCATCATTAGCACCTTCATGTCCAAAATCAAAGTTATCAATGTTCATTCTACTCTCTTGGCTATTGTTAGCCATGCTAATTATACTTATGTGTTTACTTAGTGTATCCTTTGGCAATTCAAAACCTTAGTTGCTACTCCTCTTAGCCTTTGAAAATAAGCCCTTAAGTATCTATAACCACGACTCAAATTGGTTAATTATAGAGAGTAGTGGAGTGGGTCTAACATAGCAGAATTGCCGAGGGATAGCTCCTTTTGAGACTTCTTATGGCTCAATAATGGTAAAGTCGTAGGCAAGTCTAAAAAGACCCCATTATTAAGAACAAAGCTCTCCAGGTATGCACCATATCCCACATAGTGGGCTCAACAAAACCGATAATAGATCCCAGTCCCACTTACCCTAATATAATTAACAAAATCAACCATTAATAGGCTACTTAAGGACCTCTCTTCTTAAGCAAGAAAAGAGAATCCAAATGCTATGGAAATGGCCTATGAACTTTGAGAATAGCGGAATTAAGAGAATTAGAGTGAGCATTTTTGTGAGATTACTTTGAGAACATAGAGGGTGAACTTAATTGATGGTAGCAACATAAACATAGTACTTAATTAACCTGGCATGAACAATACTTTTGTAAGAGAGAGAGTATTATAGAACATGACAATAGTTGAGGACCAGATTTACTTGGAGCCGGTCCCCCCTCCAAAAGCCATTTGTATTATAGATTCTCCCATCAAGAGAGACTTGGTACAATACAATCTTTGTATTCCTTGTGACCTAGGTGATGCAATGAAGATGGAAATATTCATGCATCACAAGCATAACATAAACTTTGCAAAAAGCATTAACTATCCCAAGCCTCAGTCCCAAGGCCTCAAACACCTTCGAAGGTGGAGAGAGCTAGCAGGGAATGAGGGTAGGGAAGAGGAAGAAGAATCATTCATAGGAGAAAGAAATCGTTCCTCACTTATCATCACTCTTCTTGCTTAGAATAGCATAATAGCATAGTAATGAAGATGAAGAAGATGACAAGCTTAAGCATTGAAGCATGGCTCTTGGTTGGGCCATTTTCTTGTGGATAATAAGGTGTAGACTTATGGTGGGCTATCCTGAAGCTTGTCATGAGTTCCTTTATCACTCCATTTATAAAATGAGTACAATTGTCACTCACAATCTCAAGGGGACAACCAAATCACATAATAATATTCTCAAAGAGAAACTTGGCGGTTGACCTTGCATCAGCCTTGCGTGTTGCCTTGGCTTCCGCCCACTTTGTCACATAGTTAGTGTTGACAACAATAATATGTTGAGTTTGAGTGTTACGAGCTGCCATACTAATTGGGCCTACAAATTTGAAACCCCATTTTTCAAATGGTTGAGTCACTTTAATAGGATGTAAGGGCATCTTATCCTTTTTTTGTGTGATCTTGTAACGTTGGCATTCATCACACCCTTTTGCAAAAAGTGATGCATCTTTGAATAAGGTAGGCCACTAGTAGCCTGATTGCAACACCTTTCTAGCAGTTAGTTCCCCTGAAAAATGTCCTCTGACTATACCCATGTGGGCTTCTTGCTGTATGTATAGATACTCATCCTCATGAGGACATGTCTAAGAATATCATGAGGTTCACATTCCTTCAATAGCTTTTGAGCTATATCCTTACGAAGCTCTTTGGGTGAAAAACCATTAACTAAAAAGTTCACAATCTTCTCACTCCATTCAAGCATGGTCTCGACTAAGAACAGGGAAGTATAGAGCAATTCGTCTCATCGATTCCAGTAGGGCTCACCATTGGGTATGCGAGACAAATGATCCGCCATGACGTCTCTTTTACTGGGTCTCACCATAATGGTAGAATCAAACTCAAGAAGAATCAATAACCATCGTGTAATTCTTCCCTTGGAACAGGGTTTATTTACTAGATACAACAACGTTCGATGATCCACATAGAAAAAAAATTGTTGGCAAGAAAGTAGTAGAAAATTTTCTTTACTGCCTGAATCATAGCTAAACCCTCCTGCTCTGTAGTGGTGTAGTTCCTCTCAGCATCATTTAAGTGACGACTTGCAAAGCTATTGGGGTATTCCAATTTGTGTTCTCCTGGTTTGAGCTAGAACAAACCCAATAGAAACGTTTCATGCATCAATATGCACATGGAAAATTACGTTCCAATGGGGCACTCATAGGATGGGAGCACTTGTCAAGTCCTTTTATAATAACTCATAAGCATTCTCGCACTCTGCGGTCCAGTGGAACTAAATAAGAAGCTTGTACAATGGGCGAGCTATCTCGATAAAGTTTAAAATAAACCGCCGATAATAACCAACATGGCCCATGAACCTTTGAACTCCTTTATAGTTTGTAGGTGGTGACAAATTCAAAATGTCTTTAATTTTTCTCTCATTTGTGGAAATCCCATTTTTGGACACTATATGCCCTAAAATGACTCCATGTTTAACCCAAAATTGGTATTTGAAAAGGTTTAAGGAGACGTGATACAATCGACTGCACTTCTCAAACACTTTTTGTAAACATGATAGATGTTCTTCCCAAGAGGAATAAACACAAAGGTCATCTAAGAAAGCTTCGCAAAACTCCCTCAAATATTCTCAAAAAGCAGTGTTTATCAATCTTTCGAATGTAGCAAGAGCATTGGTTAAGCCAAAAGCCATAACACAAAATGCGAACACTCCAAATTCGGTTATAAAAGCAATTTTAGCTTGATCCTCTAGTGCAATTGTGGTTTGATTGTAGCCAGAGTACCCGTCTAAAAAGCTATAAGCTTCCTTTCCTACAACAAGCCTGCAACTCTTTCAAGCACATGTTCCGAATATGGCAAGGGATAATGGTCTCTCCTATAGGCGGCATTAACCTTCTTTGATATCCACGCACACTTTGAGTTTCCCATTATTTTTTGGCACAATAACTCTTGGAGACACCCATTCGGAGGGCTCAATAGGGTATATGAATCTGCATTAGAAAAGCTTTTCAATCTCTTCTTGAACAATCTTTGTATACTTAGGATTCATTGGGGTAGGATCTTCATGGGAATTGTGTGTTGCACCACGGAAGGTGGAACACCTTTTATATCATGATATGTCCAAGCAAATATATCCTTGAATTCCTTGAGAAGCTCCTTAAGTACATATTCCTCAGTCTCTGTCAGATCTTGGGCAATGAAAACAGGTTTGGACTCCTCACCTGGGTTTTCTAACTCTATTTCCTTAACTATCACTAGACCATCATAGACTCCATTACTTACATTGATAGGTGTTCTCTGGGCCTTTGTATACACAACCTTACACTCCTCCGTGGTGTAGGATTTGAAATGTTCAGGTGCAAGATGTAAATCTGTGGGGTCTTGTTGTTCTGTGGATTGTGATTTCTCTTCTGTTTCCTTTTGTTGTTGAGCTAGCTCTTGATTTTTTTGTCTCCTTACAGTAGTATGTCTCAACTTTGGCTTCTCTGTAGCTTCTATCTCTGCGATGTCCATGAGTTGTGGACTGCATCACATGACGCTTTGAAGGTATTCACCCCAATTATCTACCAACTTTTGATGAGCATCACATGCCCCCGTATAATTAAGTCATTCTGTAATAGATTTATTTTCATTTATCGTAATCATCACCACTTATATCTTTTATTGCTCTTGTGTAATTTATTATAATGCTTGATCTCTAGTGAAGAGTCACTAGATGAATCGCTATCACCTATTATATCTTTTACTCCTCTTGTCTAATTTTTTATCATTGTTGATCTTTAGTGAAGAGTAACTAGATGAATCGCTATTCGTGTCTTCTCCTCTTCCAGATGGATTGTCATATAGGGCACTATTGGGCTCCTTATGGTTCGTTTTCGTATTTGCCCCAATGTTCAACTCAGATTCTTCATCCACCGAGTCAGTTTTAACTAATGATCCAGAATCTGAATCATGTGAGCTATAGACTTTTGAGATGCTACTGGTTTCAGTGTCAGTTAAGCCTTCATCTGTTAGGTCATCAGAAGCTATATGCATCACTCTTATCATATTTAAAGGTACGAGTTGTGGCATTTCATCCCCCTCAGGTATTACCCAGGTCGTCCCCATATTTCCCCAAGTGTCGATGGTTGCTGCTAGGTGAACTCAATCCACATTGTCAGACTCAGTCATCCCAGGTAGAACATCCATATAAGGAAAATCTTCTCCAACATCAATGTCCTTTTTACGCGTGTAACAATACTGCAATGGGGCCGAGTGAATTGTGATGTTAGATCTATGATCAATTATAAATCTGTTTCCTAGAGGATGTGATCGACTAGTTACAAGATCAACTCAAATGACAGAGTCTTGGAACTGCAAGTAAACATGGTTTTTAGATCAGCTATGCACCATTTTTGCTTCCCTCATGAAGGACGTCCTAAGATCATCTCAAATGACATAGTGTGCTTGAAAAAATCCATAACAATGAAGGTATGCCTTATTTTGTTTCCAAAGACCTTGATCTTGAGATCTTCTAGCATCCCAATAGGTTTAACAATAGTCCCATTGGCCATATTTACCACTATGTTTGTAGTCCCAAGGTGAGGTCTTCCCATAAGTTCCCAACAATTCTTAGTTACAATGCTAACCCCAGTGCCACCATCAAGGATTCCCTTCACAGTTATTCCCTTGGTAATGATTGGTATGGTTGCATTGGATTCATTGCCTTCAAAGTATTGTCCCAACTTGTTAACATATATTTCAACAATAGGGTTCTCATCTAGGTTGGGTTGTGGATCTTAGTGTTCCTCCTCTATTGGCACTTCCCTAGCTCCATCCATTTGTGCAAATTGTGGTAGCCAGACTTTCAGTTCTCCATTGAGGAATCTCAAAGAGCTAAGAATAGCTCGGGGTCTCCATATAGTTTAGACATGATTGTGGTTCTAACTTCTGAAGCCATAAAATCCATCAGTTTGTCAGTATTTAATGGGACTTTTTGGGTTTCAATCCCTTGACATGGAGAAGATGCGATCTCCATTTCTTCAATAGGGCCAGGTAATCCTTCTGTAAACATTCTCTCCAACAAGAATGGAGTACGCCCACTTCCCAATGACTTAAAGTCACTTTCTTCTTGGATGACACTAGGTATGGCTACTAGTATATGATCTTTGTGAAGTTGATTTCTTGTAGAAAACACTATGTCTGTAATCTGGATTTGCCTAGGTGTTGGCTCTAGATCCTTTTGGGTCCCTTCTACCAAACTCATTAATTGCTTGACTCGCTCAATCTCCTCTATAGGATTTGGGTAAGTTCCAATCTTCTTCTGGGGTTCATTGGGTCCTGGCCATTGTGTCTCATGACGATCTTCCTTGTTTGTTTCTCTCCTAGTGACCAGTTTAGTCTACATGGTCTCATTCGAATCAGAATCCTCTTCAGTGTCATTCGTATACACGGGGTCGTCACCAGTCCCTATGTTGGTCTTTGAACTGGGGTGTGACTTTATTGCTTTTTGCGATCTCTTTCTTCATGTTTTCTTCTTCTTTTGAAATTGGGCAATTGATGTTGTGTCTCTTTTTTCAAGAACATAGTTTTGGTTTTGGAGCATCGATCATGTGAGTACATTTACTGGTACCACATACGTACTTTGTGATGGCTCCTTGGTAACCTCAATCAAGTTCAATGGCATGATCTTTGGCGCATTTGGATTATTTGGACATTGGGAAATCAAATGATCTATGCCACATCGATTACACATGACTATTGGCATTGTAGATGTGCTCGTTTGATTGGTTTGCATTAGGGTGGCATTCTTTTGTAGTCTAATAGGACACTCGGCTACACGATGTGGACCCCCATACTCATAGCATTGAAGACGTGGTCTCTTGGCAGTGAAATTGATATTTTGGCCTCTTGCCACAAGAGAAGCTACTTGATAGACAAGTTTGACTTGTCCCAATAGTCCTCCATATAGTATTGTGGACTTTCTTCAAGTGCATCAATACCATAGGCAATATTAGGCTCTAACTCTTCCTCAGAGCCTTCCAAACAAGCAATAGATGACTCACAACCCACTTGATTCACAGAAGTGATTCTCGGATGTGGAGGTTGCGTTCCTAACATAGGAGGTGGTAATGGTGTTGTTTGAACAACATTTTGGGCCCTAGGGACCATGTGTTTTGATGGTTTTTCAAGAGATGGGGAATCAATGTAGGCACTCGAGGTGTGTTCGTCCATGCTGGTCCATTGGCCATCGCACGTTTAAATACTTTGAAATCCTTGGCTTGATGATCATACATCCCACATGCATTGCAATTCCCATTAAATTTTACTCTAAACATAGGGCATTCACTAGTGCTATGTGGACAAAAACAAATTGGCACCATTGTTACTCCTTTCTTGGATATATATGATTGTTTTGTGGAGCACGATTGCCTCTAAGACTTTCTTGAATGGCCTTGGTGAAATTTGCTAAATTCATCTCATATATCTTTGTCTCTTTAGCAATAGAATTTATGGTCATTGGCTCATGCCCCACCAATGCTTGCGAGCTAGTAGATTTAGGCTCAACATACACTCTTTCTCCTTGAATCATTAAATTGTATTCCAATTGGTTCGCATTGGTGGTGACTGCTTCCCAAGTGGTGATAGCTCTAATGACTAGGCCATTGTAGATATCCTCATGTCGTAGTCCCCTAATGAATCTATTGAGCAATTGGTTATTATTGAAGCGCTCATCTAAATTACAACAAGAATTCAAATGCTCAAGCGACTAAAAAAGTCTCTCATGGACTCCCCTTCCTCTCGTTGGGCTTTTTGGAGCTGAGCTACTACACCCCAAAGCACTCCCTCTCGTATGTACTCTTTCAAGGACAGTCTCCGAAGAGTAGGGTAAATTGTTTTCTCTTCCATCCTTAGGGTCCTATACCAATCCCCAGTCTTCCCACTCAAGGTCAAGCTTTAAGCATTACTCTTATGCGGGTCATTGTGTTCTCCTAGGGAATCACATATTTGTTCAAATACTTTGATATGATTTCTCACATCCCCGTCTCCACTAAAATTTTGTGTGAGCTTGGCTATTGTATTGCCTTACTTCTAGGCTCTCTATCAAGAGTGTTACACATATTTTCAGCAATAGATCGATTGATAGATTGATAGATTGTGCAAATGTTGCCAAGTCACCCAAGTCAGCACGTATAGTGGGGGCAGGCGCTCTCCGGACTACATATGGAGTAGGGATTGGCATTGGGTTTGGTGTATAGGAAGCCCTTGGGTTCCAAGTTGGGTACGATGTTGTTCCATGTAGTGGCCCAAAGTTCATATGTGTGGCCCAAAGTTCATATGCATAGCAGACCTCGGATGTGACATGATAATTCTAGCTAGAATGGTCTCATTGAAATAAGGGCTTGGATGTTGTGGTTGTGGAGCATAAGTTGTTGAAACTAATGGGAGGGGTAGGAGCTACATGAGGGAGCAAGCATGAGGTCCTGTAAGTGCATATGATTGATACACACTTGTAGGTATTGTTGTAGGCATTGGGTCACCATGTAGTGATGCTTTACTAATAAATGAGGTCCGTCATGTTTTTTGTCATGCCCATCATTGGGGTAGGCATGGTAGCCGTGGTGTCATCAAGAGAAAGATCAGATAAACTTGGAAAGGTAAAGCTATCGGTTGTGGGCTCAGATTGTATTGAGACGCCTTGCAAAACAACATATGGAGGATCCATCAGGCTTATTGAGGGAGTCTCCATTTGTGATAAAGTTGGTGGCTTAGCCTTCCCTGTATCCAAGAATCTCATGAGACCCGTTGAAGGCATGTGGATCTCCTTGTTATGCCTCTCCAGCTCAATAACCCTATGGATGGCATCACAAACTCTTTGTTGTTGCTCCTCTACGCTAGTAGCACCGATGTGGATTGTAGGACATTTAACCAACCCACGTGATAGGTGTGACATGTGTATAGTTCAGATAAAGTCTTCATTTGTAGTTCATACTCCTAGTTTTGATCTAGAAACACTCCATCTAGGATTGAGATGCTAGGGGTGTCCTTTGAACTAGATGCAATGTGGATCTCTATGGGTTGACCCTTAGTGGTTGCTAATTCAAGAGCACTTGATTGCTCAACTAGCATGGATATTTGTTGAGATGTCGAGCTCTACACCTTGAGCTGGCATCCACTACGGGTCTTGGCCGCTTACGGCATTTACTCACTGGCGCGTTAGGTGACCGACACGGAGGATCTCTGCCAGTGATTCTACAGCTGGACTACACTTATAGTGCCAGCCTAGTACGCTTCTAGCGAGTTCACACTTAGTGACCGCATGTACATATGTGCTACTTTTCAGCGTTAGCACTTAGTCATTTTGTACTCTCTTTTCTAAGAAGAAGAAGAAGAAGAAGCTTTCCATCTCTGTGTGCTTTGTGCTTGTCTTGTGTAGCTCTCTTGCATCCTCATTCTTTACATGGTATCAGAGCCTGGTGCAGGCAAGAGAGGCTAAGAGAGCAAGAGCATCACAATCCCTTCGTTCGCAATCCCTTCGTTTTTCGCACAAGTTTCTGAACAAGTCTCCAAAGTGCAGTATACAAAGATTTACTCTACAAGTACAGTGGTTGTATGTACGCTTGATTGTGGATACTCGTTGAGTGTAGAAAGCGTTACAGGAACCACGATAGCAGGTTCAGCAGATTTGCAGGTTTTTGCAGATTGCAGCTATTTTGTCTTAGTGCTTCAAGATGTCTGACGGTTTTAGTCAGATTGTTACTGAGAAGCTTGAGAAAAATAACTACCCTGCATGGAAGTTCAGAATAACAAATTTCCTAAAAGGAAAAGGTTATTGGGACTATGTAGAAGGAGACAATGAAAAGGAACCAGAGATTCCCGAGGCAAATGCTACAGCAGAACAAAGGAAAGCTTTGAGGGACTGGCAACAAGGCCAGAGCAAAGTGATGTATTGGCTTTCTATGAGCATCACAGATGGCATGATGGGCTATCTACAGGATGCTGAAACCCCCGCCATTGCATGGAAAAACTTAGGCAGAGTGTTCGAGGTGAACACTCTGCCTAAGTTTTTCCATGCAATGGCGGGGGTTTCAGCATCCTGTAGATAGCCCATCATGCCATCTGTGATGCTCATAGAAAGCCAATACACCAAGGCCAGGAAGCTTCAACTAAAGTCGGAGCTAAATTAGGTTAAGAGGAACAACCTCTCCATCAATGATTATGCTTTGAAGATCAAGAGTATCATTGAGGCTCTTGGATCTATTAAAGTTTCAGTGGAAGACGATGACATTGTCCGTGCATGCTTGGATGGTCTAGGAGATGAGTATGTACATTTTAGGTCTTCCATGAATACAAGAGACGACATCCCCGTGTTCCAAGATTTGATTTCTATGCTTATTCTTGAGGAGAAGAACCTTGACACATCTTCTTCTCATGGCAGAAATAATTCTGAACAGGCCTTCTATTCTAACTCCAACAGAGGTAGAGGTAGAGGTCGTGGTCGAGGCCCAAGGGGTTGCAGGGGCCAATTTCTGGAAGGTCAATCAAATCAAAACAATACAGGTGGCAGGGGATTCCAGTCTCAAGGCAGGGGGAGTCAAAGAGGTCGTGGTGCAGGATCAAGCAGGCAGCAACATACTCCAGATAGTAGAGAATGTTGGACTTGTGGTGAAAGAGGTCACATGTCACGTGACTGTCCAAAGGGAAAAGCAAGTAGAAAGAGAGAATAGGGCAACTATGCATCTACTAGCAGAGATGCAGATGACAGCAAAAACGAGCGCATGTTTGTTATGCAACATGTAATGAATACAATGACTGCAGAGAATTCCACCCAAGATGATGTTTGGTATGTGGATTCAGGTGCCTCTAATCACATGACGTCTCGTGGAGAGTGGTTTAGAGATATGCGCAAACCAGATGTGTCAGGCTATGTGCAGACAGGAGATGACACAGCTCACCCCATTGCTCATGTAGGGGACATACCTCTAAATACGAAGAGTGGGAAATCAAAGTACTTAGCAGATGTACTTCATGTCCCAAACATTACAAAGAATCTTGTTTTTGTTGGACAAATGGTTGAGCAGGGTTTGCAGGTTCGCTTCAATCCAAATGGCTGTTATGTAGAAGATTTCCAGAATGGCTGTAAGCTGATCAGAGAGGGCAAATGTGTGGGCACAATGTTTACGTTGAATGTAGACATGCCTGAGGTAAAAGCTGCATTATTTGCACAGGGCACAGGTGTTGTGGCTGATGTTGACATTTGGCACAAACGCATTGGCCATGTCAATGAGCAGAGATTGCGCAGCATGCAATCAAAACAGATTGTAAAAGGTTTGCCCAAATTCAAGGTGGATGGTATGCATAAAGTGTGTGCAGCATGCCAGTTTGGAAAACAGTCAAAGGGCTCATTTCCACATGAGCGCAATGTATGTAAAAAGCCACTTGAGGTGGTGCACACAGATGTTTGGGGTCCAACCGATACTGCAATTATACATGGTTGCAGGTATTATGTCTCTTTCATTGATGACCATACAAGGAAAGTATGGGTCTACTTCATGCGTAACAAAAGTGAAGTGTTTGGTCACTTTCAAGACTTCAAAGTCATGATTGAGAAGGAGACAGATATGCAAATCAAGACATTGAGGTCAGATGGAGGGGGAGAGTACTTCTCCAATGATTTTTCAGATTTTCTGCGAATGCATGGTATACACAGGCAGTTTACATGCAGATATACTCCACAGCAGAATGGGGTCGCAGAAAGGAAAAACAGGCACATTGCAGAGGTTGCACGTGCATTGATAAATGAGAAGAACATGCCTCATCATTTCTGGGCTGAAGCTGTAAATACAACTGTGTACATTATGAACAGGACACCTACAGCTGCGGTGCATGATGTAACACCTGAGGAAAAGTTTACAGGTACAAAGCCTGATTTGGCACACTTGAAAGTGTTTGGCTGCATAGCTTACGTGCATGTACCAGATGAGTTGCGTAGGAAATTGGATCCTAAAGCAGAGAAATGTATTCTTGTGGGATATTCCCTTGAACAAAAGGGGTACAGGTGCTACAATCCTACTACACGAGAATTACGAGTGAGCAGAGATGTAGTCTTTGATGAGATGAGCAGCTGGTACAGTAATGCACATGGCACTATTGGGGCTGATGTAAAAGATGATGTGGTTGTACAAAATGTGAGGCCACGGTCACAGGTTTTGAGTGGACCACAAGAGTCCTCTTCTCGTGGCTCTGTTGAGAAACCATGGAATGGTAGACTACGTACGCAGGTTACTCCACCAACAGGTACAAGGAATGTATCACGAAAAGGTTGATGAACCTCCCTTTATGGTTGATGCATCATCAGGTTTTTCACATGTAGACATGGATTCAGATGGTTCTGAACAAAGTCTTGATGAGGAATTTGGAATTCCGGCTGTTAGGACACCTGGTGTAAGGAAAGTACAAGAAGATGCTAGAGGGCAAAGGAGTGACCCAGGACCGCGCAGATCTAATAGAGTCAGAAATCCAGTTCAGAAATTGACTTATAATGGGTATCTAGCGCATCACCAAGCCTACATGGCTAAGGTGATACAGGATGTGGAGCCCACATGTTTTGAGGATGCAGTTGGAAATGTGCATTGGGATGATGCAATGAATGAAGAGATGGCTGCATTGGAAGCAAATGACACATGGGAGTTGGTGCCATTGCCAAGTGGCAAGAAAGCTATTGGCTGTAAATGGGTGTATAAAACCAAGCATAAGGCTGATGGTAACATTGAGCGTCACAAGGCAAGGCTGGTCGCAACGGGTTATGCATAGACGTATGGCATAGACTATGAGGAGACCTTTGCTCCAGTGGCAAAGATGACGACAGTGAGAGCTGTCATAGCAGTGGCTGCATCTAGAGGATGGATTATGCATCAAATGGATGTAAAGAATGCCTTCTTGAATGGTGAGTTGCAAGAGGAAGTGTATATGGATCAGCCACCTGGTTATGTCGATCCAGGTTACCCAGATTATGTATGCAGACTTCTCAAAGCTTTGTATGGTTTGAAGCAGGGCTCTAGAGCATGGTATGACAGGATTGCCAAGTATCTTGTCAGTATTGGTTTTAGGAGAGCTCATGCTGATCATTCACTCTATGTACGTGAGAGTGATGTGGGGATTGTGGTCATTACCATATATGTAGATGACCTTATTATTGTTGGTGACAATGCTATGGAGATTGACCATGTGAAGGGTCTTCTCAAACAGGAGTTTGAAATGAAAGATTTAGGCGAGTTGCGCTACTTTCTTGGCATTGAAGTGATCAGGACTCCAGAGGGTGTATGGCTATCACAGAGACAGTATGCTTTGGACATGTTGTCAAAGTATGGTATGGCTGATTGTAAGCCAATTTCTATTCCCTTGGATGTGAATGCAAAGCTGAGTGCAGAGAAGGGTGATGTTGTTGAGGATGTCAACATGTACAGGAAGATTGTGGGTAGTCTAATCTACTTGACTATCACGAGGCCAA
This sequence comes from Adiantum capillus-veneris, assembly GCF_014529385.1. Taxonomy (NCBI): domain Eukaryota; kingdom Viridiplantae; phylum Streptophyta; class Polypodiopsida; order Polypodiales; family Pteridaceae; genus Adiantum; species Adiantum capillus-veneris. Next base: position 98,440,397 of record NC_140946.1, read on the forward strand.
ACTTGAGCTACACAGTAGGCTTGGAGAGTTAGTTCATGCAACTTCCGAGGAAGCCACATTTGGATGGAGTACGACGCACACTTAGGTATGTGCAAGGTACTCTTGACTACGCATTGTTCTATGCAGCAGATGCACCATTAGCATTGTATGGGTATACAGATGCAGATTGGGCAGGTAGCATTGTTGATAGGAGATCTACGAGTGGCTTCATGTTCTCTTTTGGGAGTGCTGCTGTTACTTGGAGCAGCAAAAAGCAGCCTACGGTTGCTTTATCGAGCACAGAGGCTGAGTACAGAGGTGCAGCAGTTGCGGCGTGCGAGGTAGCTTGGCTACGCACATTACTTGAGGACTTGGGAGTGCAGGTGGACCAGCAGATTTTCATCCATCGTGACAACCTCAGCAGCATGCAGTTGGCTAGGAACCCAGTGTTCCATGCCAGGACCAAACACATAGAGGTCCATTACCACTACGTTCGAGAGCGAGTGTTGGCGGGCGACATCGACTTGGTCTACGTCAGCACAGAGGAGCAGATAGCGGATATCTTTACCAAGGCCCTCGGAGCTGAGAAGCTTCGACGTTTCCGGACTATGCTTGGACTCTGCGACATGCAGAGCTCGAGGGGGAGTGTTGAGATGTCGAGCTCTACACCTTGAGCTGGCATCCACTACGGGTCTTGGCCGCTTACGGCATTTACTCACTGGCGCGTTAGGTGACCGACACGGAGGATCTCTGCCAGTGATTCTACAGCTGGACTACACTTATAGTGCCAGCCTAGTACGCTTCTAGCGAGTTCACACTTAGTGACCGCATGTACATATGTGCTACTTTTCAGCGTTAGCACTTAGTCATTTTGTACTCTCTTTTCTAAGAAGAAGAAGAAGAAGCTTTCCATCTCTGTGTGCTTTGTGCTTGTCTTGTGTAGCTCTCTTGCATCCTCATTCTTTACAATATTGACATAGGGGCCTTCGCCTTTAGCTCTCTCCATTTCTTTGCCTTTAGCTCTCTCCATTTCTTTGCCTTGCATAAGCTCTTGAAATCCTTTTCCCTAGATGCAATGATATGTCGCTCAACCTCTTGCACTTCGGCAAGGCTTCTACCATTAGGTAACATAACCTAGGAGGGGAATAGCTCTGAAGAGTCAGGGAGTGTAGTGAATGGAGTATTCACATACACACTCTTGAAGAGAATGGAGTCTACATTGGTCACGAATGGTGAATTTACTTCCCCACCCCCTTCATTTACATCACTAGCTCCATGTTCCAAGCGAGTAGCTCTCCTAAGAGTCTCTTTCAAGCGGCTAAACACGCTTGGCCAGGACCATGGGTCCATGGCATGCATGTCTTGGCTTGAACTATCGGGATTTGGCATCAGGTAACCCTCCATGACATCATAGTCAGAGGAAGAGTCACTAGATGCAATATGTGGGTTCTGAGTGGTACTACCTGTTAGGAAATAAGACGTAGCTAAATAGATAATTGAGTAGATTACTTAATGGAGAGAGAGAGATTTATATACACGAGATTATAGAGTAGAGAGAGAGAGAGAGAGAGTACACACGATATACGTGGTTCACCTAATGTGGGCTACGTCCACGGGAAAGAAGCCACTCAATGGCTTTAGTACTTCAAAACAAGAATTAGTTTACAAAGGGATTATACCCTTAATGGAGCTCCCGCCTTGCTTCACTCTCACCACCTCACACTCACCTTGTTGCATCAACTTCACACTATGAAATGTGTGTAGAAATGGCCTCCTTTTATAGGCCAAAAGGGCTGCCCTCTCTTATGAGAGACAGCCATGTGTAGCCGCCCTTGTGCGAATAAGTCCAAATCGGACCCTCCAATCCGCCCATGTGTGGCCGCCCTTGAGAAGACAAGTCCGCTTTTGAATTCGGCCACCGGCCACCGGCCATTGACTTCCAACCACCGGCCAACCGACCGGTTGTTTTCCGACCACTTTCCGGCCGCCGTCCGGCCATAATATTCCGGCGAAAAAAAGTCTCGGGGGCCTCCGCCCCCAAGGCCTTTAAAGTTGCCCCTGATTCTTGTCCGTGAAAATTTTGGTTTCCGGTGAGTGATTTCCTTCACGCACGATGGCTTCTCCTCATAATGGGGGCCTTACAAATGTACGCTTTTACCACAGAAAATTACAAGGGTACATCAGGCTCCATACTTAACAATCTCCCACTTGGAGACTGATCTCCAAACCAAACCTGTGAATGCTTTCCATTCTGGCTTCTTATCCTTGAATGCCGATTGAAGAGAGGCAAAAGATCAACTTCTCCTTGTTGACCACCTTTGTAAACATGTCTGCAGGATTTTCACTTGTATGCACCTTTCCTAGCTTTAGTTGTCCCTCTTCCAAAAGAGTGCGTATGAAGTGATATCTCACCTCAATGTGTTTTGTCCTTGAATGAAAGGCTGAGTTCTTCGCAAGATGGATAGCACTTTGGCTATCAATGTACAAGACACAATTGTCTTGTTTGAATCCAAGCTCTTCTAAGAATCTGTGAAGCCACAGAATTTCTTTGCTTGCCTCCGTCATTGCTACATACTCTGCTTCCGTGGTAGAAAGTGAAACCACTTTCTGCAGCTTTGAAGCCCAACTTACTGCTGTGCCTCCAACCGTGAACACATAGCCAGTAGTGCTGCTTCGAGTATCTTTGTCACCTGCCATATCTGCATCAGCATACCCTTCTAGAAAAATATCAGTTCCTCCAAAATACAAAGCATTTGTTGTTGTCCCTTTTAGATACCTAAGTATCCACTTCACAGCTTGCCAATGCTCTTTACATGGGTTGTCCATGAACCTACTCACAACTCCCACTGCATGTGCAATGTCTGGCCTTGTCCAGACCATAGCATACATTAGAGAACCTACCGCTGCAGCATATGGAACTTTAGACATATAGGCTATCTCCTCTTGTGTCTTTGGACACATATCCTTCGTTAGTTTAAAATGACCAGCCAAAGGTGTAGAAACTGGTTTTGCATTTTTCATTGCAAACCTTTCTAGTACCTTCTTGATGTAATCTTCTGGAGATAGCCTTATTGTCTTCTTCGTCCTGTCCCTTGATATTTTCATACCAAGTATCCTCTTTGCAACACCTAAATCTTTCATTGAAAAAGATTTGGACAGCTCCTCTTTTAGGTCTTTGATGTCCTGCATGTTAGCACTTGCAATCAACATGTCATCAACATACAACATTAGGATGATGAATTTCCCATCTCCCAAATTCTCCGTGTAGACGCAGTGATCCGAGTTGCATCTCGTGAATCCGTGATCCAACATCCATCGATCAAACTTCAAGTACCATTGTCTTGATGCTTGCTTTAAACCATACAAGCTCTTCTTTAATCTGCAAACCATTTTCTCCTTACCTTTTACTTCATACCCCTTTGGTTGAAGCATGTAGATTTCCTCCTCTAAGTCACCGTGAGGGAATGCCGTATTTACATCCATTTGCTCGAGATTTAGATCATGAGCAGCCACAAGGCTTAAGACAAGCCTAATTGAGTTCATTTTTACAACAGGAGAAAATATTGCATTGAAGTCAATACCTTTCTTTTGAAAAAAACCTTTTACCACAAGCCTAGACTTGTACCTTTTCTTCCCACCTTCTTCTTCCTTGAGCTTGTACACCCATTTGTTTTGAAGTGCCCGCTTACCTTTAGGCAACTCAACCAACTCCCATGTTTGGTTGCGATGTAGTGAGTCCATCTCCACTTGCATGCTCTTCGTCCATTCTTCTTTGGATTCATGTTGCATAGCTTCTTTATATGATTCCGGCTCTCCAGAATCTGAGATCAAGAGATGGTTGAAGAAAGGAACAAACCTTTCTGGAGGTCTACTTGCTCTTGTAGATCTTCGGGGAATAGGTTGAGGCTCCTCATTTGGTTGACGTTGTTACACATTGTCACCGTTTGCAGTCCTTGAGTCTTCACCGTCCTCAAGCTCCATGTACTCATCACCTGTTTCTTTTGTTTGTTTTCTTTCCAAGTAATCTTTGTACATATTTTGTTCGTTAAAAATTACATCCCTACTCCTTAAGATTTTACCATCTTCAGGATTCCATAGGCGATACCCAAAATCTCCTTCTCCATAGCCAATGAAGAAACACTTTTTGGACTTTGCATCTAACTTTGATCTTAGGCTTCTATCTATGTGCATGAAAACCTCACACCCAAACACTTTGAGAAATGCATAATTCACCGGTTTACCTGTCCATGCCTCTTCTGGAACTCCCCCATCCAATGCCGTTGAGGGTGACCGATTGATTAAGTACACAGACATACTTACAGCTTCCGCCCAAAGCTCAAGCGGTAGGCCTGCATGTAGCCGCATGCTTCGTGCTCGTTCCATGGTTGTCCTGTTCATCCTTTCCAAAATCCCATTTTGTTGAGGTGTCCTTGGGGTTGTCCTTTGCCTTCAAATGCCATTGCTAGCACAAAAGCTTTCAAAAGCTTGGCTGCAATATTCGCCTCCATTGTCGCCTGATTTTTGAAATTTTACCCTCTTTTGTTTACCATAAACACAATCTTCACATAATTCTAAGGCCACTTCTTTCAAACCTGGTAGAAGCTTCTTTGTTTGAAGTATTTGCATTCCTTTGGCACTCATATGCCCAAGTCAGTAGTGCCACACCGCACTGTCAACTTCTGTAGTTGCTGCACAAGCTGAAGGTTGCGTGCTAACAGTACACAAGTAAAGTGTACCGAATTTTTCACCCTTGGCAACCACCAAAGATCCCTTTGAGATCTTCGACCGTTTGTTTCCGAATGCAATGTTGTGACCTTCATCGTCCAATTGTCCTGTAGAGATCAATTTTTTGCGAAGAGAAGGAACATGCCTAACATCTTTAAGCTTCCATTCATTTCCGTTAGCAGTTTTGACAGAAACTGTACCTTTGCCAACAATCTCACAAGCTTCATCATCTCCCAAGTATACATACCCAAAATTACCTTTGGTGTAGTCTTGGAAATGTTGCTTGTGTGGTGTCGCATGGAATGAAGCCCCGGAATCTACTATCCAGGAATTAGACACATTGTCTAATGAGAGAATTAGAGCATCTTGCTCTACTTTACTTGCCACATTGGCCTCCGATGTTGGCTTGTTGTCTTGAGACTCTGTCTCCTTCTTCTTCTTGGACCAGCAATCCTTCTTGACGTGGCCCTTCTTGCCGCAGTTCCAACATTCAAGAACTGACTTTGTGCGTGACTTGCTCCGCCTTGAGCGATCACGACCCTTTTGGTTTTTGAACCTCTCCTTAAGCCTTCCTCTTGTTTCCACTGATAGTGCAGCACTTGATGATTCTCCTGTGCTTCTCCTTCACATTTCCTCGCTTAGGAGAACACTCACAACATCATCAAACTTAAGAGTATTTGTGCCAGAGATATAATTACTTACAGCCATCACAAGGCTGTCCCAACTATCCGGTAGAGATGATAGTATAAGGAGAGCTCGCACTTCGTCATCGAAATTGATTTTCACTGATCGAAGTTGACTTATGTTTGTGTTAAAGTCATTTAGGTGTTCTGCAATTGAACCATTCTCTGCCATCTTTAGATTGAACAAGCGCTTCATAAGAAATACCTTATTGGATGCCGATGGTTTCTCGTAGAAGTCGTCAAGTGACTTCATCAAGTCCTCCGTGGTCTTCATCTCCGAAACATTGAAGGCCACCGTTGACGACAGCAAACCTTGCTCTGATACCAGTTGTTAGGAAATAAGACGTAGCTAAATAGATAATTGAGTAGATTACTTAATGGAGAGAGACAGATTTATATACACGAGATTATAGAGTAGAGAGAGAGAGAGAGTACACATGATATACGTGGCTCACCCAATGTGGGCTACGTCCACGGGAAAGCAACCACTCAATGGCTTTAGTACTTCAAAACAAGAAGTAGTTTACAAAGGGATTATACCCTTAATGGAGCTCCCACCTTGCTTCACTCTCACCACCTCACACTCACCTTGTTGCATCAACTTCACACTATGAAATGTGTGTAGAAATGGCCTCCTTTTATAGGCCAAAAGGGCTGCCCTCTCTTATGAGAGACAGCCATGTGTAGCCGCCCTTGTGCGAATAAGTCCAAATCGGACCCTCCAATCCGCCCATGTGTGGCCGCCCTTGAGAAGACAAGTCCGCTTTTGAATTCGGCCACCGGCTACTGGCCATTGACTTCCGACCACCGGCCATCGGCCATTGACTACCGGCCACCGGCCAACCGACCGGTTGTTTTCCGACCACTTTCCGGCCGCCGTCCGCCGGCCATAATATTCTAGCGAAAAAGAATACTCCGGCGAAAAAAAAGTCTCGGGGGCCTCCGTGAAAATTCTTGTTTGTGAAAATTTTGGTTTCCGGTGAGTGATTTTCCTTCACGCACGATGGCTTCTCCTCATAATGGGGGCCTTACAAATGTGAGCTTTTACCACAGAAAATTACAAGGGTAAATCAGGCTCCATACTTAACACTACCTTGGGTTCCTACGGAGGTCCTAGAGCCTAATGTGGAGGAATAATGGGTGCCCGCTGTGATCGTCCTCTAGCACACAACTAGAGCATGGGTGCATGTGACCTCAACACCCTAGAAGTGTTGGCGAGTGCCCGTGAAGGTCGCTCACCTAGTTTTTTGGGTGTTTGCAACCCAAATTTACTCTCAATCTTTTTATTACTTTTTTGTCCTCTTCCGAACCAAGCCACGTAATATGGAATGTGATAGCTCGAAACGAGCGTTTTGGTTAGAGGGATATGCCATGCTTTATAATCCCTGATTTGGTTACTTAAAGCCCTCAAAATCCTAAAAATAGTCTTTTTCTAGTCAGGAAGAAGGCTAAAATTAGTAAGTTCAAGGGTGTAAGTGTGAAGGGAAGGGTGGAGGACTTGAAGGACCCACATGCCCTCCCTTCACTTGAGGGGTAGTCTTTATATATATAGTAGTGTCCATACTATATCATAAGACTAAGGGCTGGGGCCTAGGCCTGGGCTTGGGCTTGGGCTTGGGCTTGGGCTTGGGCTTGGGCTTGGGTAATGATCCTGATCCCTTCCTTTTAATATAAGCAAATTTTTCACGCTTGTTTCTTAATTTATTTTTTTTATTTTTTTTCAAAAAAACTTTTTTGTGGACAAGGTTCTATTCCGTGGGCGCCGAGCTCACACACACAGATCCTGTCTAATCCCCACAATTGCAGCTACAGCACACTGCAACTACATTACACTAACTTACACTAACACACTAACAAAATTAACAACCTGCTCACTGTCTATTGCACATTACAAAACTACACTAACTAACAGATCTGCTAAAACTTGCACATTACGGAGCTTAAGAGATCTAGCAAAACCTGCACATTGTAGCCACTAACAGATCTAACAAAACCTATTAAAACCTGCACATTATAGAGCTTAACAGAGCTAACGCAAACTCAAAAAAAAATCAAAAACAGATCAAAGAATGTCTTCAAGAGGTAGCAAAGAGTGCTTCTCAAACTTAGGGCAAGGCAAACCCCGACAACTGCACCAACAATGTGCGCTTTTACCACACGTGTCAGAGGCTGGGAACTTGACGAACACCGTGTGCGAGCCATGACTGATTGCAAACACACAACTAGACTGTCCTAGTAAGCTCAAAGGGGCAATGCTATGTCACTCACTGCTCAATGCTTTGCCGTCGTGAAGGATTCCGCATCGTGAAGAAGAGAGATCCGTCATCGCCACACTCAACCACCTTGCCGATGTCGCAATGCTCTCTCTCTCTCTCTCTCTCTCTCAAGCATACACATACATACACACACACACACACTCATGAGCACACAATAGAGAAGAAGGTAGAGGTAGAGCAAAAGCACTTCTTTAGCATGCACCTCAAAGAATGAGGATTTTAGGTCAAAATGGACCTTTTATATGAATCTGACTCATTCACACATGGGCACCCACAATGGCCGATCATAGCAAAAATACTATAAAAATAAGATAAATGGTGCACCTAAGCTGGCTTCACTATAAGTGATAGGATCTTCAGAAGTAGAGAAAGGGTTATCAACTATAACTTTATCATAAACATGATAGGAATCATGCTCAAAATCAATAGGCAAATCAACAAAAATGTCAACATCATCATTGGTAACATTCAAACTTGATGGTTGTGAAAAGGGAAACTGATCTTTAGAAAGAGGTTTGTCATCTAAAAGAAATGGAAAATCTTGAAGCAAAGATTTAGTATCATCAGCATCATCCATGGACCATGAGCCTCCCATAAGATGTTCATAAAAAGTAGCATCATGATTCACGATTGCTTTCTTGGAGGAAGGGTCATGTAACTTGTAGCCTTTTGAAGTGTCAAAATATCCAATAAAAATAACTTTAAGACCAGGAGCATCAAGCTTTCTTCATGTTTCTTTGGGACCATGAATATGAACAATACATCCAAAGGTTTGAAAATGAGATACAGAAGGAATTTTTTTATGTTGAGATGGGTATCTTACAAGAAGCAGCAGTAGTAGGAAGATCATTTTGAACAAATACTGTTATCAAAGTAGCTTCAGCTCAAAAACCACAAGATAACCTAGAATAAATCAGCATCTATCTTACAACATAGAGAATAGTGTGATTCTTTTGTTCAACAACACCGTTTTTTTCAGGCAAATATGGAATAGTGTATTCATGATGAATACCACTATCAGCATAGTAACATATTTTCCTCCATTGTCACTGCAACATTTCTTGAGGTGACGATCATTTTGAAGTTCTTCAGCAGCCTTGTGAAATTGTTTGAAAATAGACATGGCCTCAGATTGTTGTCTAAACAAGAAAACGGAAGGATACCGTGATTAATCATCAATAAACATAATGAAATAACAAATTCATAATCTCGATCAACGTAGAGGTCCACATATATCAGTATGAACAAGATCCAGTGTATCATGAGAATGAGTTGTATTTGAGAGAGGAAAGAGTTTGCAATTGTGTTTCCCAAGAGCACAACACTCACATATTTCCATATAGGGATGAGCTTTAAGATCCATGCCATGTACAATATCACGACAATGAAGGCGAAGGAGTTTTGAGAAATCAACATGAACAAAGCGGTGATGCCATACCTTACAATCATGATCGCCTTGAGCAGTGACAACATTTTTTTACAGCATCATTGAGAGAGAGTTCAAACAGATTACTGTTTTGAGAAGCAATTGCAATAGTCTGTCCATTTTTCTCAATATAGCACTTGGTATGATCAAATCCAATAAACAGACCAAGATCAATGAGTTTGGCAACCAAAAGAAGATTATGTTGAAGATCTGGAACATGTAGCATCCCTCACAAAACTCGAGTGGAACAAGATAAGGTACCAAGATATAAATATCCAATATACTTAAGTTTTAATAGGTAGTGGATGATAGTTATATAGCCACTTAGATTGATATGTCATGTTTCTTATAGCACTAGAATCGATAATGAAAAGTGAACCATCACATACATGAATTATTCTGTCTAGAGGAACCGAACATAAAACATAGCTTGTTTCTAGTACAATGTTATTATGATGTTCAGCAACATATGCTCTATTGAAATCTATGTCAAATTGGGGCTTAAAGCACATGTAGTGGGATGACTAGATTGTCCACAATAATCACAAGAAGAAGAATAATCTCTAGATAAATGTGGTTGCTTAGTGGTAATGTTGTGTTCTTCTTCATATTGATGTGCTTAACAATCATCTTCAGTATGGCCATTTTTATTGCAATAAGAACATTGCTTGCTAGGAAATTTGAGACAAGAGAAACTATTACCACGATAACCACCTCTGTGGTTTTCTCGTTGAAATGGACGCCTTCAAACATAGAAAGCTCGTTCCAATTTTTGTGACTCAGTCTTCTCTTGTAAAATCATAGCTCTATCATGACCAGCATTACATCATTCTTGACATTGATAGTATTCAATTAAAGATATGCATGTTTGATCAAAATCTAAACCATCCTTTTTAGAAAGAATGGTAACAATATTGTCATAGGAAGAATCCTTCACCATATCAAGAAGAAGTGTAATCAGAGGCTTTTGTGGAACAAGATCACCCGCCGCAACAGTAAGTTAATCAATGATAAATTTGAAAGACTCAATATGTTCCGTCATAGCAGTACCAATTTCATATAATTGTAACTTGGTAAGAAAACCTCTTAAATAAAGTATTTTTGTAAAAGATCTGTTTTGAAATTTTGCAATAAGATGCTTTCATACATCATGGAAAGTAGAAAGTTCATACACATCAAGCAAAAGATTATCACTAAGAGCAGAAAGAATATACAGACCAACTGCTTTATCATGCCGCTACCAATCCTTGTATGCAAGATGTCACTCTTCAAATATAGGTCCTTCAGTGATTAAAAAAATTGTTATGATTGAAGAGTGCGCGAATGCGGTGCACATGCAGAGAGAGAGAGAGAGAGAGAGAGAGAGAGAGAGAGAGAGAGAGAGAGAGAGAGAGAGAGAGAGAGAGAGAGAGATAGAACACATGATGTGGGTGGGGCAACTCACCACAATATGTGAGAGAGCCCCTTATTATTGTATCTAGTGAAGAATAAGGTGTGTACAAGAGAGAGAGAGAGAGAGAGAGAGAGGGGAAAAAAAGAAAGAGAGAGAGAGAGAGAACACAAGATGTGGGTGAGGCAACTCACGATAATATGTGAGAGAGCCCCTTATTCTTGTATCTAGTGAAGAATAAGGTGTGTACAAGTGATAGATGGTCGGACACCTCTGGCATGTCCGATCAATAGTAAGAGGCACACGGCCTTTACTCCAACAATCTTCCACTTAATGGCAAATGTGTTGATAAGTGGTACTTCTATAGGACCTAGTAGTATGTACAAGAGTCATAGGGAGGAATCTCATCTCGACCTATGTCCACTGGCTCTCTCGAAGTTGATGCATGCCATCGTATAGGCTTTGATGGTGTATGGAAGCATATATCCCTACTACTCTCCATGGTACATCATGCTAGTGTTAGTCACCAACAATTGACAACCCCAATTGCAAACACTCCCATTGCAATTGTTATATCGGGTCTCGACACTAAGAGGTCGTACATGAGAGTCCCAAAGGATGCTGATAAATGTGTAATCTCTCTCATCATATCCATGCCAATTGCATCAACGCCATGCGCAGTGACCTATACCAATTTATTCATAGTAGATATCTCAAACCTCAATGAATCACCACCAGAACAAGTCATGCATTGACATGTCAATCCTGACTCCAGGGTAGTTGTCACTCCCTCATCGTCCATAGGAATTGTATCCACATGTTCTAGCATCACCATATCAGCCTCTAGCATGAGCATGTCAAAGAAATTTTTCATATCTCGCATCTAGATGTGGTAGGAGGCATCTCTTTCCTAAGAGGATCAATCCATTGTGTCTTGCTAGAGCATGGCTGCTCTAACTCTGCATCTACACACATGTTGTGCATAGCACTTTGGAGCTCATTCATGAAATATATGTGTCTAGTCTCTTGCTGACATGAATGTGATGTAATCAAGACTATGCCGTTGTGAGTGGGATGGAAACACATAAAACGCCTCTATAACGAACCGACACACACTCTTGGGAAGATACACACACACACACACTATGGGGCACCACTCGGCTTACACAACACACCTAGCCGAAACAGGGAACACATCTCTGGAGTGAGAGGAGAGAGACTATCCACTTGCCCACTCCACACAGACACACACACACACCCACCCAAAAAACTCAGCTCAAAAGAGGGGAACTTCTGATAATTAGATACAAATGAGCTTGGGCCAACACCAAGGGGCAAATAGCTCACACAAAATGGGTAAAATAAGCCAGATACAATCACAAACCGGAGCAGAAACTTCACTCAAAGGAGAAACTTACACAGCCAAAACAGAAAAAAAAGAGGGAGTAATTTGGCAAAATGGACAGTGCCATCGCGTTTGGAAAGGCCCAAAACCCCAGTCTACAATGTCAAAGTGCTCAAATCCAACCTCGGATGAGCAGTTTACGGCCAAAATAGGCTCCAAAAACCCACCAAAAACACAGTTGTGGCTGTTCCTCCTCTTCTCTACACGTTTTTTCTGGTCTTCTCTCTGTTTTTTCAGTTCCCACACTTAGCTTTATTAGTTGGGCACCCTTGGCCTTTTAGATGACCTCAAACGGACCCCGAACAGGCCAAAAACTGACCTCGCAGTGCATAGTTGTCACCTTTTTGCATCATCCGCACACCTAGCACTCAGTTTTTCCCAATAATGCATCCCGCCACCACATGAAGTGGCCCCAAATTATGGGCCTCATGATGAATTTTCTGCATAAGTATCACAAGAAAACACCCACGTCGTGTCCATCCTTATCCACGTGCAACTATTGACCCCATTCGGCCTCCTGACGCCACTAGATGCCATCTGACGCACCTGCTTACCTCATGTCGTCGGCCCGCGATAGCTTCCTCGAGAAGTATTACGCACTACCAACTCCTCATTATTGTAGAAAAAACACACTAGTACTGGTAACGATGAAAATCGATGCACTATGTACATGATGTCCTACCTGTACACATGTGGGCCCCACGTAACCACGTGGCTCTGGAAAATGGGCAATTCTTTATTTGATGCACCATGCATGTGTATGTACATATGCGCAATTCCTTGCTCCAAAAAACTCCTGACACCGTCTCACACCTCAGATACAGGCATAAGGTAAACCAAGTCAATCTTGGCTCCTTTCATAATGTGTCATAATAATCAATATCTAATTCTCCTAAATGATTTTCTCATATTAAACTGATCATTTAATGTGGGGAAGTGCCAAGGGAGAAAAAGCTAGAATATTGGTTAAGTTAGCAGACCGGCCACAGTAGGGATCCAAAGGAGGGAAAATAGGGATCCAAAGGGGGGGCCATCTGCAAAAGAGCCATGTGAAACAACGGGCTAAAAAGACCCTAAGGTTCAGCCCATTAAGACTTCCAAAATGCTAAGGTTCGAAAATTCAAAGGTTGTGTCGAAAGGTCAACCTTAGGGAAAATTGGATGCTTAGTGTGTGCCCAAAAAGTCTTTCTACATCCCTACATGGGAGGGGGCGAGCCCCAAAGCTAGGGGATGAGAGAGAAAGCCACACACACACACACAGGCTCCCTTTACACAAAGGGAATGAGGGACACATGTCAGCTCCCTAGGCCAGATGCCCACAAGGTATGCCCAATTCCTATTGGAAGACCCTTGAAGTGGACCAATGAGAATTAGGCTAGAGTAAATCTAGTTTAATTAATTTAAAAACATTTAATAAAAGAAACCAATAAGAATTAAGTGTCCTAGAAGACTATTGGGCAGTCTCCCAAGGGGTCCAATGAGCATTCAGGAGCCCCATGGCTTGCCTGATTCCTATTGGCCAGGAGGCAAAGGGGTCCAATGAGAGTTTAGTTTAATTATTTAATTATCTAAAGCTCTCACAAAAGGGGAAAGGGGGACACATGTCAGAAGGCTATCACTTATGCTGCTTAATCCCTATTGGCTTGACCTGGGGAGGTCCAATGAGGCAAAAGCCAGACTAACTTAGCAGCTAGGGCTCGCCCAAGAGAGAGAGGGGGCTGATTTTTGCTTGGCATTGACACTCACACTCTCACACTTGACCATGTGTGAAGGAAAAATACTCTATCTCCTCCCAAGCTTTAATGGAGAGCTCATCACCTACTCCAAGCTTGTGAGATAGAAGCCTACATCAACACTCTCTTGGCATGTGGATGCAAATCCAACCAAGAGCCAAGCTTCAATGCATGCTCATCTTCTCTACCAAGCTAATTACTAAGCTAAGCTATGCTAATATGAGTGATTATGTGAGGAGATGTACTTCTTTCTCGTAAGATACTTCTTTTTCCTCTCAATCTACTCTCATACCCTGCTAGCTCTCACCATCTTCGAAGGTGTGTGAGGTCTTGGGTCTGAGAACGGGGATAATTCAAGTTGTGTTTGATTAAGTGTTTTGCTTGGTGTATGAAGCTTCCATCTTCATTGCACTAGCTAGTCTTGAAGGAACACAAAGAATTGTATTGTACAATGTCTCTCTTGATGGGAGAAACCATAATACAAAGCCTTTTGGAGGGGGGACCGGCTCCATGCAAATCCGGTCCTCAACTGTTGTCAATACCTTAATTGCTCTCTCTTTTGAAAGTATTGTCGATGCTATCTAACTAGGTGTTATGCTTTTTGTTGCTCTCTCCACCCAAGCACTCTTGTAATTCTCATTAGGAATCTATTCTAATGAAATGCCCACTATGTTCATGCTAATTTCCGCTACAAATAAGATTTTAGGCCATTAAATGTTACATTGGTATCAGAGCTCAAGGTTTCTCTTTTCTTGCTCAAGAAGGGAGGTCCTCAAGCTAGCTACAAATGGTTGGTATTATTAATTGCCTGTGAGTAAGTAGAATAGGGATTTTTCAGCCTTTCAGTGCGCCTGCCTTTGTGCAGTTAACGGGGCATCACCGTCGAGAGCTATGGTCTTAATAGTGGAGTCCTACGGGGCTTGCCTACGGCTTAACCACTATTGAGCTATTAGAAGCTTGACAGGAGCCGGTGTTGTTTTGGTGTCGAAAGACCCTCTCTTCTATTCCTTGCAATTAATGGTATTCGAGCCGCGGGTACAGTAGCTTGAGTGCTTTTTCTAAAGGGGTAAAGAGGAGTAGCAACTAGGGCTTGAAGTGCCAAAGTACACCTAAAAAGTTTACACCTAAAAGTTGTTAGAATGGCTGACAATATTAAAGAGAGTGAAATTAATGTTGATAACTTTGATTTTGCTCATGAGCAAGCTACTAATGATGCTTCAATGCTTGTTAATTATCTTGATTCTAGGCTTCAACAAGCCATGGGCAATCCATCTCTCCAAAGTGAAGTGCAACGGCAGCTCCGTGCTCACGGGATTCTCCAAGTTCATCACCATGACGAGAGAACACCTAGGAAGCCTCCTTGTGAGACTACCAAAAGAGGTCTCTCTCCGATTCGGGAAGAAGAAGAGAATCCATATGAAGGGCTCAAGAACTTACTTCTTGATGATGCATCTCCTTCCCAAAGGAGAACTCAAGAGCCTCCACCGAAGGAACGAGAAAGAAGCGAGTCTCCCGCCACCTCGGCGGAGATGGCTCCACGAAGACGGCGGGCTAAACGCTCTCCATCACCACCAAAGCGGAGAAGACCCTCACACTCTTCTCCACGCCATAATTCAAAGAGGGATGATAAAAAGCAAGAGAAGAAAAAGGCGAGAAAGAGGACACCCTCTTCTCCATCTTCTTCATCCTCTTCCTCTTATGAAAGCTATGGTGAAGACGACAAAGATCAAGACAAGAAAAAGGCGAGAAAGAGGTCACCCTCTTCTCCACCTTCTTCAAATTCTTCATCTTCTGAAGAAAGTGATGGTGCAACTTATGAACCATCAAAAAGAAGAGGCCGTAGGAAATCCTATGCCGCATGGAAGAGGTCGTCCAAGCTGAAGAAATTCAAAGAGGGAGGGAAGAGCATCTCTTTCCTTACCTATGATGGCACCTTCGGTGCTACAGACAAAGTTTTGGCCTTTATCCAGCAATTCGATGCGGCGTTTGGAGATGAGGGCTTCACGGAGTCCTCTAAGCTACGCCATGTAGCTATGCACTTTCAAAAGTCCGCCAGACAATGGTGGTCTAGCCTACGAGCCAACGGTGAAGCTCCACGAACATGGAAGGCTTTAAGAGCTTCCATTATGAAGCAGTTTTTGGCCACCGATGCCAAAGACAAAGTACTCACCGAATGGCGAAGCTTAAAGCTCTCTCCCAATGAATCCATCCACAAATATGTAGACAAGTTTTGGGACCTACAACTCAAAGCCACTGTCTTCAAAAAGTTGGATTTTGGAGAGCAAAAGCAACAATTTTGTGCGGGCTTAACCGAAGAAATGGCGGAGTATGTCAACTCCCAAAGGCCACGTACCATATCGGCGGTAATACACCATACTATGGTGGCCTCGCGAATCAATTTCCAAACGGGGGGTAAAAGAAATAATAAGCCCCCGGAAAACAAAGGTACCAATGAGCCTAAGGGGAAGGACAATGTCCAAAAGTCTCCTAAGGGCAATTCCAACAAAGCTAAAGAGAAGGGAGTTTACAAAGGAAAGAATAAACTCTCTCCTGAAGAGCTTGAGCGTTATCGTAAAGATAACCGGTGTTTCAAGTGCGGCGAACAAGGGCATGCGAACCGCGCTTGTCCCCAAAAGAACAACCGCCAAGATCCTCCTAGAGCTTCTTTGGTTGAAATCCAAGAGGAGGAGATTCACCAAACTCACCACAAAGGATCTCCTCTATGCCATGCTTGGGGAAAAGTAAGAGAACATGATGCTTTTATTCTCTTTGACCCTGGTTCTACTCACAATTTCATATCTATGGAGTTAGCCACCAAGCTAGGCATACAATCCTACGAGATGGGAGATATCCTACCCGCAGACAGTGCCTTCAAGGGGCAAGAAGCTTCAGTCACTCCCTTAATCGGGAAATTGAGGCTTCATGTCCAAGGCTATGTGGACAAAGAGGATTTCTTTATCTCTCCTCTCAAGCATGAGGATGTAATCCTAGGGGCACCATGGTTTGACCGTCTGGCTGCCCATGTTAAATTTCCTGAAAGGAGAATCTCCTTTAAGTTCAGGGAAAAGGACATGTATATAGATGCTAGGGAGATGGGTAACACCATCCCCATTGTACATACACCAGCTTTCAACAAGTCAATAAAGAGCTCTATTTCCGTGTACATGATTTTTGTTAAAGATTCTCAAAATGAACCTAATGCTTTAGCAAAAGAAAATAAAAGCAACCAAAAGGAATTAGAGTTATCCAATTTTCTCAAGGGGTTTCAAGATGTCTTTATTGACGACATCCCTTCTGAGCTACCTCCTAAACGAGGTAATGACGACCATGCAATTGAACTTCTTCCAGGAAGTTCACCGCCTAACAAACCTCCTTATAGAGTTTCTCAAGCTCAACAAGAGGAGATTATGCGGCAAGTGCATGAGTTAATTGAGAAGGGCATGGTTAGGCCTAGCTCATCTCCATTTTGCTCACCTGTGCTATTAGTGCAAAAGAAAGACGGCACATATCGTATGTGTGTCGACTATAGAGCACTAAATAGGATCACTATCAAGAATAGGTTTCCCGTTCCACGGGTAGAAGACCTATTTGATAAGCTACAAGGATCGACCTACTTCAGTAGGATTGACCTAAAAAGTGGCTATCATCAAATAAGGATAGTTGATCAAGACATTGTAAAGACCGCATTTCGTACTACATTTGGTCTTTACGAATACATTGTCATGCCTTTTGGCTTGACTAATGCACCAGCCACATTTAACCGCTTGATGGAGAAGCTGTTCAGACCTCATCGAACCTTCACTGGAGTGTTCTTTGATGATATTATCATCTACTCTAATTCATTAGAGGAACACAAGCAACACCTCCAGGTAATATTTCAAGTTTTAAGAGAGAATAAACTTTATGTTAATCGAAAGAAAAGTGAATTTTTCTTGCAAGAGATTCAATATTTAGGTCACATTATCTCTCAAGATGGAATCCAAATGGATCCATCCAAGTTAGAGGTAATAAAAGGATGGCCTAAACCAAGGAATCTTCATGAACTAAGAAGCTTTATAGGTATGTGTGCATACTATAGACGCTTCATAGAAAAGTTCTCACAAATTGCGGGACCATTACATGACCTAACAAAGAAAAATGTTAGGTATACGTGGTCTGCTAAGGAGAACAATGCTTTCGAAAAGCTTAAAGAAAAGCTTATCTCTCAACCTGTGCTTACACTACCGGATCTCTCAAAACCATTTGAGGTCCAATGTGATGCTTGTGGTGATTGCCTTGGGGCTGTTTTGCTCCAAGAAGGGCACGCCATAGGCTATGAGAGTCGAAGGCTCGACCCTGTTGAGCAAGCTCTAGGCATATACGAAAAAGAACTCCTTGCAGTTCTACATGCCTTAGACTCATGGAAGCACTATTTATTGGGGACTCCTTTCATTCTGCGAACGGATCACCAAAGTCTTAAGTACTTCATGACGCAGACCAAGCTCTCCGACAAACAAATGAGGTGGGCAAATTTCCTTTCGCAATTTCATTTTCATATTGCTCACATTGCTGGCAAGCATAATCAAGTAGCCGATGCACTCTCAAGACGACCGAGAGTGAATGCGGTTTCCATAGCAACTCACAATGATCTATCTTCAATGATAGATGAGTATGCTATTGATCCCGATTTTAGAGATGTGATTTCAGCCCTTGCATTAGGGAAGAAAGAAGAACCATTTACTTTACAAGATGGTTATCTTCTCTATGGCAATAGACTATGCGTTACTAACTCACTACGTGAGAATGTAATGTATGAATCTCATGCTCCCCCATATGCGGGGCATAGAGGGATTCAGTCTACCCTAAAGGGAATTGAAACATATTTCTATTGGCCTACCATGAAAGTGAACATACATGAGTATGTTTCCAAATGTGTGGTATGTCAAAAGACAAAATTTGATAGAGGGAAGCAACTTGGATTGCTTCAACCCTTGCCAATCCCTAATTCAACGTGGGAGAGCATATCCATGGATTTTATCTTTGGATTGCCTAAGTCTATCCATGGGAATACGGGAATATGGACGATAGTAGACAGGTTCAGTAAACAAGCTCATTTTATACCTGTCAAAAAGACTATCAAAGCCCATCAAATGGCAACCCTCTTCATTTCACAAATTTTCAAGTACCATGGCTTGCCAATGTCCATAGTGTCGGATAGAGATCCTAGAATGACCAGTAATTTCTGGAAGGGTCTCTTTGAGAATTTAGGAACAAGGCTAAACTTCTCTTCGGCCTATCATCCACAAACTGATGGCCAAAGTGAAATAGCTAACCTAACTATTCTTGATCTACTAAAAGCCTATGTAACGGAAGTAGATCAAAGATCCCAATGGGAGAAGTACTTACCCTTAGTAGAGTATGCTTACAATAACACTGTACATACTTCTACAGGAAAAGCACCTTTCGAGGTAATTGAGGGAAGATCAAAAAGTCCCTTGCTAGTTAAGGTACATGGGAAGATCTTCGCTGCAGATGAGTATAGCCGAGACCTACAAGAATCTTTCCAAAAGATTAAGGATGCTATCTCTATCTCACAGCAAAGGCAAAAGGCTGCTGCTGACAAGCACAGAAGAGCCCAAGCCTTTAAAGAAAACGATTGGGTCTTGTTAAAGTTTCCCAAGGTTTGATTAAAGCACACGACGGGCAAGAATCCTACGGGCCACCAAAAGTACTATGCTAAACTAGCAAAAAGGTACTATGGTCCCTTCCAGATTCTTAGGCCAATCAATGAGATGGCCTATCAACTTAAGTTGCCCAATCATTGGCTCATACACAATGCTTTTCATGTGAGCCTCTTGAAGCCTTACAAAGGAGAGCCACCTCAAGAACCAACCATTGAAGACCCACCGGAGATCGAGGACCACGAGGAGGTGCTGCAACCCGAGTCCATTCTCCGACATGAAGACAAGGTATTAAGAGGCGGTAAGACTATCCGACGATATCTTATTAAGTTTAAGAATTATCCTTTTGAAGATGCTAGATGGATGCAAGGCATACAATTAAAGGATAACCTAAACCTTGTCAATGCTTACAATGCTTCCCAAGAGTAAGCAAATGTACAAAATGTTAAAAATGAACAAAAATTTTTGTCTTATAAGACTCTCTTTTTCTTTATTTGTGCACAAAAATGAAGTAGTATGCATGCTTAGATCAAGTTTGCGGAGACGACATCTCCCGAACACCAAGTAGAGCTTGTCACTCTACTATGGAAGACTGATAGGACTAATGTGCAGACATGCTTGCGGCAGCCTCAGGCTCTCAAGCGCCAAATGGACTAGTCATCCATTATGGAATGATGTCGTAGGGTAACATAGGGATCCTCTACCCGCTAAGAAAAGGACTCATGCATATGCTTTATCTTCTCTACACCATAGTCGAGGACGACTATGATTTCAAGAGAGAGGTAATGTCATAATAATCAATATCTAATTCTCCTAAATGATTTTCTCATATTAAACTGATCATTTAATGTGGGGAAGTGCCAAGGGAGAAAAAGCTAGAATATTGGTTAAGTTAGCAGACCGGCCACAGTAGGGATCCAAAGGAGGGAAAATAGGGATCCAAAGGGGGGGCCATCTGCAAAAGAGCCATGTGAAACAACGGGCTAAAAAGACCCTAAGGTTCAGCCCATTAAGACTTCCAAAATGCTAAGGTTCGAAAATTCAAAGGTTGTGTCGAAAGGTCAACCTTAGGGAAAATTGGATGCTTAGTGTGTGCCCAAAAAGTCTTTCTACATCCCTACATGGGAGGGGGCGAGCCCCAAAGCTAGGGGATGAGAGAGAAAGCCACACACACACACACAGGCTCCCTTTACACAAAGGGAATGAGGGACACATGTCAGCTCCCTAGGCCAGATGCCCACAAGGTATGCCCAATTCCTATTGGAAGACCCTTGAAGTGGACCAATGAGAATTAGGCTAGAGTAAATCTAGTTTAATTAATTTAAAAACATTTAATAAAAGAAACCAATAAGAATTAAGTGTCCTAGAAGACTATTGGGCAGTCTCCCAAGGGGTCCAATGAGCATTCAGGAGCCCCATGGCTTGCCTGATTCCTATTGGCCAGGAGGCAAAGGGGTCCAATGAGAGTTTAGTTTAATTATTTAATTATCTAAAGCTCTCACAAAAGGGGAAAGGGGGACACATGTCAGAAGGCTATCACTTATGCTGCTTAATCCCTATTGGCTTGACCTGGGGAGGTCCAATGAGGCAAAAGCCAGACTAACTTAGCAGCTAGGGCTCGCCCAAGAGAGAGAGGGGGCTGATTTTTGCTTGGCATTGACACTCACACTCTCACACTTGACCATGTGTGAAGGAAAAATACTCTATCTCCTCCCAAGCTTTAATGGAGAGCTCATCACCTACTCCAAGCTTGTGAGATAGAAGCCTACATCAACACTCTCTTGGCATGTGGATGCAAATCCAACCAAGAGCCAAGCTTCAATGCATGCTCATCTTCTCTACCAAGCTAATTACTAAGCTAAGCTATGCTAATATGAGTGATTATGTGAGGAGATGTACTTCTTTCTCGTAAGATACTTCTTTTTCCTCTCAATCTACTCTCATACCCTGCTAGCTCTCACCATCTTCGAAGGTGTGTGAGGTCTTGGGTCTGAGAACGGGGATAATTCAAGTTGTGTTTGATTAAGTGTTTTGCTTGGTGTATGAAGCTTCCATCTTCATTGCACTAGCTAGTCTTGAAGGAACACAAAGAATTGTATTGTACAATGTCTCTCTTGATGGGAGAAACCATAATACAAAGCCTTTTGGAGGGGGGACCGGCTCCATGCAAATCCGGTCCTCAACTGTTGTCAATACCTTAATTGCTCTCTCTTTTGAAAGTATTGTCGATGCTATCTAACTAGGTGTTATGCTTTTTGTTGCTCTCTCCACCCAAGCACTCTTGTAATTCTCATTAGGAATCTATTCTAATGAAATGCCCACTATGTTCATGCTAATTTCCGCTACAAATAAGATTTTAGGCCATTAAATGTTACATAATGACTAGCAAACCGCAATGCATCAAGAAAGGGTGCTCTCTAAGGAGTACTTGGCATCTACTGTCTCTCAACTATCTCATCAAGATCAAACTTTGAGCAATCTGAGGAACATAACACACATGTACTAGCATACGAGACCGTTGTCTCACATGAGTCATCATCGTGGACTCAGAATTGTCACACATATCAACTTTTTATAAGTGAAATTATAGTTAAAGGGCAATGTGCATAAACCAATGCCAAAGATAAATGCACCAAACCGAGAACAAAAGGAGCTCTCTGTGGGGAGAAAATTATCTCAAAAGAGAACATGAGCACTTGTAGTGCTCAAGCGCATCAACACATAAAATCTCCCATAGTAGTGTAACCACACTGTGCTCTGTAATTGTCACACTGATGCAAGTAACAATTGTAAAAAGTACATGGAATTTGTAACTAGTGACTACCTATAAACGATATGTAGTAGACTCATGATCGGAATATTCATTGATTGGAAATAGTGCATACCATAAGTGTACTATATCCATTGTGGCATACACAAATCTCACTCTTGCAAGAGTGGATACAATAACATCAATCCACGTCAAAAACAACCATATGCCCGTCAATTTGGGAGCAAAGTCAACTACAACAAGAGAGAATCACCGTCTCTATTCAATGACCACAAATACATCAAAAGAGTTTATGGAAATAAGCCAAAACTATAGCGAGAAATCTAGAAAAATTGGATAGAGTATCCCCTACAACATGAGCAAAATATCAATGCAAACTCTCAAACCATAAACCACGTCAAAGATGCCAAATCCTGGAAGAAGCTATTGACCACTCTAACTGACCAAAACCTGTGTACAAAAGATATGGCTAAGTGGGATTAAACCTCGCCACTATAGTCTCCAAAAGAGGATTCAAAACCATAAACATAACACTAATCGATGTCGGAGAGAATTGCCAAAACGGCTCCTCAATGTAGTATACATTGGCAATCCATACAACATACATTGACGTAGTGTCTACTCATTAAAAAGCGCCAAAAGATGTGCAATCCAAAAACTGATGAATGCAAAAACAATGCTCTTAAGAGATCGTAGCGGCACTTAAAAGTGCTCACAAAAATTCATGTACAATGTGCATCAACCATGTGTCATAACCATATGCAAATCCATCCCCAAATACCATGAATCGAAGCAAAAACTTGTTGCCAAAGTATCTTGTGAAAGAAGTTACATCTGTGTGCTTGAAAATCCCCTCTCAAGAGACCGTTTTGATGGTGTGTAAATGCCTACGTGATTCTTTGCCCAAATCTACCTATAAACCTCAAACCTCAAGCTCATCACAATATGAAATTGTATCTTCAACTCAGAATTTATGTACTCAACTTTGAGAACCTGTTAACCCTCACGGCTCACGGACACCATATCACCTACGACAGACGTTGTATTATTTACTTGGTAGAGTCAGAGGTACCGGGCTTGTCGGTCCAATAGGGAAAGGATAAGAGTGATCACCGATGAGAGGCGCACTCTAACTGGAACATTCAAGGGATTAGTTGGCTAAGCATGGGCGCCCAAGTGTGGGGTGAGCTCATATAAAAGTCAACTAAACCTAAAATTCACTCATTCTTTCATTTGTGCAATTGAAGAGTTCTCTTGCTCCATCTGCATCTCCATCTTCTTCTTCTTCATCTCCTTGTGTGTGTGTGTGTGTATGCGTGAGAGAGAGAGAGAGTGTGCGATCGAGCATTGTGGCGGCACGACGGTGGCGAGGCGGTTGAGCGCAGTGTAGCAGCGTCTCCCTCTTCTTCGCGGCGAGGAATCCTCCACGACAAGAAGCGTAGAGCGGTGAGTGACACACCAACACCATCTTTGAGCTTACTAGTTTAGGCTTGTTGTGTGCTTGGAGCCATTTGTGGCTCGCACACGGTGTATCGGCAAATTCCTTGCATTGACACGGACGACATACGTGCACATTTTTGGCGCCGCTGCCGGGGAATGCCATACACTAAGCTTGAATGGCACTCTGTGCTTCTTTTGTGGTGCAATTTCAATTGTAGGAAAGGTAAGGAAGGAGGGTGTGTGTGTTGAGAAGAAGGATTTTTTGATACTACTACTGTGTATTTTTTTTGTTAATGGAGTTTTCAAAGGTACTGCGTTTTTTCTCTGTGTAAGGTGTTAGTATTAAGGTTGTTAGTTCTGTGTAATGTAATGTACAGTAAGTAGGAAATAGA
The DNA here is from genome assembly GCF_014529385.1 of Adiantum capillus-veneris. Lineage (NCBI taxonomy): Eukaryota > Viridiplantae > Streptophyta > Polypodiopsida > Polypodiales > Pteridaceae > Adiantum > Adiantum capillus-veneris. Next base: position 98,464,276 of record NC_140946.1, read on the forward strand.
TCTGTGAGAGCTAATAGAGTGTGTTAGTGTGTAACAATAGGTGTATTAGTTAAAAGTGGGTAGGTAGAGTGTGTGTGCTCTTGCGCAGGCCGCGACGACCTTATCCTTTATAATAAAATTAAAAATTTAAAAAAAAATTAAAGGTAGGACAGGGATCAGGAATATCTCCCAAACCCAAGCCCAGACCCAAGCCCAAGCTCACGCTCAGGCTTAGACATCTATCGCACTTTAAAACTACAAATTTTAGCTTCACACGTAGCTAAAAATTGACTTTTTTGAGGACCAACGGAGCTTCAAGTGACCGAACGTTGTGCTGTAAAGCACATTGCGACCCTCTGAGTGATACGCTCATTTTGAGCTATCACACACTTTAATAAAAAAAATCAAACATTAAAAAACATTAAAAACGCAAAAAAACGAGTGAAAACGGACGCCTAAAAAAGTAAGCGGTTAATCTTCGAGGTTATTCGCCGACGCTTGTAGGGTGTCAAAGGCACATGAATCTGCGCTCTGGTCGTGTGCTAGAGACAGAGCAACTAGAGAGAATTTCGACTTACGCGAGTTCTCATTATCCACCTACCTTAGGTTCCAGCCCCTCGGCGGGGACCCAAGGTAGTACAAACCAAGACCCGAACATAGCGGCTAGTTACTCTTCCTCTGACTACAACATCATGGAGGGTTTCCAAATGCATAATCCCCATAGCTCAAGCCAAGACATGCATGCCATCGGCCCATGGTCCGGGCCGAGCGTGCTTAGCCGCTTGAAGGAAACTTTTAGTAGAGCCACTTGCTCCGAACATGGAGCTAATGATGTAAATGAGGGGGGTGGGGAAGTAAATCCTTATTCATGACCAACATAGACCCTATACCCTTAGAGAATGTGCACGTGAATACTTCATTCACTGCACCTCTTGACTCTTCAGAGTTATTTCCCTCCGAGATCATATTACCCGATGGTAGAAGCCTTGCCGAACTGCAAGAGGTTGAGCGGTATATCCTTGCAGAGCGAGGGAAAAGGAAATCGAGAGCTTACGCAAGGCGGAGCAACAAAGAGAGTTAAAAGCGAAAGCCCCTATGTCAATATCCTTACTAAGAGAGCAATCAAGTGCTCCTGACTTAGCAACCGCTAAGGGCCAACCCCTAGAAAGCAACATTGCATCTAGCTCAAAGGACACCCCTAGCACCTCAATCCTAGATGGAGCATTCTTAAATGAGAACTGGGAGTATGAACTACAAACTAAAACTCTGACCGACCTATACACAGGTCACACCTATCACGTGGGTTGGTTAGATATTCTACAATCCACAATGGGTGCTACTAGTGTGGAGGATCAACAACAAAGAGTTTGTGAGGTCATCCATAGGGTTATCGAGTTAGAGAGATAGAACAAGGGGATCAACATGTCTTCAACGGGTCTCATGAGATTCTTGGATACAAGAAAGGCTAAACAACCGACCTTATCGCAAATGGAGACTCCCTCGGTAAGTTCGATGGATCTCCCATATGCTGTTTCGCCAGGGGTCTCAGTGCAATATGAGCCCACAAGTGATAGCTTCACCTTTCCAAGTCTAGCTCATCTTTCCCTTGATGAAACCACGGCTACCATGCCTACCCCAATGATGGGCATGCCGAGAAACACGCCATGGACCTCATTTGTTAGTGAAGCACCGCTACATGGTAGCTCAATGCCTGCAACAGTACCTACAAGTGTGTACCAATCGTATGCACCTATGGGTCATCGCACTCATGTAGTCCCTACCCCTCCCATTGTTTCAACTACCTATGCTCCACAACCACAACACCCAAGCTCTTATTTCCATGGGACTATACTGGCTAGCATTAGCATGTCACATCCGACGTCTGCTATGCCTAGGGCCACCCATATGAACTATGGACCACCACATGGCACAACATCGTACCCAACGTGGAACCCAAGGGCTTCCTATGCGCCAAGCCCAATGCCAATACCTACTCCACATGTAGTTTCTGGAGCACCTCCACCCACGGTGCCTGTTCACTTAGGGGACTTGGCAACATTTTCTCAAGCTATTGGTCGATCTATTGCTGAGAATATGTGTAACACGCCTGATAGAGAGCCTAGAAGTAAGGCAGTACAAATAGCCAAGCTCACACAAAAATTTAGTGGAGACGGGGATGTGAGAAAGCATATCAAAGTGTCTGAACAAATATGCGATTCTCTAGGAGAACACAATGACCTGCATAAGAGTAATGCTTTAGGCCTAACCTTAAGTGGGAAGGCAGGGGATTGGTATAGAACCCTAAGGGGGGAAGAAAAAACGATTTACCCTACTCTTAGGAGACTGTTCTTGAAAGAATACATACGAGAGGGAGTGCTTTGGGGTGTAGCCTTTCAACTCCAGAAAGCCCAACGAGAGGAAGGAGAGTCGGTGAGAGACTTTATTAGTCGCTTGAAGCATTTGAATTCTCGTTGTAATCCAAATGAAAGCTTCAACAATAACCAAATGCTTGATAGATTCATTAGGGGGTTACAACATGAGGATATCTACAATGGCCTAGTCATTAGAAGTATCACCACTTGGGAAGCAGTCACCACCAATGCGATCCAATTGGAGGATAATTTAATGATTCAAGGAGAAAGAGTGTCCATTGAGCCTAAATCTATTAGCTCGCAAGCATCAGGGCATCAGCCAATGACCCTAAAGCCTATTGCTAAGGAGCCATAGATATCTGAGATGACTTTAGCAGATCTCACCAAGGCTATTCAAGAGAGTCTTAGGGATAATCGTGCTCCGCAAAACAACCATATGTATCCAAGAAGGGAGCAACAATGGTGCTCAGTATGCTATGGACCACATAGTACCAGTGAATGCCCTACTTTTAGAGTAAAATTTAATGGGAATTGTAATGCATGTGGGAGGTATGGTCATCAAGCTAAGGATTGCATAGTATTTAGGCGCGCGATGGCCAACAGACCAACCTTAGCATGGACAGACACACCTCGAGTGCCTGCATTGATGTCGGCCCCACCTCTTAAACAAACAGCACAACACATGGTCCCTAGGGCCCAAAATGTTGTTCAAACAACACCCTTACCACCTCCAGTGCTAGGACCGCAACCACCACATCCGAGAAGCACTTCTGTGAATCAAGTGGGTTGTGAGTCATCTATTTCTTGTTTGGAAGGCTGTGAGGAAGATATAGATCCTAGTATTGCCTATGGGCTGGATGTGCTTGTAGAAAGTCCACAATACTACATGGAGGACTATTGGGTACAAGTCAAACCTATATATCAAGTAGCTGCTCTTGCGGCAAGAGGCCAAAATATCAATTACACTGCTAAGAGACCACCTCTTCAATGCTATGAGTGTGGAGGTCCACATTGTGTAGCCGAGTGTCCTATTAGGCTACAAAAGAACACCACACTAATGCAAACCAATCAAGCGAGCACATCTACAATGCCGATACTCATGTGTAATTGATGTGGCATAGATCATTTGATTGCCCAATGTCCAAATAATCCAAATGCACCGAAGATCACGCCATTAAACTTGATTGAAGTTACCGAGGAGCCATCACAAAGTACACATGTGGTACCAGTAAACGTACTCACACGATCGATGCTCCAAAAACAAGATTATATTCTTGAGGAAAGAGACACGGCATCAATTTCCCAATCTCATAAAAAGAAGAAAACACAAAGGAAGAGATCGCAAAAAGCAGCGAAGTCAGACCCCAGTTCAAAGACCAACATAGGGACTGGTGACAACCTCGTATATATGAACGACGATGATGAGGATTCTGATTCAGGAGAAACCATGGAGACCAAAACGACCACTAAGATAGAAACCAACAACGAAGACCTTCATGAGCTACAATGTCCAGGATCCAAGAAGAAGAGAGGAACTTATCTAAACCCTATAGAAGAGATTGAGCGAGTCAAGCAATTAAGGAGTTTGGTAGAAGATACCCAAAGGGATCTAGAACCAGCACCTAGGCAGATCCAGGCAGATTACAGACACCGTGTTCCCTACGCAACAACAACCTCACCAAGTCCATAGACCCTTAGCCATACCTAGTGTCATCCAAGAAGGAAGTGACTTAAAGTCATGGGAAAGTGGGTGTACTCACTTCTTGATAGAAAGAATGTTTACAGAGGGACTACCTGATCCTATCGAAGAAATGGAGATCCCATCTTCCCCACGTCAAGGGATTGAAGTCCAAAAGGTGCCGTTAAACATTGCCAAATTGATGGATTTCATGTCTTCAGAAGTTAGAACCACCATCATGTCCAAACTATAAAAAGACCCCGAGCTAGTCTCAGCTCTTTGAGCCTTCCTCAATGGAGAATTAAAGTTTGGGCTACCACAATTTGCTCAGATGGATGGAGCTGGAGAGATACCAATAGAGAAGGAACACTTAGATCCACAACCCAACCTAGATGAGAACCTTGTTATATAAATACATGTTAACAAGTTGGGACAATACTTTGAGGGTGATGAATCCAATGCGACCATACCAATCACTACTAAGGGATTAACTGTGAAGGGAATCCTTGATGGTGGAGCTGGGGTTAGCATTGTGACTAAAAATTGCTGGGAAACTATGGGAAGACCTCACCTTGCGACCACAACCATAGTAGTGAAGATGGCCAATGGGTCTATTGTTAAACCTATTGGGATGCTAGAAGATCTCAAGATCAAGGTCTTTGGACATAAAATAAGGATTACCTTCATTGTTATGGATTTCTCCAAACACACTATGGCATCGGAGATGATCTTAGGACGTCCTTTCATGAGGGAAGCAAAAATGGTGCATGACTGGTCTAAAAACCATGTCTACTTGCAGTTCCAAGATTCTGTCATTCGAGTGGATCTTGTGACTAGTCAAGCACATCCTCTAGGAAATAGGTTTATAATTGATCATAGATCTGACATCACAGTTCACTTGACCCCATTGCAGTATTGTTACACGGGTAAAGCGGACACTGATGTTGGGGAAGATTCTCCTTATATGGATGTACTACCTGGGATGACTGAGTCGGACAATGTGGATTGGGTCCACCTAGTTGCAACCATAGACACTTGGGGAAACAGGGGGACGACTTGGGTAACACCTGAGGGGGATGAAATGCCCGTACCCTTAAATATGCTACAAGCAATGGATATAGCTTCTGACAAGATTCATCCTTATATAACAAAGAAAACATACAAGTGGGTCCCTAAATCTTCTTTAGCGACCATGGTTGATGCTAAAAAACAAAATCCTTGTAAGAAACGTCCCACTCGCTCCAAGAAATGTAAGAAAACATGGTGTTGGATTCCTAAAAAACTATTGGAAGCCCAAGGCTACTATCAAGGAAATGATCAAATCTGGGTGCCAAAACGTAGATTGTGTTCTTATTCGTCACCTGATCCATGTGCGCCCAATCTTGTAGCTCTAAAACGAATTGACAATCGTGGAAAGAAAAAATTACAGAATGCTACACACCCGCTCCAGAGCTAGTTTGGGTACCGAAGAAAGAACGATTTGTTCCACCTAGCTCAGGAAGAGGGGAGTCTCATGAAGCTTCTAGCTCCTCATGTAATGCATCCATAGAGGTAAAAGCTTCTCCACAACCTCCACCTACCATTGTACATATCCATACAAGAAAGAAAGAGTTTGCACCTCCCATTGTAAGTTCACCACCTACAACAATGTTGCAAATAAAATCATGGGAGAGTACCTTACCACCCTTGCAACTAGATGAAACGCATAGGGCGGTCGAAAACTATTGGTTAAAGCCTTCACCCATAACAACTTGGAGCAATTGGTTTCAAAGGGTGACGAGCACATTTCAAACAGTATGACCTACCCAAGGAAGGGGGGAGTCTTCATTCACATCAACCTATTGAATTATTTCCCTCTCAACCTTCCTCCCTGACCTCTCAATCACCAATCTTAGGGAATGTACATATAAAGCCTTATACTCACAAAAAACAAAAAAAAATAAAGAGCAAGAGCAATTAGCAAACGAGTATGCACAATAAAAGTCAAAACATTGACTTAGACCTACACATTCGCATCCGGTACACTAAAACAAAAACCTATGTCATAAAACACCTTTGATCCTCATCACTCAAGTGATGGAGGGTAGGTAAGATTAGTACGATAGGAGTGTTTCTGTTTTAGAGTTTATTGATTAGAGAAGTTCTTTCTTCCCACTGATGTGCCTCCTAGAGGTATTGTTTGTTTTTCCTAGTGTGTACAGGAACGTGTTGTTGTGGTTAGGATTTGGACCTTCATGGAATCTTTCTCTCGTTCATACTTCAAATCAAGTGCAATTATCAACGCAAACAGGTGTTTCGTGTCCATTAGCATTGTCCCTTATCTTTTTTGCATCCATGTTTGCCTGCTTTGATTGTGATTGGTAGCATAATATTCAGCGCATTTGCCTAGTACCAAACATTTAATTCAATGTAATTTTTTGTCATAATCACTTGTCTAGGTTTAAAAATCAAGCAGTCCGACTAAGCTAGTTTGACCAAGCTAGGTGTTAGAGATCTTCTCTTAATACCATGGGGAATGCCTTCCTAATAATTAATGGTTACTTAGGTTCTTAATCCGATTTAGGCAGCATTGTGTGAAATGTACTAGGGCTTTCTAGTGGGCTTAGTCCCTATTGACCTTTAGCTTAATTATTATAAAGGGAGTTTACAAGTGTGATGAGCCTGGGGAGGGTAACAATGTTATATGACCCCCCAAAGTTACACAATTAAAATGCTGAAAACAAACAAACAAAAAATCAAAGTGCCACAATGTAAAATCTTAAGCTAGAAGAGAAATCTCAGCTTGATTTGGTACTTCACTCACATGTATCGCCTATGATACTAGAGCCCTAGAGGTTCCGAGTGTGGGCGCTTTTCCTTGAAAAGAAAAAAACCCAAGGCATACTAAATAAGCACACACATCAAAATTGAATCACTGTGAAAAGACTTTGGGGGGTCAAAGAAAAGGTAATCAGTCAGGCAATGATTTCATGAGAAATTCCTTTTATTGTAGCTTAACTACAAGGTCTTCTAGGTCTAGCCTCTAGTCAGCCCTCGAACATGAAATACTTGGCTCTCGCGATTAAACACTTAATTGACCAGAGAAAATTGAGAAGCTTACCCATGGTATTAATAGTCGATCTTTAGTGCCTTTCGACCATCAAATTAGCGACCCCAGACTTGTTTAATTTTTTACCTTTACATCTCTTTATGCATTTGATTACATTGCAATTTAATGTTCATTGCTGATAAATTGTTTGAAATTCTTTTACCAATCAATTTGTCTACCTAAAACTGCATATGCTTTTTAATCACTTATGAGAATGCAATTACTGTGCCAATGTTGTTTGATTTTGCAGTGACTGAAGGAGGCTAAGGACATTCATCTCAAAAGCTCTTCCACCTCGACGAACGCGCTTCAACTCAATAGCTTCCGAGGACGGAATCTACATGACGAAGGGGGGCATGTTAACCCTCACAGCTCACGAACACCATATCACCTACGATGGACGTTATATTATTTACTTGGTAGAGTTAGGTACCGGGCTTGTCGGTCCAATAGGGAAAGGGTAAGAGTGATCGCGGATGAGAGGCGCACTCTAACTGGAACATTCAAGGGATTAGTTGGCTAAGCATGGGCGCCCAAGTGTGAATGGGGTGAGCTCATATAAAAGTCAACTAAACCTAAAATTCACTCATTCTCTCATTTGTGCAATTGAAGAGTGCTCTTGCTCCATCTCCATCTTCTTCTTCTTCATCTCCTTCTGTGTGTGTGTATGCGTGAGAGAGAGAGAGAGAGAGAGAGAGAGAGAGAGAGAGTGTGTGATCAAGCATTGCGGCGGCACGACGGCGGCAAGGCGGTTGAGCGCGGCGTAGCGGCGTCTCCCTCTTCTTCGCGGCGAGGAATTGTCCACGATAGGAAGCGTAGAGCGGTGAGTGACACACCAACGCCATCTTTGAGCGTACTAGTTTAGGCTTGTTGTGTGTTTGGAGCCATTTGTGGCTCGCACACGGTGTATCAGCAAGTTCCTTGCATTGACACGTGCGACATACGCGCACAGCACCTTTTATGCTTCCAAAAGTGCATCAAACTTGCACATTGCACGAAAATAGAAAACCTGAAATTTCTTGCATACAGTCAGTTTGAGCTGACTATCTGCAAATTGATGAGGAATTTGCAGAAATTTTCTTATGCAAAGTTGTAGATCATGTCAAAATGCAGAGGGATTGTGAGCAAAATTTTCATATTTGCAATTTGAAAACAGTGCCACTACGTACACAGCTTTTAGGGAAGCACCTTCACCTACACACTGCCTTCCACATTGTCTTCTGAGCTTCCACAAGAGCATACATCACTCTTAGTTGAGCTCACTAGCTCACATGGCATTCTCACAAAGCCTCCAAGATTTCTTGATCTCTCCATCATCAAGAGCAAGCAAGCTATCACCTTGAAGCTCTTGACACCACCATGCTCTTCGCAATCGCCATGCGCTTTGATACCAATTGAAGAGTGCACAAATGTGGTGCACGTGCGTAGAGAGAGAGAGAGAGAGAGAGAGAGAGAGCATGATGTGGGTGGAGCAACTCATCATCGTATGTGAGAGAGCCCCTTATTCTTCTATCTAGTAAAGAGTAAGGTATTGCAAACTAATGGACGGTCGGATGCCTCTAGTGTTGTCAGGACAAGGATCCTAAGAACCAAGGCTCAACCTAGGGGTTCAGGGACTTGATCCAGGGGATCTAACTGGAGATTGGGGATCTGTATGATGGCTAGGGAAAGAGCCGGCCTATATACAAGATCGTAGGATGGTGGATCCGGTATCTTAGTCTCTTAGGTCTTATACTGGTATCAGAGCTCAGGGAGAAGACCTATGGAGGAGGGGGGAAGATGAATTATGGTGGTTGCATGAGCTCGGCTTGGTTTTCTCCCTCAAACTCGTTAAGAAAAAATCCATGGAGAGGGTTTTGGGTGCGCATATATGGGAGCAGTCTCTTGGTTGTGGACGGGATTACCGATTGGCTAATGCCACAGGAAACCACCCATGTTATGTACAAGAGGTAGATGGGGGGTCCGTGGGATGGTGCACTACCATGGAATCAACTGCAGGATGACATGCACAAAAATATATGGAGTTAGGCTTGATGTACTCGAGTCGACCAGGCAAGCAAATCACGCTTTTGGAGTAGGCTACGTTCAACACCACAAGCGGAGGGGTGTCGTTCTTTGTTGCTTGTTGACACAGAGCCGCCATCGCCAGGCTTGGGTAGCCCTTTGTTCACACCAAGCGCACAATGGTTTGGGCGTTTATACCTTTGAAGGGTTTGTTCCCACAGTGGGACTACCACCAGGGCAGATGGGAAGCATGAAACCCAAGCAAGGTCTGCTAAGCGGCCATGTTATCAAGTCTTTTTCCGACTCTCGTGCACAAAAGTATAAACAAGGATAGGCATCGATAAGGAAACCAAGGAGAGAGCCTACCGGGGAGAAGCCGGTTCAAGAACCATGGAGGCTCGAACACACAAATCATGCAAAGCATGCCAAGTGGGGAGCGGAAAATTGAAAGCAAGCCAAGAGCCTCGGTATGAATTAAGATTGGCCAAGGTAAGGCAAAAATCAACAAAGATACTGAGGATTGAGGGAAGGCAACATTACAAGTAGCCACTTTGTCATTTGAACGCATGCAAGGCATGCTAGCAGATGGCAATGGCATCTGACATTGAGGTTTTCTTGATTTTCTTCTTCCTTTGATTAGTACGATGGTAAGATCGGGTGACAGGAGCACTTATTGAGGTATGTATCTTTCCGTGCAAGCAAGGCTTGTGAGCATTCCCAAGAGCATGATATTTTTGTTTTTGAACATACGATGTGCAACAACCACTCACCATCAAGCAAGGCTTGAGTGAGAAATGATCTCGTTTAAAAGAAAGGCTTCTTCCCATGCCTAGAAAAGGTTAGGGCATGGTAGTGCTTGAGAATCTCATGGAGATCAGCACGGCCTATTACTACCCTTTGATGAAGGAGGCTCACGGACCTAGGCAAGGCCGACCATTATCTACAATTCGACAAGGTAGATTCTCTGTGAATGCTCGACAAAGTCGACTTTCTTTTGCTATGGCATCTGTTTGTGAGCAAACGTATCTGTAGCTATGAGCAACAGTAGCATCCAAAGTATGGCTATTGAAATGTATCGTGCAAAGATGAGACTTCCCCCGTTTGGAATATGCTATGAGCATACAAACTTGGGAGGGGACTTGACCAGTGTCTGCAAGTTACCTCATTATGAGCCAAGACGGCATATATAGTGCATACAAAAACTCTCTCATGCAGCAAATATGGATATGATCCACATTTAAGTGAGTTTTTATTTTGAAAACTCAAGACAACTGGCCCCAGGAAGGCAACTAGTTAGACAATTTCAAGTTTTCTTGTTTTTCTACATTTTCACTTTTAAGTTGGCAAAGATTGCCTATTGTACAAAGCAAAGTTCTTTGACAACATTTATGAGAAGCAAGGCTTCTAACCCATGCCAAGATCCTGCTGTTGACTTCAACTCAATGACATTGGCACACAGTTATGGGCATTTAGCAACGTGAGGATATAAGCTCAAACTTTACGTATGACAACAGTAAATTATGATGTATCCATACCCGATTATGCACGACACTTCTGGTATTGGCTCAATCTCTAGGGTCATCAATGTTGCCAAGGGCTTACACCTCTACATGCATGGCATGCCAGTGAGATTGACATAATTCCATCTATTACTATTTACGCTTCCGTTATAACACTAACTACTCTGTCAAGGACAAGGTACGTGACTGATTTTTTTTTTTAATGTTCATTTATAGGCAAAGTACCATACATAAGTCACTCAGCAAAGTGCCATCCTTAAGTTACCCTGGTATAGTCATGACCACATCCAAGGTAGGTGGGTCAAGGAGGGACTTATGCTACCACTCTCTACGAGAGAGTTGTACAAGCACACTATTGTACGCTTATAGGATAAGCTATGACACAGATATGGTCTGCACTGGAGCATATGCAAGGGGCATACAACACATTATAATACGGGGTTTTCCTCATCCCAACGTTCTCTCTCTCCACTTTCCCCTTCTCCATCTTCTAGTGCCCCCACTGAGGAGCTATTTGATGCTTCGATTTGAGGTTGAAAGCAAGTTTTGGTAGTCGACAAAGCGGTTGGTGGATGGTCAAAGTGTTCCATGGTCAAGATTGAATCTAGAAGCGATGGTGGAGCCAAGTTTTGGCCCCATATTTACGGGCATTGAGGATCTCGAGGATTGGTTAGCAGATTTTGAGTTATGACTGCTTTCGATGCATATGTTGACGAATGCGGAGACGCTACAGACGGTGCCGTTGTTGATGCACTTACGAGCCAAGATTTGGTTTGATGTTTTAAAGATCAGTGATCGAGATTCATAGCAAAGGCTGCAAAGTCAGTTTTTGGAGCGGTTTTGAGGGGGGATTACAGCGGAAGAAGCTGGTGCAAAGCTAAAGGCAATATGCCAGGATGTGAGTAAGGAATTTTCTATTTTCATTGAGCAGTTTGAAGCCTATTGGAAGCAGTTAGAGGTTGCTACTGGGGTAAAAAGCAACCAATATTTGAAGCTGTCAAAGTTGCTAGAGTGCTTGCATCTGAGGATTAGAGAAAAGGTGCAAGACGGTGCGGATATATATGACAATATGATCTATCTAGGGAAAATGAAGAGCCGAAAGGTAAAGCGGAAGTTGGAATTGGGCGTGTTGAAGCCTGTAGATTATGTGCCTGTTGCGACGGTAGCGGAGTGTTCTTTGGCCCCCGACCAAAGGCGGTTCCAGCTATTTGAAGTGCAAAGCCTATTTAGGTAAGGCCTATGGTTGGTTATGTTTTGGAGGTTTGCAGTTTGTGGTGTGCATGTGCCAAGGGTGGATGAGCATTTTTTCAAGGAGAAGATCCATGTCGAGGTGAACCAAATTGCAAAAGCGGTAGAAGATGTTGAGGTTCTAGAGCGGATTAAAGAGGTAAAGCCTGTTCTTGTGAAAATTTTGCATGAAAGGGTAGCGGAATGCAATCAGGTTGCATATCAAGGGTTCAAAAGTAGATGGAGAAAGTGAGCAAAGCCATGGAGATGGTCAAGCTTTTGTGGAGCAGCAAGCGGATGAAGACGGAGATGCAAACTTGGCATATGGTGCCGGTGATGATGAAGATACAAGCTCGAGTTGCTGGGAGACAAGCGATGTCATAATAATCAATATCTAATTCTCCTAAATGATTTTCTCATGTTAAAATGATCATTTAATATGGGGAAGTGCCAGGGGAGAAAAAGCTAGAATATTGGTTAAGTTAGTAGACCAGCCACAGTAGGGATCCAAAGGAGGGAAAATAGAGATCCAAAGGGGGCACCATCTGAAAAGAGCTATGTGCAAAAATGGGCTCAAAAGACCCTAAGGTTCAGCCCATTAAGACTTCCAAAATGCTAAGGTTCCAAAATTCAAAGGTTGTGTCCAAAGGTCAAAAGCCTAGGGAAATTGGATGCTTTGTGTGTGTCCCAAAAGTCATCAACCATCCCTACATAGGAGGGGGTGAGCCCTAGAAGTAGGAGATGAGAGAGAAACTCACACACACACACACACACACACACACACACACACACACACACACACACACAAGCTCCCTTTACACAAAGGGAATGAGGAACACATGTCAGCTTCCTAGCCCAAATGCCCACAAGGTGTACTCAATACCTATTGGATGGCCTTGGAGGTGGACCAATGAGAATTAGGCTAGAGTAAATCTAGTTTAATTAATTTAAAAACACTCAATAAAAGAACCAATAAGAATTAAGCTCTCTAGAAGACTATTGGATAGTCTCCCAAGGGGTCCAATGAGCATTCACCAGCCCAATGGCTTGCCTGATTCCTATTGGCCAGGAGGAAAAGGGGTCCAATGAGAGTTTAGTTAAATTAATTAATTACCTAAATCTCTCACAAAAGGGAAAAGGGGGACACATGTCAGAAGACTATCACTTATGCTGCTTAATTTCCATTGGCTAGGCCTGGGAGGTCCAATGAGGTGTGAGGATGAGCAAATAGCAAGGGGGGTCGACCGAGAGAGAGAGAGGGGGGGCTGATTTTTAAAAGGCATCATTGACTTACACACACACACACACACAATCAATCAATGTGTGAAGCAAGAAGACTCTTTCTCTCCTTCTCAAGCTTTAATGGAAAGCTTATCACCTACTCCAAGCTTGTGAGAAGGGAGGCCTACACCAACAATTCTTGGCTTTGTGATGCAAATCCAACCAAGAGCCAAGATTCAATGCATGCTCATCTCCTCTATCATGCTAATTACTAAGCTAAGCCATGCTAATATGAGTGATTATGTGAGGAGATGTAGATCTTTCTCGTAAGATTACTCCTTCTTCCTCTCAATCTACTCTCATACCCCGCTAGCTCTCACCATCTTCGAAGGTGTGTGAGGTCTTGGATCTGAGACCATGAGGGAATTGATGTTGTGTTTGATAAGTGTTTTTCTTAGTGCAAGAAGTTTCCATCTTCATTGCACTAGCTAGTATTGAAGGAACACAAAGAATTGTATTGTAAAATCTCTCTTGATGGGAGAAACCATAATACAAAGCCTTTTGGAGGGGGGACCGGCTCCATGCAAATCCCGGTCCTCAATTGTTGTCAATTTCTTAATTTCTCTCTCTTTTAAAGTATTGTTCATGCTATCTAACTAGGTATTATAATTTTTGTTGCTCTCTCCACCCAAGCACTCTTGTTATTCTCATTAGGAATCTATTATAATGAAATGCTCACTATGTTCATGCTATTTTCCGCTACACACAAGTTACTAGACCATTAAATGTTACAAGCAAGGAGGATAGAGTGGATGAGTCCACATCCTATGGTGAGGAGACGGAGTCTGAAAAACTTGAACTGGTAAAGGTAAAGCTACCTTATTATGTGTTTGATGATATGGTGATGGCCAATGTTCAAGAAGAGAAGAGCAGAGCAAGCTGATGTGCTTGATGAAGACCAAGTGGAGTGGTCTAGACCTACAGGTGATGATATGCAGGTAATGGTGATGTATGTGGCTATGCTAATGACCATGTTGGTGGAAGTGGAAGTGGAGTGTGCCATGGTGGTGCTACAGGTGCAGAAATTTTCCAGGAGGGATAAAGCAGTCGTGGCTGTGGAGGAAGATGAGGATGATGCAATAGAGAACGAGTTTTCCTCTTCCTTGGTGGAGTATGTGCAGCGGGAGAGCAAATGCTTGAAGAGCAGGTGGTTGAATCTGACAAGTAGGTGGTGCTTATTGACCTTGAAGGGCTGGTTGATGAGGTGGATCTTGATGATTCTGGAATTGAGTGCATGGCAAGTGAGAAGAGGAGCATGGAGCCAAATATGGAGGTTCTTTCTATGCATCAAGTGCACTCTATGGCGGATGTGATGCGGATTCCAAGGTTGTGTCCAAGCTTACCAAGAAGATTTTTGAGTGGTGGATAAAAGGGATGGTGATAGAGGCAGCTGTGTAATGGGCTGTTGGACAGGTACATGATTTGCTGGAAGAAGATCTCACTGTACAGGGTGGGTCAGGTATGTCAGGTATGTTTTTGGCTTTGTTGTGAGTGGGCAGCTTGCCATTGAGTACATGGAGTGGTAGAAGTATGTTGTTGGTGGTTTGGATATGCAGTTGGTTAGGTGCCTTGGTGTGACACTATGCAAGGGTGTTACAGATGGGTGGAAGACATCAATGGCAGGTATTTGATGCAGGCAAAAGCTATGTGATGTAGGGGGTGGGGCCACCCACTTGAAGGTTTGGCAGTAGGATGCAGTAAGACTATGTATATATGTTTTTGGTTTTCTCATAGTGTGTGCTAGGTTTTGCAATAAGAAGTGGAATAAAGCTCTTTTTTCATTGAACATAAATGCTCAACTAGGAGGTGGGCAATGATGGTGCAGCCAAAGTTGGTCGACCATAGAAGATGGCATGGGCATATATGTGAAGGCTAGCAGATGCATGGCAAAGGGCTAGAGCAGCTACAAAAGATCTTGGGCAAGCAGGTAGCAGCGGAGATGTATGGTTGATGCAATTTATAGGCCAAGAAAGGCTCCAAGAGGGGCTAATTTGAGAGGCAAATGAAGAAGGTACAAAGTGAAATCTTTGGGCCTAGAAATGTAGAGCTTGAAGTGTTGAAGGAACAGGTCCAAACGGCCCATCAAACAGAGCTATGGAGCCCAAGATATTGGAGTTTGAAGGTGCAGTGCATTGTAGATCCTTGCCAGGCAGGGCAGCTGGGGACAAGTAGCCCAAGTGGATGTCAGTGTGTAGACGCATAGTGCTCGAGTTATGGAGCATACTCATCTTTTCATATTGCAAATCAGAGCTATGGATAGCAAGTTATGGCCAACTGAAGTTTTGACGAGTCGAGTTGGTGCCCACCTGACCACATGGGGAGCCGTGCCATCTGGCTTTTTTTGGACCTTGACAAAGTTTGAGAAGGTGCTATGTAGTGAATGGAGCCAACAGGAATTGACTGCTTATCAAATGGAGCCTGGAGTGGAAAGTTATAGCAGATGGAAGGTTCGGTGCAATTGCTCGAGGTTGGTTGCAGATGAAAGCTCATTTTTTTGCGGCCTCGGTTCGGGGTCTTGGGGAATCTTGAAGTGCGATAGAGCTGGAGGAGTGCGGAGCCAATCATGTGCTTTTTTGCCCGAGCTCTACGTCTAGGAGGTTGGATCACCAGGTGACAATTGGCAGGCAGGGCAAGCAGGGGGAAAAAATGAGTTTGGGGGGTTGTTTTGAAGTTCTTTAAAAGAAGTTCTTGGAGGCAACTAACGGGAGGGCGCCACGTGGTATCAGGAATAGTCCCATATATGATGGCGGGTGGTGAGTGGCTGAGGTATAAGATCTGGCCCTTGAGCCCTGTTTGAAGTGTGAAGGCATGAGGGGAGCTCCCCCTTGAGCACGGCGATGGCAGAGCGCATAGGGCACTGCATTGGTGGCATTCAAGGCTGTGGTCATTTTTGGGCGGCGTCCGATGGTGTGTTGGTAGTGGTCGGTAGTGGTGGCACCTGCTCAGTGGCGTGAGCTTTGAGTTGATGACGTGGTGGTTCAAGAAGTGGCCGGTCCCGTGTCGCCCTAAGCGGACCCCTTTTGAAGATAAAGTCGGAACCCCCAACCCCCACCCACCCCCACCCACTAGCAACATCGCTGGTGCTAGCGATAGGGGGCAGTTCTTATGTGGAGAGAGAGAGAGAGAAAGAGAGAGAGAGAGAGAGAGAGAGAGAGAGAGAGAGAGAGAGAGAGAGAGAGAGAGAGAGAGAGAGAGAGAGAGAGAGAGAGAGAGAGAGACCCAAAGTGGGTGGCCAAGCTAGGCGGGCAAGGTGGGTATCCAACGGCAGCCAGCAAAGAGAGAGAGAGAGAGAGAGAGAGAGAGAGAGAGAGAGAGAGAGAGAGAGAGAGAGAGAGAGAGAGAGAGAGAGAGAGAGAGAGAGAGAGAGAGGCCGCACAATGACAGGCTGAGCCGGGGAGACAAAAGACAAGGGAGGTGCCCTCCATGCAATTGTTTCCAAAAAAAAAAAGTGAACCAGGTGTGTGCAATGCAAGGAGAATTCTAATGTGAGCTCAAGTTGAAGTGTACGAGCTAGAGAAGCTCTCTTTTTTTCTTTTTTTGGGTCTCTTAGCTACCCCTATAAAATGATGTGAACGTGATATTGAAAGGGCTTTTTGCCAGTCCAGCTTTTGGCCATTTGAGCTTTTTTTCTCTTGGAGCTTTTACCATAAGGTTTAGTTTGGTCGAGGGTTGTGCCGGCTCAGGGAATCGATTGTACATGGTTATGTATATGCAAGAAAGCCATCATTGCTATCTCTTGGCGTCATCCCCCCTTCTCTTCTTTGCTTGTGCACGTGTGTTTCCGAGCATGTGTCGGTGTGTGTGCCCCCCCGGGGTTTGTCGTGTAAAGAGAGCTAGAGAAGGCCTGTGTGTGTGTGTGTGTGTGTGTGTGTGTGTGTGTGTGTGTGTGTGTGTGTGTGTGTGTGTGTGTGTGTGTGTGTGTGTGTGTGTGTAAGGCTGTGAATTCGGTAGAGTGGAATGATTGGGTCTGTTTGGTGCATTGCAGAGCGTATGTGCATATGGTCGTGTGCACGCGGTGGTTTGCTTGTGGATAGTGTCAAGTTTTGAAGGTGAACTATAGTGGATTGGGTCATTGTGTATCCCCTGGACTATAGTGAGGCATTGTGTTGTGTGTTGGGTGTGTTCCCCTTTCCCCCTCTCCACCATGAAGAGTATTTTGTATACAAATTTTTGTGATCTCTATAAATGTTCTATGTTGATTGCTGTTGTCAAAGTATATCATATCAAATTGTAACACATTTATACAAAAACAAAAGGAAATTTTAATTATGTAACAACTATCTATTGAATCCTTTGTCAACTATCTTTGGTATATTAACACTAGTTTGGTACCAAAAGAACATTTTATTACTGTCTTTTCACAAATTTAAATAAATTGATACATGCAATCTAGAAAACATATCAAGAAATTCTTTGTCAACCATAAAAGTACTCATAAAATTTATAGCATGTCGCCTTTGTACAATTTCAATAGTAGCTATACTTATAAAAAGCACCTTTGCAAAACAATAGTCGATGTTTCACTACAATCGACGTCCACATGAAACATTTAATTCATATAAATTTGCAATGTGTTATGCTGCATATACACAACATCTCAACTCTATTACATAAGATGATACTACTTGATGGTTATGCACGCCATATTTATTGATTTTTTCCATATCCCACAAACTATGTATGTTGTAATTTTCATTTATCAAAGATTAGTTTTAGTCCACTTCCAAAATTTCCATTCACCTCACATATTTGTATATAGGGATTAGAGAATTCAACTCGGAACACCATAAAATCAAAACGCTCCTTGGTAGTGTGAAGGTGTGTTGCAGAGATTTGAAAGAAGACCTCCCTCCCACTTGCAATATGGTGAAAGTAGAACTGTGGGATAAACAGTGGGAGGAGAACAAGGTGAAGATGAAGTGAGTAAAAGTCCAAGATCAATCCACATTGTCAAAGCGAATCAAGATGGCACAAGATGCGTAGAGGGCCATTGGTGGCCGATCATATGCCATTGGTACGGGCACATTCATGTGCACGACGTTGAATGCCAAGTGCGCACATTTAATAAGCATTCCTAACGAAGCCCTAGTCGAAGTGCTAGGATTGGAGTAGGCTTGTTTGGTGTCTATAAATTATATAATATTAAAAGCATATCATTCTTTCTAGAGCATATCACTTACTTAGGAAAATGCTACAAGGAAGACTCATAAAAGCGAAGTTTGATAGCTTCCAAACAGAGCAGAGCATGCAGACATTGCACTCAGCTAATATTGTTAGATGCATTGGCTTTACTACAGAGGAAAAAATTATCTACTTTTTAATATATATTAAAACTAAAAACTTCATTAAGAAAGCACTAAAATTTACACATTGTGTGATTTGCAATGAACTCTCTATCTAACATTATGCAAAAGACAAAACTATGAATTTTTCAATGCAATTACACACTTGATGATTACTTTTATGCACTCTGCAATTTGCAGACAATAAGACACATTTAAAAACATCACATCATCTATATGTAGTGGTTTAGGGTTTTGTTTTACTTATTTTCACATGCAACAAATAATTAAATTAGACATTGGAACAATGATAATCATTGCAAAACACAAACAAAAGTAACAATATGTATGATTTCAACCTCATGCACCAATAATCTTTCACAATACACAATGCACTCTCTATCTAACATTATGCATTAAAAAATGTTACCATATAGTTGTGGTATTGATGTGTGTGAACACACTTAAGACCGTTAAGGCATTTTTCCCCTCACTAGGAGGATTTTGTCCCCGTGCATTGTATATATGCCCATCATTCTAGGGCTATCTATCTTTCCATTGTACACTAAGTAATACACTCTCATTCTCTATTGTGTGCGTTGAGCTTACTTCATCTTCTCCAAGCTGTGTGTGTTTTTCTGCAACCCTAATTCCAACAATTAGTATCAGAGCAGGTTGCATCCTCTCGGGCTTAGTCGCAACAGCTCCATCACACACACTTGCTCACTTTCTCTGATTTTTTAGAGCTTTGGCGAGCATTTGCAAGTCGACAAAAAATTGGGCTCAGATTTCAAATTTCATATTTGGGCTCATTTCGGATTTCAGATTTCAGATTCGGGCTCATTTCGGCCTCCGTTTCCACTACATACAGTACTGCGCATGCTATTTCTCATTTTGTGCAGAATTTATGTCAATGCCACTTTTTGCATAACAGGTTCCTTCCAATCTACTACGGTTTGTGCTATGTAGCATGTGTTGTTCCCGCTTCATTTCTCCTCTTTTTGGGCAGTTTTCACATTAAGTGCAATATTTTACCATGGCTGAAAACACACAGATGTGTTCAAGATGTTTGTTGCTGCAGAGGATAGATTGGATGGGGACAATTACCCTATGTGGGCTTATATGATGCAACATGTTCTTCTGTCGAAGGGTGTTTGGAATATTTTTCAGAGCATTCGTGTACATCCTGGTTTTTGAGGATGTAGGCGATGTTAAGGATGTTGCAAGTCTTGCTCTGTAAGGATTGTTGTTGTTAGAGTTGTTTTGCCTACAGTTGAGCAAGTCATTTGGATGTAATAGATGCCAAGGCTTGTGCATTGATTGCATTTTCTATGAAGCACACTATTACTTCCCACATTTGTTCAACAAAATCTGCTAAACAGGCTTGGGATATTCTGGCAAGTCTTTATGCAAGTGGCAATGAGACTAAAATTGCATTGCTGCGTAAAGAATTGGAATCGAAGATTATGCATGAAGAAGATGATATGGACACTTTCCTTGCTGGTGTCAAGGATAGCAATGAGAAACTTATTTCTGCAGGTGAAGTCATTTCAGGTAGTTCCCTTGTGCAGACTGTTCTTGATGCATTGCCAGATTCTTACCAAACTTTTGCTAGTACTTGGAGACTTATGACCCAAGGAAATCGTGAAGTTGTCAAGTTTGATGCATTATGCACATTGCTCTTGCAAGAGTCACTTTTTTTTCCCAAAAAAAAGGACTAGACAACGTGCAATTGAACATGCCTTTATTGCTACTCAAAGAAAAGGAGGTAACAGTAATGCAACCACTTCTCATGGTTCTTCTCTTCGAGTGGAAAATCACATGTTCCTAATGCTTCTGGTGGCAGCAATTCTTCTAGAAATTTTGGTGATAAGGGCAAAAAGAAGATGCATTGCCATTATTGTAAAGCTAATGATCACTTGATCAAGCAATGCCCTAAGTTGAAGGCCAAAGAGGCTACGAAGAAATAGGATGGTTCCACTGCAAATGTTGGTTCCACTACAAATGCAGCTATTGTTGAGTCTTTTGTGAAAGGAGACTATGGTGTTGATGTTGATGTAGAATGGGCTTTCAGTGCAGAGTGCACTTATAATCTTGCTATCCATGATGCTTGCATGTCAGTTGCAGTAGATTCACATGTGTGGTATTTTGACAGTGGTGCTACAAAGCACATTACCTCACATCGTGATTTGTTCACCTCTCTTGAGTCTGTTGTCCCTTATGGAATTCAGTCACTTGTGCCAACAATGCCTCTTATCGGGTTCAGGAGTTGGAAAGATTGTGCTTTTTGCTGCAAATGGCATTTCACACTTATTGATGCACTTTACGTACTTGGGATCAAGAAGAATCTTTTGTCTGTATTTGCACTTGCTATACTTGGTCTTGTAGTCAAATTTGTGGATGACAGATGTACAGTACATGATCTCGGTTTTGGTGATGAAATTGTTGCATCTGGCATTTTATGTTGTGGGCTATATAAGCTCACCTTGTATGACAAGTGTGGGTAGAATTTTGCAAATGCAGTTGTTACTCAAAGGCTATTTTAGATGCAAAACTTTGGCATTCACATTTTGGTCATCTGAATTTTGCTAGTTTGTTGCGTTTGTAAAAATCTGATATGGCTACTTCTTTGCCGCCTCTTGAAGCACCTATCAAACATGTTTGTGAAGGCTGTATTTTGGGTAAGATGCAGCCTTCAAAGTTTCCAAAGGATGGTTCAGTTGGACCACATGCAAGTTGCAGCTTGTGCATAGTGATGTTTGTGGGGCCATACAAACTCCATTCTTGGGCAATTACCTTTACTTCGTGACTTTCATTGATGATTACTTCAAGCATGCATGGGTATTTCTTCTTAAAGCAACATTCAAAGTTTTTATGTGATTTAAACAATTTCTGGATATGGCTGAAAATGTCTCAAAATGTACTATGGGCACCCTCCGTTCCGATCGAGGGGGGAGTATATGTCTCATGAATTTAATGCATTTATGGCTAGTTGTGGGGTAAAACACTGTACAGTGCCTTATACGCCTCAACAAAATGGAGTTGCTGGGAGGAAAAACGGGTCACTTACGGAAGTGGCACGATGTATGGTCAAAAGTCAAGCTTTGCCGCATTCTTTTTACCTTGAGGCCATCATGTGTGCCACTTATGTACTAAATAGGTGTCCAACAAAAGCTTTGCAGTCTATTACTCCATATAAATCATGGCATGATAGAAAGCCTTCTATTGAGCGCATGCGTGTTTTTGGTTGTTTGGCATATGCTTTGGTGCCACAAACACAACGCTAAAAATTAGATGATAAGGCTGTCAAATGTATTTTTGTTGGTTATAGTGCTGAAAGAAAAGGTTACAGGTTGTATGATCCACAGACAAAGCATATTTTGGTTTCACGAGATGTTGTATTTGTGGAAGATTCTGTTCAGCCCTTGTTGTCATGTACTAGAAACAGTAATGTAAGCTCACATGACATTTATCAAACTTTGTTGCCTCTTTTCAGTGGTGGAAGTTTGAATGTAAATTCCAATGGGGTAAATGTACAGCCTATGGGGGTTTTTGAAAATGTTACAGATCAGCCTATTATTGATGCAGATGTACATGATGTACCTAATGAGAAAAGGGTTGACAATGAGCAGGCTAGAGGTATGCCTAAATGGCTAGTGCATACTTTGCATGATAGTAAATTGGATGCAGCTTTGTCTAGTCGTACTCGTTCAGGTTCTTGCCATGCATCTTATGCATCAAATTTTTATGCTTTGGCTATGTCTAGCTTACATGATGTTGAGGAACCTCTATCTTTTGATGAAGCATAGAATTCAAAAAATTGGATGACTGCCATGCAATCAAAAAATAATGCACTTACAGAAAATGACAAATGGGCTTTATGTGATTTGCCTCCTGGCAAAAAGTCCATTGGTACAAAGTGGGTCCATTGGTACAAAGTGGGTCCATTGGTACGAAGTGGGTTTACAAGTTGAAACACAAGCTGGATGGTGAAATTGATCACTATAAGGCTCGAGTTATTGCAAAGGGTTATGCACATAAAAAAGGCATAGATTATGAAGATACTTTTTCTCCCACTTGTCGTATGACTACTGTGTGTTTTCTATGCTTGAAAATATACAAGTAATGGATTATTTAAATACCTCTTGTTCCCACGTGCTATATAAAATTTTTACATAGTGGACTCCCCAGGAATCACCACAATGAAGGAAGGAAGCGTTACCATCAGAGAAAGTTGACCACAAGGAAAAGAAAGAAAGAGGTAAGTTCTTTCCACACCCCCCCCCCCCCCCCCCCCGTGACCCTATTGTTTGAAACATGCACGCGTGCATGCACGTGCACACACACACACACACACACACACACAAAAGATTAGAAGTGCATCTCACCTCTTGCATTTTCCCTCTTTTGCTTACAATCAATTTGTTTGTCCTCTTTGGTTTTTGACTTGTTCGCTTGCCTGTGATGTGTGATTAGAGTTGAGACACAAAGACACACACACACACACACACACACACACACACACACACACACACACACACACACACACACACACACACACACACACACACACACACAGGAAATGAGAGGGAGGAAAAGATTAGTGTGTGATTAGTATGATTAGTGTACGAGAGAGAGAGAGAGAGAGGAAAAGAATAGTGTGTGATTAGAGAGAGAGAGAGAGGCTCTAAAATTGACCTTTCTTATCCTTTCAATAGTCCCACAATACCTGGCCTCATCATTATCTATGTGAAAGCTACCCATGATGCCACAATCCATGGTGGTTCGATGCTCGTCAATGTAGCGTGTACAAAAGTGTCGACCTTTGACCACATAGAGTTAAAGAAAAGACACTATAATATTAAAAAGATTATACAATCAATTATAAAGATAAAATAAAGTTAATTCATAATAATATTTAAGCATGCAAAGCACTTTGTTTTGCAGCAAAGAAGGGGAGGTGGGGTGGGGCTATGGGGTACCAAACGTGTTTCGCTCCTTTGAGGAGCTCATCAATGGTAGTAGTATGGGTACTCTACATTTGGCATGCAACCTGGTGCATACTCCCATTCTTTGTTGGTGATGTTCTGTCTGCATACCTTGCTTTGGTCATTCTCTCATGGTTCCACTCAGAACTAATGAGATGTATAAAACATGCAAGGTGTCGAGGAACCCGGGGTGCCCTCCTACCTCCATGAGCTTGCTTCCATGCTTCCCTCTCTTGCAAATGCATTGCCTTTGCTATTGTCCACAGGTCCACCCAACTAGTCATAACTATACATTGAGGATGCAAAAGTTATTGACCACTTGGCGTAGATCCATGTTCATGTTAATCAATTCTCCCTTTCCACTTGGCAAGTGTGATGTCATCCTTGCATCCTCCTCATTTGACCACATGCAAGGCATAGAGGGATCAAGAGAAAACAAATACTCTATTTTATATATATATATATATATATATATATATATATATAATGGCCATGCATGCTTTTGGCTGGCCCATAGTTGAACAAAATCTTTAAAATTCTTTAAAAACCTCTCTAAAAAGAACATCCATCATGCATGCATTACTCCACATATAGTGATCCCTTCAACCACGTGAACCAAGAGGTGGACTTGACTAACAAGGATGGATCAAGGAAATGTATACTCAATGGCACAAACTATTTCCACGGTAAGTGTTTGAGCAGCAGGGATGGCATCTATTTCAATTTCTTTGGAGCTTACAAATCTACAAGATAATACACAAGCACACTAATTGAATGTCGAGGAATTAGTGTATATACAAAAGTTTAGTGGAATAGAGATATGATGTACCTTACTAACTCACCGAGTTTGAAAATAGCTTCCCTCACTTTCTTGTCCCTGCATGTGCAAATACTCATGGGAAAAATGAAATACAATGTCAAAAGATTAAGACAATAAATAGTTTTAATCGTACACAAAATTCAATAACTAAACTAAATGAGGAAAAATATGGAAACTGAAGAATTATTTGTAACATTTTGTGCCAATTGTGGGACTTCAACCCATACAATTGAACGCTTCCACCTTTCTTTGCCTTCATGAAAGCTCCCTTTAGTTATCTCATGTATCCAGTTGGTGTGCAAATAGAGACAATGGAACCCTTGACTTGATCAAGCTCATCTCTAGTTATAATCCATGGGATTTCAGGAAGCATAATCTTCCCATCGGGGCCTTGTTGCATTTTCTTTTTGGACCATCTATTTATGTATTTTCATATCGTTGCGTGCATTTTGTTTGTGAATGTATTGCATTTTAAGTGTGACATATATCTTTGCATCCATTTGATCTTCATGCACACCAACCCTTGGGCGAGAAATCTTGGGTTATTTTGTAGTTCTTGAAACAGCAAAGAAGTTTGAGGACAACGATGCGACCGAACGTGACATGAACAAACCAACTACCCACTCACGTCGGGCATTTTTTTTGCAGCAAAGCGTGCTTAAGATTTAGTTTCATGCTTACCTTTTGTTAATTGCTTAAGGTTCAATTTTTGTAAAGGGGAGCATGATTAAGCAAAAAAATGAAAGAGTGCATTGGAGAAGTGACTGCTCGTGAGGGAGAAGAGGGGCAGAGGCTTCCATTTGCAAGGGCCGACTAGTGAAGCAATCTGTGAGCATTTCCAAGAGTTTATTTGAGAGCATACACTGTGTATTGTATGTGTTTGTGTGTGTGTGCGCATGTGTGTGTTCTTCATTGAGCCGAGAGAGAGAGACGAGATATTCATTTGTTGAGTGACAACCCTAACTTGTAGCAAATCAAAGAGAGAGAGGGAGTTTCTCCCTGTTGGATGCAGGTCATACTGAAAACGAGGAGAGATAGACAAGGTTGTAGCCGGGGGCTGAATAACGAGGGAGAAAGAGAGACAATTGAGCCCTTGTGGGCTGCAGGCCACAAGCACGAGGAGAGACAAGGCTCTCTACAAAATTCAAGAAGAGAGAGAGAGAGAGAGAGAGAGAGAGAGAGAGAGAGAGAGCCCTTGTGGGCTGTAGCAAATTGAGCAAGGAGGGAAAGAGCGAGCCCTTTGTGCTCTACCGCAATCGAGGATAGAGAGAAATAATATTGGGGGATAATTTCTTTTGCCTTAAAAAAAACCAAGTAATTTCATTAACCCCCTCTAAGGGAGGGTCCCCATTGGAAAAAGGAAAGAGAGGGATTGAGCCTCTCCGTGCGGCTAGAAAGAGAGATTGGGAGAGAGAGAGAGAGAGAGAGAGAGAGGGATTTGCCCTGAGCATAAACAAACAAGGGGAGAGAGAGAAAAGTTCTCTGTGTGCCGAGTCTAGGAGGAAGAGAGAGAGAAGTTGAGAGAGTGCATTAAAATGGAAAAGTGAGACTGAGAGAGATAGCGAGGCTGCATTCGAACCAAAAGGGAGAGAGTGGCTCACCGTCAAACGGTGAGAGGTGCTCTTCTGCTCGGTTTAATTTCACTTGCATATTTTGGGTACCACCACAAAGGCAAACATCAAAGCTGGGACTACCACCAAACCTCAAAAACGATGGCAGGATGACGATATCAAAGTGAAGATTTCTTGTCTCTAGCTATTTGCGCACTTCATGCACTATCACTTTCATATAGCCACTCGTACCAAACTTCCATCAAGATTTCTAATTTATCAAAAATATTCAAGCTTTGTAAAATTCAACCCTCGAGGGTCGTGACTCGTGAGAATTTCTCTAAACCTTGCCACCATCAAGTTTTGACTTTTGATGTAGCAGTTCTGAGCTAAGTTTTCTCTCTCTTGTTCTAACTTTATAGAAACAAAGCAATCATTTTTAAAAGCGGTCTGCACTCATATATCATAATACAAACACCAATCTATGCCTATTTCCGTTGTGTCATCTTGTGTAAGCATTCTCTACATCATTTTGTTATCAATCATCACCATATTTGTGCTCGTGTTGTGTTTGTCCTTTCTGTCTATACTCCAGATACGCTTATTATGTGTGTTTATTCATATTTAAACTTAGATGAAAATGGAACTCTGAATAGAACTTGATAACAAGAGACTCAGGGATTGAATGTGTTTGATTGGTTCAAATGTGTTACAAGGGCGTTCTTATATAGAATATGAAGAGACACGATGAAGAAACATGACCATAGGTCAAAGACATGATCTTGTACTTGAAGGATGTTCTTTTCTTTTATAGACATCCTTAGTTGAGACATATTCCACATGTGGAGAATATGAATCTTTGGAACTGACACTAGCACCACTACTTCAATTATGTGTCACAACTGAAATTCATTTTCTAAACCAATTTTAGCACATCGTATCAGGAACAATTTCAGTGGCCAAAAGTTGTCGGATACGCAGAACAGCTTGTTAAGGTTACAAGTATGACTAAACAACATTAACGGATGGTTGTTTATGCATATAGCAAGGCTATGAGTTGTTAATGAAAAGGTTCTATGAGTTATTAATGAAAAGGTTTCATTGTTTGTATCTAGAAGTGATTAACATTTCATCTTCTATTATGGTTCAAACATTTCAGTAAGACTTGCAAATGATTGCAGCAGAGAGTATTTAGTTTCTTTTCAGAATTATTTACACTCCTCTTTAATGGGTGCTAGGAGCATCACATTCGCCACAAGTATTGGCAAGTATGATCATGGATATGCAAATTCAGATCTGTTTTTGCTAAATGCATGCACACTAGGTGTTATAGGGCCGAGTGTTTAGCAAAGATTGATTTGGAGTTGCATGCATATTCATCACATTCATTGCTTATGAAGCATTTTGCACTCTATGTGTAGTATCTCTATGAGATTACTTTGGATTTACCAATCACCAATAGAGGTCATGTCTTGGTTTGGGTGCTTGTGGATCTTTCAAGTTAACCAAGATGGTTATGCATTTTATTGTTGATTCCTCAGCAATATTGTACGAGATTGTAATCCCCGCGTACCAGTCATTTTGGAATACTATCTATACATTGTGGGGAAACACATGTCTATAGTGTTAGTATCCAAGTAGATAGGCAAATTACAAAGTGTAATCTCGTGCTAAAGGATATGTGAAGTGCGTACATTAGCACCAAGCAATCTAATTACAAAGCATTTATGGCTCTAGTTGGAGATTGCTTACCATAAGTTAAAGCATGTTTACAACTAGGTGTAGTCTCTTCATGTTTAAGTCAGGTTCTGAACCTTGAACACTAGTTATGGTGGGGTTGTTTACTGATGAAAAGTGACAACAATTCAAGGACTTAAACTTGGTTGATGAGTTATGTCAACAAGTTACTTTCATGGAAAGTGAAAAGAGGTACTCTTTTGGGTACATCTTTGTTGTGATCACTCGTTTGGCATACTCGTATGTGTTCTAAATGGAGTCTACACACTATGTTGGATTGGAGCCGATCACACATGACGTTTGCAAATGGACAACAATGTGGAAAATAAAGATGTTACTCTTGGTTTCGTTGAACCTCCTACTGAACCTGTTCCAATCAAGAGAACATTTGGATCCATGAAGGATGCCACGGTGGAAAACACTTGTTTTTGGGGAAGAAAAAGCTTCTCCAAGGGGGGAGTAATGTCAGGACAAGGATCCTAAGGAGCAAGGATTGACCTAGGCAGTCAGGGACCTCAGCCAAGGGCTTGGGCTAGACCCAGTGTCGACTAGGGATCCATATTATGGCTAGGGCTAGGAGCCGACCTATTCCAAACATATAAATACTAAACTAAAATATCCCAATCAATTTAAGAAACCAATTAAATGGACTATGTGGATCCCGGTACAGCATCCATGGCTCTACGCTTAGCGAATTTAATGGGTCTTGGATTGGTGTGATGCACCGATCTTGAGAACTGAACATGATTGTTGTATTTTAATGAAGTGAATGTTATGGGGGGTAAAATAAAGAAAGATAAATTTTAGGTTTGCATGAGTAAGAAGCATGAGGTGGATGAATGTCCGTGTATAGTTGATGAGTGCTCAAAGAGAGATGCTTGTAGGAAGTGGTGCATGGTGGATTTTTGCACAAAACTTCATAACATTAGCCACAAATTACATAAAGCAACTTCTTATAACAAAATGGAAAGAGTCCTAGAGAAGTTAGATGATTTTGAATATGACTTGGAGAATGCATATCAATGCTAGATGATCATAAAGGGGATAGGTGAAAATCATGTTCTAGTAGAAAGAAGGTTTTCAACTTGCAAAAAGCATGTGAGAAGCTGAGGGATGCATATGAGAATGAGTTTGAAGGGGATTCAAGTGACGATGATGATGGTGGATGGATGGATAATGGGTCATTTAATCCACCAAGTAGGGATACCAAACATGGACTAGAAGGAGGTGCAAAGGGAGGCTGGCCAAAAGAGCCTAAAAAGCCCCTAGATATCCCTAACCTACCACTAGAGTATACCCATGGAGTGGAAGAGGAAGATCCATTGCTTAATTTTATGTTATTTGCATATGGAAAATGTTGTTACCCTATTCGTGGGGAGAAGCATGTCATACATAACCATGTTGTTCATGTTATTAAAAGCCCACTTGAAGAGGTGGATAGTGAGATGAATGCAAAGGAGCAATTGATGGAAATCAAATTTGATGAGGAGGAATTTTTGAAAACCATACCAGTTTAGGAGGAGTCTCCACCAAAAATATCCCTACGTGTGAAAATGTTGCAAAAAGGAACATTGAAGGAGTTTACATATGTTGATTCTCATGATCAACAAATTCAAGCAAAAAATCAGACCACTATGCCAAATGTTGCGGATGATCATGCGAATCAAATTTTGGTTTTGAATGATTTGAAGGACAGATTTTGATGTTACATGTTGATGTCGATCAAGGATCTGCTTCAATTCTAGAGAATTGGAAGAAGCAGATTGATTGTTGTTCCAATCTAAACAGGAATGAATCAAAAAAATGTCTCACATATTAGATTGAGCATGAGGAATGTCAAGAGCAAGTCTTTGAGGAGTATAAAACAGGTTTAACAGGTTTTGTGGAGCATGCAATGATCTTTGAAATGAAAAATGATTTGGATGTATTTGTATTTGAGAGGTTCCCTACCTTGGCACATTGTCAAAAAGTGGAGTACAATGATATGGGATTGCACATGTAAGGTGGAAAAACATTTAATTTTTGAAGCGACATCAGAACAAGGACATGTTGTTGCGAAGGATAATGGAATGTTTGTCAAGATATTTGCAGATGTGCAGGAGTCCATCAGTATGCAACAAATTCAGCTAGAGACTTAGATGTAGCAGGTCGCAAACTCTCGTGTATCTAAAGTTTTGTTGCAGAAACAAACACAGCTAATGGATAGTCTAAAATCAAAGACGGAGTCTATGGAAGAGAAGCATAAATAGGAGCTGCAAGAAATTTTGACACAGCATCCGAGTGAAGTGAAAAAAAAAAAGTTAAAATGTCACTTGGCATGTTTAAGGAGTGGACACAAACTTTGGAGATCATAGTTTAACTTGAACTAGAGCAATTGGAGAGAAGAAATGCAGATTTGCAGGTTCAAAATGAATTTCTGAATCTTTGGCTTCAACCTTTATTGGAGTTGAAGAAGCATGCATTAGGTCAAGAAGATGCAGATGTAAATGGTGTGTTGATGTTTGAGGAATATCTTTCAATTGTGAAGCAAAAAATGGTAGAGAGCATGCAAGAAGTTTGGAAGGTCATTAAGGTCCATGAGTATAGATCCAAAGAATTGGGAAAGCAGGTTTTTGATCAAAAGCAGCAAAAATCTGAGTAGGTCAAATAGGGTTTAGAGCAAGGAGAAGGATCAGCAACACTTGTGGTTAAACAAATAGAGCCAAAACCAACAAAGGATCAATTTGGAGAAGCAATTGTGGAGGTACCTGAGAAGCTGGTTGCTTAGTCTGTGACTATTAATGTGACTAATCTAGACAGTGTCACAAAGATGCAAACAAAAGCTATGAATGTTTTTTGATCAAGGGATGTGTGGATTTGAGTCAGATTTCTACAAAATCCACCACCGGGACATGCCATGTATTGACTGAGATATTGTTGAGTCGGATATTTGCTAAGTCTGATTAATTATTGACTCTGATTATTGGTGTTGAGTCTGATATTTGGTCAGCCAGATATTTGCTGAGTTTGAATATTGCTGGGTCGGAATATTGCTAGGTCGGATTTTGTTGAGTCTGATATTTTATGCCAAGAACATTTTTGGGTTGGACAGTTATAACCATCGATTGGTACTTGTATTGGGACGAGTTCTAAGTAGGGGAATGCGAGAGAAGCTTTATGCATGGTGTTCTTTTCTCTGTCTGATGTTTTCTCTATGTTTTGTTTGCTAACTGCGAAGTTGTCTAACTGTGTCTTTTGCTCAGTCTGATCATGGAGAGAGTGTTCATTCTGTGTTTTAGAGCATGTGTGTTGAGAGAGATTCTTGTGTTGATGAACCCCAACATACCAACGTATTTCAATTCCTTAGCCTTAGCTTTCGCTTATTTTTGTTGTTGGGCTAACTCCCAATTTGGTTGTCTCCTCGTTGTATGGCTCATGCAATCTCTATTTGGGCAGTGTCATGGAGTTGTGGACTGCACCACATGACACTTTGGAGATATTTAGCCCAATTATCTACTAGCTTCCGATGAGCATCCAAAGCTCTCACATAACAAAGCCATTCTACATTGGATTTCTTTTCATTCATCAGGCACACACATTTTCTCGATATCGCCGCCTCTTATAGCTCCTGTTTTTCTTGCCTAGGACCCACTTTTGATTTACATCCAGTTTTGACTCTCTAGAATGGTCCTCGTTGGTGCCCTCTTCACTCTCGAATGAGCTAACATAGGTTGATGTACTTGATCTTGAATGTTTTGACTCTAAAAATGCTTTATCTCCCAATTTGTGAGGCTCATATTAGTTTCACTTTGGGATTCGATCTCTGAGTTACGTTGGTAAGAGTCTTCTATAGAGTCGTCGATGGCACTGTCAGGTTGGTCTACAAATTCTTACCCTTAAAGGATATATGTAGTGCACTTATCATGTTTAGGGACAATTATTGTATTAAAATGTCTTCACACAATACAGTTTGCTATAGAAATTGTTAATGATCAAGGGACCCATTTTGTTAACGAAGTCATTGGTGGATGAATTCATGGTTATACATATAAAACCAGTCCCGTATCACCTGCAAGATAATGGTCAAGCTAAAAGCACCAACAAAGTTTTCTGCACAATTCTCACTGAAATTGTGAACGACAATAGATTGGATTGGGATCAAAAGTTGCACTCTATTGTTTGGGCTTATAGAGTTGCATGAAAAACAGTTTTAGGGACTACACCTTATAACATGCTATGTAAAGTCAACACTGCGGATAACTAGAAACTCAAATAGACAAGACATGAGTGGTTCAACCATCTAGATGAACTAGAAAAGTTGGATAAAATTTGATTAAAGACTGCATTTGCAATATACGCCCAAAATCGATGCATGAGTTTCATGACAAACATGTGAAATCCAAAGACTTTGCACTAGGGGATCATGTGCTTGTCTATATTCTTAAGCAAAAACAAAAAAATTAAAAAGGCTTTGCGATTCACTCCATATCACCAAGTGGGCCATTAAGCTTGCTACATTGGATGGATAGGAAATGCGATGCATGCTAAAAAAATATCACCTAACGTTGGTACAAGAGATGCTCAAATGCGAACATGCATCTAAAATTAAGAAGAAAAAGTAACAGCTCCAGATTCAACAGGCACAACAAGAAGCAAAAGCGTGAGCAGCAAAACAAAAACACAAAATTCATCTGATCACCAGCATTGAGGAAGATGAAAGAAATGTGGACCCATACACTGATGTAAATTTAGGAGCTGGAATGTTACCTATTCATGCGATGATTAACTTTGAGGATCAGATGAATATTATCAATTGGAATCTTTACCATTAGATGCCATAATTGATCCTATACCCCATGCAAAATGTTAAAGAATATGATGTTAAAGAACATGGCCGTTGTGCTATGGGCGTCCGGACACTGACTATACTATGTTGTAAATATACTTTGGATAATAGTTCAAAAAGAAGAAGAGTGAGAGCGGCACGTTGAATGGCTGCTGTGCAGGGTAACGATTGTGTGTGTGTGTGTGTGTGCGTGCGTGTGTGTGTGTGTGTGTGTGTGTGTGTGTGTGTGTGTGTGTGTGTGTGTGTGTGTGTGTGTGTGTGTGTGTGTGTGTGTGTGTGTGTGTGTGTGTGTGTGTGTGGATGTGTGTTGGTGTGTGTGTGTGTGTAGTCTTCTTCCCTACCTTCTCCATCATCTGCGCACTCTACAAAGCGGTATCGGAGCTCAGTTTAAGGAGCTACAGTCAATACACAGATTTGCATAGCTCTGGAAAACAGTCAAAAAGAGAGGTTTTTTTGTCATAACTCCCTCACCCAAACTCGGAATACAGTGATCCAGGAGTCTATATTTATGTTTTTGGGAATTCCAGACGCATTGACATACTCAGACTTGCCAAAATCTGCAACAAAATTTCTTTGCAGCAAACAGCCAGCTCATACAGGCATAGGAGATTTCCAGTTTTGCACTTGGCAGTAGATTTACAGGTTACAGGTGAAGAATTCAGCATTTACACTGGTTTTGGAGAGCGACATAGAGCTTTTGCATCATGATATTGTGTTATCAAAGATTATGTTTGGTTGTTGTGGGTCCATTATGGACAACGGCCTATGTAAGAAAGGTTGTGGGAAGAAGTTGAGGTGGTTATATTGTCAGATTGAGTACTATGTGGTTATGTATGGATATGCGGTTAATGTATTTTGGAAAACTGTAGCCTTTGTGAGGGTTGAGTGAGGGTTTTTGAAGCCTTCCCTTGGGAGCTTTGGTACCTTGGCAAGGTGGATTAGGTACTGGAGCGAACCCCCGACTGGCCCTGCTAAAGGCCTCGTATGTCGTTTACGACTATGGGATGAAGGTGGATGTATGGATATGTGGTACGGGACAGTGTATGGATTGCATTTGCATACAGGTCCATGTGGACATTGTTTTAGAGTATTTATGCATAGTATTGAGTCAGTCTGTGGCAAAGTGAGTCAGTGGATTTTCCCTTGGCAGTGAGAGATTTTCTGTCAGTGTTTATGAGCACTTTGGTTGAGATTGTCACTTGAGTTATTGTCCAAATACAAATGGAACTCTGTCAAAATTTTGTCAAAATCCTTTGGAAGCAATTGAGAGAGTGAAGATGGCAGAAAGTTCAACTCAAGTCACACAGATTGTTGGAGACAAGCTAACCAAAGAGAACTACAGCATATGGTCTTACAGGATGGAGAACTTTACCATGGGCAAAGCTTTATGGGAGTACATTACAGGTGAACAAGAGTGTCCAGAGGTTGGTTTGGAACCAAACAGAGAGAATGTTGAAGCACATAAAACATGGCAAGCAGGGGTAGAAGCTTATGACAGTGGATCAAGAATTCAAGGAAAGTGATGCATTGGATTTCACTATGCATTAGTGACTTCTTTATACCACATGTGAAGAAGGCTCGATCCCCAAAGGAAGCATGGGAGATACTAGCAAGGATGAACAGCTCCAATACAGAACCATGAAAAGTTCATTTGAAGCAAAGGTTACATTGTGTATGTCAAGGAAATAGATCCATATCAGATTATGTGACAGAGATAAAGCAAATACAGGAAGATCTTGCGAGCATTAATGTTGAGGTTCTAGATGATGACCTAGTTTCAGTGACATTGAATGGTTTGGGACCGGAATACAAGTCATTGGATACATCTATATTTGTTCAAGGACACATGCCTGATTTTGAAGAGTTAGTAAAGGTTTTTTTGCAAGAAGAGGTGAAGTTAGGCAAGTCAGGTCCTTCTACATCAAAAAACAATTCCAGAGATCAAGTTTTTTACTCTAGAGTCGTGGAAACAATAGAGGTGGAAGAGGAAACTATGTTCGAGGAAACAATACTGGAAGAGGTCAATGGCAAAACCAACAAAGTCAAAGTTAAAATGATTACAACCATAGAGTCAGGGGGAGAGCCCAACCTTGTGGACGTGGAGGTGGACGATTTGTACATCCTCAAAGAGATAGGTATTGTAACAGATGTGGCATTTATGGTCACTTTGAAAGAGAATGTTACACAAGGCTGAATCAAAATCGTGATCGTGGTGGCAGAGGCAGAGGTTATGGCAGACATGGAGGAAACTTTGTTGGATACAATCCTCATGATCAAAATATATATGACAATAGATCGAGTGGAAATTTATTTCCTATGGAACATGTTGTTGGAAGCATGGTGGATCCACATTATACAGATGATTGGTATTTAGATAGTGGTGCCACAAATCATACGACATATCATGGTGAATGGTTTGACAGAAAATAGAAGTTAGAAGAGGATGAGCTTGTCGCTACAGGTGATGATACTATGCATAGGATTATGCATATTGGTTCAGTTCCATTTCTAGAAAAAGACGGGACATACAACACACTGGGAGATGTTCTATATGTGCCTTCAATCACAAAGAATTTAGCATCAGTTGGACAAATGATAGATCAAGGGTTGCAAGTCTGTTTTAATCGTTATGGATGCTTCATAGAGGACACAAAGGCAAACCAGGCAAGATATTGGCACGTGCAAAAAAGAAAGGTCGCTTGTTCTCATTGGAAGCTAGAGATCCATCTTTACATAGAGATTTGTATGCAAACAAATCAGCAACTCAAGATGATTGGGCAAAGCTATGGCATAAGAGTATTGGTCATATCAATTTTAGAAGACTAAATCATATGCAATCAAATCAAATTGTACGTGGATTACCAAAGTTTGGCAGATTGAATTTTGATCAGGTTTGTAAAGCTTGTCAATTTGGAAAGCAATCTCGTTTACCATTTCCAAAGAGGGGGAGAATTAGCCAAAGTCCTTTGGAAATTGTTCATTCAGATATTTGGGGACCTTGTGATCATGCTACAGCGAATGGTTGTCGATATTTTATCACATTCATAGATGATTACAGCAGAATGACATGGGTTTACTTTCTAAAGGCAAAGTCAGAGGCATTCGAGGTATTCTTGGAGTTCAAAGTTATGGTTGAGAAAGAGAATGGTTGTCAAATTAAATGCCTACGTACAGATGGAGGGGGAGAGTACATGTCACACAGTTTTGATGATTACTTGCGTGAACAAGGCATAAGAAGACAGATTACTTGGAGATACAAACCACAACAAAATGGAGTTGCTGAGAGAAAGAATAGAGTCATAGCAGAGATTGCAAGAGCCATGATGAATGAGATGAATATGTCATTGACATATTGGGCTGAAGTAGTTCATACAGCAGTACACATTATGACACCAATAGCTGCTATTCATGAAATTTCACCTTATGAGAGACTTTATGGGATCAAGCCAACAGTTTCCTACATGAAAGTTTTTGGATGGGTTTGCTATGTTCATGTGCCAAATGAAGCAAGAAAGAAGATGGATCCAAAGGCAGTGAAGTGTATATTCTTGGGCTATCCAGTTGAAAAGAAAGGTTACAAATGTTATGATCCTACGACAAGACAAGTTTATGTCATTAGAGATGTCTGATTTTGTGAGCATGAACCATGGTATAAACCAAAGCCAGTGGTGATAGAAGATGAGTATGAAGAGCAAGAGAATGTGCGTCATGTTGTTATCAGCTAGGACCATCAACAAGAACTATTTCAGGACCACATATGGAAGAGGAGAGTACAGGAAGTGTCAACCCATGGAGTGGTTGTTTGCGAGATAAGAAGCAAGACGAGAAAGTCAAGAAGAGATTGGTTGACGAGAGTTCTGGAGATGAAAGCTTTGCTGAACAGCATGGTTTACCACATTTGAGGACACCTTGCAGTAAGCATGCTAAGAATATGTACCCCCATATGCAATAGTTGAAGAGAAGAGTGCACCACAGTTGAGAAGATTAAACAGGGTGCGTTATCCAGCTGATAGATTGACATACAACGGTTACATGCATACACATTATGCATACATGGTTTCACGTATGCAACATAAAGAGCCTACATGTTTTCAAGAGGCAATTGGAAAATCAAAATGGGAGTCGGTTATGGATTATGAGTGTGAGGTCCCCACCCCGCTGTATCAAACAGCGGATCTGATCGTGAACCTGGTGGCCACTAGATCTATAGCGGAAGCAAACAAAGTGGTTCAGGGTTCAACTAGCGGACGATCTCTCATCACAAAGTGAGTCAAGTTCGAGCCTACTAGCAATGAGATCTTGCTACACCTTGCAGGGGAAGCGTACTTAACCTATCTAGCGATCCTAAGACCCCACCTTCCAAGAGGAGAGAAATCCCGAGTGCCTTTTTTCCCATGTTTCAGAGGCACGTACACTTGAGACTTCGCCGCCCTAGGGGTAATGAGTATTACTAGTATCGATTTAACACTATGGGGACAGAGAGTTCCGACCAATCTGGACCACCCTTCTCATAGGCATTGGCAACCTGAGCCAAGCCCCCACTTTCCACCCCCACACTCACACTTCCTTGTGTGTCCTAATTACTACCACAATGATTGTTCAACATAAACATTCCTTCATTAGATTTCGAATCACAATGTTCGTTAAGACAGCCCTTCAATCAGTATTGCAAACGGCACCAAGACAGTATTCTAGTAAAAATTCTACTCAAACTTATTCATTAAAATTCCAATGTTCTGGAGGTACAACATCCCCCCCCCCCCCCCCCCCCCCAGCGAGAGTTTACTCCTCCCATTTTCACCTAGCTGCCCATACAACTAGGTATGTCCACCGCATAGAAAGCACGACATGAACATTCCCACAGCTTAACCAGCAGAAGTGGGTTCCCACCGCTTAACCAACAGACATGGGTATCCACCGCTTAACCAGCAGACGTGGATTCAAGAGCCCTTAACCAGGAACTGTGCCCCCTGTGATCAGGAGGGGGTTCGGACTAATTCAACATTGGAAATAGAATGAACATGCCCAGCTAAATTTTCCCTAGCAGACATTCTTTCCTATTGCAAACAGTATATCCATCAATCATTTCTTTCCTACTTTAGACTTAATGTACAAATGAATTCAAATGCCGAGGTTTTCGTCGAATTTATCCAACATGTTTGGGGGGTATGTTCTTTCCTAGCTTATCGTATGCAATGTTAAATTAAACATCTTGAATAAAAATGTGACCTGCCTCTTCCATTTCTTCATCAATGGCCCGTGAGATGGCCGGTGCTTGTTCGTCCATGGGAGCTATTCCTTTTCCATTCACATTGCTCGTTCCCGCCTCGCGGTCGTGGGCACCACCGAAGCGAGTTCTCTTAACCGGGGCCATTTTATACTCACTACTTTAAATGATAAAATTGAAAAAAAAGAGCTAAGGTCCGAGATCATCATAACAATCCAAATGATAGATTAGAATCATTGAACAATCCTCCTTATGCAAGAGGGTTAGATTTTTCCTTCGAGATCTAGTAATTTTATGGGTAATACCTTACTTGTCCTATGGAAACCGGCTCTAAAGTTAATCACTTGGCTTAGATGATTAGGAATTTCATAATTTTACTAATTAAATTACAAGAGAGATGAATTAAGAAAGCTCAGTCACTTTCCTAATGCAATTAGAAGATGCAGAATTACTGCATGCATAGGTGAGAGAAAATTCCCTCCTTAGTGGCTTAATGATGGATTAATTTTGCCTTAATCACATCCTAATGTGTGAGAAAATTCAATCTAACTCAGTTACGACAATATTGAGTGGTAAAAGAAAGAATTTCATCGAATCTACATCATTACCGGCTGACAATTAATTACTATGCTGCCTAGAGAGAGAATTCCCTTTTAATCATGTATTAATCATAGATTAAGAATAATGAATGGCTGCATAAATTAGCTAATTAGATGATGATTATGTAATGGAATATAGCCATGTAAATTTAGAGAGCAGCTATTGGCAATTATAGCTCGAATTAAGCATAGTAGACGAGGAATTTGGAGAATAATGAAGAGAATTAAGAAGAGCAGGAATTAAACCATGATTACCGTGATTAAGGGCTGAGAATCCTCTTGATTTTTCTGATCCAAATGAATCCTCAAGATGAGAATTTCGGCAGCACCTCCCTCCTTGCTTCTCCTTCAAAAACTGTGTGTGTGCCGGCAGCACCTCCCCAAGGTGTGTGTGTGTGTGTGTGTGTGTGTGTGTGTGTGTGTGTGTACGGGGTGTGTGTGAGCACGTGTGTGTGTGTGTGTGTGTGTGTGTGTGTGTGTGTGTGTGTGTGTGTGTGTGTGTGTGTGAGCACACCTTTAAATAGGCTCCTCCAAGCTGAAAATCGACCAGCCTTGCTATTTGCATCAAAGTGAGCTCTCACATTATGCATGGCAAGTCTAGTTTCCTGCCTACCAAGTGTTCAGTTAGCTAGTCTAACTGGCTCTCACACTCACTCTCAAGCTTGGAAACAAGACAAGAGGGTGCCCCCTAGCTGCTAAAGCTGGCTCAAAGTCGCCTGGAACCTGCTCCCACACAGCCTCAAGCCCCGGTGCCTCCCCGCACAACTTTAGGAAAAATTGATTTTAGGCTAAAACTGGCCATACAAGTCGGATTTTCATGCCGTAAATTGCTATACTAAGCTCTAAATAAGGCGTACTGGTCCGAGTACCTACCATATTTAGCATCCCTCAGGGTCCGAAAATGCATTTTTTCAATTTCGGGGTACGGGTGTGTTAACCCTCACGGCTCACGGAGACCCCATCACCTACGACGGACGTGTATTATGTATTTGGTAGAGTCAGGTACCGGGCTTGTCGGACCAATAGGAAAAGGGTAAGAGTGATCGCCGATGAGAGGCGCACTCTAAGTGGGACATTCAAGGGATTAGTTGGCTAAGCATGGGCGCCCAAGTGTGAATGGGGTGAGCTCATATAAAAGCAGACTAAACCTAAAATTCACTCATTCTCTCATTTGTTCAATAGAAGAGTGCTCTTGCTCCATCTTCTTCTTCTTCACCTCCTTGTGTGTGTGTGTGTATGTGAGAGAGAGAGAGAGAGAGAGAGAGAGAGAGAGAGGGAGAGTGTGTGTGCGATCGAGCATTACGAAGGCACGACGGCGGCGAAGCGGTTGAGCGCGGAACAACTGCAGCTTCTTCTTCATCGCGGCGAGGAATCCACCACGAAGGCGAGCGTAGAGCGGTGAGTGACACACCCTTTGCTCTCCTGAGCTTGCTAGTTTAGGCTTGTTGTGTGCTTGGAGCCATTTGTGGCTCGCACACGGTGTATCGGCAAGTCCCTTGCTTCGACAGTGCGGCAAGGAGCACACATTTTTGGCGCCGCTGCCGGGGAAATGCCCTACACTAAGCTCGGTTAAGCACTTTACGCTTTCTTGTGATGCAATTTCAATTGAAGTATTTGTGAAGAAGGAAGGTGTGTGGTTGTGTGGAGAAGGATTTGTGAAGAAGAAAGGTGTGTGGTTGTGTGGAGAAGATTTTTGTTACACTGTACTGTCTTTTTTGTTTTCTGTAAAGAAGGAGTTACAATTTTTTTGCAATGTATTGTTAGAATTAAGGTATTAGCTATGGAATGTTAGTTCTGTAAGGTTAGTTTTGTAGATTTGTTAGCTACTGTAGTACTGTGTAAACAGTGTTAGAGTGTGTGTGGCAGTATCTCTATTAGTTGTAAGTAGATAAGTTAGATGTAGGTTAAGTGTGTGTGCGCGCGCGCGCGGCACGGCCGCGGCGACTTATTAAAAAAAAAAACTTTTAAAAAAAATTATTTTAAAAAGAAGGATCGGGTTGGGGATCATTCCCCAAGATCAAGCCCAAACCCAGACCTCAGTCCTCAGTTTTAAAATATAGTTTATACACCTTTCTATATTTAAAAACTATTTTTAGGATTTCGAGGACTATAATGACTATTTTTAGGATTTCGAGGGCTTCACGTAGCCGAATAGGGAGCTGTAAAGCACGACACGTTCCTTTAGCCAAAACGCTCGTCTTGAGCTATTACACGCCATATTTTGTGGCTCGGTTACAAAGAATAACCAAGAATAACGAAAAACTTGGGTTATAAATACCTTTAAAAAAAAAAAACTAAGTGAGCGGCCTTCACAAGCACTCACCAATGCGTTTAGAGTGTGGAGGTCACATGTACCTACGCTCTGGACGAGTGTTAGAGCACGAGCATATTGGTAGTGCCTTCATTTACGCGGGCACCCATTATTCCTCCACCCTAGGTTCTGGACCTTCGGCCGGGACTCAAGGTAGCGCGAACCAAGATCCTCATATCGCGTTTAGTGATTCTTCCTCTGACTACGAAGTCATGGAGGGGTATCCTACACCAAACCCTGATAGTTCAAGTCAAGACATGCATGCCATGGGCCCACGGCCCGGGTCCAGCGTGTTTAGCCGCTTAAAAGAGACCCTTAGTAGAGCTACTCGCTCCGAACATGCGGTTAATGAAATAAATGAAGGGAGTGGGGAAGTAAATTCGTCATTCATGCCTAAAATAGACCCTATGCTTCTTGAGAGTGTGCATGTGAATGTTCCATCCACTGCACCTCCTGATCCTTTAGGACTATCTCCCTCTGAGGTTCTACTACCCGATGGTAGGAGTCTTGCTGAAGTGCAAGAGATCGAACACTATATGCAAGCAACAAGGGAGAGGGAAATTGAGAACCTACGAAGGCTAGAACAAAGTCGAGCCCTGAAAGCAAAGGATCCTATGACAACAATCATGCCAACCGAGCAACCGAGTGCTCCCAAGGTAGCAGTCATGGAGGGGCAAGCTATGGGGAGCAATAATGCTTCCACTTCAAGGGAAACCTTCAGCACGCCAGGCCTAGATGGGATATTCCTAAACGAAAATTTGGAGTATGACCTACAAGCAGAAGCTTTAACTGATCGGTACACAGGACACACCTATCATGTGGGTTGGTTAGATGTTCTAAAATCCACATCGTGTGCTACTAGCATAGATGAGCAACAACAGAAAGTCTGTGATGTCCTCCATAGGATTGTCGAGTTAGAAAGACAGAACATAGGGATCAACATGCCTTCAACAGGCCTAATGAGATTCTTGGATACGGGAAAGGCCAACCAACCAACCCTGTCACAAATGGAGACTCCCTCAGTGAGCCCAATTGATCCTCCATATTTTTTTTCGCCAGGAGCCTCAGTACAATCTGAGCCCACAAGTGGCAGCTTTACCTTCCCAGATCTAGCTCATCTTTCTCTTAATGACACTACGGATACCATGCATATCCCAGTGGTGAGCATGACAAGAAGTACACCATGGAGTTCATTTGTTAACACTGCGCCGATGCATAGTAGCACAGTGCCCCCAACTATACCTACATGTATGTATCAATCGTGTGCACCTATTGTACCTCAGCCTCATGTAGCCCCTACACCTCCGATTATTCCAAGAGCTTACAATCCACAATGGCATTATCCAAGCTCTTATACAAGTGGAGCCATGCCATTTAATAATAACATGTCATACCAGGCACCCCCTATGCCTAGGGCCACGCCTGTAAAATTTGGACCACCGTCTGGTACACCACCATACGAAATATGGGACCCAAGAGCCGTGCGTATGCCAAGGCCAAGGCCAACTCCCATCTCACATGTGGCTCCAGGAGCACATACACCCATTATACCTGCTCAAATAGGAGATTTGGCAGCATTTGCTCAAACTATCGGTCGCTCTATTGCGGAAAACATGCATAGTGCACCTGATAGAGAGCCTAGGAGCAAGGGAGTTCAAGTAGCTAAGCTCGCACAGAAATTCAGTGGAGACGGAGATGCTAGAAAGCATATGGAAGTCTTCGAACATGTGTGCGATTCCTTGGAAGAGCACAATGAGCTACATAAGTGTAAGGCTTTGAGTTTGACCCTAAGCGGAAAGGCTGGAGATTGGTATAGAACCTTAAGAGTAGAAGAGAAAACGATCTACTCTACTCTTAGGAGACTGTTCTTAAAAGAATACATACGAGAGGGAGTACTTTGGGGTGTAGCCTCTCAGCTCCAGAAATCCCAACGAGAAGAAGGTGAATCCGTGAGAGACTTCATTAGTCGCCTAAAGAATTTGAATTCTCGATGCAATCCAAACGAGCAATTCAACAACAACCAATTGCTCGATAGATTCATTAGGGGACTACGACATGAAAGTATCTATAATGGCCTAGTCATTAGAGGTATCACTACTTGGGAAGCAGTCACCATGAATGCAATCCAATTGGAGGATAATTTAATGATTGCAAGAGAAAGAGTGTCCGCCGATCCGAAGTCTAGTAGCTCGCAAGCGTCAGGGCATGAGCCAATGAAGATAAAGCCAATCGTGAAAGAGCAAACGATATCCGAGATGACTTTGGCAGATCTCACCAAGGCCATCCAAGAAAGCCTTAGGGGTAATCGTGCTCCACAAAACACTCATATGTATCCAAGAAGGGAGCAACAATGGTGCTCAATTTGCTTGGGCCCACATACTACGAGTGAATGCCCTACTTTCAGAGTAAAGTTTAACGGGACTTGTAACGCGTGTGGTAGGTATGGCCATCAAGCGAATGATTGCCTAATGCTTAAACACATCATGGAAAATAGACCGCCTATAGCTTGGGCAGACTCACCTCGAGTTCCTGCATTGATGCCTACCCCACCCATGCAGCAACATTTGCCATTACAGCACATGGTCCCTAGAACCCAAAATGTGGTCCAAACCACACCGTTGCCACCTCCAGTGCTAGGACCGCAACCCCCTCATCCAAGAGTTACACCTATGAACCAAATAGGTTGCGAGTCATCTAGTACTTATGTAGATTGCGAAGAGGACATAGACTCTAGTATCACCTATGGAGTCGACATGCTTGAGGAGTGTCCCATGTACTATATGGAAGACCATTGGGGACAAATCAAACCGGTATATCAAGCTACTGCGCTAGCAGCAAGAGGCCAAAACATTAATAGTTTTGCCAGGAGACCACCTCTTCAATGCTATGAATGTGGTGGACCACATCGAGTAGCTGAGTGCCCCATTAGAATGCAAAAGAATGTTGCACTAATGCAAACAAGTCAAGGGAGTGCATTGGCAATGCCAATACTCATTTGTAATCGTTGTGGCATAGATCATTTGATCGCACAGTGTCCTAACAATCCAAACACGCCGAAAATCACACCATTGAACTTAATAGAGATTGTTGATGGGACACCACCAACTATAAACATAGCACCAGTGAATGCACTCACACAGTCGATGCTCCAAAAGCAAAATTACATCCTCGAAGAGAGAGATGCTGCATCCATTGGCCGAGCGAGAAAGAAGAAAACACGAAGAAAGAAATCCCTTATTGCTTCTAGCTCAAAACCTAGTTCAAAGACTAACATAGGGACAGGAGAGGATCCCGTGTATATGAATAACCCTGAGGATGACTCAGATTCGATAGAGACCACTGAGACCAAAACTGTTACTACAAAGGAAAAAGCCAGTGAGGAGGATCACGAGAGGGAATTACGACGAACACCAAAAGAGTATTCAAAGTTAAACCATCCAGTTGCGAACCCCCAAGATAAGCCACGAGAGACAAAAAATGAGGATTGCAAGAGAAAGATTGGAACCTATCCAAACCTAACAGTGGAAATTGAAC
The DNA here is from genome assembly GCF_014529385.1 of Adiantum capillus-veneris. Classification (NCBI taxonomy): domain Eukaryota; kingdom Viridiplantae; phylum Streptophyta; class Polypodiopsida; order Polypodiales; family Pteridaceae; genus Adiantum; species Adiantum capillus-veneris. Next base: position 98,508,298 of record NC_140946.1, read on the forward strand.
GAGTCCAACAACTGAGGGGTTTGGTGCAAGAAACTCAACGAAAATCAGAACCTGAACCCAAACATATCCAGATGTCGGACACAGTGTTTCCCACACAAGTTCAACCTCACAAGAACTACAGGCCGTTAGCTATACCCAGTATTATTCGGGAAGAGAGTGAGGGTAGGACATCTGAAAGTGGACACATACCTTTCCTACTAGAGAGAATGTTCAATGAGGGAATGCCCGACCCCCTTGAGGAAGTGGAGATTCCATCTTCACCATTCTCTTGTCAGGGTCCTACGTCTCACAAGATGCCATTAAATGTTGCCAAATTGATGGATTTCATGTCTTCAGAAGCTAGAACCACCATCATGTCCAAACTATATAAAGACCCCGAGCTAGTCTCAGCTCTTCGAGCCTTCCTCAATGGAGAATTACAAGCCGGATTACCACAGTTTGCAAATATGAACAAACCTGACTCGGTAATGAATGATGAGGAACATTTAGCACCACCATCTGACCTAGCGGGACATGAATCTGTAATTGAAGTACCCATTAACAAGTTGGGGCAATACTTTGAAGGTGATGAATCTAATGCTACTCTACCAATCACTACTAAAGGATTAACTGTAAAGGGGGTCCTTGACAGTGGTGCGGGAGTCAACATGGTGATAAAGAGTTGTTGGGAGTCTATGGGGAGACCTCACCTTGAAGCCACAAGCGTAGTGGTAAAAATGGCTAATGGATCTATTGTTACGCCTATTGGAATGCTAAAGGATCTCAGAATCAAGGTCTTGGGACACAAGGTAAGGCATACTTTCATTGTTATGGATTTTTCCAAGCATCCTATGTCATTTGAGATGATCTTAGGGCGTCCATTCATGAGGGAAGCAAAAATGGTGCATGACTGATCCAAAAACCCCGTCTACTTACAGTTCCAAGACTCTGTCATTCGAGTTGATCTTTTAAGTGGTCGAACGCATCCTCTAGGAAATAAATTCATCATTGATAATCGATCAGACACAACAATTCACTCAGCTCCATTACAGTATTGTTACACGTGTAACGAAGACACGGATATTGGGGAGAACTCTCCTTATATGGATATCCTACCTGGGATGACTGAGTCGGACAATGTGGATTGGGTCCACCTAGCAGCAACCATAGACACTTGGGGAAATAGGGGGACGACCTAGATAACACCTGAGGGGGATGAAATGCATGTACCCTTAAATATGCTACAAGCAATGCATATAGATTCTGACAAGACTCATCCTAATGTAACGAAGAAAACATACAAGTGGGTCCCTAAAGCTTCTTTAGTGACCATAGCTAGTGCTAAAAAACAGAAGCCTTGTAAGAAACGTACCACTCGCTCCAAAAAAAGTAAGAAAATGTTGCGATGGATCCCTAAACGACTATTGGAAGCCCAAGGCTACTACCAAGGAAATGATCAAATCTGGGTGCCAAAATGTAGATTGTGCTCTTACCTATCACCTGACCCATGTGAGCCCAATCCCGTAGCTCCAAAACGAATCAATGATCGTGGAAAGAAAAAAATCACAGAATGCTACACACCCGCTCCAGAGCTAGTTTGGGTACCAAAGAAAGAATGATTTGTTCCACCTAACTCAGGAAGGGGGGGGGGGGGTCCCATGAAGCTTCTAGCTCCTCATGTAATGCATCCGTAGAGGTAAAAGCTTCTCCACAGCCTCCATCTACAATAGTGGACCTCCATAAAGCTACAAAGGAATCCACACCTCCCAGTGTTCAAGAATCACCTGATGAACTACTTCAAGTTCGATCTTGGGAGAGTACCTTACCACCCTTGCAACTCGACGAGGCACCTAAGGTAATAGAAAACTACTGGCAAAAATCTCCACCTATTACCAACTGGAACAATTGGTTTCAAAGGGTGACAAGCTCATTTCAAACGGTATGATCTACCCAAGGAAGGGGGGAGTGTTTGCTGATAGTCATCATTCATTTGTTTCCCTCTCAACCTTTTTCCCTGACCTCTCAATATCCCAATCTTAGGGAATGTATATATATAGCCTTATACTCACAAAAAACAAAAAAATAAAGAGCAAGAGCAATTAGCAAACGAGTATGCACAATAAAAGTCAAAACATTGACCCAGACCTACACATTTACATCCGGTACAGTGAAACAGAAACCTATGTCATTAAACACCTTTGATCCTCATCACTCGCGTGATGGAGGGTAGGTAAGATTAGTACAATAGGAGTGTTTTTGTTTTAGAGTTGAGTGATTAGCAAAGTTCCTTCTTCCCACTGATGTGCCTCCTAGAGGTATTCTTTGTGTTTCTTAGTGTGTACAGGAATGTGTTGCTGTGGTTAGGATTTGGACCTTCATGGAATCTTTCTCTCGTTCACACTTCAGATCAAGCGCCACCATCAACACAAACAGGTGTTTCTTGTCAATTAGCATTGTCCCTTATCTTTTTTGCATCTATGATTGTCTTCTTTGATTGTGATTGGTAGCATAATATCCAGCACATTTGCTTAGTATCAAACATTTAATTCAATGTCTTTTTTGTCATAATCCCTTGTTTAGGTTTAAAAATCAAGCAAGTTCGACTAAGCTAGTTTGACCAAGTTAGGTGTTAGAAATCTTCTCTTAATACCATGGGGAATGCCTTCCTAATAATCAATGGTTACTTAGGTTCTTAATCCGATCTAGGCAGCATTGTGTGAAATGTACTAGGGCTTTCTAGTGGGCTTGACCCTATTGACCTTTAGCTTAAGTATTATAAAGGGAGTTTACTAGTGTGATGAGCCTGGGGAGGTGTATCAGTGTTATATGACCCCCCAAACTTACAAAATTAAAATGATGAAAATGAACAAACAAAAAATCAAAGTGCCACATTGTAAAATCTTAAGCTGGAAGAGAAATCTCAGTTTGATTGGGTACTTCACTCACATGTATCGCCTATGGTACTAGAGCCCTAGAGGTTCCCTAGGTGAGAGAAAATTCCCTTCTTAGTGGCTTAATGATGGATTAATTTTCCCTTAATCACATCCTCATGTGTGAGAATATTGAATCTAACTCAGTTACGACAATATTGAGTGGTAAAATAAAGAATTTCATCGAATCTACATCATTACCGGCTGACAATTAATTACTATGCTGCCTAGAGAGAGAATTCCCTTCTAATCATGTATTAATCATAGATTAAGAATAATGAATGGCTGCATAAATTAGCTAATTTGATGATGATTATGTAATGGAATATAGCCATGTAAATTTAGAGAGCAGCTATTGGCAATTATAGCTCGAATTAAGCATAGTAGACGAGGAATTTGGAGAATAATGAAGAGAATTAAGAAGAGCAGGAATTAAACCATGATTATCGTGATTAAGGGCTGAGAATCCTCTTGATTTTTCTGATCCAAATGAATCCTCAAGATGAGAATTTTGGCAGCACCTCCCTCCTTGCTTCTCCTTCAAAAACTATGTGTGTGCCGGCAGCACCTCCCCAAGGGGTGTGTGTGTGTGTGTGTGTGTGTGTGTGTGTGTGTGTGTGTGTGTGTGTGTGTGTGTACGGGGTGTGTGTGAGCACGTGTGTGTGTGTGTGTGTGTGTGTGTGTGAGCACACCTTTAAATAGGCTCCTCCAAGCTGAAAATCGACCAGCCTTGCTATTTGCATCTAAGTGAGCTCTCACATTATGCATGGCAAGTCTAGTTTCCTGCCTACCAAGTGTCCAGCTAGGTAGTCTAACTGGCTCTCACACTCACTCTCAAGCTTGGAAACTCTCCCACAACTCCGACAAGACAAGAGGGCACCACCTAGGTTCTAAAGCTGGGTCAAAGTGGCCTGGAACCTGCTCCCACACAGCCTCGAGCCCCGGTACCTCCCCGCACAACTTTAGGAAAAATAGATTTTAGGCTAAAACTGGCCATACAAGTCGGATTTCAATGCCGTAAATTGTTATAGTAAGCTCTAACTAAGGCGTACCGGTCTGAGTACCTGCCATATTTAGCATCCCTCGGGGTCCGAAAATGCATTTTTTCAAATTCGGGGTACGGGTGTAGTTTTTCGAGACGGTCAAAACTGGACGGATCAGGTGACCCAAAACTTACTATTTTTGGAAATTTTTCACAAAAATTATTTTAATTCACATTTTGAAGCTTTATAACATTCTAAACATCAGGGCACTAACAGAATTTGAAAAACTGCTAAAAATAGTAACTTTTTTCATTATGTTCATTTCATGGTACAAGGGTGCTCTTTTTGGTCGGGGTCAAAGACCTTACAACCTCCCCAACGTGGAAAATTTGAGATGTCCTCATCTCAAGAATGCATCTGGATAAACTCTATGCTAACTACTTAGGTACATATATCCTTTGTCTAAAGTAAAGAGGTTCCCAGTATGGGCGCTTTTTCTTGAAAAGCAAAAAACCCAAGGCATACAAAATAAGCATACACATCAAATTGAATCACTGTGAAAAGACTTTGGGGGGTCAAAGAAAAAGTAATCAGTCAAGCGATGATTTCATGAGAAATTCCTTTTATGGTAGCTTAACTACAAGGTCTTCTAGATATAGCCTCTAGTCAGCCCTCGAACATGAATACTTGGCTCTCGCGATTAAACAACTTAATTGACCATAGAAAATTAAGAAGCTTACCCATGGTATTAATATTCGATCTCTAGTGCCTTTCGACCATCAAATTAGCGATCCCAGACTTGTTTAATTTTTTACCTTTACATCTGTTTATGCATTTGATTACATTGCAATTTAATGTTCATTGCTGACAAATTGTTTGAAATTCTTTTACCAATCAATTTGTCTACCTAAAACTGCAAATGCTTTTTAATCACTTATGAGAATGCAATTACTGTGCCAATGTTGTTTGATTTTGCAGTGACTGAAGAAGGCTAAGGACATTCATCTCAAATGCTCTTCCACCTCGACGAACGAGCTTCAACTCAATAGCTTCCGAGGACGGAATCTACATCAGGAAGGGGGGCATGTTAACCCTCACGGCTCACGGACACCCCATCACCTATGACGGACGTGTATTATGTATTTGGTAGAGTCAGGTACCGGGCTTGTCGGACCAATAGGAAAAGGGTAAGAGTGATCGCCGATGAGAGGCGCACTCTAACTGGGACATTCAAGGGATTAGTTGGCTAAGAATGGGCGCCCAAGTGTGAATGGGGTGAGCTCATATAAAAGCCAACTAAACCTAAAATTCACTCATTCTCTCATTTGTGCAATAGAAGAGTGCTCTTGCTCCATCTCCATCTCCATCTTCTTCTTCTTCACCTCCTTGTGTGTGTGTGTGTGTATGTGTGTGAGAGAGAGAGAGAGGGAGAGTGTGTGTGCGATCGAGCATTATGAAGGCACGACGGCGGCGAAGCGGTTGAGCGCGGCACAACTGCAGCTTTTTCTTCATCGCGGCGAGGAATCTACCACGAAGGCGAGCGTAGAGCGGTGAGTGACACACCCTTTGCTCTCCTGAGCTTGCTAGTTTAGGCTTGTTGTGTGCTTGGAGCCATTTGTGGCTCGCACACGGTGTATCGGCAAGTCCCTTGCTTCGATAGTGCGGCAAGGAGCGCACAGGGTGCAGTTTTTCGAGACGGTCAAAACTGGACGGGTCAGGTGACCCAAAACATACTATTTTTGGAAATTTTTCACAAAAATTATTTTAATTCACATTTTGAAGCTTTATAACATTCTAAACATCAGGGCACTAACAGAATTTGAAAAAATGCTAAAAATAGTAAGTTTTTTCATTATGTTCATTTCATGGTACAAGGGTGCTCTTTTTGGTCGGGGTCAGAGATCTTACAACCTCCCCAACGTGAAAAATTTGAGATGTCCTCATTTCAAGAATGCATCTGGATAAACTCTATGCTAACTACTTAGGTACATATATCCTTTGTCTAAAGTAAAGACATCCTTTGATAATAGAATAGTCTTTAGTTTTATGCGTCTTATTCTGATGAACTTTGATGAGATCCTGGTGCTTGAATTATTTCTCACTAGGATTAGCAGTTGCAGCATAAAGAGATGCTCTCTCATCAGCTTCGTCACCCACGGTTGGTTGTCTCACTGCTACATTAGCGAAAGCTCCGCTTCCTTGTCCTATGTTCCCTCTTTCTCGGCCTCCTCTTCCGTTTGGTTGACCTCGCCTGTTGACGTTCAGAGGTACATTATAAGCACCTAGAGAGAGAATTACTATGCTGCCTAGAGAGAGAATTCCCTTCTAATCATGTATTAATCATAGATTAAGAATAATGAATGGCTGCATAAATTAGCTAATTAGATGATGATTATGTAATGGAATATAGCTATGTAAATTTAGAGAGCAGCTATTGGCAATTATAGCATAGTAGATGAGGAATTTGGAGAATAATGAAGAGAATTAAGAAGAGAAGGAATTAAACCATGATTATCGTGATTAAGGGCTGAGAATCCTCTTGATTTTTCTGATCCAAATGAATCCTCAAGATGAGAATTTTGGCAGCACCTCTCTCCTTGCTTCTCCTTCAAAAACTGTGTGTGTGCCGGCAGCACCTCCCCAAGGTGTGTGTAGGTGTGTGTGTGTGTGTGTGTGTGTGTGTGTGTGTGTGTGTGTGTGTGTATGTGTGTGTGTGTGTGTGTGTGTGTGTGTGCGCGCGTGAGAGCATGTCTGTGTGTGTGTGAGCACACCTTTAAATAGGCTCCTCCAAGCTGAAAATCGACCAGCCTTGCTATTTGCATCTGAGTGAGCTCTCACATTATGCATGGCAAGTCTAGTTTCCTGCCTACCAAGTGTCTAGTTAGCTAGTCTAACTGGCTCTCACACTCACTCTCAAGCTTGGAAACTCTCCCACAACTCCGACAAGACAAGAGGGCACCACCTAGGTTCTAAAGCTGGGTCAAAGTGGCCTGGAACCTGCTCCCACATAGCCTCGAGCCCCGGTGCCTCCCCGCACAACTTTAGGAAAATTTGATTTTAGGCTAAAACTGGCCATACAAGTCGGATTTCAATGCCGTAAATTGTTATACTAAGCTCTAACTAAGGCGTACTGGTCCGAGTACCTGCCATATTTAGCAACCCCCGGGGTCTGAAAATGCATTTTTTCAAATTCGGGGTACGGGTGCAGTTTTTCGAGACGGTCAAAACTGGACGGGTCGGGTGACCAAAAACTTGGAAATTTTTCACAAAAATTACTTTAATTCACATTTTGAAGCTTTATAACATTCTAAACATCAGGGCACTAACAGAATTTGGAAAACTGCTAAAAATAGTAACTTTTTCCATTATGTTCATTTCATGGTACAAGGGTGCTCTTTTTGGTCGGGGTCAAAGACCTTACAATGAGATGGATGCTCTTGTGAAGAGTGACAGTTGGGATTTGGTTTGCTTGCCAAGTGGAAAGAAAGCAATTGGTTCAAAATAGGTATACAAAGTCAAGTGCAAGTCAGATGGTAGTGTGGAAAGATACAAAGTGAAGCTTGTTGCTAAAGGTTATGCACAAAAAAAAGGTCTTGATTATGATGAGACATTTAGTCCAGTTGCAAAGATGACTACAGCCAGATTGGTGATAGCAATGGCAAGTATGTTCGGTTGGAAGTTACGGCAAATGGATGTCGATAATGCATTCTTGAATGGTGACTTGAAAGAAGAAGTTTATATGATACAGCCAGAGGGTTATCAACATCCAGAGTTTCCATATTATGTGTATAAGTTGAAGAATGCATTGTATGGTTTGAAGCAAGCATCTAGAGCTTGGTGTGAAAAGATAACCAGATTCTTGAAGAAGATTGGATTTAAACAGTCTATTGTTGATCACTCATTGTTTTTGAAGCATGTTGATGGATAACTTGATCTCACTGGAAGTCATGATGAGCAAATTTTGCATGTCAAGAAGAGTTTGTTAAGAGAATTCAACATGAAGGACCTTGGTGCGTTGAGATATTTTTTGGGAATTGAAATTGTCGACGCTTTATCATGAATTTGGATGATACAAAGACAATTGCATTGGATATGCTTGCGAAGTATGGAATGACAGCGTGCAAACCGGTTGATACACCTCTTGATCAAAATGTGAAGTTGATTGATGATGGACATTACATTGAGGATGTCACTATGTATCGCAAGATGGTTGGAAGTCTTATTTACTTGACAATAACAAGGCCAGATTTGAGTTATGCAGTGGGTGTTGTGAGTCAATTCATGCAAAATCCATGTAAAAGTCATCTTGATGCAGTGAGACGGATTATGAGATATGTTAAAGCCACTGTCAGTTATGGAATGTTTTTTGAAAAGAATGGGAAGCTTTGTCTTTATGGTTACACGGATGCAGATTGGGCAGGAGATTTTATGGATAGAAGATCTACAAGTGGTTATGCATTTTCCATTGGCAATGGTATGATAAGTTGGAGTAGCAAGAAGCAATTAAATGTACCATTATCAAGTACAAAAGCTGAATATAGTGAAGCAGCTTTGGCAGCATGTGAAGAGTCATGGTTGAGAGTACTTATGGTAGACTTTGGTTTTGACAATCTTGACAGTGTCATTATATATTGTGGCAATATTAGTAGCATCATGTTGGCAAAGAATCCAGCTTACCATGCTCGCACCAAACACATTGAAGTACATTATCACTTCATTAGAGAAGAAGTTTTGGCAGGTGAGATTGATTTGGTGTATGTGAAGACAAATGATCAAGTTGCGGATATATTTACAAAAGCTCTTGGAAATGAGAAGTTTTTCTACTTTCGTGAAGCATTGGGAATCCATCATATGCAAGCTCATTCTGAGCTTGAGGGGGAGTGTTAAAGAATACGATGTTAAAGAATATGGCCGTTGTGCTATGGGCGGTCGGACACTGACTATACTATGTTGTAAATATACTTTGGATAATAGTTCAAAAAGACGAAGAGTGAGAGAAGCACGTTGAATGGCTGCTGCTGCAGGGTAGCGATTGTGTGTGTGTGTGTGTGTGTGTGTGTGTGTGTGTGTCGATGTGTGTTGGTGTGTGTGTGTAGTCTTCTTTCCTACCTTCTCCATCATCTGCGCACTCTACACAAAGGACACTTATAGGATTCAATGGAACTGTCAGTATATCTACAAGTTTTGTGGAGCTCACAATACACATCAAATTGATATGAATATCCCCATAACTTTTTGTGGTTCCACAAGATACTTCAACTAATCAACTGATATTGGGCACAGCGTGGCAATTGAAATACAATGTGTATATTTAATGGGTAGACAACCAGGTACATGTCGAAGCAGGGATTCAAGTAATGTATGTTGATTTCACTTTCAGAGAAGATACCAGGACTCTTTTCGAGAAAGATACCAACAAAGACAATAATGAAGCAAACGGGGTAACTGAACACGAGAAACAACAATCGATGTAGGCCACTATAGCTATGGGGTCCATGGATAGATTTAAAGTTGCAATTGTTGGTCATCCGCTCCCTACAGAACAAGTGGTGAAGATGCAACCACCTGTTATCAAGAGCACCTTACAAATTATCCATCATGGTACATCAAAAAACTTAAGCAAATGTGGATACCTAAACAGCCAGCTACGAGAGTGAACCAAGTGCCCAACAAAACAGAGACTATACGGTAGGTCTTGATACCTAAAGGAACCTGACAAGTTCAACGAAATTTTGTTTGGATTCCAAAAGTTCAACTACAGTCTACAAAATAGCAAAAACAATCTACTCAATAACCACAACAAATGAAACTGTCAAACGAGCTACTTCGCTTCCAAAGCCGCGGATATTTCAAAACACAACCAGGTGGATACCAAATCCCAAAGGGATGCAAAAATTGGCAACACAAAAATGGATTCCAGAGAAACAGGGATTGCCAATAGAAACGTTCAAACCACTGGTGTCGCAGCCACTACAACATTCTTCCAAAGTCACGACCAAAGAATGGCAGTTGATACTTCAATCACAGTTTTAGAAGTTAAACCGACAAAACCCTTTGCTGACAATTCTTCAACGAGCTATTGAACTACAAGGCTTACTACATGGCATGTGCTCATTGAACACCACATGGGTGAACCTTGCTATCAAATGCCCTTAAGCAATCTTCTTAAGACCGGCCTCTTGAACAACATCAATTTTTTCATGCATTGATTGAGTATGAATACGTAGGCCCCCTTACACAGCCTTGCATAAGGCAGAACTTTATGGTCCATGCATTGTACAACCTCAATGACACACTGTCATCCAGGAGAATTCAGACGACTAGGAGGGGGGGAGGCATTGTAAAGCATTCCGAATGCAAAATGTGAAAGTAGAAAAGAGAAGGGCACTGTTTTTGTGAATGCATTCCGAAAACATTTTGTGTCACGTTTTGCATTCCAAAAGCAAATGTGAAACCAGAAAGGAGAAGGGCACTCATTTTGTGATTTTTGTGTTGTAATTTTCATTTGATTTCTCATTTTTGCCACAATTGTTGATTTTGTGCCTTAAAAGTGAAGAAACTCAAGAGCAAGGGACAAATGTTAAAAATGAGCCCTGTGTAAATACGCAGCTAATAAAGTGTTTGCAAAAATTAATCATAATCTGCTGATTAAAAATAAGGGCTCTTTGTTTAAAGTTAACTTCTTTTGATTATCTAAGTAGTTTTTAGATTTTTTAAGTCATTTTTGCTAATTTTTTATTGATCTTGTAAGCAATAAAATGACCAAAAAATCCAAGAAAATAACCAAAAAACCCAAACATAGGTACATGGACACTAGGAAGATACAAGACTTTTCAAAAGTCAATTCAGGGTAACAGCGAGCAAGTTATGGCCAAAATCGGATAAGTTCCGGAAAATGTTTTTAAGCTAGAAAGGCTTGATGAGAGAAAATGAACGGATTGGGGTCATATGGTGTCCAGATTCATAAATTTTTGACACAATGGTCATTGGGCACATGAGATAGGACTAACTGTGAGGTGGGGGAAAAAACTGACTCGGGAGCTCGGGATGTGTACAGGCGAGCTTAAACCTTCATTTTCATTTGTGAGTTTGTGTGTGTGTGTGGAGAGGGGGGGGGGGGGGGGGGGGGGGGGGGGGGGGGGGGGGGGGGGGGGAGAGAGAGCTACTTTCGAGTTGTTTTTCTCATGATTCCCACACCCATCACGCTTCAAGCTTTGCCACCAAATATGAGAGGTATGTTCCCTACCATGTACACTACCTTTTGACGCCATTGCATGTCACGACAACGAGAAAGAATGGTTAGACCTAGGCCGGCTCGAACCCAACAACGACGACTACACCGGGTCAGGACAACCAATCACCACAAAAACCAACGGGAGAGTTGATTCTAACACACCCCTAACTTCACTAGTCAATTTTGGGTCACTAAAAAAACCCTGCAAGAGAAAATTTCATTTTTTGACATCTACCGGAATGAACCCAAATTTGACCAGCAAACCTCAGGGTATCAAAGCAATGAACTTTGGTAAAGGAACTTGCATAGATGGGATGATTTACAGGGTTTTTTAATGGAAAAACTCCTGTAACCCGAGAAATTGTCAAAATCAATGTAAAGCAGTAATGGAATGATGAAATGGGAAAAGAACTTACATGGAGCTTCTACAGACTATTCTTAATCAATGGGGAATGATGCATTGTACCACACAAAGTCAGATGATCAGATCTCAAAGTCAGAGGATCTTTCCTGAGGACATAGTGGCCTTATGGTCCGCGGCTGACACAATGAGTTCAAATATGAGTCACCATGAAAATGATTGAAATAAGTGTATAAGTATGTATGAATCACTGCTTGGTTGAAAATGTTTATTTTTGTGTTAGACATTGTTTCTCATAAGCAAAAAGACTTAGATGACTACTACTTGTACAAGCAAGAGTTTCTACGTCTTTGGGCTCTATGGATACGAAATGTTGCTAACCCTGGTGATGGTGCAGAATTTCTAAAGAAGGAGAGGTTCATAGCCGGACTCTTTCCTGACCTTAAGGTAAAAGTTGAGGCGGGTGCACCTGCTACCTTTGATGCAGCTGAAACTAGGGCTGCTGAGAAATATAGGAAACTCAAGTGCTTAAGGGGAAAGGTTCCAATAGAAGGTCTTAGACCCAAAGGTAAGTCACAAGCATCAACATCGAGGGAGATTCCTGAGGTAACGGCGGAAGTAATTGAGAAGTTAAACGAATCTTTAAGCAGCCTGTCAATTCACCTTGCACAAGCTGTAGGTCCAAAGGGACAAGCAAAGAAGTCTGAAGAGCGAGATCCACGACCTAGGAGAGTCTTGCAATGTTGGAATTGCGGAGAGTCCGGACATGGGATGTATAATTGTCCTTGGCCCCGTGGGGAGCCAGGGAGACCTAACTTGAATTACCCAGTGATGAATGCAGGTGAAGGAACTGGTCAACAACCAAGGCTTCTACAAAGGCCAAATGGACCAAGACCACCTCCACAAGGGGTAGAAGGAGTTCCACCTTTGCCAGATCCAAATGTGCATGTGGTAGAGGTGACAAATTCAAATGAGGTTGACATGGAAGCCAATGGAATTAAGTGTGGCCGAGGAAAAGGTAAAGAGAAAGAAGGAGTCACATCACAGAGTGACCATGGACAAGGCAAGAAGGCAAAGGAAACCAAGGAAACCAAGAGGAATCGACGTCGTATCAACCTCCAAGACTTCCCTCTTGGACATGGTATGGCTCCGTACAACTTGTTGGAAGACATGAGAGGTAAGGGTCCTGATATTTCATGGCCTCAATTTCTTGCATTATGTCCACAAGTTAGGAGGGATTTAACAAGGGCAGTTAGCACTAGGAGAAAGGTAAAAGAGAGTGTGCCTGTTGTAAAAATTGCACAAGCTGAAATGAATGAGGACATTACACCGGTGCTAGACTGTTACATCAAAGGAAGATTGGTTAGGAAAGGTCTAGTGGATGGGGGTGCACAAATTTGCATCATGACAGAAGGGCTCATGCAAAGACTAGGCATGCACATCCATGAGACACCTGAAATCAAAGTGAAAATGGCAAACAATAGCAAGGCTAGGTGCGTAGGCATTTGTAAAAATGTTTTTGTGGAGGCCTTTGGCATTAAGAAGGCAGTGGATTTCTATGTCATGTCTACCAAGGGAAATGGTTACCCATTTATCCTAGGAAGACCATGGCTAATGAAAATGCGAGCTTTGCAGGATTGGGAGAGTGGAAAGCTAATTTGCAGGAATGACAATCACAAGAAGGTTGTCTTTGACATGAAGGAGCAACGCCAAGAGGAGCTCCATGAAGAATCATCTCAAAGTGAGACGGAAGAAGATTGGACTGAAAACTTCAGAAGAAGAAAGTGGCAGCAGCATTACTGAAGAGGAGTCCTCCATTGAAGTCATGGGGGTAAGGTTTAAGCCAAACAACCAGGAGACCTCTTCTCGAGGTTTGGAAGAGGTAGGTTCCCAAGAGAACCAAAAGGTGGAAGATGAAGGAATGTTAGAAGGTATGTTGTCTACAACACTTACAAAGGATGAAAGAGAGGAGTTCAAATGTGTGCTAAGGAAATTTTCGAGGCTTTTTGCTAAAGACTACACCAATGTGCGTGGAGTAGATGTTGTTCAACACAAGATTGAGTTGAAGCCAGAGGCCACACCTAAGGCTCAAAAGCTACGAAGGCTAGGAGTCATCAAGGAGCAGGCTTTACTCAAGGAGGTAAGAAAGCTTCTAGCAGCAGGGTTCATTTATCCAGTGGAGAATTCAGAGTGGGTCTCTCCTGTTGTTGTCACTCCTAAGAAGAACGGCAAGTGGAGGGTGTGTGTGGATTACCGTCCCCTCAATGAGGCAACAAAGAGAGATCACTTTCCCCTCCCATTCCAGGATGAGATACTAAATGAGGTAGCTGGTCATGAGAAGTACACTGTGTGCGATGGTTACTAAGGTTACTTTCAAATAGGGATTGCACTGGAGGATCAATTGAAAACAACCTTTATCACTCCTTGGGGTTGTTATGCTTTTAGAGTCATGCCATTTGGTCTGACAGATGCTCCTGCAACATTCCAACGTTTCATGAATATGGTGTTTCAAGCATTCTTTGGAAAGTCAATTAGGGTGTTCTTTGATGATTTCTGTATTTATAGCTCAAAATCATTGCATCTACAAAGGGTAGAAGAAGGTTTAAAGAAGCTCTACGACATGGGAGGTCAACTCAACCCCGACAAGTGCCATATAGGTGAGGATGAAGTAATCTTGCTTGGTCATAAAGTTTCTTACAAAGGCATTGAAGTGGATCCTTCAAAGGCAAAGGCTCTTATTGAGCTACCATCACCCAAGAGTCTTAAGGAGGTCATCTCATTCATTCAACAGGTGAAGTATATGTCACGCTTCATTCACTTAGCCTCGGAGTTACTTCACCCTTTGCAAAAGTTGACACAACAAGTAGAATTTGCATGGTCTGATGAGCTTGAAGAGTACTTTTGTAACATTAAAGTCATTTTGTCAGAGCTACCAACACTCATGCCTCCTTGTTGGGAGTACACATTCTTTGTTAGCTCTAGTGCTGGGAAAGAAACAATTGGTGTTGTGTTGCTACAACAAGATCCCCACAGTACAAGGATGTGACCCATCTACTTTGCTAGTAGGGTCATGAATGCTTTGGAGAGAGACTACACAGAAGCAAAACTCATGATGCTTTCTCTCATGTTTGCGGTGAGAAAGTTTAGATCCTACTTGCTCCCAAAACCTTTTGTAATCCTCACCGCAGAGAATTTGTTCCCTTGGGTGTCATCTCAAATGAATCTTAGTACTAGGATCTCAAAGTGGATTATGGAGTTGCAAGAGTTTCAATACTCTTTCAAGGTAGAAGATAGTGTGCGTGCACAATTGGCAGGGATTCTCACTTATAGGGTACATGAGAAGGAAATTAAGGTGCCTCAAGTAAAGACCCTACCATTGCTACCACCAAAAAGTATTCCTAATGCTTTTACCTTGTTCTTTGATGGAGCTTTTCGTCGAGCCACAAGAAAAGCGGGGGGAGGGCTAGTGTTGCTCAACCAAAGTGGAGAGGTGGTCATGAAAGAGAAGTTCAATCTACCAAGTTCAGCTAGCAACAATGAAGCAGAATATGACACTCTACTTCATGGTTTGAAGATGTGCATTGGCCAAGGGATACAACGTCTCATGGTAAAAGGAGATGCACTTCTCATTGTTAAACAGATTTTAGGCATTTGGGCATGCAAGAATGAAAGCTTAAGGACAAAATTCATGCCATTCGTAGGCTATTTAATCAATTTGAGGAGGTGCAATTATATCATATTCCTAGGAAACAAAATGAAGATGCTGATTTACTTGCACAACAAGCCGTTGCATGTGTAAATAAAGAAGTGCAGGTCATCATGGTGGCGGCTGCTGTGAAGCAACCGAGGTACCAGGGATTGGAGTCATTGGCTCCCATCATTGGCTACATTTTGGAGGGTGAGTTTCCACCAGACTTCACAAAAGCTCAGAAGAGGAGACTCATGAAGAAGGCAAGCATGTATCTCTTCCTAGAAGGCTCCCTCTATCAAAGAGGGAAGGATCAAGTGTGCAGAAGAGTACCAACTATTGAGGAAATTCCAGCCATTCTAAAAGGTTTGCATGAAGAGGCATGTGGTGGTCATTTTGCCCAAGAATCAACTGTGAAGAAGATTTTGCTTGCGGGGTATGTTTGGCCAAGCTTGCATGTGGATGTTCAACATTGGTGTAAAAGCTGTCACAATTGTCAGATAAATGGAAATAGAAGGTTGGTGCATGGCCCGAGGCAAATAGTGCTTGCAAATGGACCCTTTGAAAAGTGGGGCATTGATGCTATGGGTCCTCTGCCTAGGACAAAAAATGGTAAACTCTACATTCTAGTGGCTGTAGACTATATGACTAGGTGGGTGGAAGCACAAAGTGTGGCAAAGGTAAATGAGAAGACAGTGAGCAAATTCGTCTACACTCACATTTGTTGTAGATTTGGCACACCTTTGGAGATTGTTTCTGATAATGGTCCAGGGTTTAGGAAGGGATTGCTCACAGAAGTCTGTGAAGAACTTCACATTCTACATCGTCACAGTACACCCTACTATCCCCAATCAAATGGTTTGGTAGAAAAAGCTAATGGTGTCATTGCAGGCATCATTAGAAAGATGGTGAAAAACAAGACAAAGTTGTGGGATGACTTCTTGGATGGTGCCTTGTGGGCGTATCGAACCACATATAGGGAAGCCACGGAGTTCACACCATTTCACTTGGTCTATGGTCAAGAGGCTTTACAACCAATTGAGCTAAACATTCCAACAATGCGACTTCATGGCAAATCAGCACAAGATGATCAAGAAGCATGGATGGATCGACTTCTTACCTTAGCTGAGCTTGAGTGGAAAAGAGAAGCAGCATACGAGTGCTACAAGAGGAAAGCTACGCAGGCGAAGGAGAAGCTTGACAAGAAACTAAAGGACAAAGGCATCAATGAAGGAGATCTGGTGCTAAGGTATGACAATCGACTCGATAATCGTTTTGATGCCAAGTTTGAAACTAGATGGCAAGGGCCATACATAGTCAAGAAGGCTTTCAATTCAAGTTACTATCAGCTTATGGACTTGAATGGTAAAGAGCACTCCAGGAAAGTAAACGGGTATCGCTTGAAGCCCTATTTGAGTCGCCTTCTACCAAAGGATCTACCAAAGATCTGTCAAAAGGCCACTGTCTCATGTAAGTATTGTTACATGAAGCATGAGTGTAACTCTAGCCAAAATTCCGAGGGGCCAAACAATGAAGATCTTGTCAAGGACTCTGAAGCACTCTCTTTGGAAAAGATGCTCTATGATGGTACATGAATATACCATCATCCAGGGGGAGGGCTAATGATAGCCATTTTTTGGCTCTTTGTAATTACCACAGTGAGTTACCTCACCCTACCAAAATCACCCAAACACTGTGGCTATCCCTACCATTTCACTGTACATAGGCGTGCGTGAGTCACGGGACTTTTCCCATATCTTCTTTAAAAACCCTCAATTAGCTAGTCATTGGGCTAGTTGAGCCAAAAAAATAAAAAATAAAAATAAATAAAAAATATAAGTATATTATGGCCCATGCGTATGTAAATATTTCTTTGTATATAGGGCCTAAATAAACGATTTTTTCATAATTATTTTGGTATTTATTTAAATATTTCTACCTAGGTGTGTGTTATTTATGCTCTGTACATTGCCTCACCATTACCACAATTTTTCTTACCATTTTTCATACTCTTTATTCCATATAGAAATATTTTCATGTAAGCTTCTCTTATATTTGGTGTAACTCCACCCCAACAAAAATCCAAAAAAACTAGTTCTATTTATGTGTATATTTTTTTCACTATTGTGATTTTTTCCTTCCTACATATATTCTCTATTACTCTCATAAATTAGACCACCAAAAATATTCATCTTTTTATGGTAGACTTATAATGAGAGAGATTTATTTTGACCCCTTTATATTTTTCCACCTATATTATTTATATTTGACATGTACATATTTTTTAGACCCCTCAATATTTTGCTGAATTTTTAAAGTTCACTTGCTCTCCGAATTTGAAAAGGTGATACAAACAAAAGTTGTAGCTCGTGGGCTGAACTTTTTTCTCAAATTTTTTCATATTTTTTTGAGCTACGAGCTGTGAGCTATGATTTTTTTAGTGGACCCCAGTTTTCCCATGCTATGCAGCCACACTCTCTCTTCCACTTTATCATTTTCCTCTTTCACACACACTTCTCCACTCATCATCCCCATCTCTCTCACCACTCCTCTCTGCACCCTACTCACCTTCTCCTCAACCTTGAAGAATAAGAGAAACCATGGTGAACTCATACCTCCCACACACAATTCCATTCCAAAATTGACCACCTAGTCTCATTTTTCCTCCTCCAATTTACCCATATCTATCAAAAAAACCACAAAATTCAGCCTCTTCTCTTAAAAGACAGCATCATGGTGGTTGATTACTCAGCTTCAATTACCTTGTCTCTCAAGGAAGGTCAAGAGTGGAAAAAAAATGTACCGTCAAAGCTAGTGGACCGTCAACAAGCGTCAAAATTGGCCCTACTCAAGACACTTGGAGCATCAACCTTGTAAGAAATCCACCTTTTCTTACCTCTTAAGAGTTTTTCTTCCTTATTTGTATCCTACATGGATACTCCCATTGTAAATATCCAATTCCATTTGTAAATTAATACTAACTCTACTAACACTAACCCACTATGAAAAGTCCTATCACCTCCATTTCTCTCCTCTCTCTTTCCCCACCAACTTCTTGATAATTCCAAGCAAAAGAAATTAGATAAATTGCTGAAAATCTAACCCAACCATGGTTAGAGGAGTAACCCTAGCCTTCAAAATTGCTATAAAAGGAGGGTGTAGCTAGCACAAAGGGGGAGCCATAAGCAAGAGCACTATGCTATAGCTTGAGAAGCCAAGCTCAACCTCTCTAGAAGGAGCTCTTGAGTGGAAGCTCATTGTCTTATGCATGTGCATGTGTTGTAATAGGGGATTAGCAAGGGAACTCTATGCCATTGTAAGAGAGAGAGTGATCATTCAATTGAGAGTAGGAAATCTATCAATTCTCCTACTAGTGTAAGCCCAACATTTGCTGAATCAAGGAGAGTGGATTTGGACTAAGCTTGGATACTTTGTCTCCCTTCCAACGTGAAGTGATGGGCAACAATGATGCGTAAGTATCTTGGTGTTTTTGGTTAAGTTCTTGATAGCTTGTCTCTGGTGTTGTCATCAATCTAGCCATAAATCCCACATACTGTAAGAGGGCGACAGGGTGGAGAGGACTCCCCTGGCTTTAAGACAGTGATTGGGGTGGCTTTTCTTGTGATGTGTTGTGGTGAAATTTACGCAAGCTATGTTGAACAAATACTAATCTCACTTTGATTTGTCATGACATATTTGTAAGAAGGTATTAATGCAACAAGCACCCCCTCCCCCTTTCTCTCTCTTTCTTAAATATATAGTTGTGTTGCTTGATCATTGCCGATACGTTTCAAAGCAGCCCGAGCACTATCTCTCTCTCTCTCTCTCTCTCTCTCTCTCTCTCTCTCTCTCTCTCTCTCTCTCTCTCTCGTGTTTTAGTGTGTGAGAGTGTTCCATTGGTGTTAGGGTTAGTGTAAATTCCTTGCTTGTTTGTGGGTTGCTCTAACGATTCTCCTCTTTTGCGTCCTAGTTCGCTCTTAAACTAGGTGGTGCCCCTTGTGTAGTTGGGATTTGGCTGTGGGTTTGTTGTTTTGGTTTGTGTTTTGTTGTGCCCCAGCCCCATTGAGCAGCACGGGAGCCTTGAAGGGTGTCTAGAGGTTGCTCTTCTTGTTGCCTGCCCCGGACCGCCTCACTACATGCATGTACTTTTCACCCAATCGAAGTAGATAGAGAGGGAATAGAAAGAAACGTAGAATAGGTATAGAGGGAGAGATAGAGAGACTTCTATATCCATCTTTCTATGCCTATCCTACACCTCATCTACACACCTCTATTTCTCTACCTAATCAAGGTAGAGAGAGAGGATATTCAAAGAGAGATAGACTAGGTGAATATCATGTGTAGAGAGAGATGTAGATAGATTTTATCCACCTATCCACCACTCTGTCTACACCTATTCTACAAAGAAAGGTAGATTAGGTGTATATACACAATTAGCTCTATCTATACATACATACACACACAAATATCTACATATATACATACACATATACTCGCATAGATACGTATATACATATTTCTACGCACATATATACACACGATCACATAGATACATATGCCTACACACATGTACTATTAGACCTAAGTAGAGGCTACTAGGGCCAATAGTCTAGTGGCACCTCTTTAGATATCATCGCAGTCTCAATCGTGGTAAAACCAAGGGTACGTTGTGGTAATCCATACATGAGTGGATCAACGTCACTATTAAGAAAGGACTATACCCAAGAGGAAGCATTCAGCCATCGAGTACTATGCTCCCATATTTAGTGCCTACATGCATGCATATACACACACTCTCTCTTTCCTCTCTCTCACTATCTCTATCTTTCTCTCTAAATCTCTCACTCTGTACTATCCCGGCTCTCTCTCTCTCTCTCTCTCTCTCTGTGTGTGTGTGTGTGTGTGTGTGTGTGTGTGTGTGTGTGTGTGTGTGTGTGTGTGTGTGTGTGTGTGTGTGTGTGTGTGCGCGCGCGCGCTGAAGAGAATGACAAGCGTGCAAAAGGACAAGCGGGTTTTTGTCGATGACATAGCACTATTGATCATCTTGTCACTCTTCGTGTTCTCATGGAGGAAAGTCGGTTGAAAGGCAAGCCATTGTATTGTTGTTTTGTGGACTTTGAGAAAGCCTTTGATATGATTCCACGTAACAATTTGTGGAGAAGGATGGAAGAACTCCAAGTGCCAAGTGAGTTTATGCTTGCGGTTTCTCAAATCTATGAGAAAGAGATTTGTCAGTTGCTCATGGGAAGAGAAATTTCAAAAAAAATTGTAAGCACTATAGAGGTTAAACAAGGATGTCCGTTGTCACCAACTCTCTTTGGTCTATGCATCGATCAGTTGGAACAAATGGTACTTGACTTTATGCAAGAAGAAGGCATTGAAGAGGTCACTATTTGCAATGCAGTAATCATGCTTTTGTTGTATGCGGATGATGTAGTGCTTCTAGCACACACTTTAGAAGATGCACAAAAGCTTATGGTTGTCCTTGAGAACTTTTGCTTGCATAATGGGTTGATTGTGAATGAATCCAAAACAGAGGTTATGCTTGTGAAAACCACCATAAGGAGAAGCCATTGTGTACAACAATGAGACGCTTGAAGTTGTTGAGAGCTTTCAGTACCTTGGCCTTGAGGTTCCATCCAATCACAAGTGGCATGAATGTGCTATGCATCGATTGGAAGCGGGAAAGAGAGCATATTATGCATTTGAGAACATGTGTAATGCGGGAAACATCAAGTGTTGGGTTCTCAAGAAGTACCTTTCTCATGAATTGGTGACACCGGTTCTTCTTTATGGAGTTGAAGTGTGAGGCAGGAGCATCTCAAAGTCTACTTAGAAAGAGTTTGAGAATGTCCAAAAGCGTTTTCTTACAAACTTTCTCCAAGGTAATACACAAACACCATATATGCTCCTACTTCTTGAGTCGGGATCTCTTCCAATTGAGGTTATGGGCATGGAAAGGGTTGTGGAGTACGTGATAAAATTGCGTCAAAACCCCCATATCAACCTTCCTACAATTGGATGGGAAGCAATCAAAAAAGTTCAAAAGACGCATAAAAGCAAGACTGTGCACATTATGCTCACTGCAAGTTCGAGAGTTTGAGTACCACACACTACTAGAGTGCTCAGCTTTTGGTCACATCTGAACTTGCTTCTCTCACATTTTCAGCCATGACATAGACCTACACACTTTCCTCTCCCAACCACAGTGTGGGATCTCCATTGCAACTCTCATCACCACAATTTTGGAACATCGAGAGTCACTCATCATCCATACACATACTACATCACATGTAACTTTGTTCCCATAGGTCATATTTGACCTTGCCCGAGGACGATAATAAAATCTATTTATCTCTCTCTCTCTCTCTCTCTCTCTCTCTCTCTCTCTCTCTCTCTCTCTCCACATTATCTCTCTCTACATTTTTCCTTTAAACTACTCAAAAAATTCATTTTTTTCTCAAACTCATATAGTTTTTTTCTTTACCATTTAGTTATTTTTGGCTTTTTAATAATTTATTTTTTCTTTAAACTCATTTAGTCTTTTTTTTATTTACTGATTTTTCCCATCTAATTTAGATATTTTCAAACTTAGCTTTCATTCACTCATTTAAACATAAAGCTACATTAATCAAACATTTTTTTCCTCTGTGTGTGTGTGTGTGTGTGTGTGTGTGTGTGTGTGTGTGTGTGTGTGTGTGTGTGTGTGTGTGTGTAGGATAGCTAAGTTAACAATAACCAAAAAAGTTTCATAAGCTAAAACATCTTCTATATAAAACTTGGAGAACTAAAAATTACTTACATATTTATATTTTTATGATGCTTTGCCTCCCAAACCATAGTTTGTGGGAGTTTTTAAGGCCTCAGCTTCGTGTTGTTGACTATGGGATGAGCCTCTTATAGATTCCTTGCTGCTTGCACGGCCCACCCCCATTCTGCATCTTCCATGTTGCTATCCTCTAGATTTGCAACCTTGTTGGCTGTTGTGCATTGTAAACTTGATTACTTGGTTTTTAGAATTTTTTTGATATAACCCTCCAAACACAGTGTCAAGAAATTCTCATTTGATACGTTTAGAAATTGAGCATGCAAAGCTTCCTCGATATAGCATGCATGGCGGGGCACTTGATTTTTGAATTTAATAAAACAATTCTTATACGTCGAGTGTATAAGAATCTATAAGTGGTGCTGAAATGCCCTGAGAGCATAGAGAGAGAGGTAGATAGATGTATCATTACACAATCACATAGATACGTATATACATGATTACACTTATAATAATATACCTAAGTAGGGGCTAGTAGTGCTAGTAGATGTATATACACAATCACATAGATACTTATATACATGCATACACATATACTATTATACCTAAGTAGAGGCTAGTAGTGCCAATAGTCTAGTGGCACTCTTTAGATATCATCACAATGTCAATCATGGAAAAACTAAGGGTACGTTGCGGTAATCCATACATGAGTGGATAAAGGACCGCAATGCCATGATTAAAAGGGGAATACTTGAGAGAAAGCGTTCAACCATTGGGTGCTAAGCTCCCTTACTTAGTGCCTACATGCATGCATACATGCACACACTTGCATAGATACATATATACATAGCCTCACATCTTCACACTCTTGTATAGAATACATATATATGGAGCATTTATACACTCATGAATTAAATACATAAACCTTGACCATACTATTAGACCTAAGTAGGGGCTAGTAGTGCCAATAATCTAGTGGCATCCCATTAGATATCATCACAATCTCGATCTAGTGGTAAGACTAAGGTTATATTGCAGTAACCCTTACATGATGAGTGGATCAAGGACTGCAATGCCATGATTAGAAAGGGACTATACCTGAGAGGAAGTGTTTAACTAGTGGGTGCTATGTAGGTGCTATGCTCCCTTACTAAGTGCCTACATACATGTAAATATACCCAAAATTGCATAGATACGTGTGTGTGTGTGTGTGTGTGTGTGTGTGTGTGTGTGTATATACATATATATATATATATATATATATATATATATATATATATATATATATATGTATGTATGTATGTATATATACACATACACCTCTCTTTCTATCCCTAAACCTAATCTACATGCCCCTATCTACACCTTAACATTACCTAATCTACACAACTCTACTTTTCTACCTAATCAAAGTAGATATAGAGAGCATAGAAAGAGAGGTAGAATTGGTGGACTATGTGCAGAGAGAGGTAGAGAGATTTTTCTACACCTAATCTACACACCTCTACTTCTATATCTAATCAAGGTAGAGAGAGATAGAGAGAGAGAGAGAGGATGTTCAAAGACAGGTAGAATGGGTGTAGATTAGGTGTAGAGAGAGATGCAAATAGATTTTTATCCACCTATCTACCTCTCTTTCTATACTTAATCTACATCCATTCTACAAAGAGAGGTAGATTAGGTGTATACACACAAGCTCTCTCATACACACACACACACACACACACACACATCTACATACATACATATACACACACTCACATAGACATATATATTTTTCTATTTCTCTCTTTCCCTCTATACTTGCTCTCTCTACTCACTCTCTACTCTCTCTGTTTTCTTCACTTGTCGCTTCTCTCTCTCTCTCTCTTCTCTCTCTCTCTCTATATCACACACACACACCCTTAGCTACACTAATCACACACTAGAAGCAAGCAAAGCAAGCAAACAAATCGAACCACAAAGATGACAAACAAATTGATTGCAAGCAAAAGAGGGAGAATCCAAGAGGTGAGCTTTACTTCTACTCTTTAATATGCACAATTCAAACAATAGGGTAAGGGGGTGTGTGGAAGAAACTTGCTTCTTTCTCTCTTGTCCTTGCGGTCGAGCTTTCCCAATGGTAGAGCTTCCTTCATTTGATGCGGTGATGCTCCAACAAACGCCCATAGGGAATGCTCCTCCAAAAATAGAGTTTGTGTATGTGTGTGTGTGTGTGTGAGTGAGAGAGAGAGAGAGGGGGGGGGGGGGGAGGGGAAGGCGAAGGGGAAGGGGAGGTAAGGCCTTGAGAGGGAGGGATGGCATTGTTTTTTGCTATAGCATGTGTGATAGCAGGGAGATTAAAGGAACAAGGTATGCCAAAAACACAACATGCTCTGTTTATTTTTCAAGAGTGTCAGATATTACCACAAATATTACCACATGTTTTGTTTGTCACATGTTGAGTTTTAAAACGTTCCAAAAAGTATTCAATGTTGGAGAGCATTTTGAGTTTGATGAAAGACATGGTTAATGAGTTGTTGGCACATAAAGCAATGAGTATAAGAAAGCTTTCATTATGCTCCATGAGTATAAGAAAGCTTTCATTATATCATACCGTGCAGGACAAGATAGATTTTTTATGTATTCAATTTCAAACCATGCCAAATACAAATTACACCATAATAGAGAGCAGTTATACCCCATTGGTATACCTTTTTCTTGTCGATAAATATGTTTGCCTAATTTTGTAAAGCAATTATCAAGGACAAATTATCAAGGAATTATCAAGGACAAATTTGTTAATATTGTGTAAATATTCAAATGTCCAGACTACTTTGCTTTTCTTTTTGGTAAGCACAATCTGCTTGCAGTTTTCCTAAAAGCCAAGATATTTCAAAGATTTTATGAGTTTAATAATGTTGTCAAGTACTTCAAGTAATCCATGCATGCCTTTATGAGGGACAGCTTCATAACAGGATGTTACGTCAAATGAATGAATTTTTGTGATATGTTTTGGTAGATTAATCAAAAAATCATATTGATTATTGATCATCCAATACCCATTAGTTTGTGTCCCAGAAAAAGTGTACAGCTTTTTATGTATGATTTCAGAGTACTCTATAAATCCTTGTATTAATCCTTTGAGTAATTTAGTGATTATAGTTGTAGCACGAGTAAATACACAGTTATGTCTCATTAACTAAACTATGGATATAATTTCTTTACTATCCTCACATCCCAAGAGGGTACATAAAGTCTTCCATACTTTGCCAAGTTCTCTTACTATTGAGGTAGGGTTTACAAGTACCAATGGAATGTGGTTCGGTCCTTTCTTGATAAATTCTTGGAAGATTTTTTGTCTAGCTATGTTAGATTCTGTGGCGATTACATGTTTTTTGAAGGGTTCTAAGTTAACTAAAACATTAGAGAATCATTTATGAGTGAAGCATCCACATGGTTGTGTTTCATCAAACTCTTTGGCAAATATCGAAGTTGGTTTGTAAAGAGTATGGTTCAGATTATTGGTATATTTCCAACCAAAACAAATCCTCATTTTAGATAAATCCTTAATGATGTGAAAATCATTGATCATTGTTTGAAAAAATACTTTAGGGTTGATAAAGTCCATATATTTGTTACAAAACAAAATGTGAATAAATCGTCCATGCATCCGAATATTGCATTCAAGATGTAGCAAACCATTATTTCTTGTAATAAGTGAGCGTACCTGGTCTTCAAAATTTGAGTATTCAAGTGCCTTGGGAGTATCTCCATTGTCCTCGGATCCTCTGAACTGCCTTGGTTTCTTACTTGTTAATGCCATGCTGCTTGGTGTGTGTGTGTGATTTTCTTTAATTGTTCCTTACCTTTTGGAGTTTTGAGTAAGGTTTCAATTGTGTTGAATACTGGTGTGTTGTGTAGCTTTTGAATAAGTGGAGTCCCTAGTGTGTCTAGGACTAGCCTTTTATCTGCTTCGAACCTATGCTCATGAAAATGATAATAAATGATTACAACATGCCTTAATCCTGTTGGAAATGAGGCTATCCAAGCTATAAAGGCATACACTTGTGTTGGTCTTGATGAAAATTACTAAAGAACCTTGGTAAATTCTGGAATACGTACCATAAAAGTTGGTCAAACCAAATGATTGAAGAGGAACAATTGGAATTTGGATCAACTCTTTTGCATTGGCATTTGAGGAAGGGTCTATAAGAATTCCAACAGTTTCTCAGAAATTGTTTTTGATCCTTTGCCCTATCCATAAGAGAGAGTCCCTCGGTGCGAGCAATGATCGAGGAGCTTGGAAATTTTTTATCATCCACATCGGATAATTTGACCTGCTTAAGTTCAAAGAGAACTTCTTGTGATAAGAGATGTTTAGAATGTAATCAAGGGTTTTGCATTGCTCTACAATGTCTGTGGGTATGCTACAATGCAAACCTAGAGAGGAAATTGTAAATGGTGCCCAATGGTTCAATATTTCATAATCCTAGAGCTTGTGTTCAAGTTGGATAGCATCCAAATCAACTTGCCTGGGTGGTAATAGTGGGATTACGTCTAAAACAAGTTTAGAAACTACTCTTTCTGGGGATAAATTATTTGCATCTGCTAAAAAGTTAAGTGCTTCTTTCTCTTCTTCTTCAAGAAGTTCTAGATCTAGAAGGGGATTGATAACCTTTTCTGAGTGCTTAATTTCTATAGGGACAGTAGGGAGGTTATTGATAAATCACAACTTGTTCACAATAGTGGATAGAGAAGTAAAATAAAAATCAAGATCTGAGCTATCTTGTGCATCAATAATGGGTAATTTGGCTAGGAAGGTACTAAATGCCTCCAAAAGCTTATCTTTCTCTTTTCTAGAGAGAATTAGTAAAGAGAGCCAGTCATTGACAAAATCTGTGTTTAAGAAAGATATAGAGTGGGTGATTATAGCTTGTTTCTCAAAATCAAGGAATTTTTTGTGGAATTACACACCTTTGAAACAAGAAATTATACATTGGGTACCAATTGGTGGAACATGAATGTATTCTTCTATACCATAGGTGAGAGATGGAATCCAAAAAGCCTGAATCAATCACCTTATAAGTATTAAACAAACCATTTGAATTATTATCATACGAGTACTAATTTTTCTCAATATATGATGGATACCCGACCAAAGGTATCCTCGAAAATTTCGTGTGTGTTTGAATTTAAAATCCCATCATTCAGAACCATATACTGAGAGACTTAAATACTATTTGCAAAAGCTCATTGTGTAAAGAACAAAATATAGAAGAATTTCTTGATATATAAAATTCATTACAAGATACTTTGATACATAACAAAGTAGGAGTTAAAGCCAGAATTCCTACCAGATGAGAGCAGGGATCTTTACCTGCCAATCAACCACTAGTACAATTAATTAGCACTAATTTGTACTAAATGGGTGACAGGTATATCAAGCAATCCCCACTGCTTGTTATTGATGTCACATCCTAGACCCCAACCATACTCCTAAACATATTTATGTTTTTTTGAGCTCGTCTATGTAAGTAGAATCTATTACGGTCTTTGAAAGATTTTACGGGTTAACATGGTTTGGAGATAGGTCCCTAATTGCTATTGGCTTTTGTCTACTATGTGCAGCCATGAGCTTGTCCCAAGTGATGCTCATCCTAGCTGTCTGCCTGTAGCCCTATTTATTAACAATAATTAGACATTTGTATGTTAGTTAATATCTTATGTTTAGAGCTTCCTCTTATGCCCCTCTTTATAAGTATTTGGGAGCCTATGCATATATCTTTTTATGATTTCCAAATGTTCCATTAGTATGGTATATATAGCTAAGTGTTTATTTTGAAACAACAAATAAAGTGTTAAACTCTTGTGCAGTTATGTACTAACATTCAATTTTGAAAAAATTTGGTAACATTTCCTTTGTACCAATACGCTTTGTTCAAAAAATCACCATAAGTATTCATTATATCATTTATCCTCACAGGAGGTTTTCATAGCTCAATTGCTAAATCTCAATCAATTACCTCTACTAATGCTTATATCAAAGATATTACAATGTTATTTCTAACAACAACTACATGTTTGATCCGCGTTTATAGAGAACTTATACACGTAATCAAAACAATAGGTAGCTTGGTACCTGAACCAAACATGCCGTCGTCATTTGTGTATTTGTAAGCGCGTTAAAAAACCACTCCAACCTCGTTAATCTACCAAAACTGGTATCAATTATAGTATGTTGATTAGTATTATGTCTTAAATATTGTTTTGTGTACCTTATTCATAGGTATTTGAATATATGTTACTATGTTTTCTTGCGAAACTATCCTTCCTTATTATGTGTTGTTAAGACCCGGTGTGTATGCTCGTGTGTATATGCATGTGTGTGTGTGTGTGTGTGTGTGTGTGTGTGTGTGTGTGTGTGTGTGTGTGTGTGGAGAAACCTTGCCATGGCCTTGCTTTATTAAAAAACCGTTTTATGAGTATGCATATGCTTGTGTGTGTACTGTTTCCATTACTTTAACTATTCTTTTGTGTGTTTATAGAAAGAATACAATATAAAAACGACTTGATCTGTAATATTCAAGCTTTAGTACAAGCTATTTTTATAGCCATGGTGAGCATCAGCGCTATTTACTGCTACACGCTACCCCAATTTTTTTATTCTGGTCAAGTTGTACCACCCACCGGATATGCATTAACTGGTTACTTGACTTCACCAACTTATCATCCCTTCAAAAGGGCCATACTATCTTTGAAACTTTGGAACAAATTAGGTTCCCATTTTTATGAGTTACAGTTACCCAAGGCAAGCTGCATCACTTGGAATTCACTACCAAATGGCCTAGTGAATATTGTTTTATTTAAAAAAACCATACACTATGTGCTAGCTCACACTGTACACGTATTTTTCTTGTGCAATTTTGTCCACCGATCGAGTGCTAAAAAATATTATGTTATTTAGGATTTATTTTTTAAAAAAATCAATGCTGAGACAGAGGATTTGTTTATTCAAGAGTTTGTACATTTTCTTGTTGTTTTGAAACATAAAAAATTGCTTCATGTCGAAAACGTTATACAAAAATATGTATGGCTTGTTACTTAAAAAACTTCAATTGTGCACTACCTCGAGTCGTACTCTGTCAACATTCCCGTCCATCATTCCTCTGCTATTGAAGTAATTGCATGTGCCATTTTTCTAAAAGATTAGTATGTCTCAAGTGTTATGTCATCAATATTTGTGTCCTTTTTTCTGTTTTTAAAAACAATTGGTGTTGTACTTTGTGTGTGTCTGTGTGTGTGTGGGAGGGGAAGGGGAGGTAAGGCCTTGAGAGGGAGAGATGGCATTGTTTTTGGCTATAGCATGTGATAGCAGGGAGATGAAAGAAACAAGGTATGCCAAAAACACAACATACCTTGCTCTGTTTATTTTTCAAGAGTGTCAGATATTACCGCAAATAATACCACATGTATTATTTATCGCATGTTGAGTTTTTAAAACGTTCCAAAAAGTATTCAATGTTGCAAGGCATTTTGAGTTCGATGAAAGACATGGTTAATGAGTTGTTAGCACATAAATCCATTATGTGCAAATAGGATTGTAGACCATGCACAAAACACGCAAAAGAAATGGAGGACAGGTTTCCATCAAGTGTCAAATACCTTTTTACAATGGTGCACAGTACTCGGTGCTCCGAGAATCATTGGAAGTCCTCAACTTGCAAGCAAAATTTGGTTGGAGCAATGCCACCGTACATGCACTCCACAAGTAAGTTCTATTTATGCTTTTTGTTTTATGCAATGTCTTCTTGATCTCCCCTTGAATTTTTATTGATAATCTATTTAGTTGTAGTTTGATGGGAAAAATGCTTCCTGAAGATCACCACATATCTTTGGATCGTCAACGGGCAAGGTTGTATGTCATTGCAGCTAGCATGGAATATGAGTGCATCTATGCATGCATCAATGATTGCACACTTTACCGCAATCAACACCACTTGTCGCGTGTGCAGAGAAGCACGCTACAAGACCGGTATGACATGGGCACACCTATCATGTAAGGTATTGAGACATTTTTCACTTATCCATCGGATTCAACACATATTTAAAAGCAACTCTATGGAGAAGATTCTCACATGGAATGCCAACCACTACTCAAATGATGGAATGATGTGTATCCTATCAATTCACCTGCATCGAGGCACATTGAGACTCATTGACCAGAGTTTTGGCTAGAGCCTTAACAGTTGAGGCTTAGGTTGTCAAGTGCCAGTGTCACTCCCTTTGGCACCAAGTCTACATCATGGAGCACTTGACCTATGGTGATCATCAATAGCAATATTCCACAATTGGAGACAACCAAGAAAGGCAATATACTTCTTCCTTTGCTTGTGTGAAGGAAGTACAAAGTGGTGAATATTGGTGACTACCTCGATCCCCTCATCTAGGAGTGAGAGGAGTTATGGAAGGGCATCTCTGTTGTCAATGTTTCCCTTTCAAATGAGAGGAGAGAGGCCATTGTGATGGGTATCCTTATGTGGCCTATGCACAACTATCATGGCTTTGGAGAGATTTTTGGTCTCTTGCATTCATTCTTCTCATTCTTTACCAGTTGAAGCTTCATGCTTTTCTCTAATGATATGAGTGCAGGGTTATCCACATTGGGCCACAAAGCTTTTCCTACTTGCGGGCTATCATTGGTGATGGAGTGTCCATATGCTTAGCACAAGGTAATCTATCCAAACAATCATCGTTTCCTAAATACAAGGCTCCAAGCGAAGACACCTCTAAAATGCACAATGGCAAACTAGTTGGGAAGAGCACTAAAGAAGTGATCCACCCCCATCTACTCCACCAAAAGGTATGTCAAGGTACTCTATATTTTTGAGGCTTCCATTTTGGAAGGACTTAAATATACAACACCTCTTGGATCCCATGTGGCCACTGAAGACTTTTGCAGCGAGTAGGTATTTTGGTGGGATTTTTGGCATCCACGTCCACTTTGATTTTGAGGAAGTAGTCAAAATAAAAATTGTAACCAACAAGGTGAATAATCACTAATCACTTCAAAATGTTTCATAATTTTTGAAGCTACCATTGGTGAGATATGATTTTTTTGGTGGACTCTAGTCTGCCCAACTTTTCTCACAAGTCACCCTAGTTTGCTCTCACCTTCCTTTACACTTCCACACACACACACACATTCCTCTCCATCCCTCACTCAAACATGCACCTTTCATGGATTGTCTCACCTTCTTCACCATTAATCTCCCCTCTCACCTCCATAGCTCTCATATGAACTCTACATGTACATACACCATCTCTATGCCTCTCTCTATCACCTCTAAATTACAATTCCTTCTTACGTCTTTCCTATATATATAAAATTCAGCTTATAAACAATGCTTAACCTCTGCAAATTGAGGGATCTCGTCAACTAAATTGTCATTTTCATTGCGGTAATCAACCTTGGCGGCGGTGGCATAAAAAAGAGAAGAAGAAGAAGAGGATCGACGGTCATTTCTTTTGTACCGGCCTCACCTTTCCATGTGTTTCTCTCATCTTCTATCACTTTGAAGTGCAATACCTGCTTTGGTTGTTATAACACATTATAGATGTTACTAGCACTTGTTTGTGATATGCTTCCATCATCTACGTGTATATCATGTCTATATGCATTCTAGTACCTGGCAGTGGAGGTTGTTCTCCTAAGACAGGTTGTGGCCTTGAAACCCCTATTGGACATGGCACATTCCCCATAGCGTATCTAGATGGAGGAGTGCTACTGGAATAGGCTATACATACCTCTCCCTAGCATATTCCATGCTATAACACTCATCCCTCATATGGGTTGTCCTTTTTCTCTCAATTTCGCACCACTGAAGCTCCCTCGGATGCGACTTTACAAGAGGAGTTAATCTCTTGACCATTTCATTGATAAAATTTTCTTAATCGATTGGTGCCGTTGGTTTTGCAATGGACTCGCTCATCTTTGAATCACTGTGCTGAGAGGATGTGTCGTCCTCTCGACTCTTAAAATTGTTTTCTTTATATTCCTCACAATTATCCACAAAATAAAGAGCTTCTTTGATCAATTCGTTTAGCGTCAGGCTCCTTATCATGTGCAGATCCTTCTGAAGGCTTGCATGTCTCATTCCCTGGATAAAGATCAATATTACCTGTGCTTGCGTAGGTAGTTTTGCTTTTGGACAGAACTTGATCTATATCTTGATCCGTAATGCCCCTTTGTGCACTGACTCGCCTTCTTTCTATTTGAATCTGTGGATTTGTGAGACCGTATTGTGAGCTATGCCTTTCTGTGAGAATTCTTCGATGAAGTCCTCAAATAGCTCGTCTAGAGTCTCAAAATCCCATCTTTCTATGGAGTCAAACCATGTAGCCGCGTCATCTTCAGAGTTAGGTCAAATCCAGCAAAGTGTGTTGCAAAATCCAAAACTTCCTCTGCTCTAATTACTCTTCTGAAAGTCGCTATGTGATCTCTCGGATTCTTATCTCCGGAGTATTTCCTGTTTACCCATTTTTGGATTTGGGACGGTCTAACTTGCTGACTGTCTACAAGTTTAACCATAGACTCTCCCAATGCTTCTCTCGTTATCACTCTAGAAGGGAATCCAGGTGGCTCCCTTTCTGGAATTCTTGTAGGAATTCGCATGTTTGGTGGGGGTATCTATGGTCCTTTATTGACCAGATTTCCACCTATTTCTAATGTAGTCTGTGGTTTTGTGCTTTGAACAGCTCTTATTCTCGTCCATACTTGTCAACAACCATAGATTTCCATTGGCAGTCGACTCCATATGTATAAACATATCCGAGCTTGCGATTCGTGAGCTCTTCTGGGTATGGCTTTGAGCACCTATAAAGGTTGACCTCACTTTCATCAACGTATCTATATAATCCTTCACTCTCATGGTCTATCATCCAAACTCTCTCAACAAAATTGATCTTTATCAACTACAAGTTTGGAAGATCCATTGTGGGCGGATGCTCTTCTACCATTGGGATCTCGAAGCTTGTGTGAGTTGAGTTTTGACTCTAAAGAGAACATGATCTTTGGGCTTAATAGCTCTACCTTGAGATAAGAAGACCTATATCAATGTGTTCAAGTGCTTTGGTTAGGAAAAAGTCAAAACTAAGCCCAAAATTGCAACTGTTTTCTCACAATTTTCTCAAATTCTCCGTTTTAGACACCCCTAACTTCCGGATGAATTTTGAGGCCTTAAATGACATTTTTTTGGGCGTTGACCAACAATGAATGACTTGAAGGTCTTTGATTGTTGCTCGAATGTCACACTAAATCTTGTAGAGCTTCGTTTTTATTATTAAAAAAAAATTGAATCCGATATCAAAAACTCCAGTTATGGCCAAAACAGTCAATCTGGAGACTTCATACACATATGATGTCTACAAACTCAAAATTGCTCCAAACTTCAAACCTTGATTTACTCTAACCACTCCAAGTCTCGGTTTGTGATTTTGACACTTTTAGTGGGGTCTATCACTCCTTTTTCTGTCTGGTTGCCTACAACTTCTCGCGAAGGTTTACCAAGCCAAAAATGATCCAAATTGAATGAAAATTGGTATTTTGGCTTATTTTATGATGGAAATCACTTTTGTGAGCTCATATGCAAATTCTGACTTCTAATTTGGTACTTGAGACATCGTACGCGTATGATGTCTTTTGTGGCAGAATGAAGTGACTTTTGTCCCACTGACTCTCTATCACTCAAGCAACTCTTAGCAACTATCAAAATTTGATTTGGACACTTTTTGTGCAAGTTATGGTCAATAAGAGCATAACCTTGCTCAATTTTTGTCTTTTGGCCTTTGCAAGCTCAAATGTGCTCCAAATTCAATGAAATTTTGGCTAGGGACTTCTTTTATGCTCTAGGACACTAGTGTATACTCAAATGTCTGATTTGACCCAGATCTGGTCTCTAAGACATCATACGCATATGATGTCTGTTTTGTCATATTTCACTTATATTTCTACCCAAGGTACTCCTTGATGCATACATCAAGAATATGTGATCAGAACAAATCTTGGATGTCAAAATTGCTCAAAATCACCACTTTTTTACCTTTACCTTCTTGGATTTGCAAAAATCTCTTTAAATGCAAAAATAGGTACCCAAATGAGTTGAAATTTTGCAAGAAAGCTTAAATCATCATTTCCAAACCCCCTCGTGTGGTCAAAAGTGCAATTATGATGTCTATGTGCTGAGAATTGGATGAAATTTGGTCTATAAGCTAGTTTTGTTGTGCTAAACACCGGCCTGGTATGCTCAAATGTCAATTTTGGTTCCTAAAAGTGCCCTTTAGACATCATACGCGTATGATGTCTAACTGGTGAGTTTTAAGTGAATTTCACTCCAGAGGTTCCTCACTACAATGGAAACTCACAGCAAGTTTCAAGATTGAATTTGACCAGTTTTTGTGTAAGTTATGATCACTTCAAGCAATCACTTTGCCTAAATCCTTATGTGGTCTTTACAAGCCCAAAAATACTTCAAATTTAATGAAATTTGACCTATAGGCTTCCTGAGTGCTCTAGTTCACAAGGGTGCACTCAGATGTAACATTTGACCCCAGATCTGGCCTCTAAGACATCATATGCGTGATGTCTAGGTGGCCAAAATTCAGTTCTGTTTCTACCAGAGGTGCCCCTTGGTGTGTACAACAAGAATATGTACTCACATCAAAGTTTGGACATCAAAATTTGCACAAAATTATCCCTTTTGATAAGGAAATCCCTGAAAGAGTAAAATTCCCTCAAAACTCAATCTATAAGCCCAAATGGAAGGAAATTTGGTGTATGTGCTCAACACAACATGCAGAAGATGGGTGTAAAGTCAAAAGTTCAAATTTGCTGCTAGAATCATCCCTCAAACATCATACGCGTATGATGTCTGCTGATGAATTTTTTGACAGAATTCATTCACAAGCATCCCCAAGTCTCAAGCACTAGTTTTCAAGAATTTCTACCAATTTTCATGCAAAAATGTGCTCAGAATCACTAGTTTTTTTTTTTTTTTTTTTTGACATTCTGTCTTTTGTCTTTTGGTGTCAAGAGTTGGACAAAAGTCTAGTCTTAGTGTATAGTTAGCGTAAAACCCCCCTTTTGAACACTCTGGTGTAGTCAAAATTTTCAAATTTGGTCTCCAAATGCCTCTTGAGACATCATACGTGTATGATGTCCAATTTTACAGAATTGTATATTTTCTTCACAGAATCCTTGCACATGCCCTCTTATATGCACAACACCAACCAGTCATGCAAAAATGTCAATAGAAAGCTATTTATTGCATTTTTTCTCAAAAGATGACTTTTCAATGATTTTACATGCAAACAAGCACTTCAACAGATCTATATCAAAATCAGATCACTTACCTAAAGCTATTCCTACACATCATATGGAATTTTGCATTTATTAGTAGAAAAACTCTTCAATGCCACACACAAACTAGCAAACACTTTTATCACCTCACAAGTCACTCGACCACTAACAACTACTCTAATCTACAACTAATACTACAAATCCTAACTAAATCTACCTAGTCGCAAACCCTCGGCA
The DNA here is from genome assembly GCF_014529385.1 of Adiantum capillus-veneris. NCBI lineage: Eukaryota > Viridiplantae > Streptophyta > Polypodiopsida > Polypodiales > Pteridaceae > Adiantum > Adiantum capillus-veneris. The sequence goes on from NC_140946.1 coordinate 98,543,812, forward strand.
AGGCACACGCTTCCTGGCTATCCACTTGATCTTGGACTAACCTCTTCCGGATCCAGTTAAGAAAAATGTTTTCTTTAGCCAAAACTAAAGCAAGCAACCATCACACGAGTATTAGTAGGATTACCTACTCAAGTCCTTGTGTCCCTGGCAGTGGTGCCAATGTTGTAGGAGAGAATCACACCACCCATAAAGTGCATGCAACACAACCTAGATCAACATAATGTCAATCAAGGACACAGATGACACGATAAGCACACGGAGGTAATCTCTTTAGCTTGTCAAGTTGAGACTATCCCATGCATACAACACTCTGGAAGGCTAACTAAACCACAATCTAGAATCTCATTGCTCTCAACTACACCACCAACCCACATGTGCACAAACGGAAGGAAACTCACGAAATCATACCAAAATCGTACAAAACTTAAGGAAACACGACCTCCTCACTAGGATACACCTGTCCCAAAGCCTTTACACTCAAAACCCTCACTCAAGTCCCATCTGCAGAAAACACATATGAAGATAGAGCCGAATGGTTGGAAGTGCACGAAACTAAAATCTATGAGCGCCTAGATTCTAATGACTACTTACACGCAAAAAACAGACATCCTTTGATATACTTACGGCCACAAAAATCTCGTAGATGCACGAGCACGTGTACTCCGTTTTGCGTGGAATGTTTGACGTGGTTGTGTAGTTCTCACCGAGCCTAGCACAATGGTGCAATCAAATCTCCAACGCAATGAGCGAGCCGGAATGAAGCTCTCTCTCTCTCTCTCTCTCTCTCTCTCTCTCTCTCTCTCTCTCTCTCTCTCTCTCTCTCTCTCTCTCTCTCTCTCTCTCTCTCTCTCTCTCTCTCCTCACACACAGTCAATAACAGCTTAAAACGATTATGATTAAAGCTCTCTTACAAAATGACCTAGGTATCTTATATACTAAGGCTACCATAGGTTAAACCTAAAATAGAGTTCAAGGGGTAGAATGGCTTTGTATGTACAATCTGGAAGTGCCATTGCACCCGGCTTCTGCAACTAGACTAGCTACTTATTACAAATGATGTTACTAACCATAATTTGCAGCATTTCATAACTCTCAAAAAATAAGGCTTTGTGGAGTTTTGTCGTGTGGTTGACCCACGGGTCAACAAATACGCTAGAAAATAGGTTTAATGTTAAGTTTGAAAATAGATGGGAGGGGCCTTACATTGTGAAGAAAGCTTATACAGGCGGCTACCACCAATTGATGGACATAGACGGAAAGGAGCACCGCACCCTAGGAAGGTCAACGGCTACCGACTCAAGCCTTATCTAAGTTGCATCCTTCCACAAGATTTGAAGATGGAACAAGCCAAAGAGAAAATGAAGGAGGTATGCTACTATTGTTGCACTTCTCACACATTGAAATCATGTGCAACTAGGTGCAGAACCTTTGAAGGCAAAGAGGCATCGAGAAGGACAGGAACCTTGGAGGAGTCATTGCAAAATTATCCACAACTGCATTCCAGCATGAGCCAATTGATGGTACATGAATGAACCATCAACTAAGGGGGGGGGGGGGGGGGGGGGGGGGGGGGAGGGCGCTAAATGATAACTGTTTTTTGGTTTAGCTACCTATCATGAGAAAAGAAATAGCAAAAATATCAAACATAGCTAGAATAAACCGAATATGTGTATATGTACATAATTCTAATAAGCTATCTATGCATAGGTAAAATGGTGGGATAAATATCATTTCGTCAATCTTTCTCATGGGAACCCCAGCTTTTGCTTTATATTAACTTCAGGTGTGCGTTATTAATAAGTTAGAGTTTGCATATATATATACTATATTTAGGATATTTAAATAAATAAATAAAAATGTCTTCACATTTACCTTTTTATTTTAAATTTACCCATATATCTTTCTATGCTACTCCTTGTATATATCCATAGAGTAAATAAATAAGTGGTAATATCTCCACATGAGAAAATAGCTTTGGGATGACTTTTCTCAAGAGGACATATACATTTCTAGGAGATTAAGGAGACTTGAATGCAAAAGATATGAGGTGATGGGTCCACAATTGATTTCAAAGGAGATGTTATGCATTTCAACAACCTTCAAACCTATACAAGAGGATAGACATATGTTTTATGCAAAGTCATGGTGGACATGCGGACAAAGGTACACATTAAAAATTGGACATTCACTCTCCCTCTCTCCTCATCTTTGAGCCATAATTTTCTCTCGCTCACCTCTTACACATAAAAAAAGGACCCAAGGACCAATGACCATGACCTCGGGGGCTTATCGGGCCTCTCTACGACCTTAAAATGCATTTATGCACTTCCAAGCATCCCATCTCTTTTCACACATTCTTATTTCCTTACATACTCTCATTATACATACACACACAAACCACCATTAGTAGCATGGGGCAAATCTAGCATGGAGAAGATCATTAGAAGTAACCATGGTTTCCATTGTATATACCTTCATATTTTTGCAACTCTCTACCATTAGTCATCTTTTTTCCTTTTCTCCTTCTCATGCACATATCTCCAATGCTCCAAAATCTTCTAATTTATTCTACTTATGACAAAGTGGTCATTTTTCATTTCCTTGACACCAACGGATAAGAGAGAGTGTAATCCTACCCAATCTCATGCTAATTTGTCATTTTACATTTTCATTTTCTATTATGTAAAAATACTAACTAGAGTTCTAACCTACTAACCTTAAATCTAGCCCTACCACCAATCTCCCCACCTACATCAGATTACTCCTAAGCAAAGCTTTGTTATGTGTAATTAAAAGTCAAAATGCAAATTATAATCCCTACAAAAACCTATAAAAGGAGGGCCTTTCCTTGTAATAAAACACATGGAAGAAGAAGTAAGAAGTCTAGAGAAGAAGAGTGCGAGAGGAAGCGTGACAGAGGCTACAATCTTTGTGCAAGAAGCCTTGCATTATGCTATGCTAGCTTTGTGAGTGCAAATAGCCATAACCTTTGCCAATGCGTGCTAAATCCACAAATGCAAAGTGCTTTACATAGTGTATGCCAAAGAGAAGAGGACTCCCTTGGCCTTAAGGCAATGCATGGGGTGTCTCGGTGTTGAGTGTGTGTTTTTTGTTGAATGGGACCTAAAATTCTAACCGTTGTGGTGCCAGTTTTGTTTTGCCTATGTATTTGGTTTTGTTTTAGTTGAGGTGCTCATATCACTCATTCGTTTTCTTGAAGCATTGAGTATGCATGCTTGAAGTTTCTCATGGTGTTGGCTAAGAAACGTGCTCTCTCTCTCTCTCTCTCTCTCTCTCTCTCTCTCTCTCTCTCTCTCTCTCTCTCTCTCTCTCTCTACCTACCTACCTTCGCTCAAGTCCTAGTTCATGATACAAAAAACTAGGTGGTACCCCTACATTCTTCCCAGATTTTGTGTATGGTATTTGGGTGTGTTGTTGTGTTTTGGGATCTGTGTGTTGGTGTTTGTGTTAGACCCTTCAACCATATGGGCAGCATGAGAGCCTTGAGAAGTGTCTAGAGGCCACTTCTCTTATCTCTTGCCCCAGACCGTCTCACTATTAAGAAAAATCTTGGTTTATAGCTCTCACCATATGAAGGGGAGGTCATAGAGAGGGAGAGAAAGAAATTGGGACAAGACACAATGACCAAGGAAGAGAGCACGTGAGGGAGACAAACAACCCCTCCTCCCCCCTCACACAAACACATAAACCCCACCTCCCTCCTCTATCGGTCGGTTCTCTCTCTCTCTCTCTCTCTCTCTCTCTCTCTCTCTCTCTCTCTCTCTCTTACACACACACACATACATTTTATGGTATGACTGTGTTGAATATGTTATAGATTTGTTCTACACACCGTTCTCTCTTTCTCTCTCACACACATATAGACCCGAGGAGGAACACACATCTCAAACACTGGCACCAGATGATTGGAATAGAGCAAAAAGAAGAAAGGGGGAAATAATGACACAAGAATTTGATATGGTTTGCATCAATTATGGCAAAAAACATTCTTTACAAACTCCATATAAACCTCTACTACAATTCAACTCCGCGCGACAAAATTGAGCAACAAGAAATTTGGGGTAACTGATGGCTTCACTGTTGTATGGCTCTCCTCCCTAACAGAGGCAAGAAAAAACCTTGTTATTGGTGCCTTTGTTGGCCCCAAAACAGTCCAAAAGGCTCCACCTCCTCTACCGTTGGGAGCTCCTCATTGAGCTCCACCTTCTACACAAAAAAAAAGAGCCTCCCCAAACCAAAAAGAAAAAACGGCCCCTAGAGGGCTGTACATCCTTCTCTTTTTTTAGCTCCAACATTACTATTTTTGGCTTGCATGGTGCATGAAAGACCGCTTGCTATTCTTTGCTCCCTACTTGAGACTCAAGGAACCCACCACACGAGATTCCTCTCTTAATCGGGGCACCGATGGCGCTATTGGTGCTCCCCAAACTTGTCTCTCCAAAAACTACCCAGTGGGCATGTGAACCAGTCCCCAAAGTGGCCACCACGTGGGAATGCCATGTTAGCACCATTTGCAAACGCCCAATGTCCATCAGATGCCAATGTGCCACCACCTACAACCAAAACAGTGCAACCAAGCCCGGCCACGCCACCATAGCAACGCTCATCCGCCATGGCCTTAGCTCACAAGGAGCTCCACGGGATCTCTCTCAACATGACCTCATGTTACACACCCTCCAGCCCTTAAAGATCTCATCTAGCTACCCCAGCTTTGCATGTGGGATGGCTTCTAGCCACGTGGTGTTACCGGACCATCTAGCCCCTCCAAGGCCTCAAAAACCTCTAGCAAAGCTTTGATTTTCTTTAATTTTTTTCTCAAATTCCGTCAGTTGGTACTTCATGTTCACTAAGTCGATGGCCATGTTGTAAAGACCAGTTGAAAACCCACATTTCCAACTTTAAATCATGCATGCCTTGCCACATTTTAACTTCTCCATGCCCATCAATCGAGGTTGTGAAAATCAGGGAAAATCATCTGGCAGCTGCACCCCAACTTCAAACTAGCATATCTTCTCCGTCGCGACTCCGATTGACACAGTGTAACCTCCTACTAGCTCCACATAGTGCATACTATCTTTGTAAACTTTGTCAGGCTTCAAAAAACACCATATGACACATTTCTCGGAGTGGCACAAAACTGGCACAAAACTGGCCTCCGTTGAAACATTGATTAGCCATATCTTGGCATCCAGGACTCTGATTGTCGATCTAAAAAGACCGACATGCTTTGCATAACAAGGACTTCACATCCATATGTTGAAACCCACTCTTACCACCTGGTAGCACCTGCCTTATCCGTCTCAGGTATGCTATGCACTCCAGCTTCAAACCTTAATATATTGCACTTTGTAGCTCCGTTTGACAAGCCGTCTGGACCTACTCACTTAGCCCTTCAAGCTCTACACTCTTAAGAAAAAACTAGCACTTTGGACATTCTTCCCCTGCCATCCCATCCGGACTACTCTGGGGCCCTTTTGGCCTAAAAAACCACATTATGCGTACACCTCCACTGACATCTGCCTGCCTTGGCCTTCCACATCTACTTTAGCACTTAGCCATGCACCTGGTAGCATACATACCACTTCATGTGCCCTCTGCTAGGTCAACACACTTTGGCTGCACCAACACTAATATATATCCACAACTAGTGCAGTAGTGGTCCAATAGCAATATACATAGTAATAGATGCGGATACAGTTTACATGACAGTGTATTGAATAGTCTCTCTTGGTCTCTCCTCTACCTCTCTCTCTCTCTCTCTCTCTCTCTCTCACACACACACACACACACACACATACATTTTCCAAGTAACAGGCAATAGCCTGATTATCATACAAACTAGTGGTCCTCTAAATATAGAGTTCCTTGAACTTCGCCTCCAAGTTTGCCCTTATGCCCTTAAACAATTATAAAACTCTATCCCATCCTTGTGCATTCAAACACTTTGGACTACCTGATACCAATGCAAGCTTATCCAACTAAACCTTAGACGATTGTCAACATGCCGACCAATTTTTTTTCTCTTCTCTCGAGTTTGAAAATCGTAAACTTGCTAAGCTCATCATCAAATATTATCCCTCCTTCTCTTGCGTGACTCGCTCTTGTTAACACGATATACAGCTATACCTACCAAGATGATGGTGCCTTGAAAGTAGTACTTACACTTAGGAGGGTAGTTTCCGTTCCTCTCCCTCTTGCCAAGGGATTTTCAATCCCTAATGACATATCCAACATGGGTGTGGGCCCACATAATTGCCTCTTAATAATAGGCACATGCTAAGATTTATTATATCGAGGTGGCACTCTCTCTCTCTCACCCATTCTCGAGTCAATCTTTCTCTCTCTCTCTCTGAGATTTTACATAAAATGGTTCGGACTTTCATCAAACTCAATACACAAGCTTCAGAGAGGGATCGGCTGCATCGCGCTCACCATTTAAATCCTCACACATGCTCACACAACAACCATCTGATGGCTCTGCTCTTACTCGCATTAATCAATATGGTATGTATGTATACGCTGGTCATAATCTCGTTGTCTCACTTTCTCTTTCTGTGTATATCACACACACACACACACACACACACACACCTAGCGACCTTCTTTGGCAACCCTTGGGCATATACGTAAGAGCATACACATACACATTTCCAAAAACCCTCCTGCAACCCTCGTTGGGTCTGGTTGTCTATCGTGCACACATGCACATTCACCCATATGTTCAGACACAGGCACACAAGGGAGTTTTATGTTATATGGCTTTGTGCTAAATATTCATGATGTCATCTTGTGAACTCCAATCACAAGGTCGCACTAGTCTACACCTTGCTCATGGGCATACGTATTTGGTGATTTGTGATATGCTGCATCTGGAAACAAAAGAATGTCGGCAATTGAACACAATATGATTTTGACGAATATTCTTCAACCAACGATCTGAGTGGAAATGTAACCCTCGCCATTTGAAAGATGAAGAAGGGCTTCCTTCGGCTACATCCCCCTTTCATCCTCTATGAAATGACGACAACGGACAAGGACACAACATCATTCAGGTAGGTGTATCTGCTCCTACTCAGTAAACTTCGGGTTCTGGATAATGTATTTTTTTCGTGAAATTCTTTTGCTTGTTATTTCACGTGTTACGTACAAAGATGAATAATCAATCCAGTATGAGTAGAGACTGGCCTTTACTTGTATAGATAAGGTTTCTTCTTATTGTAATGGTGTGGGTTCTGGCTTTGAAGTCACACATATTAATAATTCTAAGAGATGGAAGCACTCATCTCTGGATATGGTTATTGTCTTGGGGATTTGATGAAGATCGGCTTGGTGATGGCAAGTTGATTGAGAAATTGACCAGCATCATAAAGCAACCTTTATATACACAGATCGAGACCTTGAATCTTAAAGATAAATCTGAAAATTATTTAACTGAACGAGTTTAGTTGCTTCTTATTTTTAATGAAAACAAATCTATTCTCAAAATGTACACACTTTACACGACAGTGTATTGAATAGTCTCTCTCGGTCTCTCCGCTCTCTCTCTCTCTCTCTCTCTCTCTCTCTCTCTCTCTCTCTCTCTCTCTCTCTCTCTCTCTCTCTCTCTCTCTCTCTCTCTCTCTCTCTCTCTCTCTCTCTCTCTCTCTCTCTCTTCCCTACTTCTTGAGTCGGAATCTCTTCCAATCGATGTTATGGGCATGGAAACGGTTATGGAGTACATGATAAAGATGTGTCAAAACCACTCACATCGACTTTCCTACAATTGCATGGAAAGCAGGTAAAAAGTTCAAAAGATGCATAAAAGCAAGATCTTGAGCATGGGATGGATGCAAGACATAAAGAAGTGGTTGGATGCATTACACTTGAAAGAGGAAACCAAACTCACCCTTACTACATGCTTGAGCCTATGCTCTTGTCAGTGATATGCACTATCACTGACATGCTTGAGCCTATGCTCTTGTCAATGATATGCACTATTATAGGCATTTGGCTTAGCTCTCACTCCCTTCAATACAAGACAGGGTGTTGGGGCAATAGAGAAGAGTCAAATCGATTGTGCACATTACGATCACTACAAGTTCGAGAGTCTGAGTACCACACACCACTAGAGTGTTCAGCTTTGGTCACATCCGAACTTGCTTGCCTCACATTTTCAAACATGAATTAGACTTATACACCTTCCTCTCCCAGCCATAGTGTGGGCTCTCCATTGCAACTCTCATCACCACAAATTTGATGCATCAAGAATCACTACCAAATCTGAGGCAACATCCTCAAATGTGACTCTTCTATACTCAACCTGTTTGATAAGCTTATTATGCATCTTCAACTCATTGAAGATCAAATGTGAACTACAAAAACAATTACAAGATTTTGGGTTCCTGAGACGATAGCCCATCTCTCCATTGTATCATATCCAACAAAGATATGTACATTTGGGTCAAGCTTGTTTCTAAGCTCCTTTGGCACATGAGCATATGCCTCATAGAAAAAGTTATGTAAATGATCATAGAGTGGTTTCTTGCCTGACCACAACTCCTTTGGAATATTCTAATTCAATGGTGTACTAGGCGATCTATTGATGTGGATTGCTATCAAAATAGCTTCAATCCAAAAGCCTTGTGTCAAGTTTTCCATGGAAATCATATATGTAGCTTGCTTTGGAATTGTGTGATTCATATGCTCAACTAATCCATTTTGATTATGTGTGTACGGTGTACAAAAATACTGCCAAATCCCTCTCTTCATCTTTTATTTATGCTGATGTTTACATCTTTTAATTCTAGAAAAAATTGGACAGCATCTCCTTTGTAAATTGGATCAATTTTCAAAAGTCCAATCTACTACCATCTCTTCCGAGACCCCCACTTGAGGATTAAGGCTCTTTCAATTGAACGAATTTCAAAGTAACATTTGTGTTAAAAATTATGTACTTATCCAAGAGCATCAAAAATTACTTTGTAATTGTGAAGTCACCACTATATACTTACCTTCATCAGAAGTGATTTCCTGCATACAAAGATAGAGGTACATGTCTATATGGCCATTTTGCTAGGTGGATGTTTAAGTTGGACAGCATATTATTTACATACAGATTGTATTTCAAAAACTTCTAGTCATTACCACTTCCTCGAGGATCTTTACCAGAGGCATAAGCATATTTATATAATTTGATTGAGCTCGAAAGATCGATAATATCTTAAGCTATTAAGTAAAAATCCAAAAATAACCTAATCTGTGTAAACTAGATCTGAGTGTCGAGCTACAATCCATGGAGGTAGCCCAATGGAAGTTGTATGCACCATATAAGGCTGATGTCTAATTTCTTCTGTAAAGTTATCCTATAAAGTCTACAATCATTATTAAAATAGAAGAGAGGTAGCATCACTCCAGTTTCTGGTAGTAAAGAACTCTAACAGGAAAAATTCCGCAGCATCTCCTTTGGAAAACGAACAATATTTGAAGTTTCCAATCAATGACATCTCTGTTGAGACCCTCACATGAGGTTTAAGGCTCTAGCAACCAATACATATGTGTTATTTTCAAGTCAAAAAATCCATCATGCAAAACATGGTCATGCCAAATTCGGAAGTCTACAAACAATTCTCTTTAGGATGCAGTAAACTAACTATGTATGTTCAATCATCAGTTAGACCAGTCCTACACAGTCAACAAAGTCCAATGGTCATACCTATTATGCTAATGATAGTCATTCCACATCCATACATTTATGATTACTTCTGCCAAGTTCCGAGAGTAAGCAAATATCTCTGTGATAAAAAATAGCCAATGCTTAAAATTGATTAATTCTAAGTTCAAAGGGTAATTTAGACCAATTTGGTCACCCCATTTCTGGTTTGCAACTCTGAGTGCCGAACCCCAAACATAATCCGATACATAAACTTTAGTGTCGACTTTCAGTAACCAAATGACTATCGTAGTTAACAATCCAGGTAGATATCAGTGCCACTGGATCCCCAACTCAGGTCCATCAACTCAGGCAAACTCATATCAATGAATAGAAAATCCAGAAACTTCAAATTATGCTAAGTACAAAACCTGGAAGTGGACACTAGTACTTGTAGCTTTTCAAATGTTTTTCTTTCCGATAGACATTCTAAGAACTTGTTACTTATCAAAAACCCAAAATATACTGAGTAGGAATTGCACCTACCTGAATGTCGATATTTTCCCTTTCCGAAGTGGGCAAGGTTTAGTTGAAAAACGTTGGATGTCGATTGCCCCTATAGACATGCATTCTGTCCATCATGTTGTGTGTTTGAGAGGCAATGAAAGCCAATGTGGAGAAGAAATCAACTGACAAGAGCCATGCTGCCATGTTGTGTGACATTGCCAAAAACGTCATGGGCATGTGAGGCAGATTGCATAAGTTCCAATGCTTCGCAACCAGAGCACCATATTCTATCTATCATGAGCGATAATCTGCAGAGCTTGAGAAACTTTCCAGGAGAGCTCCACGCAAGTGGTCTCTATCTGTGTGTGTGTGTGTGTGTGTGTGTGTGTGTGTGTGTGTGTGTGTGTGTGTGTGTGTGTGTGTGTGTGTGTGTGTGTGTGTGTGTGTGTGTGTGTGTGTGTGTGTGTGTGTGTGTGTGTGTGTGTGTGTGTGTGTGTGTGTGTGAGAGAGAGAGAGAGAGAGAGAGAGAGAGAGATCCTGGGTGTGTGGTCGTGTTTGCCTGTGTTAGCTCGCGGGGAAGTACCAAGCAAGAAGGGTGTGCGGTGATGCAGACTAATAAGCACCCCTCGATTCCAGAATAGAGGGATTATTTTTATGCACCCATACCAATAGTGGTTGACTTCATTATGAACCTTCACATTATGTGAGTTGTTTCATTCAAGTCCACCGCCAGTTTAGAGCTCCAGCTAATCCAAAAGAGACCAGCTGTGAGGTGTATTCCCTTAGGGTTCTAGTGTTTATCGAGCCAGGGAGAAGTATTGTGGCAAGAGCAATTCCAAGAAGCAGTGTATGCAAGAGAAGATCCTAGGTTTGTGTGTACGAGCATGTGTGTTTATGTTTTGACACTCCTCGTAAGAGGGCAATACACGTGTACTGCTCATGCTAGTAATAATGATGCTATAGAGGTTAGTCGGAATGCGAGCTAATAATAGACTAGGAGTGGGTTACCTAGCTTTAAACAAGGTAGGTAGTTTTTAGGTGACAGAGTTACTCGACCAAAAAGGTATTTAAGCCATACCTATTTTTGGCAGATGAGTTGGAGTAACAGCTCTAGGTTAGCACACCAAAGAGGGAAGCTGTCAGCCAAGGGTTAGACAAGGACTTGTCAGCTAGATAAGTGTGTGTGTGTGTGTGTGTAGAGAGAGAGGAGAGAGAGATTTGTGAGCAAGGAGGGAGTGAGATTGTAGATACAGGAGTTGTGTGCATCGTTGAGTGTGGGTGTGCATAAAGGTGTGTTGTTGGATTGGTGTCTGAATCTGAGTGCCTAAGAGAAAATTGGTAGATAATGAGTGTGTGTACGAGGAGATTGGGGTGCAGTGTATGGCTTGAACTACAAAGACACATATCGGGTTATGTTCTGGGCGTGTGTGCTTCTCCCCCTCACCATCTTCTAGTGCCCCCATGGAGGAGCATCTAATTGTTCCTTGGTTGAAGAAAAAAGTGCATTTTGAAGACGAAGGATGGTTTGTAGATTGCTTGGTAAAATGTTTGGTGGTCAAATCAAGAGTTGGCGAAGATGATGATGAAAAGCAAAAAAATAAAGCAAAAGTTGGAGATGGGTTTGCAAAAGATTATTTTCTTTGGCATGTGAAGAAGTGAAGAAGTGAAGAAGGAAGGGCGAATGGGGATTTCTGTGCATTATCTTACACTCTCGTACTCGCAAGGCAAAGAAAGAAAGAAATGCAACGGTGCCATCACAAAGGTAAAAGGTGGGAAGGACGGAAGAAGTCATGAGGTGTTTTTTGCATGAGAGGGAAAAAACTATTTTAGAGGGGTTTTTTTAGTGAGATCAAAGGCGAGTTGTAAGCTCTTGAAGGGGAAGGAGAAGAAGCTCTAGGAAGGGAGAAAGGAATTTTTTCTACTTGAACGGTGAAGACCATCGATGTTGTCATTGTACCCTAGTTTTTAAAATTCAAATTCTTGTTTAGTCTCTTGTGTCGGCTCAAAAATTGTCTCCTTTTTCTTCTCTTCTCATGCTTATCATAGGTGGTAAAAGAGGCTCCAGACAGAGAGAGAGAGAGAGAGAGAGAGAGAGAGAGAGAGATTTGTGAGCAAGGAGGGAGTGAGATTGTAGATAGGGAAGTTGTGTGCATTGTTGGGTGTGGGTGTGCATAAATGTGTGTTTTTGGGTTGGTCGTGTCCAAACTCGAGAGCCATTTTTGCAAGGCATTGTTTTCATTAGCATGACATGGGTCTTGGTACTTGCAATCAAAAGTTTTTTAAGGTGATATTGCATGAAAGTTGCATGTGAAGTGGGCCAAGAATACTACATCTAGCATGGGGAGTTTACTCAAACTCGAGGGAAAATTGCAAAGCGATCACTGAGGGGAGGAGAAAAAAAGGGGAAGTCACGACATGTTGAAGGAAACCATGGCCTAAAGATTGCTTGGTAAAATATTTGGTGGTCAAATTAGGAGTTGACAAAGATGATGATGTCAATCATTGGTCCTATTTTCACAAGAGTTAAATATCCCAGAGATTGAGTGGCAGATTTTGAGCGATGGATGTTGTCGATGTGCCTGACGGGAAACAAGGAGAAGTTGTAATGGTGTTGTTGTTGATGCATGGGCAAGCAAAGGTCTAGATTGATGGTGTCAAGAATGCCAATTGAAGTACATGTAGGAATTGTGGACTCAATTTTTGGGAAATATTTAGAAGATGATTTCTCCTGAGGAAGCGAGTGCAAAGTTGAAGGCATTGAAACACGATAGAAGTAAAGATTTTTCAGTCTTTCTAGAGAATTTTTTGGTCTTTGTAGCACATGTACTTCTATGTGGGGTTGAAATATGGAGTGGTAGTGCATCAGAACCTCCACTAGGAAAGAGTTTGAGAATGTCCGAGCGTGTCTTCTTTCAAACTTTCTCCAAACCAAAGATACAAACACCTTACATGCTCCTCCGCCTTAAATCAAGATCACTTCCCATTGAGGTTATAGGCATGGAGCAAGTCTTGAAGTACATGATTTAAATACATTAAATCTCTCTTCAATGGTTTCCTATAATTGTGTGGGAGGCAAATAACAATTTTGAGAAGACTCGTAGAAGAAAATCATTCCACTCACAATGGATGGAAGAAATTTCAAAGCGGTAAGAATATGGAAGGCCTCACACACTTTCTTTATAATGCATTACTAGACCCTAAAGTGAATGAGGCTCTCCTACAACAACAATGCATCATGACATGAAAGGAATTTGGAGGCTCACGCTTTAAGCATTGCATTTCCCACATTGCGCCACCAATCACAAAAGAATGTTTTACTCTATGAGAGGAGACCATACTTAGATGCCAAAATTTGAGCCTATACCCTCACAAGCAATGTGCACCATAGTAATGATCCAACTTAGGCTTTAGCTAACACACCCTTGGATGCAAGACGGGCATTTGGGCACTAGGGAAGAGTCCTTTGGTGTATGCACAATATGCCATTTGCAAGTCCTAACATAGAAACATCATACCGTACTTGAGTGTTGAGATTTTAATCTCATTCAAGATTTCTTTTCTCACATTTTTAACACCAAAGCCAAAGGCTAAAGTAAAGAAGAAGAAGAATAATACTACAAAAGATTTAATGCCATACGAACAATCCAAGAAATAGTGGTTTAACCTCTCTCTCTCTTATATTCCTATAATATACAATTGCCTCTCTCTCTCTCTCTCTCTCTCTCTCTCTCTCTCTCTATATATATATATATATATATATATATATATATATATATATATATATATATATATATATATATATATATATATATATATATATATATATATATATATTAGTCGTTATCTCTCACCGAAGGTGGAGAGGGACAAACCATCAATTTGAAGCTCTAGTCCCATATTTAAAGTGAGAGCTCACCTTAATTTGTTTTCTTTTGGAATGAAACATGGGATACTTTTCCAAAGTAGTGACACTCTAACTATCACAATGCAACATTGGATCTACTAACCCTTGTCTAGATCTCCCACTAAAAATGCCAACCACCATAAATCTTCCTTACAAGCCTCTAATGGTACAACATTGTTAGCCTCTATAGTGGAAGAGGACGTGCAATCTTGAAGATATGATCTTCAAGAAATAGCTCCTTCAACAAATATGAAACCATAGCTAGATCTAGACCTCATGTTTTCTACATTTCCTGCTACATAATCCACATCTACGTATCCAATGGCTGATGCATCACTATTTTTGAAGCAGGAATACCCGCTTGCTTTACTTTCAAGTACTTGAGGATATATTCATTGCATCCCAATTTTCCTTATCAGGGTTAGCCATGTAACGACTCACCACTCCCACTGCAAATGCAATGTCTGGCCTCATTGCCACCATCATGTACATGAGACTACCCACACCTAAGGAATATGGAATCTTAGTCATCTTAGCCTTCTCAGCACCCAATTTAGAACTATTATCCTTGCCAAGTTTCACATAAGCCAGCATTGGGGCACTCAATACCTTCCCCCTCTACATACTAAAATGATGCAAGGCCTTCTATATGTACAATTCTTGACTCTTCTATACTCAAACCTCTATTACAGGCTTATTATGCATCTTCAACTCATTGAAGATCACATGTGAACTATAAATAATACTACAAGATTTTGGGTTCCAGAGATGACATTCCATCTCTCCATATGTATCATATCCAACAAAAATACATTTGTGTAACTTTGGGTCAAGCTTGTTTCTAAGCTCCTTTGGCACATAAGCATATGCCTCGTAACCAAAGATATATATCATAGAGAGGTTTCTTGCCTAACCACAGCTTCTTTGGAATATTCTAATTCAATGGTGTACCAGGCAATCTACTGATGTGGAACTGCTATGAAAACTACTTCAATCCAAAAGCCTTGTGTCCAATATTCCATGGAAAGCATATCTATAGCATGCCTGTAAATTGTGTAATTCATATTCTTAGCTAATCCATTTTTGAGTAGGTGTGTATGGTGCAGTGAAATGCCACCAAATCCCTCTCTTCACACAAAAATCTATCTGATATTTTGAGACATATTCAAGTCCTCAAGCACTTTAGATTTTTTCCTAATTGATGTCCAACAAGTGCAAGAAACTTCTAAAATATAGAGAGTTCCTTGTCCTTATGTTTCAAAGGGTAAACCCGTGCCGTTTGAGTAGAGTCTTCTATAAATGTTACAAAGTAAGTGGCTTCCCCTAGATACTTGGTCGGCATAGGACCATATACATCTTGTTAGGAATGGGATCGTGCTAGCTAGGGTGGATGAAAGAGAAACATAGTGCAAGAGTGTGAGTGTGTGTGAATTAGGTTCCAAGATAGAATTATCTTGGACTTATATAAGCACAATCTTGAGTATTGACTTATCTTAGCACAAGCTCGCCATAGACAAGCATGTAGTGCAATTGTGTTTATTCATTCATGAAATGAGCTTTAAGTAGCTCTACAACCTTGCTCCATAGCATGTGGGATAATTCCACTCTTCTCTCCTTGACTCATACTTTAGGACAAAGCTCACACTTTACAATCCTCCCCTTGAGGTTTGGACTAAGACAAAATACTAAAGATGCAATATCCACACAGGATGATAAGTTGGTATCCACACAGGATGGTAATATCCACACAGGAAAATAAAAGTCCTCCTTTACAAATAGGGAAGCTTCATCTTCAAGGTACGTCTTCATAAAAGACAAGGTTGTTCTCGCCTTCATCTTCTTTGTCTTCTACCATGTGAGCTGACCCCTTGATAGATCTCTTCCCTTCGTAGCATCTGTTGTTGCTTCTACTACTAGTGCTTTCTCCACTGCTACTACCTCCAATTGAGTAGCATTGAGAAGGAGGGTGTCCCTTCTTACCGCATTTGTTGCAAGGATTGTTTGTGCAGCAGTCTTTTGCTACATGTCCCATTCTCCCACATTCATAACACTTTCTTCCAGTTGATGATGTTGATGGTGAATATCTTCCACTTGAGGATAACAAAAGCCCCTCTTGATGAGGTTAATGAACCTTTTTTCTTTTTTTCTTTTGCTTGGATTGAGTTGATGACATCTTGGAAAGGTGGAGTTGGTTCTTTTTCTTCAAGAATTGTGACTAAGTGGTCATAGAAAGGTGGAAGTGCACTTAATAGTACGGCCACTTTGTCGTCTTCTGGTACTTTGACTTGATGTAAGTGAGCTGCGTGACAATGCTCTTAAGCCTATTTACTAGGCTAGCAATGTCCTCCCCTTCAATCATGGTGATCTTGTAAAGTTGTCTTTTGAGACTAACTTTACTTCTTTTGGCCCTGGCTCCAAAATTACTTTCTAGGACATGCCAGGCTTCATGTGCATGCTTACATTCATCTATGAAATGCACATAGTTGTCACCCAAGGAGGTGATGATGATTCTTGACGCTTGTTCGTCTTTGGCCAAATTTTGTGCACTTGCTATGAGTGTAGTTGCCCTAGTGTGCACTCCATCTGGTTTGTCTTGTTGCTCTAAGGCGGTGCTGATGACAGACCATAAATATTTTTTCATAAGGTGTCCTCTTAATTTTGTTTTCCAGGTGTGAAACCCCTCCCCTTGAATTTTTATATTCCCTTCCCCCCCATTTGTGCTAATAGAGGGGTCTTAGCTTAAGAGATCTCCTAGCCAGTGTCTACATCTTTACACGAGCACAAATAGCCCTTAAGAAATGACAAAATTTATTGGCAAGTTAGTGTGCTTGGATGGATTCATTTTATTGCACACACACACACACACACACACACACACAGAGATCTTTTTGTGAAGCTCCTCTTCAGTGTAGTGAAGATCCTCTTCACAAGGAGGTAGTGCCCTTTGTTTTCATTGGTGGTGTCTTGAAAAATGCCCTCCACTTGGAGTTCCTGAGATTTATGTACAAGAAATTACCCTTGAAGCCTTGTGCTTGTAGAATTTTGCTTGTGGGAGAGAGCGCTTGGTGAGATCTTTGAAGTTTCAAATCTTGACAGGGCTGCCTTTGATCCTTTTGTTGAAGCTTTGATGTGGGATTTCCTACTTCTTGTTAGAGGCTTGTTGGATTGTGCCCTTGTGGGAAGCCTTAGGGCTAAGGGGATCAATGGTTTGGGCTAATGGCCAGGGGAAGTGGGGCTAAAATGGGCTCCGGGCACCTCGGGCAGGCGGGTATGACTTTTGGGTAGTCGGGGGCAGCGGGCAGGGCCTCCGGGCAAGCAAGGGCAGTGGCCGGTCGCAAATGCTGTAAACAGACACGCTCAGTCAAGGTGTGAAGCACGGGATGCCGAACGGCGAGGTCGACAGTCGATCTTCATCCGATCGGACCCGAAACTATTATAGGGTTTGCTTCGACGCCCGATTGAGGTCCGCCCTGTGCATGTGTGAGCCCCGTGTGAGCGCCCGTTTTTAAAGGCCTTTGACTACATTTCCATGGGTTCCCACCAAAGTGGGGCCAACCACTTTATATTTTTGAAGGCCTTCTTTCCGCAAGAGTTGGTGAGCCTTGAATGCTTCCCTTGAGACACACACACACACACACAATTTGAAGGTTGTGCAGCAGGGATTCCAGATTGCAAGTTCGATTAAGCAAAACTTAATTTGGGTATTGCTTCTGGAGACCTAACTCAAATTTAGCATGCATAGGCTCAAATGAGAGCTTTCTGGATAAGCTATGAAAACACATCAATCGCAAATGCTAATTTTGAAATAAGGGGCAGCTATTGAATGCGAAATGCAAGTTTCTAATGGTAAATCAATGAACTCTGATGCTAATTAATCTTCCAATTAGCTAGTGAGTAGTGGCCCAAGAGTCTTTATCTCAAGAACATGCTCATGATAGCCAATAGAATACTAATTAGGCATGAGATATGCGATAGAAGATCAAACCTAATGGACCTAGCTAATGATGATTAATGAATGCTAATTGTACAAACATGCAAATGCATAATAGCAAACCTAGCTAGCATAATCATCGCTCTGATACCAATTGTTAGGAATGGGATCGTGCTAGCTAGTGTGGATGAAAGAGAAACATAGTTCAAGTGTGTGAGTGGTGTGTGTAAGCAAGATTATCACTCAAGTGAATTAGCTTCCAAGATAGAATTAGCTTGGACTCACAAACACAATCTTGAGTATTGACTTAGCTTAACACAAGCTCACCATAGGAAAGCATGTAGTGCAAAATAGAAATGTGTTTATTCATTCATGAAATGAGACTTAAGTAGCTCTGCAGCCTTGCTCCACAACATGTGAAATAATTCCACTCTTCTCTCCTTGACTCATACTTTAGGACAAAGCTCACACTTTACACATCTCTATGTACAAGTTCTAGTGGCTCAAAATGCCTTCAATTCAATGGCAAATGGATAATCCTAGTTTTCCATTGAATACAATGTTCACACATAAAAACGTCACTAAAACTCAATATTGGAAAATAATTGAAATGTGCTAGAAGTCACATTCCGTTCTAGCTCATATGGTCTAACTGGTTTTGTCACAACTCATAGTAGCTCAATTATAGAAATAAAATCCTCTTCTACAAAAGATGCATGCATGGAGTACAAAGTACCATGTTTTTGACATTTAAGAACTACAAGATTTTCCTTCTTGAAAATCCATGATCTATTCCCAAACTTAGTTGTGTATCCCAAATCATCTAGTTGTGCAATATAAATTAAACTCTTAGCTAACTCAAAAACATATCTGACATTCTTTAGCATAAATTCCATGCCACTTGGAAGTACTAACTATAAATCTCTAATTCCAATGATCTCAATTGCATGAGAATCACCAAATTTTACTATATTGTAATAGACCTTTGCATAAGAGAAAAACCACTCTCTATGTGGTGTAACATGGAAACTTGCACCAAAATCTATCATCCAATTCGTGCATAACTAGCATCTTGTGTGACAAGGGCATTTGAGTGAATTCATAGGTGAAAACCAAGGTATATGAGGGATCAATCATCGGTGCAACCAAAGATGTTTGACACATGCACAAGTCAAGGGCACGTCTTTACAAGAATGATATGTGGTTGAGGAATGCATTGGTAGCTACTTATGTACAAGAAAGATAGAACATGGATGCAGAGATGTATACAAAATATGTTTTTTTTGGGCTAGTTTTGGTGCTTTTGTTGCACACTGACCTAGATGCATCAAGGATGGAAATTTGTAGATTTAATATTGGATGTTGAAGGCCTTGATGGGCTCTATAGGCCTATCTTTACAACACATCAATTGGAGGTCCTCACAAGAAGTTATGCCAAGATAAAGATACCATATTATTCTATCGAGAATCTACAATTCTGATGCATGTTGAACAGGAGCTTTGGAAATTTGAATGATGGTCGATATCAGCAAGTTGGAAGACGCTTACATGCTCTCAATCATGTGGCTTGTAGTTCCTCAATCAAATAGCATGGCAGGTAGGGCCTTTTCACTCAAGAGCCATTTTTTCAAGGCATCATTTTCATTGGCATGCTATGGGCATTGGTGCTTGTTGAAGTCAAAACTTTTTAATGGTGATATTGCATAAAAGTTGTATGTGAAGTGGGCCAACCATATGGCATCTCGCATTGGGAGTTTATTAAACTCAAGGGAAAATTTTGCATGCAAAGAGTTCAATGAGAGGAGGATAAAAAAAGGAAAAGTCACAACAGTTGAACACAACCAAGGCTTAAAGAAACAGAAGATAAGAGCATCCACGAAGAAAAAAACCTGTTTTGTTTGGGAAAAAAGAGGGTTTTTATTCCTTCTAGGTGTTAGGCATATGGTATTTGACCCATGCACGGACTCAAGGTGTGCACTACCCCTAATCCAGTTAGTGCATGTGTGGTAGACTCCATGTGTAAAACCATGCGATAGCATGTATAACTCTTTGCCTAGGACAAAAAGTGTTTGACCATGTGTGAAACACCTCCTAGTTGTGAAAATCCTATGTGAGGATAAGTGCTGTGTGGCAAGATATTATGCTATATCTTTATATAAGTCGAGGCTAAGCCGGATAGCTTTTTAGCCTAATAAGTAGAGGCTAAGCTGGATAGCTTTTTAGCCTTATAAGTAAAGGTTTTTTAGCCTTATAAGTAAAGGCTTTGATAACATATCCTATCCTTTTTTTTTAAGCTCTTTGATGCTTCGCATCAACTAGCTTTACAGGATTGCATCCACACACCCACACCCGCGTGTCGTAGGGGTTGAGCCATAGTGGGCATGCTTAGAACCCCTTGCCCCTTAACCACTAGGCCAACTCCCCTTGACAGAAGGTATTATACATATCCTAGCTTATGCAAAAGGTATTATTGTACATTTTGAATATTGAGTCCATTATTGCAAATGTGTACTTTTCTCTCTCCCTCTCTCTCTACACTATAGTAAAGGCTTTGATGTACATATCCTATCCTATGCAAACGGTATTATTATACATTTTCTATAATGAGTCTATTATTGCAAGTGTGTACCTCTCTCTCTCTCTCTCTCTCTCTCTCTCTCTCTCTCTCTCTCTCTCTCTCTCTCTCTAGTAAAGGCTTTGATGTACATATCCTATCCTATGCAAAAGGTACTATTGTACATTTTATATATTGAGTCTATTATTGCAAGTGTATTCTCTCTCTCTCTCTCTCTCTCTCTCTCTCTCTCTCTCTCTCTCTCTGTGTGTGTGTGTGTGTGTGTGTGTGTGTGTGTGTGTGTGTAGTTATGGCTACCTTCGTTTTGTATATTGAGTCTATTATTGCAAGTGTGTACTTTTCTTTCTCCCTCTCTCTATACTAGGTAGTTATGGCTACCTTCACCTTCAAGCCTCCTTGAGCTCAATTGCACCCACCATCGTTCCCAACAATTGGTATAAGAGCTAAAGCAAGATTAGTACACCCTAATCACTTTTAGATCCCTAATCATGATACTTGTTGAATTTGTACTCTCTATATATATATATATATATATATATATAATTGTCTAATAATCACTTGGTTATTTCTGGGGATTTCTAATCACCGAGCAAGAAAAACCGAGCGAAGATAAATTCGAGCAAATTGATACAAGAGCAACAATGGTGAAAGAAAAAAATAATGCCATGCACATTACTTTCACTATCACAAATCTGACACTTAATCGACAAAAATTGAGATTTTAGAACCATTATGAAAATTGAGTATTTGAGACACAAGCAATCTCTTCATACTCGAAACATAGATAATTCGATCCCATGTGGAAATTAAGATTCTCCAAGACCCCAATTGCGATGGTTGTACTATTGACGGCCTTCAATACCTCAACCTCATGCCGCATCGCCATCGTTTGCCCAAGAGGCACACAATTAACTGATCTCCGGCCACAAACCATTCCATGTGCCGTTTTATCTGCCTATGGCACCGCCTACTACAACAGCTCCCTAGTTTGCTTGACATCTTTTTAAAAAAAAGAATAAACCCTACTCCACTGGCAGCTTGGTACATTTATTGATTTGTTCAACAGATGCCCCCAAATCTCATCCCTGGGTCACAACCTTGGAATTGATTTCCTCGACCCTTTAAAAAGGCAATCGAAGAAATCGAACTCAGACAGACAAGACGGTAATCGTAAATGGTCATTCTTTGTAACCAGCACACCAAGCATGTAATCTTGCCTTGCAACATAACCCCGTTAATAAGAGAAAACTTCCTAAATCTTTGCGCGTCTACTACTCCTACGTCCGTCGCCCTCTAGCTCTACGTGCATGCCATGTGCTTGTTGCATCGTCGTCTCCACATGCTCATTTGCTCCTGCTCTGTGCCTGTTGCAATGCCCACCACCTACCATTAGCCCCTGCAAAAGGGATTTCATTTGATTCGCCTCATTTTTGGAATTTTATACTGCCGGTACCCCTTACCTCGCTCTCCTTCTATTTTATTCAAGAATCAGGAATATACTATCTCTTTATGAGGGTATTTTCCTCTTACAAACTCCTCTTGTAAAAGGGAGAGGACGACTATAGATTTCTAGTGCAGGCTAATAGGTGATAGTTACTCCTACTCTAAGCCATCCGAGCAAATGCCCTGCTTGACCTGCTCTGCCCTAAATAAGTCTAGAAAAAACCTACTCAAGCATCCCCCCTTTGCACGAAGTCCGGTCTTGCCCTGCTCTTTTCGCCAGCTCTAGGTAGCTGCCCTATGAAAGATGGTGCCACCTATGTCCCCCTGGTTCTCATTGCGCCATTTGGTTGCTCGTCGCGCACATTTTTTGTGGTTGCGTGAGATCTACCTACGACCTCTCAAGAGCACTACCTTGCGAGATTCCTCTTATTCATGCTCCCTCTAACCCTATATTTGGTGGTGCTTGAATACAAAAAATTTAAAACTTGGGAATATGCCCCCCTTCCCTCACTTTATATCTTCGATAATCTATAGCCTTGCTCTCCAACTCTAGCGCCTCCATCGTCCACGTCCTCTACAACCCACTACCCCCAATTTGTCTTCGCACACCTCCCCCTACCCTTTCGCTAACCAATCTCACCATCCTCTCCTCCCTCTTCCTCTTGCATCCTGCAGACTTTCAGAGAGTGTAGGATTTATCGGAGAAGATTCCTTCACCTCTTCCCTTCTTCTCCTCCTCTTCCTCCACTCTTTTCCTGCGCCTTCTTCTCTAGCCCCCCTTCTCCTTCCTTCTCAGTGTTTTTTCATAGAGCTATGCATTAGGGTTGACTTGCCCTTGCTGTCGCACAACTTGCCAACCTATCAGGAGTGACAAATGTGCTTGTGGTTGTTGTCCTTCAGCCACTCACTGCAGATTTTGCCTTCTACACCCAACCTCATAGAGCTGCCTCAGACCACATGCCACCACCTCCTTTGTAACCGAGTTTGTAAAAATGAAGGCAATTACCACTGCAGTTTCTTTGCAGGGTATTTTTCAACCACCCCCTGACATGGAGGTTCCGCCTTTACAACTGTTGATACATGATTACCTAGTCATCCTCTTCATAATATTCAATATCATTTTGTATACTACTATAGTCTCGCATGGAGTAGACTCCCTACGCGTGGGGATATGGGGTGTACACACTAACTGCAATTGGGTCCTTTAAATTTTTTGTCCTCTAAAGTAATGGGGCTATATGGGGGAGCCCTCTTTGCCTTGAGCCGGTTGAAAAATCAAAACAGTTGGTTGAAGGCAAGGGAAGAAGGAGAATGTCTGAAGAGACTTGCTTGATTATTTTGTTGCTTGAAAATACTTGCTCGCCAATCCGTATAACTCTTATTTCTCAATTGTTTGAGTTGTGGGATATGCCTCGTGCCACTACCCTCACTTAATCTAATTGGCAATTGACTGGTGAATTATTGATTCATTAGAACGTTGGAAAGGGGGAAGGGGGTACACACCTAGAACACACACAACATGCATCTCTATAGCCCAGGATAAACACAGCACCCCAATCCACTAGGATTCACCTTAAAAATCTGCACAATCTCAGTCGCACACACTCGCCTCGATGTACCAACACACACGCACGCTTCTCTCAAAGCTCAAGGACACCACACCCACACGACCCTTGTTCCACACTGCAAACACACACCTACCTCTCTCTCTCTTTCACTTTGCACACATGGACCTTGGTTTGGGGTTGCACTCAACCACACTGACTCCAGTAACTCTCCGCAAAGCACAACAGAAAAAAGAAAGGGGAGCAGAGACTCGACACAAAAAAGGGGCAATGGCGAGCTTTGCATTCACAAAACCTATTTACAAGTTGTGTAGGGCACACTCCTCTTGCACTTCTCCTTTTTCATGCTCCAAAAGGCTCCCAAGACTTGGCTCTCCAAATGACGGCTTCCCAAAAATCCCTTAGCAAAACAACCCCGTTCAATTTTCCAAAAGACCCCTATATGGAGCTCCCTTTTTTTAAAAAACAAAAAAATTGCTTTTTTTGGGTCGTGCAGCTCGTTGAGCTCACTTTGACATCTAAACCACATTACATGCACTTGGCCTTGCATTTTTAACATATTTGATAGGTAGTTGACACCTCAGCAAGTCCCCAACTCCCACTCGCATGTGAAGCACCTCAAGGGCCCCATTTTGGTTGTCACGGCGTCGTGACAACCCACGGGAGCCTTCTTCGTTACTTTAAAAGTGTTGGCCCTTTATGAGCCCACGGGCAAGGTCCCTAACCAAAGTTTCCAAGTCATCAACCTGCTCGTGCCCAAGAGTGCCACCATCCAGTAGTACTACCCAATGCCAACGGGCGCCACCATCTTCGACCAAAACTGCCGCCCTGCACAGTGCCCACAAACACGCAGCCATAGCCTCCATGGGAAAGCTCCAAAGAGCTCCCTCTTCCCACTTCACGACCTAAAGAGGGCGCCCACTGTAGGATATATACCTTGCGAGTTCGGCCCCCGTCCACACATTTCAAGGTTGATCCACCCTCCTAGCCTTCAAAAGCCCCACCAAAACACTCACCCTTTTTTTTTGCTTCAACTTTGACACTCTGCCGCCGTCAGGTGCTAAGAGCTCCCTTTGCCGAGCCATAAAAACCTGCTCAAACTTGGCATATTGGGCTTCAAATTCTCTTGTTCCATCTACCCTTTGACTATCCAACGGCCTCGAACGATGCGGACCAAAACTGCAAAAAAACATCCGGTATTGCACCGTCGTCATCTTGCATTAACTTTAACTTGCCGTATCTAGCTGAGCAAGCATCATATTGACAAGAAATGACCTCCTATTGGCTTCATACATTGAGCTTCATCATTGCAAACCCCGTCAAGCTTTAGAAAACATCTGGTGGCATATTTTTCAAAGTGAGCAAGTTGGTCCAGAAC
Organism: Adiantum capillus-veneris; assembly: GCF_014529385.1. Classification (NCBI taxonomy): domain Eukaryota; kingdom Viridiplantae; phylum Streptophyta; class Polypodiopsida; order Polypodiales; family Pteridaceae; genus Adiantum; species Adiantum capillus-veneris. The sequence continues at coordinate 98,568,764 of NC_140946.1, forward strand.
TGACCCGTGTCAAACCTTCAATTGGCCATAACTTCTTCTCTAGAGCTCTGATTGACAATCCGAGAAGACCGACATGCTCCACAGCTTGAGCTCTTCAACGCTATCCACTGACATCAGCTCTGGCCATTTTCCCCTATCTGCCATGTCTGTTGGGGATCTGCAAACACTTCGAGATTCAAACTTCATTATCTCGCACACCCAAACGGAGCCGTCTGGACCGGCTTACACATCATCTCAAACGCTACATTCTTAGGCTTAAAATAGCACTTTGGGCACTTGAACTTGCCATCCCAATTGGCCCTTCCTAGAGCCTTTTTGACCCAAAAAACACATTATGCATACATTTTCATTGCCACCTAGCTGCCCAGGTCTATCACACTGGCTTTAGCCCTTTAGCCTACACCTGTTGGCATCTCTTGCATAGCATAGAGCACCTTTGAGCATCAACCAACTTTGGCTGCACCATCGTTGCCCACACCCTAGTTGAACATTTATGTTCAACCACAAACATGCTTATTGCATCTAAAAAAACTGCAACACCAAACTAGCAACCAAAAGCACTCCAAAACCACGACCAAATGTACAAAACTTGACACCTGTCACCCGCCACGTTTGCTCAAGCGGGTTGTCCAACCCCTTGCTTTACCTGCCATCATCCACCTAGATCAAACATCTGACATTGGTCATGCCCACTCACCAACAGCACTTTCCTATAGTGATGTACTGCAACACATAGCCAATTATCCACATAACGTGCCCTTGGCATAACTCTAAATCATTGCATTTGCATTTCCCATTGCATTTAGGAATTGACTTTGTTCGATTTTTTGCTTCATAATCACTCTCTACTTGAGCCTCAAGTTCTTGCATCACTTGTGTGTGGAAGGAGCATCGATCAAGAGCTTTTTGATGACTACATACTTGCTCTAATCGGGTCCATACGAGCATCAAATTGTCTGATTAAAGTTACTTACCAGGCCAAAAGTCTGAAAAAATTGTTCACTTATTTTTCTATATAGGTCAACCAACTCAAGTTGGACCAGTGCAGAATTTATGAAGCTAACTTCAAGGTCCTCAACAACTGTCTAGACTACTACAATAGTTCGAACGTCAATAAGCAACAATAAATCCTTTTGGACGGGTCGTATGTCATCTTCAAAGTATGATCGAAGAATGCAAAGCTAATGGAGAGAAGATCAAAAGGCAGTATAACAATGGGGTGCACCTCATAACACATGTAACATTTAATGTACTAGTAACTTGTGTGTAGAGGAAATTGATAACATAGTGATCATTTCATTAAGAACAAGTTCCTAATGAGCATAGAGAGAGTACTTAATTGAGAAAGCGATATAGCAATTTACACCTAGCCAATTTGGCATTGACAATACTTGAAAAGAGAGAGAAATAGAGCAAGTGACAATAGTTGAGGACCGGATTTACATGGAGCCGGTCTCCCCTCCATAAAGGCTTTGTATTATAGATTCTCCCATCAAAGGAGACTTTTGTACAATACAATCTTTGTGTTCCTTGATAAAACTAGTTGGTGTAATGAAGATGGAAGCTTCATACACCAAATTATGCTTGTAAAACACACCTAGTGTCCCTAGCCTCAGTCCCAAGACCTCACAGACCTTCAAAAATGGTGAGAGCTAGCAGGGAATGAGGATAGATTGAAAGGAAGAAGAGGTATCTTACAAGAAAGAATTATTCTCCCCACATAATCACTCTATTAGCATAGCATAGCTTAGCTTAGTAATTACCATGGTGGAGGAGATGAGCATGCCATTGAAGCTTTGCTCTTGGTTGGATTTGCATTCCAAAGCCAAGAGTTGTTGGTGTAGGCTCTACTTCTCAATGCTTGGAGAAGGAGATGGAGTTCTTCTTGCACACATGAGTTGTGTGTGTGTGTATAGCCTTGTGTACGAGTAAAATGCAGCCCCTTCTCTCATCTTGGTTGACCCCTCTTGCTAAATGCTCATGATGGCCTCCCATTGGCTCCTGTAAAGCTTAGCCAACCACAATTTAGAAGCATAGTTGATAGCCTTTTGATAAGTGTCCCCCTTTCCCCTTTTGTGAGAGCTTTAAGTATTTAAATAATTCATCTAAGCTCTCATTGGACCTTTTTGTCTTCTGGCCAATAGGAATCAGGCAAGCCATTGGGCTGTTGGATGCTCATTGGACCCCTTGGTAGACTGTCCAATAGTCATTTAGGGAGCTTCTATTGGTTCTTGTATCAAGCATTTTTAAATTGATTAGACTAAATTTACTCTAGCCTAATTCTCATTGGTCCACCTCTATGGCCATCCAATAGGATTTGAGGGGAGGTTGGGGGCAACTGGCCTAGAAGCTTGACATGTGTCCAGTATTCCCTTTGTGTAAGGAGGAAGCCTTGGAGTGTGTGTGTGTGTGTTTCTCTCTCATCCCCTACAAAATGGGCTCTCCCCCTCCTTCCTAGGGATGTGGGAAGACTTTTTAGTCTTCCCAATGACCATCCAATTCCCCTATGCTTTGGCCATTGGATAAAAGGTTTAATTTTTGGAACTTTAGCCTATGGAAGTCTTAATGGAGCTAAACCTTAGGTCTTTTAAGCCCCATTGAAGCACATTGCTCTTTTGCAGGCTATCCCCCTTTGGATCCCTATTTTCCCTCCTTTGGATCCCTGACAAAGACCGGTCTCCAGCCTTCCTTACCAATATTCTAGCTTTTACTCTCTTGGTACTTCCCCATATTAAATGATCAGTTTAACATGCGAAAATCATTTGGGAGTATTAGATATTAGTTTTCATGACAACACACATCCAACAAGTACTCCATTCCCTCCCGAGAAATTCGGATGGAAGTTGATCAGTGTCTAATATGTAATTGGTATTAAGGAACATGGGTTTGTAATGGTCATGTTGTGTGTCCCTTACATTGTAATGGTCCTGTTTTGTAACTTTTGGTCGAAGGGTGTGTCCCCTTGTAACATTGTAATTAGCTTCTTTTTCTTAATATAAATCTCTCGAGCCCTTTTTGGCAAAAAAAAAACTTCAAGCTTTTTTTTTCAAGCCTTTCAAAACGTGGAAATCCCCTATATTTGGAGAAAGCTTTTAAAAGGTCAAAGGGAAAGGTGGCGCACACCCAACACCTTCCTCCTTGGCATTTATTGGTTGGTTATTAGAACCAACAACAATTATTGAAGCTTTCACACGCTATCAGGGCAATACCCAAAGTAATTATAGACCTCCCTTGCATCATAGACGACTATTGTTGACCTATCACCTACGCCAAGCCTCCTCTCTATATGGCCCGCCTCAATCATGGAGGGGATCGACAGTGTGTACTGAGTTGGCCGTAGGATCGTTTAACTAGTAAATTTGGGGTGGTGAAAAGGTCATACGTGCGAATCAAGGCGGGGTATAGGCTCTGCAGAGGAATAACGACAATGTTAACGGTGCCAGGAAATCAGTGCTCTCTCGCTAGTACTCTCTCCTGCTCGCTTCGCCATAGCTCTCTCCTGCTTAACAGCCATTGCATACTATCTGAGCTAGGTGCCATGAGGCAGTCCGCTCCTGTTCTCTCACCTTAATCTTTGATCTTCTCTTGCCATTGCTCATTTGAGGCAGCCCAATTTTACGAAGCTTTCTCCCCTCTATTCCCCCCCTCTATGCAAGCTCTTACTGTGCATTCTGTTCCTGCTCCACCTGTGAAGATTCCCGAATTTACCACGCTCCCCGTCTTTTGCACCATTCAAGCCTTCTTAAGGTTCAGAAGGAGCATTTAAAAACCACAAGAGGAGGGTCGCTTGTTGCGAGGAGAGGAGGGCTGCGTGAGAGGGAGCCAGTGGATATTATATTGCATTGAAGTCGTTGCCAAGCTCAACCTTAAGCGTGCTTGTCAAAAATTCTTCGAATTGTGTCGGGATGACACCCTGTAAAGCTCCATGTGTGCTCCTTGCCGCACTGTCGAAGCAAGGGCCTTGCCTAACACTGTGTGCGAGCCATAGACGGCTCCAAGCACACAACTAGCTTAACTAGTAAGCTCAAAAGAGGGCAATGGTGTGTCACTCACCGCTCTATGCTCCTACCGTGGAGGATTCCTCGCCGCGAAGAAGAAGTATATTGCCCTGATAGACCTCCCTTGCTTCTTAATTTTCTGTAGTCAATTAAGTTGTTTAATCGCGAGAGCCAAGTATTCATGTTCGAGGGCTGACTAGAGGCTATATCTAGAAGACCTTGTAGTTAAGCTACCATAAAAGGAATTTCTCATGAAATCATCGCCTGACTGATTACTTTTTCTTTGACCCCCCAAAGTCTTTTCACATTGATTCAATTTGATGTGTGTGCTTATTTTGTATGCCTTGGGTTTTTTGCTTTTTAAGGAAAAGCGCCCACACTGGGAACCTCTAGGGCTCTAGTACCATAGGCAATACATGTGAGTGAAGTACCAAATCAAGCTGAGATTTCTCTTCCAGCTTAAGATTTTACAGTGTGGCACTTTGATTTTTTGTTTGTTCATTTTCAGCATTTTAATTTTGTAACTTTGGGGGGTCATATAACATTGATACACCTCCCCAGGCTCATCACACTAGTTAACTCCCTTTATAATACTTAAGCTAAAGGTCAATATGGTCAAGCCCACTAGAAAGCCCTAGTACATTTCACACAATGCTGCCTAAATCGGATTAAGAACCTAAGTAACCATTGATTATTAGGAAGGCAACCCCATGGTATTAAGAGAAGATTTCTAACACCTAACTTGGTCAAACTAGCTTAGTCGAACTGCTTGATTTTTAAACCTAGACAAGTGATTATGACAAAAAATTACATTGAATTAAATGGTTGATACTAAGCAAATGCGGTGAATATTAGGCTACCAATCACAATTAAAGCAGACAATCATAGATGCAAAAACGATAAGGGGCAATGCTAATGGACAAGAAACACCTGTTTGTGTCGATGGTCGCGCTTGATTTGAAGAGTGAGTCGAGATAAAGATTCCATGAAGGTCCAAATCCTACCAATAGCAACATGCTCCTGTACACACTAGGAAACAAAAGGAATACCTCCAGGAGGCACATTAGTGGAAAAAGGTACTAACACTTATTGAACACAACAAAAAACATAAGGAACCCTAACCTAATTATTTGCACTCTCCCTAGAGAGTCAAGGGAATAGGATATTGTAGAGGTTGGGGGGAAACCCTAAGGCTAAATCCCTATCCTCGTCGTCGAGATAAACAAAGTCATCATCCATGAGACCATATGTGCCATCCGTGTAGTCGTGTAAATTTTCTTCTTCATCATAGGTGCCCATGTTTACTAAGAAGGTCACTAGACGCCTATAGTCATCTTGGTCAAAAGGGTAGGCTTGTGCAATGGGAGAAACGCTCTCTACTAAGTATGGATCAGACGTGGTCAAGAGACGTATCAGCCATTCTAACTCCTCAAAATTCCTCTCACATGCTAGCGTACCTATCAAATCCCATTCACATGCAAGCACTGGAAAGACCATGTGAAATAATTGTGAAAAGTAACGAGGGTACCTCTCACCCAAGGCAGGAGTGGATGACTTTAGCGTACTAGCCATATCTGTACACGCAAATAGATGATGGTTAGAGTGCAAATATTACAAGGGTCGTGTTCTTGTGCATAATTTGTTTTTATGATTTGTGTTATGGCTCTTGCTCTTTTACTTTTTTATCTTGTTTTTGTGAGTATAAGGCTTTATATATACATTCCCTAAGATTGGAGATTAAGAGGTCAGGGAGAAAGGTTGAGAGGGAAGCAAGTGAATGATGGATGTCCACAAACACTCCCCCCTTCCTTGCGTAGATCATACCGTTTGAAATGATGTCGGCACCCTTTGAAACCAATTGTTCTAGTTGGTAATAGGTGAGGATTTTTGCCAGTAGTTTTCTATTACCCTAGGTGCCTCATCAAGTTTCAAGGGTGGTAAGGTACTCTCCCAGGATCGAACTTGAAGTGGTTCATTAGGTGATTCTTGAACACGGGGAGGTGTGGATTCTTTTGTAGCTTCATGGAGGTCCACTACTATAGATGGAGGCTGTGTAGAAGCTTTTACCTCTATGGATGTATTACATGAGGAGCTATAAGCTTTATGGAACTCCCCCCTTCCTGAGCTAGGTGGAATAAATTGGTTTTGCCTTGGAGCCCAAACTAGCTCTGTACTAGGTGTGTAGCATTCTGTGATCTTTCCCTTCCCACGGTCTGCCATTGGCTTTAGCGTTACACTGTTTGACTCATATGGGTTTGTTGTTGATAGGGAAGGACACATTTTACGTTTAGGTACCCAAATTTGCTCATTTCCATCATAGTAGCCTTGGGCTTCTAATAGTTGTTTTGGAATCCATCGTGATTTGGTCTTGACTCTCCTAGGGCGCGCTCTTGGTTTTCCCGGGAAATTTTTTCTTGGAATGGATGGGAGGGTTGAGGTAGTTGGAAGTAAGGCCTTGGGGACCCATTGATATGTACTCTTAGGTCGTGTAGGTTGAGTACTTGCAATATTACTGCTTACTGCAACTACAAGTGTTGAAGTGCTAGGTTCATGGGTAGCCGGCAAAGACGAGTTAACCACCTTGGCTTGTGAATGTTGGCTATCCTTCAACTTTGCTAGAGTTTGCAACGTAGGTGACTTTGCTTGAATGATAGGGGTAAGAGTCGATGGTCGCGTCGTGACACTACCAGTATCCCAATCAATAGTGCATTTGGTTGCCAACATCCACGTGCGTCCCAGGTTTACGTTGCCTTCCATAGCTCCCGCGGGCATGACTAGAAACCTCTGCACTATGCTTCCATTGTCATAGACAACAGGGGTCTGAAGGACTCCAAGAATAGCAGTTTTCGTTTTATTAATGCCCTTGACTTACATCGTACTCGGGGATAGGGTCGGTTTCCCTAATTGACACCAAACTCCATAGGATAACAAATTGTGTTTAGCTCCCGTATCTAATAAGGCATTGTATAGTACTTTCCCATAGGGGCTATTTAGCTCAATTGGGTATCGTAGGGGTGGCTCAGATTCTAATGAGTCGTCATCTGTGTCCTCGAAAAATGCTTGCATGATTCCCAGATTAGCCTCTCATTGGCGTCTAAGACGTTGTTGTCGTTCTCGAGCCTCAACTCTTGCTTGGATTTTTTTAAGCTCTGCTTGTTCCTTGGCAGCCTTCTTTTGATGGATGGCTTGCAACTCTTCCTGGCTTAGAGGATCATAATATCTTTTGAATTTACTCCCATTAAGGAATCCAATGGTTTCAACGCCATCTAGAGTCTCCACACGAATGGTACCTTGCGGAGTAATTTCACACACTCGATATGGTCCCTTATCAGCGTATTTCAATTTCTTCTTTTCATTACGTACCCCGTACATAAGAACTTTATCACCAACCTTGATGTCTTTATTCTTTAAATGGCTATCAAACCACTTCTTTCTCCTATCCTTCTCCACTAGAGCATTTTGCACAGCTAATTGCCTTTCTTCATCTAGCCTTTCCACGATATATAATCGCTCCACTAAGGGGTTACCATTCCAACCTTCTTGAGAAGCTACTCGAAGACTAGGAATGACAAACTCCCATGGCATAACTACTTCTTGGCCATACACCATCTTAAACGGTGTGCAATTAATAGCAACTTTATACGCAGTACGATAAGCCCATAAAGCTGATGTAAGCTTTAGGTCCCAATCAGTGCGATGAACCTCGACTGTCTTTGTCAAAATGGAGATGAGAGTTTTGTTGGTACTCTCAGCTTGGCCATTTGCTTGGGGATAATAGGGTGTAGACTTGTGGTGAGATATCATGAAGTTTGATGTGAGTTCTTTTATTACTTCATTTATAAAATGAGTTCCATTATCACTCACAAGTTCAAAGGGGCATCCAAAACGTGTGATAATGTTCTCAAAGAGGAACTTAGCTGTTGTTTTTGCATCCGCCTTCCGTGTTGCTTTTGCTTCAGCCCATTTGGTTACATAGTCTGTAGCCACAATGGTATATCATGATTGCGTGTTACGTGCAGCCGGACTAATTGGTCCTACAAAGTTAAGCCCCACTTTTCAAATGGTTGGGTTACCTTGATGGGATGTAGAGGCATCCTATCCCTTCTTTGTGGCTTGTTGAAGCGTTGGCATTCATCACATCCCTTTGCAAAAAGTGATGCATCCTTAAACAGAGTGGGCCACCAATAGCCTGACTGTAAGATCTTTCGGGCAGTCAACTTTCCTGAAAAGTGACCACCAGCTACGTCCATGTGTGCCTCTTGTAGAATATATAAATACTCATCCTCGCGGGCACAGCGTCTTAGAACATCATCTTTTCCTCTCTTATAGAGAGTTCCAGCCAGTAAGCAATAGGGTTCGCCTTCCTTGATTAATTTTCGAGCTATATCTTTTCTCAGTTCTTTGGGTGGAAAACCATTAACTAAGAAGTTAACAATCTTTTCACTCCATTCAGGCATTGTCTCAACAATGAACAAAGGAGTATCAGGCAATTCATCATCAACCCCCGTAGGAGCTTCGCCATTAGGGATACGAGATAAATGATCCGCCATGACATGTTTCCTCCCAGGCCTCACAAAAACGGTGAAGTCAAACTCAAGAAGAATTAACAACCATCGTGTAATTCGACCTGTGGAACACGGCTTGTTTACCAAATATAGCAATGCTTGATGATCAACATAAAACACAAACTTGGTAGCAAGAAGGTAATAGCGAAATTTCTTTACTGCATAAATCATAGCTAGACCTTCGCGCTCTGTAGTAGTGTAGTTCATCTCGGCATCATTTAATTGGCGACTTGCAAAGCTAATAGGGTAGTCCAATTTATGTTCTCCTGGTTGAGTTAGAACACACCCAATAGCAAAATTTGATGCATCAATATGCACATGAAAAGGTACATTCCAATCAAGTGTTCACAGGATTGGAGCACTTGTTAGGGCCTTCTTTAATAACTCATAAGATTGATGACATTCTTCCGTCCAGTGAAACTCGATAAGAAGCTTGTACAATGGACGCGCTATCTCGGCAAAGTTTAAAATAAACCTTTGATAATAACCAACATGGCCCATAAATCTTTGAACTCCTTTATAGTTAGTAGGTGGTGGCAAATCGGCAATGGCTTTAATCTTACTCTCATCTGTGGATATCCCGTTCTTGGACACTATATGCCCTAGAATGACTCCATGCTTAACCCAAAATTGGCATTTGAAAGGGTTCAATGAGATGCGATAAAATCTGCACCTTTCAAATATTTTTTGTAGATATAACAAATGCTTCTCCCAAGAAGAATAAACGCAAAGGTCGTCTAGGAAAGCTTCACAAAATTCCCTTAGAAATTCTTTAAACGCAGTGTTTATTAATCGTTGGAATGTAGCAGGGGCATTCGTTAAGCCAAAAGCCATAACACGAAATGCAAACACTCCAAACTCTGTGATAAAAGTAGTTTTAGCTTGGTCCTCTAATGCAATTGTGATTTGATTGTAACCAGAGTACCCATCTAAAAAGCTATAAGCTTCCTTGCCCGCAACTCTTTCAAGCACATGTTCTGAATATGGCAAGGGATAATGATCTCTCCTAGTGGCTGCATTAACTTTCTTGAGGTCCACGCACACTCTTAGTTTCCCATTCTTTTTTGGCACAATGACTATTGGAGAAACCCATTCTGAGTGCTCAATAGGGTATATGAATCCACATTGGATAAGTTTTTCAATCTCCTCTTGTACAATTTTGGCGTACTTAGGATTCATTGGATAGGGTCGTTGCTGGACGGGTTTAGCAGTGTTGATCATGGGAATTGTATGTTGCACCACAGAAGGTGGAACGCCCTTCATGTCATGATATGTCCAAGCAAAGATATCCTTGTATTCCTTGAGGAGCTCCTTAAGTACAGCCTCTTCGGTTTTAGTAAGGTCTTGAGCAATAAAGACTGGTTTAGACTCCTCACCTGGTTCTGCTAATTCTATCTCTTTAACTACCGCTGGACCATCATAGACTCCACTACTTCCATTGGTAGGTATTCGTTGGGATTTGGCATACACAACCTTTCGCTCCCCCGTGGTATAAGATTTAAAATGTTCAGGAGCCCTATGTAAGTCAGCAGGCTCTTGTCCTGACGCAGACCTTTGTTTTAGTTCTGCCTCCTTTTGTTGTTGTGCTAACTCTCGGTTTTGACGTCTTCTTATAGTTCGACTCAATTTCGGCTCTGTAACCTCCAATTGAGCGAGGTCAATGGGTCGCGGCCTGCACCACATGACACTCTGGAGATGTTCACCCCAATTGTCTACTAGCTTTCGATGAGCATCACATGCCCCTAGATAGCTAAGCCATTCTGCAGTAGATCTTTCCTTGTTTATCCTAGCTCTCACATTTGCTCGATATCGTCGTCTCTTATATGACCTTTGTTTCTTGTTAAGGTTTTGATTTTGGTAAATGTTTGAACTCGACTCGCTTGATAGGTCTTCGCTTGTATCTTCTTCACTCTCATATAAATTACCATAGATGGTCGTACTAGACCTTGAGTGTTCAGTTTCTATACTTGGCTCACTCGATGTTTCCTCAGGTTTTGAATCCATTTCTCCCTGAGATTCCGTCTCTGATGTGTATTGGCCTGAAGCCTTTGAGGAATCATCGGTTTCACTCTCAGGTAGGTGTGCCTCTTTCTTATCATCGGATGTTACATGCGCTACACCTAACATGTTTACTGGTGCAATGTGTGGTATCTCTTCCCCATCTGGTGTTACCCAGGTTGTTCCTCTAGCTCCCCATGTATCTATAGTTGCCGCTAGGTGTACCCAATCGACATTGTCTGACTCAGCCATTCCGTGTAGGATATCCATATAAGGAGAGTTCTCCCCAATATCCGTGTCTTCGTTACACGTGTAACAATACTGTAATGGAGCTGAGTGAATTGTTGTGTCTGATCGATTATCAATGATGAATTTATTTCCTAGAGGATGCGTTCGACCACTTAAAAGATCAACTCGAATGACAGAGTCTTGGAACTGTAAGTAGACGTGGTTTTTGGACCAGTCATGGACCATTTTTGCTTCCCTCATGAATGGACGCCCTAAGATCATCTCAAATGACATAGGATGCTTGGAAAAATCCACGCAGACCTTTCTTTTAGTTCTGCCTCCTTTTGTTGTTGTGCTAACTCTCGGTTTTGACGTCTTCTTATAGTTCGACTCAATTTCGGCTCTGTAACCTCCAATTGAGCGAGGTCAATGGGTCGCGGCCTGCACCACATGACACTCTGGAGATGTTCACCCCAATTGTCTACTAGCTTTCGATGAGCATCACATGCCCCTAGATAGCTAAGCCATTCTGCAGTAGATCTTTCCTTGTTTATCCTAGCTCTCACATTTGCTCGATATCATCGTCTCTTATATGACCTTTGTTTCTTGTTAAGGTTTTGATTTTGGTAAATGTTTGAACTCGACTCGCTTGATAGGTCTTCGCTTGTATCTTCTTCACTCTCATATAAATTACCATAGATGGTCGTACTAGACCTTGAGTGTTCAGTTTCTATACTTGGCTCACTCGATGTTTCCTCAGGTTTTGAATCCATTTCTCCCTGAGATTCCGTCTCTGATGTGTATTGGCCTGAAGCCTTTGAGGAATCATCGGTTTCACTCTCAGGTAGGTGTGCCTCTTTCTTATCATCGGATGTTACATGCGCTACACCTAACATGTTTACTGGTGCAATGTGTGGTATCTCTTCCCCATCTGGTGTTACCCAGGTTGTTCCTCTAGCTCCCCATGTATCTATAGTTGCCGCTAGGTGTACCCAATCGACATTGTCTGACTCAGCCATTCCGTGTAGGATATCCATATAAGGAGAGTTCTCCCCAATATCCGTGTCTTCGTTACACGTGTAACAATACTGTAATGGAGCTGAGTGAATTGTTGTGTCTGATCGATTATCAATGATGAATTTATTTCCTAGAGGATGCGTTCGACCACTTAAAAGATCAACTCGAATGACAGAGTCTTGGAACTATAAGTAGACGTGGTTTTTGGACCAGTCATGGACCATTTTTGCTTCCCTCATGAATGGACGCCCTAAGATCATCTCAAATGACATAGGATGCTTGGAAAAATCCATAACAATGAAATTCTGCCTTACCTTGTGTCCCAAGACCTTGATCCTGAGATCCTTTAGCATTCCAATAGGCGTAACAATAGATCCATTAGCCATTTTTACCACTACGCTTGTGGCTTCAAGGTGAGGTCGCCCCATAGACTCCCAACAGCTCTTTGTCACCATGCTGACTCCCGCACCACCGTCAAGGACTCCCTTTACAGTTAATCCTTTAGTAGTGATTGGCAGAGTAGCATTAGATTCATCACCTTCAAAGTATTGCCCCAACTTGTTAACGGGTACTTCAATTACAGATTCATGTCCCGCTAGGTCAGATGGTGGTGCTAAATGTTCCTCATCATTCATTACCGAGTCAGGTTTGTTCATATGTGCAAACTGTGGTAATCCGGCCTGTAATTCTCCATTGAGGAAAGCTCGAAGAGCTGAGACTAGCTCGGGGTCTTTATATAGTTTGGACATGATGGTGGTTCTAACTTCTGAAGGCATGAAATCTATCAATTTGGCAACATTTAATGGCATCTTGTGGGACGTAGAACCCTGACAAGAGAATGGTGAAGATGGAGTCTCCACTTCCTCAAGGGGGTCGGGCATTCCCTCACCAAACATTCTCTCTAGTAGGAAAGGTGTGTGTCCACTTTCAGATGTCCTACCCTCACTCTCTTCCCGAATGATACTGGGTATAGCTAACGGCCTGTAGTTCTTGTGAGGTTGAACTTGTGTGGGAAACACTGTGTCCGACATCTGGATATGTTTGGGTTCAGGTTCTAATGTTCGTTGAGTTTCTTCCATCAAACCCCTCAGTTGTTGGACTCGTTCAATTTCCACTGTCGGGTTTGGATAGGTTCCAATCTTTCTCTTGCAATCCTCATTTTTCATCTCTCGTGGCTTATCTTGGGGGTTCGCAACTGGGTGGTTTAACTTTGAATACTCTTTTGGTGTTAGTCGTAATTCCCTCTCGTGATTCTCCTCACTGGCTTTTTCCTTTGTAGTAATAGTTTTGGTCTCCATGGTCTCTATCGAATCTGAGTCATCCTCAGGGTCATTCATATACACGGGATCCTCTCCTGTCCCTATGTTAGTCTTTGAACTAGGTTTTGAGCTAGAAGCATTAAGGGATTTCTTTCTTCGTGTTTTCTTCTTTCTCACTCGGCCAATGGATGCAGCATCTCTCTCTTCGAGGATGTAATTTTTCTTTTGGAGCATCGACCGTGTGAGTGCATTCACTGGTGCTATGTTTATAGTTGGTGGTGTCCCATCAACAATCTCTATTAAGTTCAATGGTGTGATCTTCGGTGCGTTTGGATTGTTAGGACACTGTGCGATCAAATGATCTATGCCACAACAATTACAAATGAGTATTGGCATTGCCAATGCACTCCCTTGACTTGTTTGCATTAGTGCAGCATTCTTTTGCATTCTAATGGGGCACTCAGCTACTCGATGTGGTCCACCACATTCGTAGCACTGAAGAGGTGGTCTCTTGGTAAAACTATTAATGTTTTGGCCTCTTGCTGCTAGCGCAGTAGCTTGATATACCGGTTTGATTTGTCCCCAATGGGCTTCCATATAGTACATGGGATACTCCTCAAGCATGTCGACTCCATAGGTGATACTAGAGTCTATGTCCTCTTCGCAATCTACATAAGTACTAGATGACTCGCAACCTATTTGGTTCATAGGTGTAACTCTTGGATGAGGGGGTTGCGGTCCTAGCACTGGAGGTGGCAACGGTGTGGTTTGGACCACATTTTGGGTTCTAGGGACCATGTGCTGTAATGGCAAATGTTGCTGCATGGGTGGGGTAGGCATCAATGCAGGAACTCGAGGTGAGTCTGCCCAAGCTATAGGCGGTCTATTTTCCATGATGTGTTTAAGCATTAGGCAATCCTTCGCTTGATGGCCATACCTACCACACGCGTTACAAGTCCCGTTAAACTTTACTCTGAAAGTAGAGCATTCACTCGTAGTATGTGGGCCCAAGCAAATTGAGCACCATTGTTGCTCCCTTCTTGGATACATATGAGTGTTTTGTGGAGCACGATTACCCCTAAGGCTTTCTTGGATGGCCTTGGTGAGATCTGCCAAAGTCATCTCAGATATCGTTTGCTCTTTTATGATTGGCTTTATCTTCATTGGCTCATGCCCTGACGCTTGCGAGCTACTAGACTTCGGCTCGGCAGACACTCTTTCTCCTGCAATCATTAAATTATCCTCCAATTGGAGTGCATTCATGATGACTGCTTCCCAAGTAGTGATACCTCTAATAACTAGGCCATTATAGATACTTTCATGTCGTAGTCCCCTAATGAATCTATCGAGCAATTGGTTGTTGTTGAATCGCTCGTTTGGATTGCATCGAGAATTCAAATTCTTTAGGCAACTAATGAAGTCTCTCACGGATTCACCTTCTTCTCGTTGGGCTTTCTGGAGCTGAGAGGCTACACCCCAAAGTACTCCCTCTCGTATGTATTCTTTTAAGAACAGTCTCCTAAGAGTAGAGTAGATCGTTTTCTCTTCTACTCTTAAGGTTCTATACCAATCTCCAGCCTTTCCGCTTAGGGTCAAACTCAAAGCCTTACACTTATGTAGCTCATTGTGCTCTTCCAAGGAATCGCACACATGTTCAAAGACTTCCATATGCTTTCTAGAATCTCCGTCTCCACTGAATTTCTGTGTGAGCTTAGCTACTTGAACTGCCTTGCTCCTAGGCTCTCTATCAGGTGCACTACGCATGTTTTCCGCAATAGAGCGACCGATAGTTTGAGAAAATGCTGCCAAATCTCCTATTTGAGTAGGTATAATGGGTGTATGTGCTCCTGGAACCACATGTGAGATGGGAGTTGGCCTTGGACTTGGCATACGCGCGGCTCTTGGGTCCCATATTTCGTATGGTGGTGTACCAGACGGTGGTCCAAAGTTTACAGGCGTGGCCCTAGGCATAGGGGGTGCCTGATATGGCATGTTATTATTAAATGGCATGGCTCCAATTGTATAAGAGCTTGGATAATGCCATTGTGGATTGTAAGCTCTTGGAATAATCGGAGGTGTAGGAGCTACATGAGGCTGAGGTACGACAGGTGCACATGATTGATACATACATGTAGGTATAGTTGGGGGCACTATGCTACTATGCATCGGCGCAGTGTTAACAAATGAACTCCATGGTGTACTTCTTGTCATGCTCACCACTGGGATATGCATGGTAGCCGTAGTGTCATTAAGAGAAAGATGAGCTAGATCTTGGAAGGTAAAGATGCCACTTGCGGGCTCAGATTGTACTGAGGCTCCTGGCGAAACAACATATGGAGGATCAATGGGGCTCACTGAGGGAGTCTCCATTTGTGACAGGGTTGGTTGGTTGGCCTTTCCCGTATCCAAGAATCTCATTAGGCCTGTTGAAGGCATGTTGATCCCTCTGTTCTGTCTTTCTAACTCGACAATCCTATGGAGGACATCACAGACTTTCTCTTGTTGCTCATCTATGCTAGTAGCACCCGATGTGGATTGTAGAACATCTAACCAACCCACATGATAGGTGTGTCCTGTGTACCGATCAGTTAAAGCTTCTGCTTGTAGGTCATACTCCCAATTTTCATTTAGGAATATCCCATCTAGGCCTGGCGTGCTGGAGGTTTCCCTCAAGGTGGAAGCATTATTGCTCCCCATCGCTTGCCCCTCCGTGACTGCTACCTTGGGAGCACTCGGTTGCTCGGCTGGCATGATTGTTGTCATAGGAGCCTTTGCTTTCAGGGTTCGACTTTGTTCTAGCCTTCGTAGGTTCTCAATTTCCCTCTCCCTTGTTGCTTGCATATAGCGTTCGATCTCTTGTACTTCGGCAAGACTCCTACCATCGGGTAGTAAAACCTCAAAGGGAGATAGTCCTAAAGGATCAGGAGGTGCAGTGGATGGAACATTCACATGCACACTCTCAAGAAGCATAGGGTCTATTTTAGGCATGAATGACGAATTTACTTCCCCACTCCCTTCATTTATTTCATTAACTGCATGTTCGGAGTGAGTAGCTCTACTAAGGGTCTCTTTTAAGCGGCTAAACACGCTGGACCCGGGCCGTGGGCCCATGGCATGCATGTCTTGACTTCAACTATCAGGGTTTGGTGTAGGATACCCCTCCATGACTTCGTAGTCAGAGGAAGAATCACTAGACGCGATATGAGGATCTTGGGTCGCGCTACCTTGAGTCCCGGCCGAAGGTCCAGAACCTAGGGTGGAGGAATAATGGGTGCCTGCGTAAATGGAGGCACTACCAATATGCTCGTGCTCTAACACTCGTCTAGAGCGTAGATTCATATGACTTGGATCCCCTAGAAGTGTCAGTGAGGGCCCGTGAAGGCTGCTCACCTAGTAATTTTGGGTGTTTTGCAACCCAAGTCTTTTCTTATTTATTTATTTTTTGATTTTTTGGTCCTTTTTTTCTGACCCAGCTATAGAATAGAACGTATGATAGCTCAAAACGAGCGTCTCGGTCAGAGGGACGTGTCGTGCTTTACAACCCTCCGTTTGGTCACTTTATGCCCTCGGAATCCCTAAAACCGTCAATTTCTAGTAGGGAACTAGGCCCAAATTAGAAAGTCTAAGGGTGCAAGTGGGAAGAGAAGGGAGGAGAGTGGAGGACTTGCCCCACATGCTCTCATTCCCTCTTGAGGGGGTAGGGTATATATATAAGAGTGACTCAAGTATATATCATAAGATTGAGGACTGAGGCCTGGGCCTGGGCTTGGGCTTGGGCTTGGGCTTGGGCAAATGGTCCCGATTAAAATTTTAGTGTAGCCCCCCAGTCACTCACGCTTAAATATTAAATATTTTCGGTTTTTTTTTTTAAATTTTAATTTTAATTTTAATTTTTTTTTAAGGCGATGACCGCGTGCGGTTTAGGTGACCCTTTCTTGGCCACACACACTGTCACCTACCTAACCTCCCAGTCAACAACTCACAGCTCACAGACAGCTCACTACCTTATCTACTTACTAACAATGCTGCTAACTACTGACTAATGTGTTAACTGCTTACTGACAGTGAGCTAACTGTCCACCTACTTCCTCTCTCACTACCTTACTGTGCAAAGACTGTGTGCAGGCAAACCTTGACAGAAAACTGTGTACAGAGTGTGTGCAAGCAGAAATTGCTAACTTCCTTCCTACTTATTCATTCACTGCAAACAAGCTAACGACTACTAATTGTGCAAAGACTGTGTGCAAACAAAAAACACAACATTATGCAGAAATCACAGAACTTGCAGACAACACAGAAATTAACAACTTGCAGAAAAACAACTCATTCCTCTTCCTCTTCCTCTTCTTTCCTACTACAAACAACTCATAGGAGAAGCACAAAGTGCCTCTTGGGCTTAGTGCAGGGCGATTCCCCGGCAGCGGCGCCAAAAATGTGCGCTCCTTGCCGCACTGTCGAAGCAAGGGCCTTGCCTAACACTGTGTGCGAGCCATAGACGGCTCCAAGCACACAACTAGCTTAACTATTAAGCTCAAAAGAGGGCAATGGTGTGTCACTCACCGCTCTATGCTCCTACCGTGGAGGATTCCTCGCCGCGAAGAAGAAGGAGACGCCGCTACGTCGCGCTCAACCGCTTCACCGCCGTCGTGCCGCCGCAATGCTTGATCGCGCTCTCTCTCTCTCTCTCTCTCTCTCTCTCTCTCTCTCTCTCTCTCATACACACACACACACAAGGAGGTGAAGAAGAAGAAGATGGAGATGGAGATGGAGCAAGAGCACTCTTCTCTTGCACAAATGAGAGAATGAGTGAATTTTAGGTTTAGTTGGCTTTTATATGAGCTCACCCCATTCACACTTGGGCGCCCATGCTTAGCCAACTAATCCCTTGAATGTCCCAGTTAGAGTGCGCCTCTCATCGGCGATCACTCTTACCCTTTTCCTATTGGTCCGACAAGCCCGGTACCTGACTCTACCAAATACATAATACACGTCCGTCGTAGGTGATGGGGTGTCCGTGAGCCGTGAGGGTTAACACTCCACGACGGTCTCACACGAGCCCCGGATTACAAAAATCATTAGTGCCCGCAAAGATTGAAGCTATGAAGATGGCATCAAAGGAGAAGTCTATTCGTACTTGTAAAGCAAAGCGAAGCCTCATGAAGAGGAGAGGCAAGTCTTCCTCTTTGCATTCACAAAGAGATATTGATGCATACGAAATGGAGATCACGGTATGATCGACACACCTCTTCTTCAATCTACATTTTTTAAGAGAAGAAACTTTGTGAAATATGATGTGATTAAATTGATCCTTTTCTGGTTTTGTATATATATTGGATATGGGAGTGGGTGAGGGTGAGTGAGAGAGAGAGAGAGAGAGAGAGAGAGAGAGAGAGAGAGAGAGAGAGAGAGAGAGAGAGAGGGAGGGGGAGAGAGATAGTAGGAGATAAGAATGTCTATTAATGTTTAGGCAAATAAACTCTTCATTGAGGAGTTTAGGGAAAGAGATGGGGTGCTTGTCCGCTATTGTCGAGTAGACGAAACCTGTCCAAAGTGGAATAGAGCATGGGAGAAACGTGTTGACCTTATCCACCATATCAAAGAGCATCATGGTCTTATCGTCGACGTTCCTCGTAGAGCCGTAGGGAGACCAAAGGGTAGTCAAAAGCCCGAATTGGCTAATGGATCACGGTCCCATAGGCAAGCCAAAACGCGGTTTCAAAGCATCGAGACTCGCATAAAACTTGCCCGAAAGAAGCATTTAAAATATCTCAATGCAATGGTGAGAAGAGATGGCGCTTAAGCTCTTCCTTCCAAAAGATGCCATACGAAGAATGGTTTGCAAACCATGTGCAAAAGGAAATGACAAAGTGGGAGAGTAACATGCCAACTCGAATTGCGAAGATGAAAACAAATATTGCAAAAGGATACGAGAGGATGGTAAGAGATGCTCTCATTCTTTGCTTCAATGCTTTCTAAATTTTATCTTATGTATAAAATTCTAATTTTAAGATTGTTTGTATGCTTAAATGTCTCTCTAGTCAAGAAAATACAAGAATAACAAACATGAGGAAGAAGAAGAAAAGGATATGGATCTATAACAAGAGGATAATGCTCTCTCACCTACTAAGAGTATGAAGAGTGAAGATAAATATACATCATAAATGGAGGATGAGGAACGTCCCCAAACCATATCCCCGGTAATTTGCTAAATATTGGATGTTTTCTTACTTTGTACCCATAGATTGACACGGCTTTATTTTCAATTTTTAACATTTTTGTTTTGTTTTCTTTCTATTCCATTCAGCAAAATGAGGTGATCATGTCGACAATGAAAAATGGTAAAGAAAAAATCCAAACACATATAGACATTTCTTCTCCAAGTGGGAGTACTTATGCGCATGACCTCTTGATGGGCTCAAACACGTCACGGTATGCCCTCTTCCATATAATGGCTCGTTTCCTTTTTGACATAGTATGTAATGAGTGACCTATGCTTAATAGGTCTTCTAAGGGTGTCCCCATCCAATTGTGCTCATCAAGATATGGACTTGAGACAACATAGATGCTAAACTTGCAAGTGAAATTACAAGCAAGAGGGCAAGTTTATGTGCACTCAATTTCTTTGTCATGTAAGTGTTGCTTGGTAGAGTTGATTTTTGATTGAATGGTTTACAAATATGTAGCATAATATGGTCATGACCTTGTAGGTGGATGGAGCATATTTTTGAAGAGGAGGCTCTCAATCATGTTTCGTTCATTAATAGCTTGTGGTTGTCTTTTGTTCAAACCTTGCCTAGTGAGAGGGCAATGCGAAACTACTTTGGCAGAGTTGACCTTTCCAACTGCACGTTCACTTTTTTTCCGATTGTGGATGACTATGGAGATGCAACTAATGTATGATTTATTCGTATGTGTTTACCTCATATCTTACATATATTGTGACAATGTCTTTTGGCAAAGGCCATTGGACGCTTGTTGTTTTTTTCAGTTGCCATGTAGGGCATGTGTCTCACTTGCAAAAAGACAAGAGGGCAATTTTGTTCTTTGACTCGCTTGCCTTGCGAGAAACTGATCGGTATATTATCCCCTTGAAGAGGTATGTGTAGTTCTCCTCTACACTGTTGTGGTGTCGGTGTGGTATTTAAATAAGATAGTGATATTTTGTGCTTTCAGAGTTTTGCAGTATTTTGGAGCTTATACATCTCATCCAGTTCTCAGAAAAGAGCTTTTAGATTTGGAAAATTGTCATGTTAAAACAATGGAGGTATAGGGGGTATTGTGTTGAGAAAAAAATTGATGATTTGGCTTCTATACAAGTTTTGCAATTGATGTTTTTTCTTTTTGTTTAGATTCCAAGGCAAGCAAATACTAAGGATTGTGGGTACTACATTATGCTTGTCATGAAGTTATTGATCAAAGGTGGTGTGAACAATCGCACACCAAAAAAGTAGGTAAGTATATCGTGAGCTTGTGCTTTAGAATGGATTATGATTCTAAAATATGTCAATCACTTTAAATTTTTGCAATTCACTTTAGGATGGTTTATGCTGCTGTGGAGACACTCGAGCTGGAGCTTAGTGCTTGGACACATCGTGATGCTTCATAAATCACCTAGCTATTACCAAGCTGTGACAATGAACTATGGTTTTTGGCTTTGATGAACGATCATTCAAGATCGTGTATCTTTTTTGAGGGATATGCGCATATTTATGTGTCTTTTGAAGAAATGCATACAGATTTACTACTCTTTTTTGTATGACCAGATTCAAGGGTGCTAATGAGAAGATTTGGTTTGTTCTATGGTTTACGCTTTGGCCTCTTCATCAAGGCTTTTGTTTTGTGTGGTATAGTAGTGGTGTAAAGAATGACCAATGTTGTGATCAACCTAGTGTATGGTTTTGTACCTGACATTTTTTCTTTTAGTTTATGACTACATTCAAGGAGTATAATGAGAAGATTTGGTTTATTTTATGGTTTATGATTTGGTCTCTTCATCAAGGCTTTTGTTGGTATGGTTTAGTAGTGGTGTAAAGAATGAGCAATGTTGTGATCAAGCTAGTGTATGGTTTTGTATGTGGCATTTTTTTCTTTTAGTTTATGACTACATTCAAAGAGTATAATGAGAAGATTCGGTTTGTTCTACGGTTTATGCTTTGGTCTCTTCATCAAGGCTTTTGTTGGTGTGGTTTAGTAGTGGTGTAAAGAATGACCAATGTTGTGATCAAGGTAGTGTATGGTTTTGTACCTGACATTTTTTAGTTTATGACTACATTCGAGGAGTATAATGAGAAGATTTGGTTTGTTCTATGGTTTATGCTTTGATCTCTTCATTAAGGCTTTTGTTGGTGTGGTTTAGTAGTGTTGTTACATGAAATGATGTGCTATACAATCTTACCATCATCAACTTTTAGAGATTTGGTTAGATCTATGGTTTATTGTTTTGATGTGGTTTTAGGGTGCCTCAACTCACTTCTTTTAAATAAAGAGCATTAGAAGAAATCCATCTTAGAAAAAGAGATGAGTAATTAAACTTAGCGAGGGTAGAAGAAACCAAATGGTGGTTTTGATTACTAAAGACAAAGGCAAAAAAATGCAATGTAGCATATACAATTGCTTTTGGGTGCAAGGTTTAGATCAAATAATTAGAGGGTTGTGAGGATCTTTTTGGTAGAAGGGTAGTACCAACATGCTAAAATAAGTCAACAAATTTTAAAAAGGTTTTAGTAAGTTGTTGAGATTTGATGTGAGCTTGTTGTGTTGTAATAATTGCAACATAAAAGATAAGTTAACGTTCTAGTGTAAGTACTCTCTCTTTGCCAAAATCACGTTTACTTTTGCACAACATCTCTTAAAGAGCTCTGAAAATAACTTGAGAGCAAGTAATATGATTGCTAGTAAATTCGGGCTGCAAATTTAGTAAATTCGGGCTGTAGACAACTTCAATTTGGTATGCTCTTAGGAATTTTGGTAAATTCTTGTTGAACTATGGTAAATTCGGGTGTAAATTTGAAGAACCAATACATAACCACATAACATGAATGAGACTTATAAACTAAAATTATAGAAGTGATAAGCATCCAAATTCTTATAAAAGCTTGGGTAAAATTTAGAATAATTGCATTTGAGTTGTAGGATTTAAGGTGGTGTACATAAGAAAGATCCTCATATTTGAGGCTTGTACCTTACAAGTACTGCCATCATGGCTAATAATAGTGAGAACACGCTCAATTCCCTGGTCCTCCTTCCCATGCTCACAAGAAGCAATAGTGGCACAAAAGCTACTAGGTCCACTGCAAACTTGAACCCCCCACCCAATAAGCCCTTGACTATCCTTCTCTACACAATGTCGACTAGTCAAGGGCAATAATGTGTTACATGTATGGCAACAAAATGTAGCTCCAGGATCCACTAATTATGTCTTTGTACAACAGTGAGGACAATAAATACGAGGAGTCTTATCAAATTGAACACGATTACGACCTCATTGTTGTTTTCTACGAAGAATACCAGTTTGGCGAGCGGGCTTCTTAGGGTGGGTGATTGGTCCCTTGATGTCTCCTTCATTCAAAGCCTCACAATCTACTTTGCGCTTTCTGTGGCCAAGACGAGTTTTAGTGATGTGTGCTCGAACTTGGTGGATGCTACCTCACATTGGCAGTTGAATTTTGTTTGGACTGATTAGTGATCCAAGTGTGTCTCTTGCAGACTTCAGTTGATGCATGGCAATTGTCATCTCTCTAGAAATTTTATTTGGAATCTGTTTCTCAAGTGAATGAAGTATCTCCTTGATATCTTGTAAGCATTCATTTGCACCCTTGTCTTGATCAGATGCATCATTAGCATCATTCTCCATTTTGTCCATCCTTTCATTTGCCTTATCCACGATGGGAAGAATAGCATTGAAGTGTTGAAAGCACCGAGTAGTTATGAGATGAATACCATGTAGGTGCTTGCATTCAGTGCTCCAATCCGGGCTCGCAATAGTTGGCTTGCAAGCTAACATTATACCACTGATTTGGGATACTTGTGCTGAGTATTTTGAATTGTAACGTCATTTCATTGACAACCACTAGACATGATTGGTCTAGCATATACCTTTGCAAAATTTTCTCTCCCTCTTGAAGCTTGATAGTATGTTTCCGGGAACAACCTTGAAGTCCAAATCTACCAGAGTCAGATGCACACATTAAACTTGTGAACAAGCATGTCATTCCATAGAAAAAAATGGCATACATTTGCAATAATATGATCTTTGTATGACTTTAACTATCCTATTTCTTGCTTTTGCATAAAGAACCTAAGCAATGTTCCACCCATGCAATTTCCCATCTTGGAAATCATCCACTAGTGCATGTATTAGGTCCACAATAGAGCGATTGATGTGTGCTTCCAATAGACTGTACTTGATATATTGCCACAATCCTTCTACCAAGTTTGTGGTGTCAACATTACCATGGGAAAACAACATTTTGGCCATCGTGATCTCCACATACAAAACTTCTTGCACCACCCATTAGTGACATAGTGCACCACATTCAGAAGGTTTGAATATCGATCAAGTAATTGTTGATATAGAGCATCAAAGCCATCTCACTTGGACACTGCATGAGATTTGACATTTCCATGTATAGATCTCCTCGTAACTCTTTTGGAGCCTTCAAGCATAAGAGAGAACATTGAAAAAGCAAAAAGTTAGACATCGAACAACTTGGGAAATGTAAGGAGCCTTTACCTGCGGAATGAAATTTTCCACCCATGTTTTCTTAGCATGAAACCAACATAGAATAATGTGACATGCAATTTGACGGTGTGGCCCTTCTACTGGCATTTCCCAACAATGTGGATCTTGATCGATCACATTTGAAAATGCTTCTAGTTCCTATTGTGACTTGTCTATGACGAGTGCAGCAAGCCGAATGCATCCCATTCTTGAAAATATCATGTTGAGTGTCACCTCCAAAGCAATAACATCATGATGTGCCCCTGCATCCATTGTACATAGCATGAACCATAACGGGATGCCTTGTCCAAGTTGGTTGGGTAGCACTGTTGCAAATAAGGGAAGACCAAACACATTTGTCTTGAATGTGCTTTTAATCACCCATGAATTGTTGGAAGAGAATCGCATAGCCATATGTAGCATCCAATCATCTTGTATAATTAAAATGAATGGTTTGTCCTTTGGATTTTGTGCGGTTGGATTAGAAGGCTAGAATAGGCCACCTGCATACATAGAACATGTCAATAGAATACTAGCAAGATACTCATGGGGAAGAAGCGGTAGATTTACAACCTTTTTTTGTTTTCGTAAAGCTGCAACCTCACTATGCATGGTCGCCCAATCATCATTAGGGATTCTACCTGTACACACAACCACGATAAATAAAAGCAATGATATACACCTCAATAATGGCAAAAAAATAAGGTTGACCCTACCTTCAATGCATTTTTGATAGGACAACATTTGAACCTCCTTCGAAATCATAAAGAACCAAAATATGATTTGATCAAGCATGGTAGCTCTCTCCCTTTGATACCTTTCCTTAGATAGTGACATTTGTGCAATCCTCAACACAACATTTTACAATAGATGGTGTACTAGCAAATGATAGAGATCACTTCTACTACCCGGGACATGGCCATCATGATTAGGGTAAATCTGTATAGTAACCTCATCTTTATCATCACTCCTTTGCACTTGAACTTTGAATGGACAACCACATTTTTTTGATGTTCTAATTCTCTTCTTCTCTGAACCGTGACGCTCTGGCTTTCCACCTCTATGACAAATGTAGTCAATCACAAGAGTTGTCGAATGTTGCTTTCTAGTAGATCGCACCATAACTAGTCTTACTTTGTGCTCAATCATTAGTTGCTCTAGTTGAAAATCCAAATTGGTTTTGAATGTACTTATTACATATGATGGAACCATGTTAAGATCAAACTTGCATTGAGACACCACGTTAGTCTTCTTTTGATGGGTACATCCATAAGAGTTGACAAAATCTTTGACGTAGGATATGCGAATCCCATAGTGGCGGGCATCAATGCACCATGTGGACTTCAATGTATCAAGTGTGTTAGCAAGGTCTCTATGACAAGATGAGCCATCTATGTGATGTCCACCCTCAACAATGGTTTGTCAATCCTCCACACACGCGATTCTCATGGATGGGTTGAGTTTGAGACAAATACAAAGCGAGCTATTTTCTTCTTCTCTTAAGCAAAATGTCTCTTTCATTTTGCACCACTTCTTAAGATCAAGCATCCCTCTATGATCAATCATTTTGAGTGTATGCAAAGACATGGAGATATCCTCATTGAATGATGTGATCATTAAAGTATATGCATCTCTATCAAATGAGAAGTACCTGGAAGATATATGTTGAGTCACATCCACTGACATGGAGTCCTTAACATTGGCATTATTAGGGTCTTGTTCATTTTGTGTATGTTCGTGTGCATCATCTTCTTCTTCACTTGAGCTAGTATAAGAGCTTCCCTGGATGCTAAAGTCGTCATCCGCATCATCCGTTTCAACATACCACTCCATGACCACAATAGAGAAGAGTGGAAGGGGGGAAGAAAAAAGGGAATAAGTATTGAGTTGAGGTGTAAGTAGGAGGAAAGAAGGAAAAAACCACACCGCATCCCACCCAAATTTACAGAATAGCCCAAATTTACCAATTTTGAACGTAAGTTCCTCTTGTGTTGATGCCTCACACTACTCACACTACCTCCAAAATGATCATAATGTGAGGCTATGAGCCATATTCTTGCATTTAATGACCACATACTCTCACTTTTTAGGCTCTTACTTCCAAAAGCAATATTTTTCCTGTCATCATTTATTAGCGCCGCCCCACCTCACCTGAATTTACCAAGTTTTTTGAATGCTATTTTTCCCAAATTTACTAATCGTCGTTCGTGAAAATCGACGGCCAGCCCACCTTGATTTGACTCTTTTACCCCCTCCACCCTTGATCCCCTCCATTTAACGTCGTGCCATATAGAGAGGAGGCACACCAAGACTATCTTGGTTGCTGTATTTCTCTCCATCAAGTTGCTTGCTGCTCAACCAAAGTGCTGCTTATCACCTTCAGATCATCAAGTTTGCACCTACTTTGCATTGTCTTGCAAAATTGGCTGCCTTGCTGTGCTCTCAGACAATAGCCACCAAGGTCCGATCTCTTGCATCACCATTTGCTGCTCTATCATTATCTGCATTGCTCGGCCTCAACCAGTTGTTTTTGCCTCCATAAGCCATCGACAGACGCATCGACGCAAATCTTGCACACCTCAAAGTTCCCACTGCCCTGCTTCACGCGCCAACGGCATCTCACCTTTTTGCCTCGATGCCCACCTGCTGCCCGCCAGCGGATACTCTCTGCTCGTTGCACATGTGAATGTTTGCAACCATTAGTTGCCATTGATACTCCGCCTTGCAACCTGCTCGATATCACCTGCGATCAGCTTCTTCGCCATTTTTCCTTAAAAATTGACACTAAGGTTCAAAGCGGCCGTTCTCACACTTAGAAACTTTCTTGGCCTTGCATTTTTGAATCTGAGGTTCCCACCTAGTGGAGGGCAACACACCAAAGCCGTATGGTCTCATAACTTGCTCATTTGGCACTAAGGCCCTGACTTCAAACTGAGTAGTAAGAAAGGATTTGAGAATTCCTCTATTCATACATTCATCATAGTGCTCGGTCGGCAAGAATTGGCACATTGTGTGTGTGTGTGTGTGTGTGTGTGTGTGTGTGTGTGTGTGTGTGTGTGTACGTGCGTGTGCGCATGAAGGCACTACAAATACAAGCACACAAGCGATAAAAGACATGTATGTAATATTTGTGCGTGAAAGCACATCACAAAATGGGTTCTAAACACTGCCCAAAGGAGTTCTTCCTCGTAAGACCACCCATTATCACAAGCACACACAAACACACAAAATCAAGTGAATGTGTACTTTACACCATCAACCATGAGGGCCGCATCCTTGACATTTTGGACCAATGAAAATCAAGAAGAAGATCACGACATGATGACAATACATGAAGATGACACCAACAATAACAACAACAAACGAAGAGAACATGAAGATGAAGCAAACAACAACCGATGACAATGACAATATAAAGATGCTTTTGAAGAGGATACACATGATGACCTCTTCCCACATGAATGAATGAATGAATTTTTTGTCCTACCTAGGAACCATAACGATGAATCAGGTTGAGAACCACTATGATGTATCATGGGACATTGAACCATGGTCGCTAAATCCATTGAGAATCGCCACGATGTGTCCGTTTGAGAATCGTGAAGTGTTAAATCCAGTGAGAACCTCCATGATGTATCAGGTAGATGAATCATGTTAGGGAGTACACCATGACATGAACATATGAACCCAAAAACAGATGAAGTCTTTATAAAACCTCAAGTTTGGCTTAAGGGGACGATTGTTAGGGTAAGCCCAACTTGTCGCACCATATGGGAATTCCCTCAAGCGACCTAAGAATAGATAAATGATGAGATGGTCCAATAGCAAGAGTGTGACCTCTCTAGCCAATGATTGTACTAAGTCTACTTAAGAGGATATTCTCTGATGAATATATTTGCACTTTTTAGTTCTATCAATTGTGGCTACTCTCTCTCTCTCTCTCTCTCTCTCTCTCTCTCTCTCTCTCTCTCTCTCTCTCTCTCTCTATGCTCTTGCCCTTGGCATAGTCCTAACCCTAATTAGCATTGCTCTAGCCCTAATCCCAACATCATGGTGAGCTTAAGGCTTCATCCATCATAGCCTAGCTCACTAATAACGCCGAGGGTTGAGCATATGTGCTCCTCAACAGCAAGGATATATATAGTGGATATGATGGCAATGACAATGATGATGAATGTAGAGACAGAATCATGAGGGATTGAGATGATAAAATTCTAGCTCTTCAAAACGGCATCAACCATAGAAACTAAAGTTGGTTTAATGTTTATTAAAGTTCTTAAAGAGCTTTCTATCTGAAATGTAGTATCTCGGAACATGTTGATTATAGGATCTACCTAAATAGTGTCATGGACTTAAATATCAAATTATCAAAGAGAAATTCAGGTCCGTCATTTTGTTTTTGAATACCATGAGTATGTAGTAGGAAATGAACTACGGGACATGGCACGCCTTCTGTTTCTTATAAATTTGGGAGAGACACGGTGCCGACTATAAGGACATGGGGACTGACATGCTGATCTCCACCCAGCCATGTCCTATATAGACCCCTGGCCTTCTAAATATAAGGACCCCCTTGACTGTATGTCCATCCTGGCCCTTGGCCCTGGCCCTTGGCCCTGGCCCTTGGCCCTGGCCCTTGGCCCTGGCCCTTGGCCCTGGCCCTTGGCCCGGACCCGTGCCCTGACATTACTCCCCCCTTAAAGAAGAGTTTTCGTCCTCAAAAACAAAAGTCGAAAACTTCTTAAGAACACTAATGTTTTCTCAAATGGCACCTTCTTCAGGTCGGTTGGAGCGGAACCCGGTTCAGTAGGAGATTCAATGAAACCAAGAGTAACATCTTGATTTTCTACATTGTTGTCCACTTGTAACCATCTGATGGTACCGGTTCCTATCCAAACGTAGTGTGTAGACTCCATTTAGAACACTCGTGAGCATGGTAAACGAGTTTATCACAACACAGGTGTACCAAAAAGAGTACCTCTTGTCACTTTCCATGAAAGTAGCATGCTGACATAACTCATCAGCCAATTTGAAGTCCTTGACTTTGTCCCAATTTTCATCATCAGTAAACAACCCCACCCTAACCAGTGTTCAAGGTTGAGAACCTGAGTTATACATGAAGAGACTACCTAGTCGCAACATGCGTTAACTGATAGTAAGTAAACTCCAAAAAGAGCATTAAATGCTTATGAATTTGATTTCTTGGTGCTAATGGACACACTTTGCATATCCTTGAGCCCAAGATTACACTTTGAAATCTGTCAATCCCCTTGGATACTGACAGTCCTGAGGTGTGTTTCCCCCACGGTTTACAGATAGTCTTCCCAGACGACTGGTAAACGGGAAATTACAATAGCGTATAACATTGTTGAGGAATCAACAATGTGCGAAATAACCATCGTGGTTAACTTAAAAAATCCACAAACACCCAAACCGAGTCATGACCTCGATTGGTGATTTAGTAGACTCAAAAGTAATCTCATAGAGATAGTGCACATAGAGTGCCAAATGCTTCATAAGCAACAACCTGAGGAATATGCATGCCGTTCCAAATCAGCCTGTGCTAAACACTAGGGCCCATAACACCTAGTGTGCATGCATTTAGCAAAAACTAACCCGAAACTGTATATCCATAAAGATCCTTGCCAATACGTATGGCAAATGTGATGCGCCTAGTACACATTAAAGAGGAATGTAAATAGTTCTGAAAAGAAACTAAATACTTTCAGTTGCAATCTTTTTGCAAGCCTTGCGGAAACGTCTGAACCATAATAGAAGGTGAAACAATGATCACTTCTAGGTACAAACAATGAAAATTTTTCATTTACAATTTAGAGCCTTGCTATATGTATAAACAACCATCTGTAATGTTGTTTAGCAGTACTTGTACCTTAACAAGTCATTCTAAGTATCCGACAATTTCTGGCCACGAAATTTCTCTTGATACGTCGTGCTAAAAATGGTCTAGAAAATAGATGTGACCAGCACTTAGGGACTTTGTCGTGACACATATTTGAAATAGGGGCGCCAGTGTCAGTCCCAGAGACTCATATTCACCACATGTGGAATATGTCTCAACTAAGGATGTCTGAAAAAGAACATCCTACAAGTACAAGATGTACTTGTGTGTGGAGGTATCTCTAAACACTTTACAGGAGTGAGAGGGACCCTCATTCATTGCTCCACACTGGCTAAACCGAACTCCTGGAGTTCCTAGACCATGTTGTATCCTATGTGACAACATGTGCCAAATTGAACCCTACAAGTAGGTTCGTAATAAGGCAGAAAAATAGATTGGACACTTGGCCCAAAATACTTTGTGCCGACATGCCCTTGGCATGGCTCTGTAATATTCAAGCGTACTTATACGTCTTGAAAAACCAAGCAAAGCGTACTAACAATGGAATAACACCAAATCCATAGATGCGTACCTAGAGATTTGAACGTATTGTTCACTTACCCATATTCAAACGGAGAGGAGCACGTCTCCTACCTGAAAAAACAAAAAACATGGCACTGGGAACCATGGGTGTTGCCCTTGCAATCCAACCCCTTTGGTTAAAATCTACATAGTCAAACCCTTTGGTAAGACCCTTTGTAGAAACTGCGCAAATAGCAGGTAACGGTAACCAACATAGTTAACCGTGTAGATGATGATTGGAATCAACTTAAGAAGTTGAATTTGTCCACTACTGTGTGGTAGATTGCGGAATTCTTTCATTGAAAGTATAACTGGGAGAGATCAAACTATGATCCTCAATGCTTATGGGATGATTTAGCAGTCGCCCGCCGGGTCGTACCCTAAACAATATGTCCATAGACACTTTGTAGTGCTATAGAAAGAGCAAGGAATCCACACAAGTAAACGGCCTAGCTCTTAGGGACAGCCATGCTGTCGCAACTGATTGCTGCATTTATATTGCCTTGTAGAGATCAGCTGCTGTGAGTTAAATATTTATCAAAAACTCGACTTGAGTGTCGCACTAAAAAAATGTAGTGCAAAAATGTCACCCTAAAAATCCGTAATGGCAAGGCTCTTGCTTGTCCATTAACGTCGATGTGTACTCCCTTGGGTAGATCTTGAAAACAATCACCCAAAGAATGCCAATAGTCGGGTCCTACCTGAGATCCAGTGTGTGTGGCTCATAGCCCTTGTGGAAATTAGTGTTCAATCGAGGAACCGATGAAGACTAATTTAGTTGGCATCTTGCCCAATTTCTAGTTGAGAGTTAGAGTACCTTGTCTCAGGCTGCCTCACTAGCAAAACATGTATCAAAAGCTTCTTAGAAAGTTGTCATTATTCTTGAAAGAAATAAGAAAAAGAGAGAAAAGAAGAGCATGTTGGGCTGAAGATTTTTTCTTGAATTTCGAGAGTGTGTGCCCAGAACATGTGCTCTTAGGCATCTTATGCCTAATTTGGAGCTTATCCTTTAAGCATACCCCATTTTTCTGGTATGATGCCCTCATCGAGCGAGGTAACAGAAAAACACAAATCAAATCTTGACCATCTACTGTGTATGGGGTCGTGATTGTACTAGGATGACTTGGATAGGGCACTTTGCCGATGTATCAATTCCAAGTGTTAGGTTCTTTTTGGTGGTGTTGTGCGTGGACAACACCCAAAAATCATGTCAAACAATCCATAACTTATCTTGTCCATGTCAAAGTGTCTGGTGTTATAGCGGAAGCATATTGCATAAGGTGGTAAAATTGAATCTACCTAGTTATCATGCCGTGCATGCAGAAACGAAAGCCCTTGGCCAAAGTGATGGCGTCAAATGTGAGAGCTAAAACCATAAGTGTCTTGCACAGATGTATTGGTAGGGAGTGATATGCCATATTTTGGCAGTTCCCCAAACTTGTGTGCCACTGCCCGTGATGCCAAGTCATTGAGCAGTATCTTGGCACAAGGGAGAAGCCTTGCTTCATATTAAATTGGCAAAGCACTTTGGTTTGCACCAAAAAAAGTAATTTCCAAGTAACCAGTTGTCATGAAATTTGGAAGGAAAAACCCATTCCAAAATGGCTTATAGCCGTATCTGCACAGACGCCGTCGTATATCCTATACACCCGCCTGGTACATAATGAAATAACCTGCAAACACATTGCCTATGTCTTCGCAATTTTGTATGCTCATAGCATATGCCAAACACGCGAAGTCACCACATACCCAAGCTTCACACATGAACCAACTCTCCAACATAAGGAGTAAGAGACATAGCGCCTAGCCTAGTCTCATCCAACGTAAGGAGTAAGAGACATAGCGCCGAGCCTAGTCTCACATTGGACAAGCCTTATGTGTCTAACCTTACTCATGCCCTGCACAAGGAGGTAGCACAATCTAGTGTCCTTGCATCGTACATGCCATCACCATGCCATGCATGTGACACATGCTTTGACGCCTTGCATACCTCAAGCTCTGCTTGATAACTGCCTTTGAGACATGTGTGTATGCCCTGCACACCTTCATGATCTCCTAGGCATGCTTACTGCTGCTTAGGCAAACATGGTGCCTACTAGGCACACTTTTTCTGCCTCCAAGACATAGGGGTTACCTCGAGGATGGCCCTATCATCGGTTAGGCATAAGGGTTACAACTTGCCTCAAGCAAGTGAACAACATGCTCTACAGATATGACACATGCATGGATCGAGTAGACGAGAATATATGCAACTACTAAGGACATCCCCGCATCATGCTACCAAAGCCATACCCTCCGCAAGCACACATGGTTATGCCCCCTCCGCAAGAGCCATGTCCATGTCGTACATGTAGGGTAGAAGCCATGACACACTTGCAGTGTATTCCAAAGTAATTCCAAGTGTTCTATCGTAAGCATACCATATCAAGCATACAAGGTCGTATGCCTTCTCTAGGGTCATTCCTTGTCATGCATGATATCAAAACATCTAATGTACACTGTACCCCAAGCAACACATAACTGTCTCTACGACTACTCAAGCATAACTGCTTGTGTCAAATGCATACGTGAAAGAAGAAAACATAACTTGAAAAAGTTACCTTGGCTTCCAGTCCATCAGCTTCGGGTTTTCTCCAGCAATCAAGCATGTCGAAGTGTGTGCATATGACTGACCCAAGCCTAACCAGACATTTGCCATCTTTGGATGCTGCCATTGCCCCATGCATGCATCTATGCATGGCAATATCCTTGACGTTCCATCTTTGCATGCAACGTCTCGGTGTGTGAACTCCCCGCAATACCAACAGTCCGCTCGAAGAGCCTATGACGCCTCCCGGCCCTGTTCCTCGAGCCTGCGAGTCCTCGAATGTTTGCCTCTTGATTGTATTCGACAACTCCTCGGTCCCGAATCTCCGAGTTGGGGAAAACAAGAGGTCAATCTCGGAGGGTGTGTGCCCGGGGTGGGCATGCCCCCCTTCATTGTTTTAGTTTTCAAAGGCCCCCCCCCCTTGGGCGGCTGCATGTGAAAGAACGGGGAAAAAAAAAGAGCTAAAAACCTGCACTGCCATGGCGGCTCTGCGCGACAGCGAAACCCGCTCACCACAGGAGCTCGGCATCGAAGTGGGGCTCGGCCATCTGCTCCCATCCCAGCCATCTGCGGGCTGTTTGGTGGAGGTGGAGCTTTGCTCCCTCCCCGCTCCAAGCGGTCCTTCCCACTATGCTTGGGTCTCGGCCCAGCCTTCCCCACCTGTCAAGAGGCCGATTCCACTGCCTGCTTGTCAGACCTTGCCAACAAGGAGTCGGGTCATGCCTTCCTCGCCCGTGAAGTCGTCCTTCCCACGGCCTGAGCGCCCTTGAGAGGCCATGCTGAAGTCGATTGATTGAGAGAGAGAGAGAGAGAGAGAGAGAGAGAGAGAGAGAGAGAGAGAGAGAGAGAGAGAGAGAGAGAGAGAGAGAGAGAGAGAGAGAGAGAGAGAGAGAGAGACGTTGCATGCTCCATGAAACCTTCCCCCCTTCTCCATGGCTCCTTCTCACCTAGCTCTGATACCAATATAAGGACATGGGGACTGACATGCTAATCTCCACCCAGCCATGCCCTATATAGACCCCTGGCCTTCTAAATATAGGGACCCCCTTGACTGCATGTCCGTCCTGGCCCTTGGCCCGGACCCGTGCCCTGACACCGACTCTCTACCATACTTTTGTAGGCGCTCACATAGACCATGCATTATCTACTTTTTTGATAATCTAAAATTTTCATGGTAGGGAAAGTTTAGCTAATGTTCTACTTTTGTTCGTAGTTCATCAAAGGAAAGCTTTTTGAAGTGCGTTTGAGTGCTTTTCATTTTGATTTATTATTTGTTGAAAAAAGTTCTCCAATAGTATTTTTACTATATCTTGAGAAAACAAATTGTCCCTACAAGGCCAACCAAGCAAGAGGCCATATGGGCCAACAGTCTGACAAGGTGTTGTTTGGCCTGACTCGGATACGGTCAATATATATGCCAAATGTGGTGCACTTCAAAAAGCACAAAAAGTGCTTGAGGAGCTTCATGTCCCGAATGCCGTCTCTTAGAGTGCATTGATTGCCGGACACGTGCAACAGGAGCAGGACCACAAAGCTCTCGATTGTTTTCAGTGGATGCAAAGCGAGGGACTCTCTCCAAATGCAATCACATATGCGTGTATCTTGAAGGCATGTGGCTCTACGTAAGATGTTGATATGGGCACAAAAATCCATAATTATATTGTTAGTCTGAGGCTATGGGAAAGATGTCGTGCTTGGCACTGCCTTGGTTGATATGTATGCCAAATGTGGTGTGCTTTAGAAAGCACAAAAAGTGCTTCACGAGCTTCTTGTTCAGAACGTTGTCACTTATAGAATGCAGGATCTGCGCAACAGGAGCAGGGCTAGAAAGCTGTAGGCTGTTTTTAGCGGATGCAAAGTGAGTGTAGACATATTGGGTTGGAAGAAGGTTTCATTTGGTAAGGCATCCACATTTGATACATTCAAGTTTATGCTTTGATGTGGTAGATAATCAACGCACATACTAGTGGCTTGGTGGTGGAACAATGAAAGGAACATTTAGCAATCGATCCACATCAGATTTACTAAAAAGATTGTAAAGGAATGTGACAAGGATTGAAGAACATTTTGTGATGTCTAGTACACTACGACATGGCAATTTAGAATATCACAAGCCAACATAAATCAGTGGTAATGAGTTCTTCCTTGTGCAACCGCAAGATTTTTGAAATAAGAAAGTCCTTTTAACACTGAAGGAGAAACATAAGTCCCACTTCAACACTGTAGGAGATAAAAGTGGCAGAGGAAGGGCACATTCCCTATGGTATCATTATAAATGTGGAGAATGGTGCCAACTCCACACCATACGTATGTATGGTTTTTCTTTTTTTGATGGGTACAAGCATCCCAATGTATAAAATGCATATTTTTCCATCTTTAAAAATTATTATTTGCAAATTTTCTCCTCCACACATCCATTAATGCCAAATTTTATTTGTCTTGCAAATTCATGGAACTTTCGGTAAAAATTTCGAGGAGAGATGCTATGAAACCTCCACAATAAGGAGGTGAAAGGTAAGCCTCCACAATAAGAGACACAATACTGCTACTCTTTTTGGCTTGCCCAAAGGTCTAAGGCCATAGTGATGTGTTCCCTTTTTGTTAGTGAAAAATCTCATATGTAGGTTAAAAAAATAAAATAAAGAATGTATGTTTGATTGGTGAGTGCACTACAACATTCAAGAAAGAGTTATGAGTGCTAGTGGTGGGTTGTTGAGAAATGTGAAGGATCCAATGTGTATAAGTGGACTAAAAAATATGAGACTATTTATTGGTTCACAAAGATAAAAGATACTTCTTGCAAAGAAAAGCAAATATCTCCAGACCAAAGGGAATCATTAATTTAGAAGAGCACAATAGAACTTGCAATTGAAAAATTGAAAGAAAAAATTGTCTCGACTTCAAAGGTGTTATGATTCTAAAGGTCAATGGTATCAAAATAAGATATGGCTCTGTAGATCTTGCTTCTCTGAGATTTTTCAGCTCTCTCTCTCTCTCTTCTTTCCCTCATGTCATACCCTGCTATTTGAGGCTTCGCTGGGAATAGAGTGGTACAAGGGAAATTTTGCACAGTGTCGAGCAAGGACAAGACCGCAATGCATAGAGGGAACAACGGAACAATAGTCGGGACCTTGTGGTGGAAGAGCTATGAAGCAAGGGACATCAAAAAGCTTGTTGTTGTGCATGCAGGCTGCTAGAGGGCACCGCAGGAGGCGGCATGACAGGGGGCTAGTTATGGGTGGAGAAGACCTCTTTTTCCCAAATACCGGTTCTAAACTAATACATATAACTCACTTCTAAACTAATACAACCTTGCCCTTGTTACTTGGTGCATCTCATCACCATCGGCAGACCTTGTGATTTTATCACTTGTATTTTTTTATAGGCACAAATCATTTCCATGGCAGGCCTCGTGATTTTATCACTTGTTCAATGTTAATCAATCAAGGCAAAGTAGTTGTGGAAACTCACCGTGAGGAATCGCTGCAATAAAATGGCAATGGCGCACTCAGCTCTTCCGCAGCAGCAACACATGATGGTGTGTGAGCTGGGATATAGAAGGCCCTGTACTGTCATCCGCTGCTCAGAAGGTGCAGCCCTTTGCTCGTCTGCATAAGCTCGCTGAAAATGGTACTCTCCATCGTTAACCACCGCAGTTCGCATATCTGTTTCCTCAACACTCAGACATGCACTACCACCCAATTAATGCAGTTTCGTAGTCTCTTTGTGTATGGCGAACTGCTTGTACCACCACGAAGCAAGGATTTTCGTGAGCCTTTAATACCTTCTTGTTTTTCATATTTCCACGTTCAGGTAGATTTGCAAGTAGTCCTAAAACAGGTGCAGTAGGTGCTCAGCGGCTCAAGGAGGGTGCTCTTCCTGGCACTTACTGGAATAGCAAGTAAAGCTCTCACCTTATCTTTTTCTCTCTCTTTCTCTTCTATTCCTGTGCAGGGGTTTAGAGGTGTTTATTGTGCATGAGAAGGTGTTTATTGAGTCCCGTGGTGATGTCTTTTGGTGTTCTAGCATGCACTAGGTACATTCTAGTGCTCAGAGAAGGGGAGAATTGGCTTATTGCATTTTGCGATCAAGTAATTCCTCCTTGTTACATCTCTACTGATGGGAGACTCCTTTTCTACTTTTCATGCTTCCATCAGGTGGTCAGGGAGTGCTTACATGGGGCTAGTTCTTTACAAGGGAGATCCACCTTTCTTGGTCATATAAACTCTCTGTAATGTGTTTGCATTGATGCAGCAAAGATTGCAGCCAATAGGAATTGGCTGATGTTGAGCAACTATTCCCTCCCGACATTAGCGATGTATATAGGTCATGGCAGGAAGGACTCACTTTTCTTCTCATAGGTAATCACTTGATGCTGTCTCAACGCTTCAACCCATTATTGAAGGTTGCAGGAGCGAAAAGGGATCGCTAAAAACTCACACAATCTAAAAGTCTTCCTGAAAGCTTCCAGCCCATAGATGTCATTGACAGGCACGAGACTGAAGCACAGGTGGAGAGCATTGCATCGCATACGATTTTCGGGTCAAAATCCACAACAAGATGTATTGTTATTTTCCAGCCCCTAGGCGTCTTAAGACGGAGCCGGAATCTAGCCATTTCAATATTTGCTGGGCTTTTTCAACACTGAGCATTCCTGTTAGAAGTTGGATATCATATCCCTTTGTAGCATTTGCCAATGAGCTAAGTATTGTTGTACTTGATAGTTTGCCTGTCTAAAAACTGACAATTCCAGTTAGCCTTCTCATGTCTTATGTTTTTCACCTTAAGGGACGATTAAAAGTTAAGAGAGCCACTGTCAAGGTTGCATACTTCCTGAAGATAGGACCTCCTGTAACATCTAAGAGAGGGTTCATACTGTCCATTGACAAAACTGTGATAGGGACCTGTGGCCTTCGTGGCACATGCTGGTCGAATGCGGAGGCAAAAGCTGGATGGCACCTCTCTTGAAAACAGGGAGTCGTGACTACCTTTTTAGTGCAAAACAAGGAGGGAGGTCAATCTTTGATGCACAAAGCGAGCAGCCAACTCTGTGACCTTAAGCTCCAAAAATTAATTGCAGCTTGCGCTTTCAGATTTCACTCTGTGAAAGTGTGAACAAGGAAATTAGGGTCTGATTGCACTCTTTTGTGCAATCTCTAGCCTTAGTCCCTACGCTTGTCTGGAAGGATAGGTTTATTGAGTAGTTACGCATAATGAAGCATGGGGCCATGAGAGTGGTACAACCAAGCTTGAAATCCAAGCACAAAAGATTAAAGCCTAAAAATTAACCTGGCAGTGAAGGCACCGAGGTTTGTCCTATTTGCTTAATGTATACTCAAGGAGTTGCAAGCTTGATCACTCTCAACAGTTCCATTTTGGCCTCTATCTTCCATCATCTCACCTGTGCATAGAGAGCTTGGCAAAGGATTGAGCTTGTAAAGGCCTTGCTGCTTTATTGGCATGTAGGAAAGCTTCCAAACTACTTCATTTGACTCAAAAACAGTCGATTGTTTCCAATTGCAGCAACCTGTAAAGGATTAATGTTTTGAACTGCATGCAGCCTTGGATATTCAACAGCGTACCGTTGATGCAACAATGCAGCTCTGAAATAGGGGATTGAACAAAATGAGGACTGTTGCATGGTTTGTAAGTTCTTCCACAGTGGTTACCCTTTTTGAAAGGCTATATTTTAGGACTTGTGAAGGCAACCCAAGAGTGTATCTCTCCCATTGATCTTCCAGAGGTGAATTTTTGATGAAGTAGACTGCTAGATACATATCTCAAAATCTCTGGTTATAGTTCTCTAGAGTATTGTTGAGAACCATCTTTATGTCACGTGCACATCTAACCCTATGTGTACGTGGACAAGCTACTTCATGACAAGGGTTCAGACTTCAGTTAGCTTAGGAAGTGTTCTTGCACTTTTGTGAGGCTGTTCGTAGACCGTGCATGTCTAGACACTTAGAGTAGATGCATATCCTCTGGTTGCACACAGCATGTCACGTGACACATCCAACCCTATGTGTCGGTGGACAAGCTACAGCACGACAAGGGTTCAGTCAGTCCAGTCAGTCTAGATTAAAAGTGATCTGGCACTTTTTGTGAGTCTATTCATAGACCGTGCATGCCCAGTCACTTAGTGTAGATGCATATCCTCTGGTTGCACACAGCATGATCATCAGTATTCCCATCAGAATTCATTGGAATCAGTTAGGTGATTTTTCCAGTGCATTTAGCCTATTTTTCCTATTTTTGACATTTTTCACTTATTAATTTAAGTGACTTCCCAACAAAAGTAGGTAGGGCAATTTTGCTAAGAAAATATATAAGCAAACCAAAGTTAGCACTCAATGGCAGAAGAGGTAGCAGGAGCTCCACGCTCAACAGGCAACTTCTCAGCAGACACCCCCCGGAGACCTAGCGTTTTGCAGATCCAGCATCACCTAGGGTTTTCCCCCATCAGATCAGCCTCGACTACCGCAGATAGCAAGAGCCCCAGCGTTATTGCATTTTGCAGAACCACGGCAACAGCAGGACCAAAATTCAGCCCTAGCGTTTTTGGTTGCAGATCAGCCCCGGCGTTTTGCACCTTTACCGCGACGGAAAATCAAGGAACATTAGCATTTTCAGTTTTCAGCAGTTAGTACCCGCAGATCAAGTCCCGAACCTCGCAGATCTCACCTTCTCGCAGCAGTTCCTTGCCGCACGGTCAGTTTCCGCAAGGTTTACAGTTTCAGCCCGGAAAACGCAGATTTCAGCATCTGCGTTTTCAGCGCGTCGTCGTGGCATCGACATCGCCATCGACATAGAGTCAGAATTCAGCAAATAGAAAATTTGCAGGTTTCAACCCATAGCGTTTTTGGACAGCAGTAGAAAGATTTTCAGCCCTTAGGTCGACTTCGTCATCACCGTCGTCATCGTCGACATAGCCTAGACTTGCATCAGTCCCATTCATACCATTTGTACCAGATTGTACAATCATAAGTAGACCACTCTTGCCGATGAGAGTGGGGCCTTCGGAGGAGGGTTTTTACAACGTCTCTGGTGTCGTATCTCTCTTCTCTCTCTATCTCTCAGTCTCATACACTTGCACGCACAGTGTCCATTCACTTTGTTTGTGATCATAGCATTCTCTCATTAAGAACGGAAGGCTCTCCCTTCCATAAGAACAAAAGGAACCTTGAGCACAGTTCGGAGCACTCATCTTGAGCAAAGCGCAAACATTCATTCCGCTGCACCTAACACACATGATCATCAGATTACAGTCAGAACCCATCAGGAGCATTTTTAGAGTGCACAGACCTATTTTCACTATTTTAGCCATTTTTCACTTATTATTAATAAGTGATTTTGTTGGGAAACTGGGTAGGGCAATTTGGCTAAGACAAATATAAGAAAAGCTAGCACTAGCACTTTCTGGCAGAAGAGGCAGCAGGTACCATCTAAAGAGCACCTTCTCAGCAAGACCGGCAAGAGAACATAGCGTTTTCAGCCACCAAGACCAGCCAGCGTTTTTCATCAACTGCAAAACAAGCCTAGCGTTTTCAGCAGTTGCAGATCAGCCTGGCGACAGCAGACCCCTTAGCGTTTTTGCATCAAGCAGCAGATCACCCAGAGTTTTTGCATTGCAGACCAACCTCAATGTTTTGCAGATTCTCGGCGAGACAGATTCATCATTAGCATCAACGTTTTCAGTTTTTAGCAGTCAGAATCCGTACCGTAGCCTCCAAATCTCGTAGATCTCACCTTCCCGCAGCAGATCCTCGTTGCAAGATCAGATCAACCAACGTTTGCAGATTCAGCCCGCTTTTCGCAGATTTCAGCATCTGCGTTTTCAGCGCGTCGTTGTCGCCGTCGTCATCAACATAGAGTCAAAATTCAGCAGATACAAGATTTGCAGATTTCAGCCCTTAGCGTTTTCAGATTTCAGCCCGTCTTGTCGTCGTCCTCATCGTCGGCAAGTCCATTGCATTGTAGAGATTTGTGCAATCAATAGTAGACCGCTCTCGCCATAGAGAGTGGGGCCTTCGGAGGAGGGTTTGACAACATTCTGGTGTCGTATTCTTCTCTCTATCTCTCAGTCTCAGCACCTTCATTCATAGTGTTTACCACTTTGTTTGTGATCATTTGCACTCCCTCACTAAAAGAACGGAAGGCTCTCCCTTCTGTAAGTAAAAGGAACCCTTGAGCACAGTTCGGAGCACTCATCTTGAGCAAAGTTCAACATTCACTTCCGTTGCACCTTACACTTTAAATCCCCCAATCCGCAAGTATATGTACTTCGAAGAGAGAGGTGAGATAAGTGCGAGCAAAGATTGTTTGGAAGTCTTGCCATGTCCTCGGAGCGTGAGATTTGGTAGACAGAGAACTTCACCACTGTAGAGCATCGTCCTTGATTAATGCTGCCGAATAAGAAATTTTCGATCGCTCCATGTAACGTTCGAGAGAATATTTGTTAAACGGGTGTAGAAATTGCAAAAGCTTTCTTTGTGTCTTTAACTATGGGAAAAAAGCAGAGAACTTGATTGTGCGATCACCATCCTTATGTTAGAGTTCAGGCATCTCTCTGGAGTTCAAGCATCTCTCTAGAGTTCAGGCTTTTCTTGCAGTTTTTGGACCAAGGTGCTTTTGGAATATTGTGCTTTTGAGTTTATGGCTTTTGGGGCTCTGCTTTTAGCATCCCTTTGAAAGAATAAAAAGGGTCCAAGGGCCTCACTTCTCAGAGCATCTGGACGCAGAGTTTAAGAGCAGAGGACCCGCGGGAGTTGCACTTTGATGATTGATCAAGCATTAATATAAAAGAAATACCGAAAGGGGGCGCCAGCCTTTGGGGCCAATCTCTCTGGACACGAAACTACGCCGGGCCGTGTCGACTCAATGTTTTAAAGTTGTGAAGTATTTTTAGTGAATCTCTCTCGTGTCGCGAAAGAATCTAGACTTGGGGTGTCCAAGTTTGTTACATAGG
Source organism: Adiantum capillus-veneris (assembly GCF_014529385.1). NCBI lineage: Eukaryota > Viridiplantae > Streptophyta > Polypodiopsida > Polypodiales > Pteridaceae > Adiantum > Adiantum capillus-veneris. The sequence continues at coordinate 98,610,522 of NC_140946.1, forward strand.
GAGTAAGGGTTTTTTTGTGGTTGTGTCCGGCCAGTTTTAAGTTGTTTTCTCATGTGGAGTTGTGTTTAGCATGTTTAGCTGAGGGTTTTGGCTTTGCTCCATGGTGAGCAAGCTGTAGATGGCTGAGACAGTCTCACTGGGTGGGAACCGGCTCCTATGAGACGAACGGTGGATCAGTTAGTAATTACCACGGCAGTTACCACAGTAATTCCCAAAGTATATAAATAGGACCCATTACATTGTAATCGGATTGGCATAGGTCGTGGGCATGAATTGAGTCATTTGTCGGCTATATCTTTGTTTAAGCTTTTGATTCCTAATCCTTAGCCCTGAGTTGTTCTTGAGCTACATCATCTTTATTGTAATCTTTTATCTGTAATTCTAAACACAGCAGTACAGTATACTCCAGTCATACATACTTTGTACTCATTCTCTCTGAGTCTGAATCTGAATCTGAACATCATTCTAATTTCTCAGTACTTCAGTCTGGTTCTCATTTCAGTAGATGTATTCCAGTTCAGTTTCTATTTCCTTGTCCAGTCTACTGTTTGAACTAACACATCACCAGTAGCTGTAAACTTCTAACACTCGAATCAGCTATTTAAAGAGATCAGCTCCAATTCCATTTTGGCGATCACGGTGGCTAGAGCTGTTGCTCGTTGACTAGAAAACTCATCTCCCAGTTGGAAGTTTCTCAGCGCAGTAATGGTACCCAAAACCAATCGTGGCTGGAAACCATCCTACCGTGTTGACCCTATTCCTGAGGAGTCAAAAAGAGACTCTGACCCCAAGCATGAGCTGGTGACTGACACTGAGGTTCAGGAGGAGCACAGTTAGGCTGATGAGGCGCAGGACTCATAGCATTCCAGTCAGTCCAGACGCAGAAGAGTAGAAAGGGAAGCACGCAAGGCTAATAGTTCTCGGTCCAGGCAGGGGGACGAGGGTGCCAAAGGCAATAAAGGAAGTCGCCATACTTCCAGTAGACATGCCAGGAAGGACACAGAAACTGAGACAGAAGCAGATATTAATTGGGATGCAGATACAGACAAGTGTAAGAAAACTCCAAAGCGGCGTCCAAACTCTAAGATGAGAAGCGGAAGGACCAACGGTGATCGGCATGATTACACATCCTCGTTGAAAATCTCTTTTCCAGTATTCAAAGGAGGCAAGAAGGATGATCCGGATGTTCACATCCAAGCTTTTGAGCAGTATGCAGAACTGAAAAATATTGATGAGGATGACTGGGGTGAATACTTTCCGCAAACGCTGAAGTAGGCAGCGAGATAGTAGTACTACCATTACTTGGCTTGCCAGCTTAGATCCTATAATAAACTACTTAAAGCCTTCAGACTGGAATATTCCGACAAACAGAGGTGATGAGGATATTCTTTGTGAACTGGATAAGATTAAGTAGAGGAAATTGTCAGTCCGAAGCTATGTTGAGAAAATCATGGAGCTGACAAGGCAGCTGCAGGAACCACCATCAGAAAAGCGACTGCAAGCATGGTTCTTGAATGGCTTTCGCAGCAAGAAGCTTAGGGAGCAGGAGGTGCCAGCACCGACGAAGAAATTCAATGATTTGGTACAGCGAGCCCTGAAGCTGGAACAACAAGCTAAGAAGGAAAAAGGTCATAAGAAGAGGAGGTCCAGTAGTAGCAGTTCTTCTACTGATAACTCTGATTCAAGCGGAGTTTCCAACAGTTTTGAGAGTAGCCCCAATGAGAAGACTAAGGATAAGCCTAAAAAGGGGTCTTGGACTAGGAAGATTGAAGAGATGGCTCGACAAATTGCTGAGATTAGCCAGACCAGACAACCAGTGAGAAGAATGGAGACTTGGTGTTCAAAATGTAAATATAAGGACCATGTTTCCAACGAGTGCCCACAGTGTACTTATTGTAAAGCCTATGGCCATTTATGGAATAACTGTGGCATTAGGATTCATCATTTCAAAAAGGGCAAAGACTTGTCAGTAGTGGCATATACCAATGCCGAACCAGTAAGAGTGGAAACTGCCAACGCTTCTCAGGAGGAGAAACCAGGTACCAGTGGTACTGGTCCAGGGCGCGGCAGATACCAAGAGGATACTGGCCGGGGCCGGGGGCGTGGTAACTTCCAGAGCCGAAGTCTGAATTGCTATACTTGTGGAAAGTATGGGCATTTCGCAGCTCAATGTCCAGACACACTTGGGACTGCGGCTACTGAGGTGAAGGTACCAGAGCCAGTTCCAGTATGAGCAGTTACACGAAGCAAAGGAGTAGTGATTGAGGAAATCCTAGAGATTCCAAAAAAATCAGCACTACTGAAAGCAGCAAATAGGCTCAACAGAGAGACGTATGGAAGGCCAAGTGTAAAGAAAAGGTGGTTGATGAATGGCAGGAGCAGAGAGAACTCGCGACGAAAATCACAGAGGATTTAGCCAAGAAGCTGCCAGAGCAGCAGAAAGTTCTGAAGCATGGGTCATTCAAAGATACCAGCCCAATCTACTGAGACAGATCAGTCAAAGCCCGGCATACTTGAGACCATGCTGGCTGCAGTACAAGGGATGATTAAAGAGTTGGGAGTTGATAGAGGAACTAAAAGCACTACAATGAAGGAATGGCATTGTGAAGATATTACCAGTTCTTTGATCTCCGACAACAACTCTGACCAGGAGAAAGAGGAAATTGTGTCAAAATCTGTGATAGAATCCAGAAACTCACTGTGGAGTTGGAAGACATTAGAAGAACTTTGCCTGAAGCAGCGAAATTCATCAAACAGCGAAGGAAGGCTGAGGCGGAGGCCAGGACAGTTGACTTGACGGTTGTCCGAGATGATGAAGTGCCGCTAACTCAAATAGATTACAAAGTTTGGAAACAATGAGAATCACTTTCGAGTGTCATCTTGGATGGAGGAGCAGGAGTAAACATCATGGGAGTACATCTTCAGCAGAGGATTGGCATTACAAATTTGAAGCCAGCACCTTTCAAAGTGCGGATGGCAGATCATCGAGTAGTGCAAGCTACTGGTATGATCGAAAATATGCTGATACGAGTGGGCAAGAAGTTCAAGACGAGTTTTCTAGTTCTCAATTTGCAAGGAGCATATGGAATGCTACTAGGGCGTCCATGGTTGCGAACGGCATAGGTTGTTCATGACTATGCTAATCAAACTCTGATTCTACAAGGGGCCAGTGGCAGAATGCAGATTCAAACAAACAATACTAGAAGCTGGAGAAAGGAGCTGAGACCTAAAGAACTATGCCAGAAGTCTAAGATCAAGAAGATTGAAAGGATGTTAGCAGCTCTAAATATTTTTCCCTTAGCAGAAATTAATCTCAATGCAGTTCTACTGAACAAGGAGCAAGCTGACAAACAGAAGCAGCAGTTTCCAGACCAGTTTATTGAACTCAATTCAAGAAAACGATGAGTTCAGTCAACTGGAAGGCCGGAAGGATCAATTGAATCCAGTACGCCAGATGAGCCAGCACATTCTGGGGAGGACACGGCAAATCAGAACAGTAATTTGGAACTCAAAGGGCCGTCTTGGGATTACGCTGAAGAGTCAACCAAGAGAAAAGGCGACGGGCCTAACTGGTTACTCCCAAATGACCAAGAGATCGAGGAATGGAATCTAGGCTCTGAAGACAACCCTAGAATGATCAAAGTTAACAAACATCTCAACCCAACAATGAAGGAGAAAGCACGCAAAATGTTCCAGCATTTCAAAGATGTTTTTGCCTAGGAACACATTGATCTGAAAGGGGTGGATCCAGAGGTCTGCCAGCACAGGATACCACTGAAGCCAGATGCCAAGCCAGTAAGACTGCAGCGGTACCGAATGAATCCCGATTATGCTAAGAAGGTCAAGGAAGAGATTTACAACCTTCTCAAAGCTGGGTTCATCACTGAAGTAGCCAGTAGCGATTGGTTGTTTCCTATTGTAGTTGTTTCCAAAAAGAATGGGAAGTTGAGAGTATGTGTGGATTATAGGAAACTCAATGCTCAAACCATCAAGGATCCATTTCCATTACCTTTCACAGATATGTTGCTTGATGAGATTGCAGGGTATGAGATGTACAGTTTTATGGATGGATATAGTGGCTACAACCAATTACAAATTGCTCCTGAGGACCGGGGGAAGACCACTTTCATTACAGAGTGGGGAGCATTTATGTATTTGGTAATGCCATTTGGCCTATGCAATGCACCAGCCACTTTTAAGCGGTGTATGATGGAGATATTCAATGAGTTTCTTCATCTGTTCCTCGCCATATTCATGGACGATTTCACTGTATATTCAGTTGCGGGACAACATTTACGATTCCTAGAAATGGTTTTAAAGCGCTATCAAGAGAAGTGGATTTGTCTGAATCCATTTAAATCTGTTTTCCTAGTCTGGAAAAGATAACTACTGGGACATGTAGTATCCCGCAATGGAATAGAAATAGCCAACAACAAGATCCAGTGTGTTCAGCAGGCCAAGGCGCCCAGGAATGCATCTGAGTTAAGTTCTTTTTTGGAATATAGTAACTTTTACAGAAGATTTGTGCATAAATTTGCCTCCCAAGCTTTACCCCTGTATGAGCTCACAAAGAAAACCAGCAGGTTTAATTAGACTGCCGAATGTGAGGAAAGTTTTCAGAACTTAAAAAGTGCCATTATCAGTAAACCAGTACTTCGGCAACCAAATTGGGATGTTATCTTCCATGTACATGTGGATGCTTCGGGGCTGGCGATGGGGCAATACTAGCCCAGCCATATGGAAGGACTGACTATCCTGTCTACTTCGCGAGTCGCAGATTCAGTCAAGCTGAACAAGGTTATACAACCACTGAACGAGAAGCTCTAGGGATGGTTTTCAGTGCTACAAAATCGAGGCATTATTTACTAGGCAAATTGTTTCATTTCTATGTGGATCATCAGGCTCTCTTATTCTTGATTAATAAAGTCATTATTCAAGGCAGGCTAATACGGTGGATGATGTTCCTTATGCAATTTGAATTTCGGATTTTCCATAAACCTGGCAAGAACCACTGTGGCGCTGATTTTCTCTCTAGGAGTACAGAGGGCTATTTTGAAGTGTCTTTAAGAGATGAACCAGTGGATGCTGAATTATTTCAGCTGGAAGCGGCAGAATTAGTTGATCCTGAATAATATGAAGTATATCAATTTCTTTCTCAAGGTGGTTTCCCAAATGATTGGAAGCAATACCAAAAGAAGGCTCTGGTCATCAAAAGCTTAAAGTTCACTATCATCGGGGGCTCACTCTACCGATTAGGTGTTGATGGTATTCTTCACCGATGTGTGCCTATGGAGGGGAGAATGCAAGTTATCTCAGAGGCGCATAATGGAGAATCTGGTGGACACTTTTCTACTGATGTCACTTACAAGAAGATTCTGCAGGCTTGTTTATGGTGGCAAACATTGATATCTGATGTCAGAAGCTTTTACAAAACTTGTGACATATGCCAAAGAATGGGTAGACCCACAGTTGCAGACATGACTCCCTTAACACGAGTACAACCACTGGGGGTTTTCATGAAATGGGGTTTGGATTTTATGGGACCTTTCAAGAAGGTTACTCCCAAGAAGAATAGGTATATAGTGATAGCTACCTGCTATGTAACCAAGTGGGTAGAAGCTAAGGCTCTTCCTGACAACACAGCCAAATCCACTGTAAGATTTTTATTTGAGAATATTGTCTATCGCTATGGATGTCGTGTGGAGATTGTGTCGGACCAAGGGACACACTTCATCAATGACACTATGGAGATCCTTTTGGATATGCTTTCAGTCAAGCATCGGAAATCCACACCTTATTATCCTAGATGCTATGGACAGGCCGAAAGCAGTAACAAGACCATTAAGACTATTCTCACTAAGATTGTGCAGAAAAAGCAAGACCAGTGGGATTTGAAGCTTCAGACTGCTTTATGGGCATACAAGACAGCGTATAAGGTCACTACAAGATTAACACCATTCCGAATGATATATGGCACTGAAGCTGTTGTCCCTATGGAGTTCGTTATTCCAAGTCTCAGAATGGCTGTAGAATATGGGTTAGATTTTAATCACAATCTTAAGAAGCGACTGGAGGAGCTTACCCAGCTAGATGAACTGAGACAACGGGCTATGCTGGAACAGGAGATTGTTCAGCAAAGAAGGAAACACTGGCATGACCGAAGGATTAAGGTCCGGGAGTTTCAGAAAGGAGATTTGGTACTCCTTTATCAGTTTAGATTGGGTCCTAAGAAGTCGGATCTAAAGATAGCCTGGGCAGGACCATTTGAAGTGGATTGGTTTTCTCCAACGGCACGGTAAGACTGAAAGACTTATCTGGATTACTGCTGCCAGGGGTGTATAATGGAGCTAAAATCAAGCTCTACTATTCAGAAGTTAGAGCCCCTTGCCAGGAACAGGGTACTGAGGATTTGGGCACTGAAGACCAAGAAACAGAATCAGCTATCTTGGGGCTTTTTCATGTGCAGCTAGTTCCAGTTCCAGAACTAGTTTCAGACCAGTACCAGCGCGACCAAGCCAGACTTATACCAGGACCAGAACAGTGGGGACAAAGTTATCAGTTTTTAGGGGACCAACGGTCAGATGGAATATCAGTGGTAATCGTTTCAATGACAGATGAAAGTCTTGTCCAATGCATGTCTGCCACGTCAGTTGCGATGCACGGAAGTCTAGGAACGGTAAGTGGTGGAGCTTTTATGACGCGAACGCGTATAACAATAAGACGAGTAGGCGTTTTTCCTCGCAAATCCCTTGCGCTACAATTAGTAATTACCTCATGTTGTCCACTCGCCATCGCTGAGCTCTGAAGTATCTTCATTGCAGCCGCAAACCTCATCCTTTGAGGAGACCGTGGATTGTCGTCTGACTTTGCCAGCCACACCTGGGTACGGTTTCGAAGAATCAAGTTAAGTCATCTTCTTCTTCACTTGCTTCATCATCTTCACGGTGCATGGGTAGGAGGAAACTGTTAGAAAGAATGCAGGACACTATCGACGAAACCCAAGCTCTTATTACTGCTACAAAGGCAACTCTTCCACTCATCCCGTATAGCAAAATTCAGCGTTATGTGTTTACTGAGCGAGCTATGGCTCTACTCCAACTGTGGCACTTGCGTGTGGTTCTGCAAGCCACAAGGATTGAGTTTGACACAGCCATCATAAGGCAAGTCTTGGACTCTTTCAATGCTAAAGATGGCAATGCTGTGATTTATGGCCAGAAGGTGTCTGTCACACCAGAAAGCATTGCTTTTGCATTCCGTATGCGAAACGGGGCCAAGCCGTTTGTGGCAACTGCAGAGCAGATCAGTGCAGCTTTGAAGGAGGATGATGTTGCCAAGGTTGTTCTCGTCCGTCGGACGGAACAATGCGTTCGGTGGCGTCCGGTCCGGTCAAGGCATCCGTTGCGTCCGGTGGTTTTTTAGTACGTTTGACCAGTTTTTTAGTCCGTTGACTGTGCTTTTTTTTGGGAGGTTTTTGGGTTACCTTTTGGCATAGGATTCCTCCCACCTAGCCTAGGATCCCCCTCCCCCCACCTCCCACATGCCCTGAGCCTCCTCTCTCTCTCTCTCTCTCTCTCTCTCTCTCTCTCTCTCTCTCTCACACACACACACACACACACACACACACACACATTGCTTTGGATTCCATTAGACTGCTCTCTCTCATTGCTTTGGTCCTTCACCTTGGATTTCATTAGGCTCCTCTCTCTCTCTCTCTCATCCATCCTCTCATCTAGCTCTCTCTTGTTCAAGGGCAAGTATCTACACTCTAAATCTATATATGGATGCCCTCTTTTTGTTCTTCTCCATTATGTTCCAACTCAAGGCTCAAGCTCACGAGTCATTCACAAGCTCTCTCATGAGTCATGAGAGATTGCTCAATGGCCCAACGAATCCAGGATAAGCCCAGATTCACCCTTAAAGGAAAGTGCAAGGTATAGACCCATGGTAGTCACCCACAAGACAATATAACCATCAGCTCCATCATGCATAGTATTGACTAAATACCACGACATCCCCACTGTGATAATCAATTGTCTAATTGTCCCAAGTGTAAAATCTAGGGTTAAGAATTGCATGTTTTTATTTTTGAACGTACGTAACCATGTCGTACGACATAAAATTTTCTAGTTCGATGAGTACCATACGTCTTCGTATGTGGACAAAACGTACGTGACCGTACGAGACCATCCTGGATGCTGCTAAGAAGAAAAGGAAAGCCAGTGCGCAAGGGATTCCAGTTTTGCAGGACTGGAAGCTCCCGCTGCTTATCGATTTGTGGCTGAAGCTGTGAGTATGAAGAATAACCCGACATATGTGTCAGAGAAACTTTTTGCCATGCTTTTAGCAAAAAGACTGGATTGCAACGTCTTCATCAACCTCTGTCAGATATTGTCGCACAATGTGCTTCAGCAAACTGCCAAGCTGAAATCTCAAAGTGTATTCAAGGCTTGGTATGTTTGGCAGTTTCTGTACTGGGCAACTACTCCAGACACCCATGATCAGGTGAGAATGGCTTGGAGTTAGAAGCCGTTTCCACTATCCAAAAATATCGACTTGTCATCGGATGAAGAAGAGCGAGAAAGTCAGTCAACTTCTACTGGACTGAAAAGGAAGGCTAAACAAGATGAACCTGGCAGTTCAAAGAAACCAAGGACGACACTGACTAAGAGCAGTGCTCTCCTGAAGCAGCTGGAAAGTCAAGTCAAAACAGTGTCTATTGAAAGGACTCCAATTAGCCAGACTGAACAACAGACTGACCAGACCACTGGTGGATTCAACCAGTCAGCAGGTCAAATTTCAGCAACCATCAGTACTAGCCAAGATCAGACAGAAAAGGCTAGTCCTGAGCGATCAGCAGACCAGGTTGATAAGGGCAAAGGCCCAGCTTCTCCAAATCCACTTGGCCGAGTCTCCATCCCATACAGTGAAGAAGCTCTGCAGTTGACCAAGAAGGACAGGTTACAGCAGCTGTAAACTCATCCACTCAAGGGGCGTCTCCTATTGGAGAAATATGATTATGTTGTATTACCTTATATGGCTCCTGTCACAGTCTATGAGCCAATTGATTCTGACCCAGCAACAGTTAATGATGGCTGTTCAGTACTCATTTAGTCATCCTGGAATACTATTGTCAATTGTATGGGACAAATGCTGGATGCTGCAGGGTCAGAAGATTAACTAATTAAGGTAAAAACTGAATTGAGAGAGACTGAGGAGTAGATTGAAAAGCTGGAGCAAGGGAGAGCAGCCCAGAACTTGCGCCACACTCTCCTTGAAGCTCACTCAGATAGGACCATTCAACAGTTACAAAGTAAGCTAGCCAATGTAGAGTCTGAGATGCAGACCATGCGGGAAGAAAAGGCTGAAGCACAACGAGCTGCTGAAAGGTTTAAAACCATGTTAAGAATGAAGCGAGTTGAGTTCAACTCTTTACTGATCCGCCACAATGCTCTGAAGACCACATTAACAGAAAGATATATCTATAATAATCTGGCCGAGATCTTGAATCCAGCAGGCAATGTTGTTTTCGACATGGATAACTTGAAGTCTCTTATGGAGACGATGCAGAGTGATTTGCAGGATAAAGTTATTGATAACAGTGCTCTGATAAATCAAGCTATTCTTGATTACATTGAACAGCAGACTACCATTGAAGAAGGTGAAGATAAGGAAGAAGTAGAGAAGGAGGAGGATGAACCATACGAAGGGCATAATGATGATGATGATGATGCCTCTTCTCCATCTCCACCTCCACCTCCAGGACCTGGTACTTGTGGTACAGGGCCAACTGGAGGAAATCAGTCACAGGCAGACCAGCCAGACCAGCGTGAAGGGCAGCGGTCGAGCAATCAGAAGCTAGAAGAGCGACAACCCAGCAACATTGGGAATTCACCAGCACACCAATCACAACACAGCAGGGATGTTAAAGGGAAAGGCAAAGCTGTGACTGAGGGACCAGCAGGTGATGAGCAACATTCATTACAACTCATCACGCTAAACAAGAGATTGAGACATCAGCAGGCTCCTATAACCAGGCGGTATCTGGAGGATGATGATCTAGAACGCTTCCAACGACTGTATGTCGGAGCCAGGGAAATGGTTGAGCATTGGAAATCAGCTGCTTTCTATGATCAAGAGGCCTGCCAATTACCTGCGCATCCCAACACAATACAGCTGTTGGAAAGGGTGCCTAAATGGATACTAACTGCTGAAGAGAGAGTAACCAATCCACATTGGCAACGATAGTCTACTGCAGATTGTCGCTCTCTGGCTATGGAATTAGAGCTTCTGCCGGGAAACAAGTCAACATATAGATGCATGAAGGATGTCAGGAATCAATTGAAAGAGGTCTTAATGCAAATGCAGATTGCTAGGGGAGTTCTGGATCAAAGGGTGCGGACCATTCTTGAAGACCAAACTGCCACCAGCAAGGGACCTCAAACTCGAATGTCAGTGGGAGAACATGCAACTGCTCTTCGACGACTGTTTCAGCTGGTTAGAGTAACCAAAAAAATGATGCAGCAAGAGAACCAGGCTGTCCTTAACTTCTTAGAATTTGTGCCTGATTTCCCAGTTCTCTTGTATGCTTTACCAGCAAGAGAGGTAGAGTTGCCAAGATTTTTTCGAGCACTTTACCCTCAACATCTAGAACCAATCGATCGGCTCACATATTTCAAGATTACTGATGATCTGCAGGATTGGTATGAGCGATCGACTGTGGAATGGAAAACTTCGCAAACACTGTTCAACGACGCTCTCCAACTGAATGATCTCCAGGAGCTGAAAGAGGAGGTACAGAGGATCAAACTGTGTATGGGTCAGTGGAAAATTCAGATAAGAGGCCTCACTAAGATCACCAACCAACTGCTGCAACTCACTGTTGAGTCCTCTAAACTGCCTGAAAAGGACATTACGGCTAAACCAGGCTTAGGACCACAATATAGAGAGATGGTTGAGATTCTTTTTGAAGCTCGGATCAAAACCAATCAGCTTCTCCCAAAAGGATGGATCCATACAGTCTCGCATTGTCACAAACTGGCTAGAACTCGGATCACCAAAGGCAGACGCACGCTCTATGATCCCGACACCAAAACATATCATCCACCAAAACATATCATCCTCTCACGCCTTATGAAATGGAGATGACCACAGAAAGGCGGGATCAGCTTAAGCAGGAGGCCATTTACTGTTGAGCGCAGGGAGTGTGCAAGAGCAGGAGGAAATGGGCACACAATGCAGGAAGAAGGATGCGCAGCAGATCGAAAGAGAGAGAGAGAAGGCTCAAACATAAGAAACCCACGATTGTGTTTTGTGAGGGTTCTTTGTTTTATTAAGTACACTTATAAGTTGGACCGGACACTTAATAAAAATGTGTGTACTCACTTATAAGTGAGTTTTGAGTATAAGTATGTGTACACTATACAAGAGGGGGGCCACAGGGGGCCTTTACCCCCAACAACCTCCCACTTAAAGGCCCAATGTGGTACCTTTAAGCAACTCCCACTAAGAGTATGCGATGCTCATGTTGAGACTTTGCAAGATCTGTGGACCTTGACTCGAAAGCCAAGATCGATTCTTCGTGATTGATCGAATCTACAACGAGGTTAGCTTCGCTAGAAAAAGCATCCACTAACACATCATCCTTGTGAACGATCACATCTTCTTCATGCAACTCATCATGCTTGGGAGAAATCACATCTTGATCATGCAAATCATCATGCTTGTCATTGTCATCCAAATCATTATGCAAATCATTGGCATCCAAATCATCATGCTTATCATTGTGCTTCAAATCATTATGCAAATCCTGTGTATCATGCTTTGGAGAAGAAGAGACTGGTGCATCTGTGCCTGAGCTGGAGAAAAGAGTCGCAAGCGCTCTTCCCTTCTTGCTTTGATCTCGCGATCAAATTCTGCTTGTCTTGCTTTGTTCGCTGCTTGTCTTTCTGCTTCGGCTTCTACGTGTCTGCGTTCCATTTCTTTGAATTCACAATCAAATTTGGCTTGTCGTTCTTTGGCTTCCAAGCGTGCTTGCTCGTACTCACGCGCTATGGCTGCCATTCTTGCGGCATGTCTTGCTTTACGTTATAAAGTCTTTTCCATAAACAGCAGCTTCAACTCCTCCATTGGAGTTAGTGCAAACGTTGTCGTAGATGAAAAAGGGGGAGGGTCGGAAAAACCTCCTGGTGTGGAAAATTCTTCTTCGCCTCTCTCATGCTCATCACCTCCAAGCGAAGTATCCATTCCGCTTTGAGTGATGACCATTCTGAAGTCGTGGGTTCTTGTGGGTTCTTGGGTTCTTAAGTCCACGAGGAACTTGGGTTCTTGGGGGTCTTGGGTTCTTAAGTTCACGAGGAACTTGAGTTCTTGAGGTTCTTGAGGTTCTTGAGGTCCTTGATTCGTGAGAATCTAGGGTTCTTGAGGTTCTTGAGTTCTTGGGGTCCTTGATTCGTGAGAATCTAGGGTTCTTGGGGTTTTCTTTCGCTTGCAAATCGTGTTGGAGAAGGATCTTCTCTTCACCCGAGTTCTACTCTTTTCTGCGGTGGGCGCACCCCTTGGCGGCCTTGCGCTCACACCAAGTTTGCTTTTTCCCGCCTCACGTCGATTGGCCGGCCGCTAAGTGCACGGTCCGCTCTCAATGAGTGAAAAGAGACACAAGGGGAGGCTGGACAAGCCCTTCTTTCTTGGGAGATCAAACCATTGATCTAATACCTAGAAGCACGTCACCAAACCGGCCACCTTACCGTGTGAGCCGAGCACAGAATGAAGAGATTATGAACCAAGTGAAAGACCTCTTGGAAAAGGGTCTTGTCCAGCCTAGTACTTCACCGTATTGCTCTCCAATGTTGTTGGTTTTGAAGAAAGACGGATCTTGGAGAATGTGCATCGATTATAGCACTCTCAACGAAATCACCATCAAGAACAGATTTCCGATTCCTAGGATCGATGATATACTCGACAAGTTACAGGGATCCTCGTGCTTTAGGAGGATTGACTTGAAGAGTGGGTTATTTGAGTTTTTGGTGATGCCTTTTGGCTTAACCAATGCTCCTGCGACATTTAACCCGATGATGGACAGGATTTTTCGAGAGTGCAGGCTATTTGTTGGCACTTTCTTTGACGACATCATTGTTTTCTCGAAGAATGAGGCAGAACACAGAGATCATCTGCTTCAAGTCTTTCAGGCATTACGAGATCACACGCTAGTGATTAATGCAAAGAAAAGTGAATTTTTCCTACCAGAGATGCACTTTTTGGGACACATTGTGTCAGCAGCAGGAGTGCAAATGGACCCGGCCAAGATAGAGACTATCCGTGATTGGCCCGATTTGAGGAATGTCCATGAAGCTAGAAGCTTCTTGGGACTGTGTTCGTACTACAGGCGGTTCATACGAAAGTTTGCAGAGGTTGCTTCCCCTTTGCATACCTTGACACAGAAAGGAGTACCTTTTTCGTGGGGACCCACAGAGGTGACTGCCTTTCAGATATTGAAAGAGAAATTGACTACGGGACTTGTTTTGACTTTGCCGGACTTGCAGAAGTCATTTGAAGTATTTTGTGATGCTTGTGGTCGTAGTCTAGGTGCGGTCTTGATGCAAGAAGGCCATGTCATAGCTTATGAGAGCCGTTTGTTCTCTAGGCCGGAGATGACAGCACAGATCTATGAGAAAGAGCTTTTGGTGGTTATCCATGCTCTTACTCAGTGGCGGCACTACCTACTCGGAGCGGATTTTACTGTCTTTACAGACCATCAGAGTTTGCGCTACTTCTTGTCACAGAAGCAGCTTTCGGAAAAGCAGATGCGGTGGGCGAACATCTTGTCACAGTTCCACTTCTAGATTGTCCATGTGCAGGGACAGAAGAATGTGGTGGCAGATGCTTTGTCTCGAAAACCGTTGGTTCTGGCTATTTCCGCGATACATCATAGGAGCTTCGAGGATATGGTCGATCAGTATGCCACAGATACAGATTTTGCAGATATTTTCACACGGATACGGGATGGGGAGACAGTAGCTGGATGCTCCCTTCGGGAAGGCTACTTGATGAAAAAGACTATGTTGTGCGTTACACAGCCGTTGAGGGAAAAGGTTATGACTGAATGCCACTGTCCACCTTTTACGGGTCACTGCGGCATTGCTACCACCATGAAAGGGGTAGAGAGATATTTCTTTTGGCCGAGACTCAAGAAGGATGTGGAAGAGTTTGTGCGCAGTTGCTTGGTATGCCAGAAGGTCAAGTTTGACAGGCATAAGGCACAGGGATTGTCACAGCCTTTACCCATACCCACCCGCCCCTGGGAAAATATTGAAATGGATTTCATTTTTTTTTATCTCCCGAGAACACAGAATGATCACGATGATTTTCCGATTACATGGCACGTCTGAGACGATTCTATCCGACAGAGACCCCAGATTTATGAGTTTGTTTTGGAAGGCAATTTGGGAGAACATTGGCACGCAGTTGCAGTTCTCGTCATCGTTCCACTTGCAGACTGACGGGCAATTTGAGGTTGCCAATTCAGTAATTTTAGATTTATTGATGTCTTGTATCTCGGATCAGAAGACTCAATGGAAAAAGAACTTACCTTTGGTGGAATTTGCCTATAGTAACACAATACACTCTTCGACGGGGAAGACGCCATGTGAGATTGTTGAAAGTGCTGCGAAGGTTCCATCCTTCCTGAGCACGAAAAATTAGATATTTGAAGCGGATGAGTATTCGCGAGATTTGGATACGGCTTTTGCCAAGGTTCGCGAGACTTTGCAAAAGTCTCAAGAACGACAAAAAAAGGCAGCGGATCGCCATCGTCGCTACTTGAAACTGAAGGAGGATGATTGGGTGCTCTTACTTTTGAGAAGGCACGCCTAAGAAAGAAAAAGGGAAAGGATAGGCTTTTTCCAAAGCTTAGTATGTGATACTACGGACCTTTCCAGATTACTGAAAAGATAAATGATGTCTCCTTCCGATTGAAACTGCCAGATACTTGGAGGATTCACAATGCATTGCATGTGAGTCTCTTGAACCCTGTTAAGGGTGATGTGCCTGATGATGGGGAGCCTGATGAGCAACCCGCAGTGGAAGAAAACGAGGAGATGCTTGTTCCTGAACAGATTTTGGCACATAATGATACGAAGACAGGTAAAGTCCGAAGGCGGTTCTTGGTTAAGTTCAAGAACTTTCCTACATTTGATGCGAAGTGGATGGAGGAGGAGGACCTAGCAGATATTGCTCAGATTGTGAAACTTTACCTCGATGTTTTGGTTTAGCATCATCTACTCCAAACGGAACCCAGAATTCAGCTTGGCCAGAGATCTGGTGCAGTGGGATGCACAAGAGGGGAGTCACTCCGCTCCCTTGTCAACAGATACCTTGATTTTGATACTAAAGTCACTGATGTCTCTTTGAGCTTCAGGGATACTGAGAGCTGACAGTATTCTGCTGGATGACTTTATGAAATGGAATTCCTGATTATGATACTGATTTGTTCTTGACTTCTTGTGAGTGCAGGAATTGATAGCCGAAATGACTGCAGCATTTTGGTTTGATTGATCTCGAAAGACATGGTTGCAATAGGGGTTAGACAATCGGACATCGTTGAGGTCCCGATTGGACCTAGATGTGATTGCTAGCTACATTGCCGATAAATCATGGTCTAAGATCCGAATGAATGTTGAATGTCATGTGATGTCCTGTGATGTCGTGTGATGTGACTGTCGATTTTGTACATGTGCTAGATGTGTGTTCCTAGTACGTAGGTACTAACAGTCAGTGTCTGCTAAGACGGTTTATGGCTTTTGTCGGTTTTGCAGGCGTAATCGCGGTCGATTACAATGCTTTCAAGAGGGGGGTATGTCACAAAGTGATGACGTGGCGGTTAGTAGAAACCCTAATTTCTGCCAGAAACCCTAAAATTCTTGCAAACCCTAATTTTTGCCAAAAACCCTAATTTTCAGAAATCGCGGAGGCGGAATATTAAAAAAATAAATAAATAAAATTATTTTTTTTTTGGGGAAATTTTGAGCGACGCAAATCTCAGCTTTTCGCTTTGATTTGGGAGAAAGAAAGAGAAAAAGAGAACTTGCTTTTTACTGACTCTCATTGAGAGAGAGAGAGAGAATCTACTTTTGCTTTCAAGCTTTTGGGGCTCTACTTTTGGGCATCCCTTGTAACCTTTAAATTAGTGGTGAGGGCCTCACTTCTCAGAGCATTTGGACGCAGAGTCTTAAGAGTGAAACCCTAACCACTCTCTTGTACTTTGATCTGATTAATATAAAAAGAAATACCGAAAGGGGCGCCAGTCTTTGGGGCCAATATCTCTAGGCACGGAACTCCGCTGGGCCAGTGCAAATCTATTGTGATCTGTGAATTGTTTTGAAGTGGTTATTTGGTGCTGTCACGGTCGATTCTTGACTTGGAGTGTTCAAGTCTGTTACAGTGGCAGCAACACTTGTGACGCAAGGGACAGTGGCGGGTGCAGTCGGTGGCCGAGGGCAGCAAGCTTGGGGCGGTAGCCTGAGGGCTGGCATGCGATGGCGGGAAATCGTTTATGCTACACATTAATTTTTGGTTTATTTGATGACCCAGCTGAACCGCCCAAACCACACCTTTTTGGCTTGTCCAAAAGGGTTAAGGCCTTAGTGATGCCTCCCCTTTTTGCTAATGAAAAAGGAAGATATTTTACTCGTAAATGCACTATTTTTTCATTGGTTGGTGGAGACAAAAGACACTCATTAGAAAGATAAAAGATAGTACTCATTTCAAGGATTGAGGACTTAGTAGGAGGCCACGATTTTGCAAAATGATAATGACGCGTAATATATCGAGATACCCAATCACTTCTCTCTCTCTCTCTCTCTCTCTCTCTCTCTCTCTCTCTCTCTCTCTCTCTCTCTCTCTCTCTCTCTCTCTCTCTCTCTCTGTGTGTGTGTGTGCCAAGACCAAGGGCCTCTATATGGCAATGCATGAGGAATACACGATAACTGAGCGCTCTCTCTCTCTCTCTCTCTCTCTCTCTCTCTCTCTCTCTCTCTCTCTCTCTCACACACACACACACACACAAACAAACGCCACTCCCTCTTGTTTCACACACACGAAACCCCATAGTTGCTTTTCTGCTATTGTTCGTCGTTGTATGTGAGCCCCTTTTTGGGGGCTTTCTATGATGCAGTTGCAGAAACTTAGGTGATTATAAGATTGATGAAGGCTACATCCTAATTTAGAGGAGCTCATGGCCTGGGATGCATTCCGCCTATACAGACGTAAGTGATGATGCTCTACGAATGGGAAGGCATGGCAAAGAGGCGTGGCCGTAGATGTTGAGGTGAACTCAAGCCCGGGGTAGATACATGCAGGAAGCAGAGGAGAAAGCCAATTAGAAGCATGAAGAGGAAGGGAGAAGGAGGGGGAAAAGAAGAGGGAGGGGGGGCACTTTCAAGAGAGGTGGGAGGGTTATGATTGCATCGAAGCTGCAAAAGTAAGGAATTTACTTTTGTGCTAGCCAGTTTGCACGATGTGTAGTTGTAGAGCGGAATTAATTATTCTCTCTCTCTCTCTCTCTCTCTCTCTCTCTCTCTCTCTCTCTCTCTCTCTCTTTCGCGTGAGGACGAAGTGCAAGCAGCAAACCCTAGGTCGGCCTTCAATAAGCAGAGCTTATCTATCTCTTAACGAAGGCATATATGAGAGTTGTTTGATCGCTCTATGCGTAAGCTTCTCCCTTGAATGGAAGTGAGGGAGATGAGAGATCTACCCACACACGGATTGGGTCTCCCCTCCACAATTACCTACCTACATAAACCCTTTGGCTATTGAGCTTTTTGCTTGCATGAGTTGTTAGGAAATAGGACGTAGCCAAGTAGAAATTAGAGTAGTTTACTTAATAGAGAGAGATAGTCTTCACACACAAGAGATTATAGAGTAGAGAGAGAGAGAGAGCACACACGATATACGTGGTTCACCCAATGTGGGCTACATCCACGAGAAAGTGGCTTCAGTACTTCAAAGTAGAAGTAAGTTACAAAGGGATTATACCCTTAATGGAGCTCCCACCTTGCTTCACTCTCACCACCTCACATCAACTTCATAATGCACCACAATGCATTTTGTGTGTAGAAGAGGCCTCCTTTTATAGGCCAAAAGGGTTGCCCTCTCTCATGAGAGGCAGCCGTGTGTAGCCTCCCTTGTGTGGACAAGTCCAAGTTGGACTCTCCAATGCACCCATGTGTGGCCACCCTTGAGAAGAAAAGTCCGCCTTGAAATCAGCCACCGGCCATTGAATTCGGCCACCGGCTCCTCTCTCGCTAGTAGTGTCACATGCCACCCTATACGAGAGTTGGGAGAGCGTGTCAAAGCTAGGCCATCTCGGCCCCATGAGCTCTAGTGGTTTTGTGCACGTCGCCATGTCATGCATACGAGCGGGAAGGAGGCTCTGATAGCAATGTTAGTCCCTCACTGGATCCGTCCTACACACATGATATGACACAAGCCAAACTCACACCTAGACACACGTAGAGCAGACATCAGGCTCACCTCCCAGCCATAGAGCCAATACGGGCTCACTCCTGAGCCTAAGAGCAGGCAGCCAAGTGGGCTACCCTCTGCCACAAGGGCCGGTGTCCCATACCACTGAACCCACACCGATAGAGGTGTGTGGGTAGAGCTGCCAAGGGCCAACAGTCCAAGTGTGGTGATCACACGACATGTCTCACAAATGAATTATGAGACTCAAGTCCTATTTATAGATCAAAGGGCTAGGTTCACATTCGCCGGACATAATTGCAGGCACCCATCCTGATGTCTGGGGACGTAACAGTCCCTCTGGCTCTCTTACAGTATGGTTGTGTCATAGGTCTGCATCCCTTTTTGGGGTACAATATTAGAACCTGCTAGAGTGGATGTGGATGATTTTGGAGGCACAGCTCAGGGGTTTCATAGTCCCTTGTCTTTTGTGAGCTGCTACATGAGGCTTTTTACAACGGATACTTTATATCAGTCAGATCGCTAGCACTAGACATAGTGGTTTTTGCTACAGCGCCTGAGGCGGTGGTTTGTTTGGGATCTATCCCCTCTTATAATTTGTAAGTTCAAACTATTCTGGCCTCATGAACTTATATCCCGTGGTTTGTTTAGGATTTTTCCCCATGATCTTATTGTATATCTTTTGGGGTGTTTACCATATCTCTTCTATATGGACCTATGGTCGTTTTTTATGTAATGCAAAGGATCACAAGCCCCATTTTTTGCTGAGAGAGAGAGAGAGAGAGAGAGAGAGAGAGAGAGAGAGAGATGTGCAAATTGGCAGAGTGGTACATGATGTCCAAACTCGAAGGGGGAGAAAGGCTCACTTTCAAGTGAGGTTGAGTAGCCTAGAAAAAATTATTAGATGCTGAATAAGAAAACCAATTGAAGATTCTGATCCCACAAAAAACAGACAGGTCAAAAGTTGACCTACCAACATACTTTGACCACAAGACCGCTCCCTAGTAGATAGGAATCTCACCTCTTAACAAATTTAAAGGATCGTTCTTTTAAGTAGAGGGAAAGCATTATTTTATGTGATGCAAGATTTCTGTCATGTTTATCATCCACTGTGCATGATATTGAGGGTTGAATGTTCGTATTGAAACATTTTATTCTTTGTCCACCTTGATTTGGCGTTTTATGCTAGCGTTTATCCCCTTGTTTAGTTAGTAAGTTCTGACTTTTCTGACCTTATGGTGGCACATTTGTGTTTGTGTGTGTGTGCTCGCACGCGCGACAATTCAACATAGTTGAACAAAGCTGTATACTCACAAACTACATCTTCGAAGTTCTAACTTAGTTCATCGTTTACGGTCTATTTTCATAATTGCAGCACCAAATTTGGTGATGAGATCAAGGTGGATTTCAACAAAGGCTCAGAAACAGTAAGCGCTCATTTATCATTAGTTTTAGATGGGGAGTACTTATGTGCCCTTTGCTTTTGTCATTTTCCTACACATCATTTATTGTGACATTTGTTTCTTCTTTTCTTATGAAACTTTTGGTTTACACTCAGCCCCAGTTAGTTAGTGTCAACTCTCCTACTTTCTTGCGCAGTCTCTCCTTCAGGGCTTTTTTAGGGCTTTTTTCACATCTTCAATAGCAGGTAAGGAGGTGCTTATGCATGCAGCATTCTTGAAGAACACAGGCACTCTGCCGCATATTCTTTTCTTCTCAGACCACTTATGTAGTGCAATTGGGCGAGAAGTTTCTTGCATTTTGTGGTGATTAAACTATTATTCCTGTAAAGTACTACTTGGTTGTTGAATAGATGGTGTATTGAATCTAGTTGTAAGGATTGATGTTTGCATTAGAGGACCTTTCTCTAGATGCTCATACTTGTAGTTGTTCTTGTGCTTGATCCGTATGTTTTACATCGTCTAAACTTGCAAATGTTGGTCGAGGAGTTGTCCAAGTTGCTTACCTAGGCCTGTCCAACCTTATTTCCATTTACTCACCTTGAATATGTGGCTGAGTACCATGGGTCTGCCCCAAACATGCCCTCAGAGAATGGGAGGTTTCTTTGAATATCCTGAACTAGTGCTGTAAACTTCATTTTCTCATTAACTCATGTGAATGGTGTCATCGGATGTAAAGCAGCAGGGATTTGAAGATGCAAAGTGTTCCTCTGCTGAAAGTAATTTCGGTTTAAGTCTTTTGCTTGTGCATCCGGTGTGTGTGTGTGTGTGTGTGTGTGTGTGTGAGAGAGAGAGAGAGAGATACATTTCCTTGTAGGTGACAGCAGTAGCCAGAATTGGAGAGAACTTATTGAGGGTCGCAGAACGCTGTAAAGTGATGTTACCGACTTCTGTAAGACACTCTCTCTCTCTCTCTCTCTCTCTCTCTCTCTCTCTCTCTCTCTCTCTCGTATCGTATCGTATGTTCTGAGTATGTCTTTTTACAATTATATCAATGCAGGCCTTCTGTTTTGAGGGTTCTTGCTATCACTGCGAAATGGAAGTGGTGGGAGGAGCATCTGAGGTGTGCTTGCAGTTTGGCCTGTGTGCCTTCCTCTCTGCTTTTAAGTGCTCCAAAACTGTTTACTAAGCTAGAAAAGGGTGTTGGTCAGGTTGGCCCAAGTGGGAGTGGGAGAGTGGATGAACTTGTGAGAAGCTGCATTTGTCCTGTAAGCTCTTTTGTTCCTAAGGTTTTACTACTCTTCAAATTATGAGCTTTTTGAGTGGCTTTCCTTTGAATAAGAAGCTTGTGATTTCTGCATCCAGGTACCTTCCAAGAAAGGTGGTATTGAAGTAAATATGGTAAGCGAAGATGATGTATGGGGTGAACGAGTTCTGTGACAGAGAATGCTGAGGCGTGTGAGACCCCGGCTTGCAAAGGTTTCGTCACCAAACAGAGCTTCAACCGAGTCTGGCTTGAATTTGGCCAAGGGAAACTGTCATTCTTCTATAAACAAGGCGTGTAGGGATACAGGTTCACACTCTCTTTGATGGAAGTGTGAAAAAGATGTAAAGCACAAGATAAGACTGAGCACCTTATGTTCTTGGTTCGGTGCATGAGCGCCGTTTGTCTTGAAGCTCTTGTTATATGGTGGCGAGAGTGTAAGAAGATGTAATCTGCTGTTTGGTACTTCATGACCGGTGTTTGGGAACTCTCCATTTCCTATTAATCCTCTATGTTGGTATGTCAGGATGAGATTGAAATAATCCTTACAGGAGCAAATAGACGCAGGGTTGAGTGCCTTTTGAACTATTCTTTACTCCATTCAAGCTGGGATTCCATGAATTCCCCTGCTGTCAAGGTCAGGGGTCGGGGGGCAGTGCCTCCTGGCCGTACATCTACTGGCGTTTCCTCAGCGGAATGCAGCTATGGAGTCGTTAGATGCACGCTACATCAGCAGGCAGAAGTTTATTCACCTTGTTCAATGACTTCGTGGCAGGTAAGCAGCCAGAATCTCAACCAGCGTGCTACAGCTTATTGCACAGAATTTTCAGAGGTGCATGCAATCACTGCGCAACAAATCAGTAGTCAGAATCTCCGCTCAATGTAAGCATGGCCTGCAGCTGAAATCTGCGCTCAGTCTCACTGTCACCACCATGTGGCGCATGCCTATTGGCCCTCCTCCCATGAGCCTCGACGGTCAGGAATGGTCCCCTGGTGACCACCTGCAATCCCTGCTCCCCCATGGCTCCTGGCCTCCGCCGGTCATCAAGGGGTCACAGCATTCCCTACCCCACGATGCCCCATCATGTTGGAGGCAGCTCATAGCCAAGTCTCAGATAATCAAACTCCTTAAATTCCCAATTTGTCCATTCTCTTTCTATCTTTGCCTTGACAAGGTATCTTGAAGTCCCTATAGTGGAGGATGGATATATATATATATATATATATATATCCTGCAGGTGACACCAACCAAATGCTTTTGCATCCTCCAATAAATCCTTTGGAGCGTCTAGTTGAAGGGAGCCTGAAGCTTTGATTGAGATCTATGCATCTATGAAAGCATCCTCTTCATTGTTGGAAGTTCAAAACACTTATTCAACCTCTCCCCACTATAAGTGTTGATCAGTAGGGAATCTATGCAAAGAATAGTAGAACAGTAGCAACCCCCTTATAGATACACCAATGCAAGAAGAAGAGACTCCATGGTGCAAAATGCAGCCACCGTACTCCTTGCTAAGAATGAGTACTCTAATCAACACCTCCTCATGCTCAAATTTGTTCATGAATGCATATGCCAAGTCTTTTGCTCTAGACGTGGTTCAAACATAGGCATCAAATTCAACAATTGTTATCACTTTAGTTTATCTTTTGCCTTTTGCAAGTCATCATAATGCTTCGGTAGGGCCTCTACCTGCTCTATTGATGCTTTATTCTCTTTCTAGGTCTCCTTTTTGCAATGGAGATTTAGTGTACAATGTTTTGGAGAGAGTTAGGGCTTCTCATCATGGTTAGGTTAGAGTTTCCAATTATACAAAATTTCTGTATAAGCCATGTCTCCACAATCTTTCTCTTCACCAAGGTGAATCAAGAGTGATGTGGGAGTGGAGAAAATGATTTATACATTGAAAGTTATGATAGCTAAGTGTAATTTACTTTTATCTTGCATATTTTGGATTTTGATAAAGCTAAAAGAGAGATTTACTTGGAGATTGACATGTTTGAGTAGGGTTGCCTCCAATTCCTGTCATCATTGAGACCACATAGAATGTCTTTCACGTAAGGCATCGTCACTCTAGACCCATGTATTTTTAGAAGTAAAATTACAACGTTCTTTTCAAAATATCTTGTAATTGTCATTTGAGTTCATGGCTTGTGCAATTTTGTTGGGGGAAGATCATAGTAAGCATGGTGATAGTAGAGAAAATTAACTAGGTATAACACGAGAGGGGAAGAGAGAGAGAGGGAGGAAGTAAGGAAGGAGAGGAGGGTGCATGTGTGCAGATGGTGGAGTGAGATGCTCCTTAGGTTTAGGGTCAATTAGAATGGAATTTTTTCATGTAGCATTGGTTAAAGGATGAGAAAGTAGGTAGCTCCTTAGAGGTAGCTTTCATTATTTTTATAGTTTTGGCCATAACTCTGGGCATATAGTAGAGAAACACTACAAACTTGACAATGGAGAGAATCAAAAAATTTGATTACTAACTTGATACAATGTAATGGCGCTATTTACCTATGCGCTCTCAAGGTAGAGCTTATATGGCGCCTTAAACAATTTAAATGAATGAGCAAGGCCTAAATATCCACACCACATGATGCTTTGGCTCTTCCTCACCTTGACCGTTCTCTCGCCTTTTGGTTATGAGTGTTTGTGAGGGGGGATCCCCATTTCCTCTTGACTTGTGCTGTTACACTTGGTTTCTCTATATCAACGGAGATCACATCGATAAGCTTTGCAATGCTTGTCTTTTTGTCTCTTCGGCGACTTGCTCCATAGTTGGCCAGGTGACGATCTTTGCAACGCTTAACCGCTTGAGTCCACTGTTGATTCCTTTATGCACAAGGGTGGAGAAGAGGGATTGCAAGGATTTGCAACATAAACAAGTACTAAATTGTATTTGAAATTTATCCAAAGAAGCCAAAATATTGTGATCCATACGTACCTTTGAAAAATTAAATAAGCCACTCTTCAATAATCTCTTGCACATAGAGAGATGCAAATGAGTTCCATCACATGCTTAGGGATGGAGAGTCACGGACGCAAGCACGAAGGGAAACGAGTTGTACATGTTGTGCTAGATATAATATGGTAACAATAGCATCAAAAATGGTTAAAGAACAATATAAATTGCATGCACGAAAAAGGCACACCTGTCATGACTACGTTGTAGTAGTGCTACGCTATCACAATGAGAATCAACCAATGAATGTTTTTTTTATTGGATTCTTACGCATCTAGAAGTGAAGGTGTTCCATTTAGTTACTCTAGAATGTGGCTAAAATGAGAATTCTTGGAGTTTTAGGATTTTTTTTTTTTGGACAATTTTAGGCTATTTTTGTAGTTTTTGGACACATATATAACATAATTTTAAAAGAGCAATAGAAACTTTAAGATATAAAGCTCCATGCTAATAAAGAAAGGATTTTGAGCTAATTTTAGCATTCATGCAAAAAGCAACCGCTTCTGGAGAAGTGTAAGAGGTTCACGAGTTCATCTTTGCCGATCGCAGTTTAACAAGGCAAATAGCACTCCGGGCATAGAAAGTGGAGAAAGAGCGATCCAAGAGAGTTTCCAATAGGCATCCTAAAGTTTTACCCTCCATTTGAAGCCAACAATGCGGTCAAAATCTTCATTAGAGGAGTAATCAAACGTTATACTCTGGGGACTCTTTCGTATATAAAGAGATGGGAAGGAGACTCCTTGGAGGAGATAGATTGGAAATAGGTTTTGGTTAATCAAAAGATTGGTTTTGGGATAACTTGAGTCTCTAGTCTCCTTCATCTCTCTCTCTCTCTCTCTCTCTCTCTCTCTCTCTCTCTCTCTCTCTCTCTCTCTCTCTTTTGGATATAAAAGGGATTTTGAAGGCGACAACGTCAATATTGCAAGCAAGAAGAGCAAGTTGCAACAATTAGGGTTTTGGGCTCTAATGCATGCTCCATTGAGCACACATAGAGATAAGGGTGTTGTGACTTGAAGCTTGTGATTAGTACAACTACTTTAAATTTTTTTAGGTCAATTGTGAGTTATTTTCTTGTTCAAGTGTATTTCACCCCCTCTCGACTTCACGTAGCCAAAGGTCAACGAATACTCTTCTTGTGTGAAATTCGTCTTGTCGCTACATGTGGTGAACTCAATGCAAAATAGCCAAAACATGAGCAAGAGAGCATATGGTCGATGTACAAGCACCATATATTCTACCAATGATGTACAGATTTATCACTTTTTTCAGCAGACAGCAAGGAAAATATGATTTTGTTGAGACTATGCAAAGTGCTTTGGCTAGAGTAAAAATCCAAACAGTAAAGCAAGAAGCAACAGATGATATACTTGTAGAAGCACTGGATGCGGTATATCAGATAGAATTATCTTTGATGGATATGATCTTGAAGGTTACAATGATTGTTATGAAGTAGAGATGTTGCTTTGAAGGATTCTAGAAGACAACATGAATGCAATGTTCGAGCAACTAGTGATTTCATAGCTCAATGAGAAAATTCAGGTGTTTGCAAAAGATTTTTCCAACAATTGGGATGACTCTTCAAAAATGGTCATAACAAAAGGATCAGATTACTTGGCTTTGGAAATAAACGATATGTGTCTAGAGATGGAGATTTCATGCAGGTGGACAATATTTTGAATGGTCATAACAAAAGGATCAGATTACTTGGCTTTGGAAATAAACGATATGTGTCTAGAGATGGACATTTCATGCAGGTGGACAATATTCCAAAACTGCTGCAGATGTCGAATGAAGCTATGGAGATTCAAAATTCTCAAAGTGAAGGCAAAAAAATGTTTTATGAGTGCTATAGAGACTGAAATGGCACCAAATGATGAAGGAGAAGCGCAAGAAACATATTCAGGTTTGGTCTATGATATGGGTGATATTTTGACTTTATGGGAAGGTGTAAACAAAGATGCTTGTCATGTAGTACTATAGGGTTCTAAGGGCTTGCAGACATTATCCGAGGCATGAATGGATTTAGGATCTGTGTCACAGGGTGATTATAAGCAAGTTTATGAGTAGTTATCTACTATGAATGGGATTTAGGGTGTGTGTCACATGGTGATTGTAAGCAAGTTTTCGAGCAGTTATCTACTATAGATTGGAAGGGTAAACATCATGATTACTCAAAGTAGGAAGAGAACTCCAAGCCTATGCCAAAGCCAAAGCTATGGGATAGGAAAGATGCTCGAAGGATTAATTATTGAAGACAATATTGATGGAAGTGTTCATTCAGAGGATGCAAGTTGATTGACAGTCTTTTATAGCTCTTGCAGAGTATTATGGAGCAAAGGTTCAGAGATGGTGATTCAAAAGATGGTGAGCATATTGAGGAGAGGTTTGTAAGAGGTCTAGAGCTTATTCTTAAGGGTTCTCTAAAAGATGAGAAGGTATATATAAAGGATGCTTTTGGGAATGAAGCTGCAGACCTTATGGATATTTGAATGAAGCTTTAGAAGGATTTTGAGCTACCAATGAGTTGATGGTTATGGTGATGATATGGACAAGGAAATAGAGGCTATTTTTCATAAGTATGCAAAGTATTATAATTCAAAAATACTAAGATATTTAAAGTATGGCCAGGGGGTTGAGGAGCAAAGGGCTATATAGTCTTTATCCATGTTATATGTGACGATGATACTTTGCAGCATAATATAGCTAGTTTGGAAGTGTCTTTTAAGAAGGAGGATGTGAAATTTATGTCAGACCTTCCCAATGAAGGTTTGTGCTAGATGGAGTTTCTCTTCATGTTCATAGAGTTTTTTTATGAATCATATGATGACACATATACCATGAGGTTTCAAGTGAGGACTAAATGGTTTGTAGTAGTTTCTATATTGCTTGTGAATCATATGATGACACATATACCATGAGGTTTCAAGTGAGGACTAAATGGTTTGTAGTAGTTTCTATATTGCTTTTATCGATGTTATGGATATAGCTTTATTTAATAATTCCCTATGATCTAGGAGCCACTGAAAGGTGCAAAGAGTTTTTTAGAATCCAACAAGTTTCAAACTGGATACAAAGGTTCTAAAGGTTCTCCGAGTTTCAAGGATTCTCAGAGTTCTATGGGTATGATTCAGGCTGTTCAAATGCTTGTGCTCAATGAAGACCAAGTTTTTGAGCTACCATATGATCCTGGAGGTGGCTCTGGGATGACAAGGATATAGTGGATGCAAAAGGGTACCAAAAGGTTGGCACATGCTAGAGGATGTGTAGGTTTAGCACTAGTGTGGTAACCTAATAGAACATAAAAATGTTCATTCAAGGTTTTGGAAAAAAAATCCAGAACCATAGTAGATCCACTCATTTTGAAAAATCCTTTCATGAGCTTATAGTTCAAGGACTACTACAACAAAAATGAGAAACTTGTAAAATTCCTCATCTCTTGGTCACAACAAGCCTCCAAAGCTGATGGACCAGTGCATTTTGCCCAAAACAACCATTTCTTACGGTTGATTGCATATACATAAGAGTGGAGATTTTTGTAGGACATGAGATAAAATGCCTCGTTAACTTCAATGGGTTGATGATCAAAACATATGGTTGCTTTTGCCTCACTATTTTTTTTTTGGGGCAAAAAAATAGCTATAAAAAAGTTGCATTTTTGCCATTGTGCGGACCTATCATCAAAGTTTCTATAGTCACGCTCAATATTGATACTATATACATGTTTTCTTAGTTCCCTTTGGGCCTTTGGATTCAAAAGGAGCCATGGAGCATGTCAAAAGAATAATGGATCTATTACTAAGTGGAACCTTGGGGACAATGATGAAGTGTTAAATACAGCAAACATGACAAAATTAGGTTTAGCATTATGACCTCTAGAATCCCATAGAAACTACTCAGTATCTAGCCAAATTTTAGTTTATGATTAAATATGGTTACTACCTACAAAATACACACAATTGACCTAAGAAACTAGAAATGTTGAGAAAGTTATACTTGCTACACTAAAATGTCTCCTATTCTTCAACAATCAAAAAACTCGACCATCATTGTATACTATGGTATATAACGTATTAGGTCCCCCAAAACTCAAGGAAGACTAGCTTTATGTTATACATGCCACGCATACAATCAAAATTGCATTTTGATATCAAGAAAGCTACCAAAAAAATCATAAAAGTGCTAATTTTTTTGGCCAAAAACAGGATTATGCAATTCTTGTAAGTTGGTCATAACTTTCAATTTTAACGCTTAGTTCTTTCTAGAAGAATAAAAACATGTTGATAATGATGAGGGCTTATCCTCTAGCAATCTAAACCTCACAAACATGAAGTTTAGAGTGGTATAATTGCAAAAAAAAATTAAAAAAAAACTAAAAACAGAACTCGTTTTTTCACACAGTTTAGGTTCAAAAATGTTATGCAAGAGTAAGGTTAATGGTGACATTGATATTCAAAAAAAAAAGTCAAGTTTTTTTCAGCTCATAAGGCAACTTTGTGTATATATCGCACCTAGAAATTCATTTTCATAATCTTCAAATAATTCAAGCAAAATGGTCACTTAATAGGACACAAAAGTGTCCAAGGACATAAAAGTGTCCTGTTACCATTTTAGTGTTAGAAGG
Source organism: Adiantum capillus-veneris (assembly GCF_014529385.1). Classification (NCBI taxonomy): domain Eukaryota; kingdom Viridiplantae; phylum Streptophyta; class Polypodiopsida; order Polypodiales; family Pteridaceae; genus Adiantum; species Adiantum capillus-veneris. The sequence goes on from NC_140946.1 coordinate 98,639,238, forward strand.
GGTGGATGTAATACTGCTACACGATCACGATAAGAAAGAACTAACGAATATTTTTTTGGGTTCTTATGCATGTGGAAATGAAGGCATTTCATTTAGTCACTTTATTTTTGCAACAATAAAGTGCAAGGTCCGTGCAAGAAGAGCAAGTTGCAACAATTAGGGTTTTGGGCTCTAGTGTGCCCCACATTGAGCACACAAAGAGATAAGTTGTTGTGACTTGAAGCTTGTGAGCAATACAAGGACTTTGACTTTGTCGGGGTCAATTGTGACTTATTTTCTTTTTCAAGTGTATTTTTCCCTTCTTGACTTCACATAGCCAGAGGCTCGACACCTGTCTAGGTAAAGTAACACCCTTTTGGTACAAGATTTGTCTCATCACTACAACGTAATAATTGTTGGACTATTTCGAAGCCTATCAGCACTCCCTTGGAGCATGTGCCTTCACCGATACGATCACCATTTCCATCTCCACTCCATGCAAACAATTTGTAGTCGCGAGTCTTTGATCAACATTTCTTTCACGTCCATCACCATATGCGATCATTGTGCATAATCAAGAGCCATTTTCCTCCACTTGGGCACCTTTTTGCACTCACCTACATCCTTTTATAAAAGGGTCTCTTATTGTTGATCCATGAGTACCAATACAATACAATGTCAAATTGTGCAAAGTGACATGCAAATGAATGGGGTGCACGCCTCTCAAAACTAAAATAAAGAAAAAATTGAAATAAAGAGAGATACTACACATGGAGAAAACTCTACGTCATTTGCTTCATATTGTCAGGGTTCAAGCCAATTTCTAGGACGCCCATGTTTCTTACCGTACTAACATTATCTCTATTCACTGGTATTATAGACCAATAAGGAGTAGTGAGGCATTCTAATCCTCATTGACAGCTCCGTGGGAGATTAGCAGAAACAAGTTTTCGCAATTGCATTTTTGGCCATATTTTTTTCACACAGACTCTGATTTGAGCAATCCAAGAGTCGTTTGGGGGTTTTGACACGTTCCAAACACAATTGTAATGTCCATTTGACCTAATTTTGATCACATTTTTTGCAGCAATGTGCACGACATCAGTATCCTCTATGCACACACACACACATCGGCGTTGTGCTTTTGAAAACACACACACAGTTCTTCAACATTGGAGTAGCGACATCATAACTTTGGATTGCAGCATTGACATCAAATCTACAAGCTCGACAACTTTGGCATATATATATATATATATATATATATATATATATATATATATATACACACACACACGCACACACACACATACATACATATATATATATATATATATATATATATATATATATTATAGAATTATAGAGAGAGAGAGAGCATTGGCTTTCTCGGCATTCGATATCGACGAGGCGTTTTTCATCTAATGGCAAAAATCGGCATCGTTATCTAGCAGTTTTTTCTCATCATCGACATCAGCACCAGATTCAACATCAACATCGACATCAAATTCAACATCAATACTATGATTTTTTACTCCATCGTTAGAAAGATCAGTTTTGAGTCATTGCTTGCCTTCTTAGTGCTCTATTTTGTATAGATTTTTTAATGTATGCCTACTATGGTTCGGTTACGTGATGCTTAATTGTTAACGGCTCACGGGTCACCAGTTTCATCAGTTTGGCAAACTAACAGGTTTACACAGCTATAGGTTTTACAGATTTTCTTGGCAGACTTCCCATTTATGTCTATCATTCTTACACTTGGCAGGTGCTAGTTACAGTATGCATAGCATCTGTATTTTGATTTTTACTAGCCTCGTTGGCTAAAGTTGACATGTTTTGTCATTCACAGAATCCAAGTTCAATGGGAGATTTTTGACCAATGATTGCTTCTCTTTTGGGAGTTTTATGCGTATGGATATACGTAATGATCACCTTCTGTGTGCTTGAGCTCTGTTGAGAGCAGTTTTTACTCCTTACAGGGAGCTCACTTCGATCCAAATTTTGCTTGCATCTCATTGGTGCATGTTTGAGTGTGTGTCCTATGGTTTTGCAGTGATAGTTTCATGTTTTTTATGTATGTTATGTTGCAGATACTACCATCGTATATAGTTGTGGAGCCAATTTCGACTTGTTTTGGTAGTCCCGACCGTTTCTAAGACTTGGTCCAAAAGAGCCCTTTCTGAGACTATGGCTAGTCGAATCTGCATATGAAGTCGCGAAGCGGAGCGTAGATCGACTCACACACACAGAGATACACAGAGAGCTTACACAGTACGTAGAGAATCGTTGAAGGGTTATATCCCAAACCTTATTATCCACAAAAGTATAAGTGAGTATATACAAAGAGTTAGTGATAAGTGAGTTAGGCGGGCGGGCGGCCATATCCGTATAAGAGGCCACTTGGGCTTTAATCCCAACAACCTCCCACTTAAAGTCCAATGTGGCACTTTAAGTAACTGAAAATCTATGAACATAAATGTACAAAGATTTACATGGCTGCCATCTATCCAATGCCCAATAACTCATGACAATGCACAAAGCCCTCTCTTGGAAGTCCCTTTGTGAGTAGATCAGCAGGATTGTCCTTGGTGTGGATCTTCATTAGTTGTATCTGCTTGTCTTCAAGTACTTCCCTAATGAAGTGATATTTCACATCAATATGCTTAGTCTTCGAATGGAACACTGGATTCTTTGCCAATTGTATAGCACTTTGACTATCACAATATAACTCTGGCATATCTACTTTGATTCCAAGTCTGCTACCAATCTACCAAGCCAAATAGCTTCTTTGCATGCCTCATTTGTTGCAACATACTCAGCTTCTGTAGTAGACTGCGTAATACAATCTTGTAATCGAGATTGCCATGATATGGCACCTTCAGCCAATGTAAAGACATAGCCTGATGTAGATCTCCTCTTATCCAAGTCTCCTGCATAATCTGAGTCAGTGTGTCCTCTGACACTCAAATCCTGACTACCATAGCATATGCGCATACTCTTTGTATGTTTTAAGTATCTCATGATACCTTTCACTGCCTCCCAATGTTTCTTGCCGGGATTTGACATATATCTGCTAACCACTCCCACTGCAAATGCAATATCCGGACGTGTAGCAATCATTACATACATCAAACTCCCACATGCAGACGCATATGGCACCTTATCCATTTCAACCTTTTCCACCTCAGACTGTGGGCAATCTTGGTTGCTTAATTTCACATATGACGGCAATGGTGTCATCAATGCCTTTCCCCTGTCCATATGGAAACGTTGCAACACCTTGTCATTATACTCTTCCTGAGATAAGTAAAGCAGCTTCTTTGACCTATCTCGCTGGATACGCATACCCAGTATATGACTTGCCTCACCCATGTCTTTCATGTCAAAAACCTTTGCCATTTTTGACTTAAGAGCTGAAATTTCTGTCATTTGTCTACCAGCAAGTAACATGTCATCCACATACAAGATGAGGATTATCAAGCTACCATCTGTAGCTTGTCGACTATACAGGCAATGATCTGTCTCACTTCTCTTGTATCCTTGAGAAAGCATAAATTGGTGAAACTTCTTGTACCATTCTCTTGGTGCCTGTTTCAAGCCATAGAGACTCTTTCTCAAACGACATACCAATTTCTCTTTGCCTTTCTCACATACCCTTCCGGCTGCTGCATATAAACCTCCTCATGCAAAATCTCCATGAAGAAATGCCGTTTTTACATCCATCTGATGTAAACGCAGATCATGTTTGGCAACCAAAGCAGGTACACTTCTCAATGTTGTCATCTTGACAACCGGTGAAAAGACTCCATCAAAATCTATTTCGTGTTCTTGCTTAAAACCCATAGCAACCAACCCTGCTTTGTATTTTGGTTGTCCATCATGAGGAGTAAGCTTATACCTGTAAACCCACTTACAAGGTAGAGCTTTCTTGCCCTCTGGCAATTGAACCAGATCCCACATTTGATTCTTATGCAGAGCCGTCATCTCTGATTGCATGGGCAACTGCCATTTTTTCGAGTCAACCACTTGTAATGCCTCCTTGTAACAAGATGGTTCTCCGAAATCCGTGAGCATGACATAATTTAGAGATGGCACATAACGATCAGGTGGTTTGGAGACACGCTTAGAACGTCTCACCACAACTGATTCTGCCTCTCTAGCCACTATAGGCTGTTCCTGAGCCTGACCATGCTGTCTTGATGTGCTAGCACTAGGTCCATCTTCCCTAAAGACAACTCTTCTGATCTCCTCTGTCTTCTCTGGCTTAGCTGAAACTTGGCTTCATTGAAATGCACATCATTGCTACGAATAACTTTTCTGGACTCAGGATCCCAAAGCCGGTAACCCATCTCGCCCGATTCTTCGTAGCCAAGAAATATACACTTCTTGCTCTTTGGTTCTAACTTATTCATGAACTCCTTAGGAATATGACTATAAGCTTCACAACCAAAGACTCTAAGATGCTTATACGAAGGTGCTTTGCCTATCCATAGCATCTCGGCCACTTCACTCTTATCCAGAACCCTACTAGGAGACCTGTTGATCAAATGGACTGTTGTAGTCACTGCTTCCGCCCAAAATTCATCAGGCAATTCAGCATTTGACAACATGCTTCTGACCTTCTCTTGTACGGTCCTATTCATACGTTCTGCAACTCCATTTTGTGAAGGATTGTATGGTGCAGTAAGTTCCCGCTTTATCCCTTTTGCTTCACAAAAGTCTTGGAAAGCCTTGGAAACGTACTCTCCACCATTGTCTGTCCTTAAGCACTTCAGCTTCTAACCACTCTGTTTCTCCACAAGCTGCAAGAATGTCTTAAAGACCTTGAGCACCTCATCCTTGTGCTTCAAGAAGTAAACCCCTACTTTGTGAGAATAGTCATCTATGAATATACAAAAGTACGTTGCTCCCCCTAGTGACAAACTAGGCATTGGTCCGCATAGATCACTGTGCACAAGAGCTAACCGTTTGTCCCTACGATTCCTCTTTGATCTGTGCGGTTCCTGTGTTTGCTTACCATAAACACAATGCTCACAAAACTCGAAATCTTGAAATGAAAAACCAGGTAAATAACCATAATGAGAAAGTATTTCCATTCCTCTTTTTGACATATGTCCCAGCCTACGATGCCACAGTGACACCTTGGCTACTCAATCACATTAATTACATGGTTTTTAACCTTTGAAACATGTAAAGTGTACAGAGTTCCTGACTTGCTGCCATGTGCTACAGTCATCGAATCTTTGGAAGATCTTCCAAGCGTTGTTCCCAAAAACTGTCACATAACCCGCATCATCCAACTTCCCTATATTGATCAAGCTCTTTCGGATTGCTGGAACATGTCTGACATTCTTGAGCCATAAAGAAGAGCCATTCTGAAACTTCAACTGCACATCTCCCACTCCAAGTATGTCACAAACCTGCTCATTGCCAAGTATGACATAATCTTTAGTAGTCACATATGATGTAAACCACTCTTTGTGAGGAGAAACATGTAAAGATGCCCCTGAGTCGATAATCCAATCACTCATAGCATGTCCATCCTCTGCAACCAAGAAAACAAAATCAAGATTGCTTGTGAGGAAGATGTCACCAGCTGCTATACCAGAATCACTGTCTAAACAGATCCTGTGACATTCACCTCTTCAATCTTCACTAAACTCTTCTTTTCATCTTGCTTAGAACTCTTTGTTTTGCCTTTTTCTTGTTTCCACTTCGTACAGTCTCTCTTCATGTGACCCTTCTTGCCACAATGGTAACATTCTATGTCATCCTTTGACTTCGAGTCACGAGACTTACTTCCGTTTTGTGCCTTCTTACCCTTCTTCTCTTTAGACTGTTGTCTCCCTCGAACAACCAAAGCACTATTGCCTTTGCCTTTGTCAATGTTCTTCCTGTTCACTTCCTCTGTGAGCAAGCTGCCTTCTACATTGGCACTTGTAAGACCTTCTTGTGCGACAGAATTACTTAACAATGTACGAAAAGTATCCCAACTGTCTGGCAAAGTGATTAAGAGAAACATAGCCTTCACTGAATCTGGAAAGACTATCTCCTGTGTTGTTAACTGGCTGAAAATTGTGTGAAATTCATTGAGATGATTTGACATGGCTGTCCCTTCCTTCATCTTCAAATCCACCAATTTCTTGAGCCAGTAAATCTAAGAAGCAGCACTTTGTTTTTCGTACATACCACATAGCTTTTGCCATACGCCATACGCTGTAGTCTCTTCTGCTACGTTGAAGTAAACATTTTTTGCCAGTGTCAGCATGATTGTGGAACAAGCTAACTCGTCAAGCTCTTCCCACTGATCTTCAGCCATACCTTCTGGTCTCTCCCCTTTGAGCTTCAGTGGCTTCACTTGTTTTTTCTGCACCAAAACCTGCCAAATCTGCTTCTTCCAGAATGGAAAGTTTATGCCATCCAGCTTGTTTATGTTGTAAAGAGTCTCACTTTGAGAAGATGCCATGTCTGTCAAACTGTTTACTCCTAGGACAAATCGGCAGAGTTTCCCCTGTAAATTGGCCTCTGTACACAATAAACAAGCTGTAAACAACAAGCTGGACACCTCTCCTCAAGAACTGTCAGTATTTTGAAAAACTTTGACCGAGTCTCCGCTGTAAACTGAGCTCTGGAAACCAAAAGATAGCTCAAAAACAACCATAAATAGCTGACCAGTGACAAATCTAAAAAACTATGTAATATGCTATCCTGTAAGCATACACTGTCTCCTGTCTGGGCAATGACAGAACCTGTATCTGTCTCAAGACTGAACCCTGAACAATGCCTCAACGGCCTGACGCATAAGATGCAATCCAGTGTCTACACAAAGTCATACATCCTATGGGATAAAAGTCGTTGAAGAGGATGTGTGTAGAGGGGAACTCCAGCAACCTAATCGACCTCACACTGGGTAACCCAGCCTCCAGTGCTTGGCTTTAAAAACCTCACACACGACCCTCTCAGATGGCTCAGCAAACTGCCCAGAACTAGCATAACATCCTACAATAGACCAATCACTGTCCTATGACCGCTGCGACGGTTTGTCTACTAGCGTGACTCACAACGAGCAGACCCACAATCACAGTACATCAATCTGCAATACATGCCAGTGGTGTCAAGCCGTCGTATGGCCACACCTCCCTGGAACCTGGCAAGCACAAGAAGTAGCAATGCACACTGCAATATATATATCTGATGATATATATGTGTACCTGGTCTATAGATGATGCTTTGAAGACTAATGAGGGATGTATGTCGATGCCGACCACCTCCTGCTTGCCAATCTACACAAGACAAGTTTCTTTGCGGTTGAAACCTATCTTCTGATGTAGTGCTCAGAAAGAAATTCTGAGGGCATAAACAGCTTCGAAAGGGGGGTAAAACCACAGGTTGCCTACTGGAAATACTCCCGGAACACCGAGTGTGAATTTCCAAGCTCCGGATCTAGAATCTGCCTGAAAAGTTTGCGCATGCTCGATTACGCAAAACCGCACTGCACATCGCTCTGATACCAATTGAAGTCGCGGAGCGGAGCGTAGATCGACTCACACACACACAGAGATACACAGAGAGCTTACACAGTATGCAGAGAATCGTTGAAGGGTTATATCCCAAACCTTATTATCCACAAAAGTATAAGTGAGTATATACAAAGAGTTAGTGATAAGTCAGTTAGGCGGCTGGCCGGCCATATCCGTATAAGAGGCCACTTGGGCTTTAATCCCAACATCATAACCTTTTACAAGGGTCAATGTGTGAGGTTTTTTGAAGCCAAGCAACCGGGGCCGGGTTACCCAATGTGAGGTGGATTTGGTTGCTAGAGATCCCCATTCATGGGGCCTCGCCTTAGAACATGTATAGATGGGTATAGGTGCTTTGACACCAAGTTTGAAATCTTTCAACAATTTCTTTGAGTAGTATATGCTAGTTTATGCCCAATCAGCACTTTTTATTGGTTTATGCATTGTTTTTTGCTCAGTTTTACTTGAGGTTTTGATCTTTGTACATAGGAGACTCTGTCAGATTTTCCCCATGAGTCCTCTAGTTTGCCTTTTGCACTCTTTTACATTTGACATTGCATTGGTTTTTGTTGAGTTTCTACTTGAGATTTTGATCACTGAGTAAAGGAGACTCTGTTGAGATTTTTGTAGAAAATTTTCCAAGATTTTTTAGTGTTACTCTCTTGTAATTAGCTCTTGTTAGTATAGCTAAATCTTCTGACAATGAAGATTATTACATAAAGACGTTTGATGGCACAAACTTCACTATATGCCACAAATTTCAACATAATATCTGCTTATAGTTGGGCCATATACATTATATTGGAATCTTTTGTATGTGATGATCAATTAATTTTTATTTATATGAAGAAATTTTTTAACTAGACTTCAAATTTCTCTAAGTAGACACCACGGGCCTCCATGAGCTCGCTTCAATGCTTCCCTCTCTAGGAAGCGTACTTCCTTTTGCCATTTTCCACAAGTCCACGCACTCGATCATAATCTTTGAATTAAGGAGGCAAAATTTGTTGACCCCTTCTCATAGCAATCGACCCTCGACTCTAGTTGCTTCCTTGATTTGTGCTTGTCTCTATTGGGTTTGTGGCCTTTGGCCTAACGCCGACAGTTGGTGTGAGAACCGTCTCTTGTACATTAAGTAGTCTAGTAAAAGCGAGTAAGTATGTGAGGGCACATGGCTTAGCATATGTGGCAGATGAGTTTCACAAGAGTCCAAACTACCATCCCAGTCAGCATGGGTTTTCCACACTTTATGGAGCCACTCATGACCTTTGGAGAGTTGCCCCTTGACCCTTGGGAAAAGGCACCTGTGACCCTTGAGAGGTGCATCTAGCCACTAGCAGCTACTATATAAGTAGCTAGTTTCTTGTACATATTTCCACCCCATTATCATTGTACGCATCTTGTCAGTTTATCATAATCAAGTTATGTTTTGAGTCTACTCTCTCTCTCTCTCTCTCTCTCTCTCTCTCTAATTACTAGAGTAATTAAGCAATGATATCACCACCATGAATGCTAGTCTTGTCAATCCACCCTAGCTCAACAAGTGGTATCAGAGCTTTGGTGCGATTAGCATTCTCTAATTAGTTATCCTAATTACACACTTGATTACTCTTTTTTTCATCAAGTGTGAGTAGGGAATAAAATACACAATTGTGGTGCAATTCTCATGGATTTTGGGCACGTTCAAGGTGAGCCACTACCCTCATCCATGAGAGGAACTCACAATTAGTGTCAATTAGTGCATTAGCATTTAATTTTAGTGTGCAATTTTGCATTGATTGTGTAGAATTTGCATCTTCAATTAGTCCTTTCAACTTTGCAATTGCCAAACACTGTTCATTCCCTTTCAAAGCTTTCTTTGCAAGCTCTTCGAAGAGCCTTCAAGCACACCGATCTGACACAGGTAGCCCATCCAATTGATTTTTCTATTATTGTGTGTGTGTGTGTGTGTGTGTGTGTGTGTGTGTGTGTGTGTGTGTGTGTGGGCATGTGTGTGTAGCTTCCACCTACAAAACATTAACTCAATTGTATGTGTGTGTGTGAGGTTTTTGATCCTTCACTGCCCAGCTAAGGCCCTTTGGTCTCATAAATTTTATTTTGGAGCTCACATATTTAAGGTTCTGGTGAGAATCTCGCACTTTAGGAGGTCAACCCCTAACAAGTTTGCAATTAGTCCTTTCAACTTTGCAATCGCCAAACACTATTCATTCCCTTTCAAGCTTTCTTTGCAAGCTCTTCGAAGAGCCTTCAAGCACACCGATCTGACACAGGTAGCCCATCCAATTGATTTTTCTATTATTGGGTGTGTGTGTGTGTGTGTGTGTGTGGGCATGTGTGTGTAGCTTCCACCTACAAAACATTAACTCAATTGTATGTGTGTGTGTGTGTGGCTTTTGATCCTTCACTGCCCACCTAAGGCCCTTTGGTCTCATAACTTTTATTTTGGAGCTCACATATTTAAGGTTTTGGTGAGAATCTCCCACTTTAGGAGGTTAACCCCTAAAAAGGGGGCACTCACACTCTATTTGCTACTCGGCCCCGTGAGCTAGTGATCCCGTGATTTGTTTTTGCACCATAAGGCACACTCTCACAAGGATACATTCCACAGAACTACAAGGGCTCAAGAGCTCTAAAGCCATTCAAACCAAGCAATTGTTCCCACATGCAGATTTTCGGCCTTTCACACCAACAGCTCCTCAAGGCTCTCTTCATCGAGCTTTTCAAAGCTTCATCAAGCACTCAAGGAGGAATTTCCAAGCATCAATTTCATTGAACTTCAAGTTTGAAGAACATTAACGGCTTCTTTGAGCATACGAAACAAAGCTTCAAGGAATATTTCTCTCTCACATTCTCATTCAAATTATTGTACTTCAAAGCTTAAAATCTTTGCATCCATGGCACAATCCACCGCAATGTATGCCATAATTATCATCAAGGACATGAGCATGTGCAATTCTACGGAGTCCAAACACTGGCTTTGGATTGAATATTCAAATGCTAAGACCGCTCCAAGGCACATTGGGAGAGAAAAATGGAAAAGGCAATCTGCAAGGGGAGGCACACTGCCAATCTGCATTGCATCTAGTTTCTCATTTTTTGATTTTTCATTTAGATTTTCATTCGATAAAAGTGACAAGAATTGCTACGAGCCCGAACAATTCAAGGATTATTGGAGTTTAAAAGCATGTAGCAGCAGCAACAGCATTCAGACAGCAACATTGTAGAAGAGGTGGAAATAAAGCCAGTGGCCTGTGACTTGGCAGTGATAGTGGCGACCTACTTCTAGTCAGCGTGACTATCAGAGTGTGTGAATACCTAGTATGTGTGACTACTAGCATGTGTGGCCTTTGGCCTAACGCCGACAGTTGGTGTGAGAACCATCTCTTGTACAGTAAGCAGTCCAGTAATCAAGTAAGAATGTGAGGGCACATGGCTTAGCATATGTGGTAGATGAGTTACACAAGAGTCCAAATTGCCAATCCAATCAGCATGGATTTTCCACACTTTATGGAGCCACTCTTGACCTTTGGAGAGTTGCCCCTTGACCCTTGGGAAAAGGCAACTGTGACCCTTGAGAGGTGCATCTAGCCACTAGTAGTGGGCTAGCAGCTACTATATAGGTAGCTAGTTTCTTGTACACATTTTCAACCCATTATCATTGTATGCATTTTGCCAGTTTATAATAATCAAGTTATGTTTTGAGTCTAATCCCTCTCTCTCTCTCTCTCTCTCTCTCTCTCTCTCTCTCTCTCTCTCTCTCTCTCTCTCTCTCACACACACACACACACACACACACACACACACACACACACACACATTACTAGTGTAATTAAGCAATGCTATCACCATGAATGCTATTCTTGTTGATCCACCCTATCCCAACAATCTCCACTTCTCACACATTTCTTTGTGGGTTGCTTACGAGGGTGCAACTATATTTTTGGTCATCTATTGATACATGCTTTACTTCCAATGAAAAAGGTAGAAACGCTCCCAACCATCCATCACATTGTCCTAATTGCTGCCATTGAACACATCATTTTAATCTGCCTACGCTTCATCTGCCATGAAACCAAGAAAATCTGCTAGCTCACAACCATATTTGGCCAACATTTCATTGAGGTAGTCCCAAAAGAGTCATTGTAAATCCATGTCCTAGCGCAAAGAGGGTTTGTACATTGATGATCAGTGGGAAGAGCTTGATGCTCGTGCCATGGCAACTATTAGGTTGCATCTTGGGGAGTCTATATTCTTCACAATTATGGACAAGACCAATGCTAAATAACTATGGGAGTCTTTATGCTTAGCACGGGATGGTAAGAGTTCATGGAACAAAGTGTTTCCGATGAAGAAGCTCATGCGTCTTAACAGGAAAGACTATAGCAGCGTCAATTCACACTTGAACAAGTTTAACAACGTGTTTACTCAGTTGACATCAAAGGACTAAATTTTGATGATGAAAATAAAGTCATTTTCTTGCTATGTTCTTTGCCTACATCATGTGATACATTTAGCACTATGATTAGCAACTCCGCCCCTAAGGGCAAGCTCGTTTTTAGTGATCTTAGTAGTGCTTTGCTCACAAAAAAGATTCGACATCAGTCTCTTGACACTAGCACGTGAAACTCTATCTTTGCAGAGTTCTATGCCTGCTGAAATCCTTGTTAATGGTGAAGTATCCCATACATGGATTCTTGATTCGGGGGCTTCATTGCATGTCACACCTTATAGGCATTGGTTTACTACATAAGAGGAAACCATTGGCTCTGTTACACTTGGTGACAATTACTCTTGTGACCTTGTTGGCGTAGGTGATATTGCCATGGATATGGAAAATGGGGTGAAGTTTATCATCCATAATGTGCATCATGTTCCAACCTTGACACGCAATCTGATTTCAGTTGGACGTCTTGATGACTTGGATCACAAAGTCACTTTTCATCAGCAGTCTTGGCGTGTTGCGAAGGGTCATCTTATTATAGCCCATGGTTCTAAATTTGGTTCACTTTATCCTCTTTAAGTATCTGATAAAAACAATGTTTTTTCTATAACCGAGCTGCCAACCATTGCTTTGTGGCATAGCCAGTTAGGACATATGTCAAAGAAGGGAGCGGAGACACACTCTCGTTTGGGCTACTGTCGTTTTTTTATTTTTCCTTTTGTGAGCACTGTCAATATGGAAAGCAAACAGGGACACATCTTTCCAAATAGGGACACATCGTACACATTCTTTTGACAAAGAAAGAAAACCCTTAGAGCTTGTGCACAGTGATTTATGTGGGCCTATGCCTTCTAAATCCAATGGTAGTGCATCCTATTATGTTACATTCATTGACGATGCAACACGGCATGTTTGGGTTTATGCCATGAAGTCTAAAGTTGAGACATTTGTTTGCTACAAAAATCCTTGAAGTCTATGGAGATATATTCTCCCGCATTGACAATGCGTAAAGCCTTAAGCTTCTTTCCCGATTGGTTCTCAACTAACGCAAGGAATCTCTGAAAAGTAGAAAAGACTTCGCCTTTTCTCTTCAAGAGATAGACCCACACCTTCCTAGTAGAGTCTTATATGAATGTTAGGAAATATAGTTCCCCCTAGAGACTTATGTGGCATAGGCCCACATAGATCACTATGTACCAAGTCCAAAGAGTTCCCTAACTCTTCATTTAATGGCAAGGAAGTAGTCCTAGTTTGCTTTCCATATATACATTGCTCACATAACACATCTCCATGCCCACTAGAATCAAGAGATTGATGTTGTATCTCTTCAATAAGAAAAGTGCTAGTAACATCACTGAATGCAAGTTTCCTGGCAAAGAGCATAGCAAGGTTTCATCTCATCATCAAAATTGAGTCCCTTCGAAGTAAGCTAAGTAAACAAGCTATTGAACTCATTCAAATGTGAGATGTCACTGGTACCCTCGTTCATGTTTAAACATATAAGTTGTGTAAACAAGCTACTGAACTCATTCAAATGTGAACTGTCATCGGTACCCTCGTTCATGTTTAAACATATAAGTTGTGTAAACAAGCTATTGAACTCATTCAAATGTGAATTGTCATCAGTACCCTCGTTCATTTTTAAACATATAGGTTTCGTCATAAGAAACACTTTGTTTGAAGCACTTTTACTATCCCATGCCCATAAATCCTTTGCATTGGTCTTGTCCATAATAGTGAAGAATATGGATTCACTAATGTGCAAGCAAATAGTCTCTCTAGCACGAGCATCAAGCTTCTCTCATTAATCATTAGTGTATGCATTCTCTTTCCGCTCTTTCAACAGTGCTGCAAGACCCTTATTGATCAAACATGTCTAACATGTGTCGTTTCCAAATCGTGAAGTTTCTGCCATCAAACTTCTTGATGTAATATTCATTTTTCTCAGAAGAACCAGCCATAGTTGCTAAGAGAAAATATGGAATCAAACTTCGAATTTATGGCAAAATTTCTGCACAAATTTTTGCAGAGATTCCTTTACACGGAGAACACAATCTCAATGAAAAGCTTAGCAATATATATTGAGCGAAAGATTATAAACTAGGCATAAACTGCAAGTCTCACTAACAAGTGTTTACATGGTGTCGTCAAAGCACCTATACCCCACTATACATTGATTGTGGTGAGGATACCCAAATAGGGAACTCAACAACATGTATCATTGAAAGTATCTCAACATTCAAGAATACTCGAGCTCAATAAAACCTCACACAGAACCCTCCAAAAGGCCAAGCAAACACAAAACACTAGCCATAGTCTTAGAAAGGGTTCTTTTGGTCTGAGTCTCAAAAACAGTCGAGAAACTGCCAAGAAATGTTCCACATGATATACAATAGGTAGTGTGCCGCAACTCAATGTGTATGAGGGAAGAACTACGCACAAACAAGCACCAAAAATTGATGCAAGAAATAGACCAAATCCCTACGGGGATATTTGCTCTCACAAGAGCTCAATGACACTCTTAGTGCTAAAAAAGAAACTCATTTGTCAATGCATAACATTCCATAGTGAAATTTCTACCAAAAGTGCTTGTGAAAACATTGTACCTGTATCCAACAAATGTGTAATCCCTATGCCCAAAGTGACTGACACTCTGGAGGAAATCAAGATCTATGATGTCTCAATGAGAACCCACACATGTATACATGAGTGCCAACAAACACATGTGGCAATATAAACCGCTCTCAACATGCATAGATAGCACAATACACCTGTGTATGCAAAAGTAGTTGTCCTTGGAAAATAAACTCCACTTGTAAAGTGGTTGCCAAAATCTATGCCTCATCCAAATGGAGACCTCAGTTAGAACTCCAATGCTAACGCCACCTATGATGCCGATGCAGAAAACTCCACCTTCAAGCAATGTTGTTTTGGAAAACAGTCTCTTGGGAGACTCTATTAGAGTGAAAAGTACACTCCCACTGCAAAACTACACTGCAGTACCCCTCAAACACTCCCTAGCACTACTCGTCGACGTTGGAGAGCGTGTTTGTATGCCAAAACAAAATTTAGGGTGTTTATATGAAAATTACATGCAAATGTGATGTTGATGCCGTATGATGATTGTTGGAGGTAGATAGTTGATGGCAAGGACATGATGTCAGGACAAGGGTAGAACCAGTCCTCATGGCAAAGGGCCAGGATGGACATGCACTCAAGGGGGTACCTATATTTAGCAGGCCAAGGGCCTACATAGGGCATGGCTGGGTGGAGATTAGCATGTCCAGTTCCCCTGCCCTTTCACTGGTATCAGAGCTAGGGGAGAGAAAAGCTATGGAGGAGGGAAGGAGAAGGGTCGATTTGCTGCTTGCAGGATTGCATGTTCTCTCTCTCTCTCTCTCTCTCTCTCTCTCTCTCTCTCTCTCTCTCTCTCTCTCTCTCTTCTTTCTCTCTCTCTCTCTCTCTCTCTCTCTCTCTCTCTCTCTCTCTCTCTCTCTCTCTCTCTCTCTCTCTCTCTCTCTCTCTCTCTCTCTCTCTCTCTCTCTCTCTCTCTCTCTCTCTCTCCCCCCCGAAGTTCCATGGATATGGGTCGTGGGCAAGTTCCCTTGGAGGAAGGAGCAACCGGGGAGGAGACGGTCGTGTGCAGGCCTTCTTACGAAGGGTTGAAGCCAAGGGAGACAAAGGCATGGGCACGGGGTCTACACAGGAGGTCGAAGCCGGGCTCTCGTGTGAAGAATCCCTTGCTAGGTGGAGAGGCAGAACCGAGAACGGCGTGTGCAAAGGAGCTTAGCCGGGGAGTGGGTGGCATCGATTTGAATGAAATCGCACCGTTTTTGACTTGCCGGGTTTGCGTCGCAGAGGTATGCAAAACCCGACACACCAATATGCGCCCTAGCGGCCTCTGATGAGTGCAAGGAAACAACTCTGTTGCGTTCGCTACCGCCATCGCTACAGCTCGTATTTATTTTTTTTACGTTTTTCTTTTGTTTCTCCACTTTGGCCGCCCAAGAGAAAATTAGGGTTAAGGGGAGGTGCCTACGCTCAGCCCGCCGCTTTCTTCTTGATTGCCCAACAATGCTACTACAATTCTTCATAAATTCCCAAGGCACGGGAGCACTTGGGGCATTCAAGTGGAAATTTTGGATTGTAGAATACCAAACTCTTGACGTTTTTGGGATTGTATGGCTAATGCTCAATGGTCGGCAACCATGGTTGCACCCAACTATTCAAGTTCACTAAGTGTGATGACCATCAAGGTGGCATGCATTGGCCATGCACAGACAATTACATCACAATCCACAGGGCTTGGCACAAAGCACTCAAGCTCGATAGTAAGGTCTCAGATTCTAGTGCTAAGAGCCATCATCGTAGACCATCGTTACAACTACCCTCAACAAGACCAGTTGAACAATGGTTCACGCCCATCGCTTCATGTCTGACAGAGGTTTTTGATATAGACGTCTTCGATGGCCGGTAAGTACCATGACCTGGGGATTAATGTTTGAGATTAATGTCTTTTCTTCATTTATTTTTTTCGCTAAAAGCAAGATTTGAGACTCTTCCTTATGATAGAAGGGGAGCTAGTTTCCAGGTATATTTGTCACACAGATAAATATCATCCTGTTCAGGCAAGATCTGTGGCATACCAGTACAGGCCAGAATCAATGCAACATGGCATGCATTAAACAAATGATGCAAAGATAAGTATTTGTTGAATGTATACGTTTACTATGATGCTACTGGCATACATTTTTTCTCTATCGCCTTGACTTGAAGCACAACTCGTCAGCAGTTCAATGGATTACACGGGAGCAAGGCTCGTCAAAGATGCTCATGGGTATGGTTTGTGTAACACCACTAGAGCATTGCAATTGCTCACAAGCTTCCCAGTTGCTTGCAAATCGGGCAAGGCCCTTGGCACCACGAAATCAAACCAACTAATTCGATTCTTACAACGACCATTTCATCGGAAGCTGTACTTCATGAGGTACGCGGTTGGTATTTGTTTATTGCACATATAATTCTCTTTTTCCAGCAGATCTACAAGTAGACAAGGTCGATTTTTTGTGCATCATCGACAAGGTTGAGTCTCTTTGCTATGACATTTCTCGTCAATAGCATTTGTTGGAAATAAGGCTAGACATAATTCTATGAAGCAAAGCTTCAATTTATACATCTTGCATTGAGGCTGGTCCGTTTGGCATATGCTAGGAGCATACAAAATTGGGCAGGAATAAGCAATGTGTTTGCAGGTTATTTCCTACGCAAGTTATTTCATTATGTACCAAACGGGTGTATAGGATATACGAGGGCGTCTGTGTAGATATGGCTATGAGCCGTTCGGAATGAGGTTTTCCTTCCAAATTTCAGGATAACTAGTTGCACCAACAACTATCACGTTAGCCAAGTTTTAGTTTTTCTTGTTTTTTCCTGTTTACACTTTACTTGGCAATTACTGTCATTGTGCAAAGCAAAGCGCTTTGGCAATTTTATAAGAAGCCCGGCTTCAGGGAACTTGCAAAATAGGGGATATCAACTCATAGAATCCCTACCAGTCTAAATTGTGCAAGGTACTTACAGTTTTGGTTCTCACGGTTGAGGCCATCACTTTGCGCAAGGGCTTACCATTCTTTATGCAAGGCATGCTAGTGAAGTGAATTCAATTCTGCCGCTTCATGCATTACGCTTACGCTAACACACTCGCAACTCTGTCAAGAACAGAGTACGGATGGATTGTTGGTTGCTATCAACACTCAACAATACTAAAAAGAACCTAAAATTTCGACTAGATTCACCGACAAGGTGCCCCTTTCAAGTCATGTTTTCTGTTGTCTCTCTCGATGAGAGCGTCATACAGACAGATCGTGGAATGCTTATAGAATAAGCTGCAAGTCGGGCATAAGATGTCTAAGAGCACACATTCTGGGCACACACTCTACAAATTTAAGGAAAGTTCCTTAGCCCAGCATGCTCTTCTTCTTATTTCTCTCAAGAATAATGAAAACTTTCTAAGAATCTTTTCATACATGTTTTGTTTGGGAGTCAGCATGAGCCAAGGTGCTCTAACACTCAGCCAGAAATGGGCCAAGATGCCATTCACATTAGTTTTCATCGGTTTATTGATTGAACATTAATGGCCGTAAGAGCTAGGAGCCACACACGAGCTGACTAAAAGCCGTTGTCAGATCTTGGGTAAGGCCCAACTATTGGCATTCCTTGGGTGATTGTTCTTAGGATCGAACAGATTTGCCCAGTGGAGTACACATCGAACATATTGACGTTAATGGACGAGCAAGAGTCTTGCTATTTCGGAGGATTAGGGTGTCATTTTTGCACTATATGTTTCTATTGCGATGCTCAAGTTGAGTTTTTGATACGCTTACACTTACATCAGTTAATCTATACCATGGAGTCTAGAGGCAGCAAATAGTTGAGACAGCATGGCTGTCGACACGAGCTAGGCATCTTACTTGTGTGGATTTCTTGCTCTCTCTATAGCACTACCAGTGTTTATGGCATCACTGTTTTGGGGTAAGACCCGGCGGATGATTGCTACATCTCCCCGTAGGCATTGAGGATCACAGTTTGATCTATCCCAGTTCTACTTTCAAGGAAAGAAGCCAGTAATCTACCATGGGGTAGCGGACAAATTCAACTTTTTAAGTTGATTCTCATCATTCTGTACACGGTTGGTTATCGTTACCTGCTAGTTGCGCAGTTCTACAACGGGTCTTACCAAGGCGTTTGACTACGTCGATTCTAATCCAAGGGCTTGGATTGCAAAGGCAACATCCAAGGTTCCCAGTGCACTGGTGTTTGTTTTTTCAGATAGGGGACGTGCTCCTCTCCATTTGAATACGGGTAAGTGAACATTACGTTCAAATCTCCAGGTACACATCTATTGATTTGGTGTTATTCCATTTTTAGTATGCTTTGCTTGGTTTTTCAAGACGTCTAAGTACGCTTGAATGTTACAGAACCATGCCAAGGGCATGTCGGCACAAAATATTTTGGGCCCAATGTCCAATCTATCTTTCTGCCTTATGCTGTTACGAACCTACTTGTAGGGTTCAATTTGGCACATGTTGTCACATGGGATACAACATGGTTTAGGAACTCAAGGAGTTCGGTTTAGCCAGTGTGGAGCAATGAATGAGGGTCTCTCACTCTTGTCACAGAGTGTTTAGAGTTACCTCCACACACAAGTACATCTTGTACTTGACGGATGTTCTTTTTTATACATCCTCACATGAGACATATTCCACATGTGGAGAATATGAGTCTCTGGACTGACACTGACTCCATTATTTCACTTATGTGTCACGACAAAGTCCAACTAGGTGCTGGTCAAGTCTGTTTTCTAGACCAATTTTAGGAGCAATTTTAGTGGCCAAACAAATTGGTGGATACTTAGAATGACTTGTTCAGCTACAAGTATTGATAAACAACATTCCAGATGGTTGTTTATACATATAGCAAGGCTATAAATTGTTAATGAAAAAGTTTCATTTTCTGTATCTAGAAGTGATCAATGTTTCACCTTCTATTGTGATTTAGACGTTTTAGCAAGGCTTGCAAAAGATTGCAACTGAAAGTATTTAGTTTCTTTTCAGAACTATTTACATTCCATTTTAATGTGTACTAGGCGCATCACATTTGCCATAAGTATTGGCAAGGATTACCATGGATATACAGGTTCGGATCAGTTTTTTGCTAAATGCATGCACACTAGGTGTTATGGGCCCTAGTGTTTAGCAAAGGCTGATTTGGAACCGCATGCATATTCCTCAAGTTTTTGTTTATGAAACATTTTTGCACTCTATGTGCACTATCTCTATGAGATTCCTTTTGGGTCTACTAATCACCAAAAGAGGTCATGGCTCGGTTTGGGTGTTTGTGGATTTTTCAAGTTAACCACGATGGTTATTCCGGACATTGTTGACTCCTTAACAATGTTATACGCTATTGTGATTCCCCGTTTACCAGTCGTCTGGGAAGATTGTCTGTAAACCGTGGGGGAAACACACCTCAGTACTGTCAGTTATCCAAGGGGATAGGTAGATTACAAAGTGTAATCTGGTGTTGAAGGATATGCACAATGCGTATGTTAGCACCAAGCGATTCAATCAATAAGCATTTATTGCTCTACTTAGAGTTTGCTTACTATAAGTTAAAGCATGTGGTGTAGTCTCTTCATGTATAACTCAGGTTCTCAACCTTGCATACTCGTTAGGGTGGGGTTGTTTACTGATGATGAAAATTGAGAACAAGTCAAGGACTTAAACTTGGCTGATGAGTTATGTCAGCAAGTTACTTTCATGGAAAGTGACAAGAGGTACTCTTTTTGGTACACCTTTGTTGTGATAAACTCATTTACCATGCTAATGAGCCTTCTAAATGGAGTCTACACACTATATTTGGATAGGAACTAGTACCATCAGATGGTTACAAATGGACAACAATGTAGAAAATCAAGATGTTACTCTTGATTTCATTGAACCTCCTACTGAACCGGGTTCCGCTCAAATGAACCGTTGGATCCATGAGGGATGTTATGGTAGAAAACATTGGTGTTCTTATGAAGATACCATCACTTGTGTTTTCGTGGACGAAAACGCTTCTCCAAGGGGGGAGTAATGTCAGAACAAGGGTAGGACCAGTCACGGCCAAGGGCCATGATGGACATGCAGTCAAGGGGGTACCTATATTTAGCAGGCCAAGGGCCTATATAGGGCATGTCTGGGTGGAGATTAGCATGTTCAGTTCCCCTGCCCTTTCACATGAGGGGTGTCGAAGATCAACAAGATATAGGGAGGTCGATTGTCAAAAATTGAATCGATACCGTAAGCCGAGAAGTGTCGAGGGTCGAATCTGATGCCAGAAACGCCGATTGGAAACTACCTTCTACTATGCTTCTCAACTGAAGATTTTGAGGGCAGAAACAACTTTGTAAGGGGGACAAAACTGTAGGACTTACTAAGAATACTCTCAAAACGACGAAGAAGCTGCAACAACAACCAAAACTAAAATCCAGCCTAGAATTACGTGCGCATGATGCATGCAACGCGAATGATAATTTCAGCTCTCTCTCTCTCTCTCTCTCTCTCTCTCTCTCTCTCTCTCTCTCTCTCCTGTTATGATCTCTCTTCCTTGAGCTTTGATACCACGTATGAGTGCGTGCGTGCAGTGAGTGTAGGAAGGAGAAGACACACAACATGTGGTGGAGCATAGGATGAGAATAATACTCTTCCACTCCTTATTGTTTTATTAAACGAATAAGAAAATTATGTTAGTGATGGGTTAGTCGGTGTCTAGCCTAGTTGGCCTGATGCCCGGATAGTTGGGTCCTTAGGGCTAGGGTTGGCCTTGAGGAGCTCCTCCCGTTGAAGCATCTTCCCCACCTTAGACAACATGTTGATATAGATCACACCATAGCATACCGCTTGCACCTTAGCAACATCTGTATCTATTTGGTAGCTCTTGTGGAAGGATGTTCCAAATATATTCTATAGAAATAAACCCTTGGATATCAAGGATAATTCCTTGCTACGTACGTAGGAGCTTGGTCCTTGATTTCCCACTACATTAATTGCTTCCAGATTGATATGACACCTTGTAGCCCAGCTACATCTCCACTCACACCAGCTCCATCCAACCCACAATTATTACATCATAAAGGCACCTATGTAGAGCAATTATTTAAACTGGTATGATGCTACAATGACATTATATTTTGAATTGGTCCGGGTGCCTATGTACAAGGTCGTGGTATATGGCAGAGCAGGGCTCTGTGAACATTATGTGCACTTTTTGCTCATCTAATTAAATTACTCGTGCTTATGGTTTAAAAAAAAAAGAAAAAAAAAGTGGTATGATGCTATCAAAGAGATGAAGAAGAAAGTGAGGATAAAGCATTCCTCTGCTAGCTTCTCTACTATGTAGAGCACCTTGAAATATGCTTTTTGATATGAAGGGTTCCTTTGATGGCTTCTCTACTATGCATTTTGATATGATTGATAGCATACCTCATGATGTTTTTCTCTTTGTGGTTTGAACTTATCATTTGCAGCATTACTGTGTTGTGTTGATGCCAATTTTGGTATTCATTTCTATGAAGGCTTTAACTGTGACTTCAAAATTGTAGGGCACAATGACTTGTAGGGTCTAGAACCAGGTTAATGCCTTGCCCTCAAGGATAAGACCAAAAACTTAGATCACTGTATACAACCACACTAACTTCTTGTCTAAGGTGGGCAACTTGTTGCAAGGTGGGACAACTTGAAATTCTTTATGGTAAGATCTTCTCACCCAAAGTCGAGAAATTTAACATCCAAGGGATGAACAATGAGGTTTGGAGTGCTTCCCTTTGTTTCACAAACCATAGAAGTGGCCTTAGTTAGTTTAGGATCCTTGAGTCCACCTGTGGGCTACATGGTCAAAGGAGACATGGCCCTTTTTTGGTCTTATCTTATCCTCATTAATCTAGCCAAACCCCCCTCTGAAGACCCACATTCTTTTCAGATGGTTAGGCGTGGCTATGGATTGCAATTCCTCAAAAGGGAAGCCATCAACATTGTAGACCCTCATTCCTTGAGAACATCAAAATGCCATGCAAGGTGTGCTCCATAAGAGTAGAGGAGTAAACCAAAAATATTCAAATCCTCATACTTAATGTTGCTAGATTCTAGTGTGCACTCATATATAATACACTCAAGAGGGTAGCGTCAAGCTCCACGATTGATAATCTTGAATACCCATCCTAGAGCAGGTGGACACCACCTTCCAATCCGACCTCAATTGGGTAGGGAAGATTAAGTGGGAGTGAATTCCGGAACGTCTTAAGCTAGACAACAAAAAGGTGGCCCTCATAATATAAAAGACAAGAACTTGAATCTATTATGTTACGAGACTTATTAGTTGATCACAACTACTTGGACTACATGATTGACGTATGTCAAAAGATCTGAGTGTTGCAAGAATAATACACGTGTATACGACAAGAAATATGAGAGGCCTTACCTCGTAGGAGCCTCACGATTATTGTAGGCAAGACTAAAGCACTTATAGCCAAAGATCTTAGTCATGTTAAGAGGGACACATGGATGTACTATGAAAATGAATCATAGTATACCATCCTTCTGTGAGTGTCTCCAAACCATAGCACAAAGCTTTACGACCCAACCCTCCAATAAGCAAAGGTGGCACATGCTCATAGAGGGTTTTCTTGAAAAAGAGGATTAGTTCACCCACATGCAAACACAAGCCAATATAATTGAAACTACCACATGATTCTTTCTTACATCGGTGAAACATGTTGAGATAGAAATCCACGTTCCTCTCTTGCAATGTAACTGATGTTCTCTATTCGAAGATAACTAAAACACATAGAAATCACAGTAGAGAACAAGAGATATTGAAACGCTCTTACAACGGTGACAAAGACCAAAAGAGTATTTCAAGGGACCTGTACTGAACAAAAGTGTCATCGAGGTAATGAGCAACAACCCAAGCAAATAGTCAAGCAGCCATTCAAGAATCAAGGGCCTACCCTGATGGAATCTCGATTATAGTTTCAAGCATATGAGAAGAGATTCTATATCAATAATCTCGATTATAGTTTCAAGCATATGAGAAGAGATTCTATATCAATGCACAAGAGATGTTGATTAGAAACAGGAGCCATGAACTGCAATACACAAGGTCAAGTGTTAAATTAGGGGAAGGAGATCCCTCATGAGCCCAATTGCATAAATGTGATTCGTGAAGTAAAGAAAGGCGAGTGTTCAAATTTTAAAACCCTACTAGGCCTAACAACGGCTATGATAAAAACTATGGGAAAGAAGAGGGTAAATCATATAAGCTATGGGCATTGCCACTCCACCTTGATTCTCTTCTGGAGGGCCCAAGGGCAAAGTGGGTAGAAAGAAGAAGGAGGAAGGAGGAGAGGAGCAGCTCTCTTCTCTTCACCTCTGCTGCTACGCGCAGATACACTCAGCCCAAACCCTAACCCTAGCCCTGGCCTGGAAGCCTCCGTGTTCAGCCCGCCGCCCCGTTCGATTTGACACCCAACCCAAAGCGTTTTGTGGCTCCCTAGGGCCTTGCTGCATATACAGTCCCTCCCCGTTTTGCTAGGGTAGTTTTTCTCCTCAGTCACCATGTCTCTCCGCCCCAATGCCCGCACAGAGGTGCGCAAGAAGGCCTATAAGGTTGCTGTTGATGCAGATGAGGCTCGCCGCAAGCGCGAGGACAATCTAGTTGAGATTCGAAAGAGCAAGCGTGAGGAGAGCCTGCTCAAGAAGCGCAAGGAGGGGATGCCAGCCCAGCAGCTCAGTAGTGCCCCTCAGCCCAGTTCCACTGAGAAAAAGGTAGGCCTTTGCTTTCAATGAGGCTCCAAGGATCCACACTTTGCACATGGATTTTACAGGTTTATTTTTTTCTTATCTTGTACTGTTTCTTTTGTGATCTTCTTACTTTGGTCGTTAGAATGAAAACCTTCATTATTGGCTTAGTTTCTTGTTTTTGGCAAGGTGATTCGTTCTGTAGTCTAATGTTCATTGCAGAGAATTGAAATTACTTTTGTAGATTGCGTCCATGTTTTCCCATAGTTATCTTTGAGATTTGTTCAAGTTTGGATTATAGTCGATGATGGCTGTATCTGTTTGTTCTTCATGCTCCTTCCTCTGTTCTTTTCTGATATTGAACAAGTAGATACAGTTTACGAAGTGATGGATATTTGGTGAAAACATTATTCACAGTGTTCTTTTCAAGTCCCGTTCTAATCGATTCGTCCAGTGTGATCTATTGATTGTATTTGCTGCCTGCAAAGTATTGCCCCCGGTGGAAAATGTTTCATGTTTTATCTTCTCAGTAAGCATCTGAGGAAAAATGGTTGTTGTTCACTGGTCTAATTTAGTTAGTTGAATGTTGGGTGGGCCTGTCTTAGTAAGGAGTCTATGAGTAACTCATTGCATCCTATCAGAATGTTCAAAGTGATTTCCTCGAGGGTCCATTGCCTTTCTGTCTCCAACATTTTCTCCTAAAGGCAAGCTAGCGAAGCTCTAGCCCCTTGTCAGTCTCTGTATTTCATGAAGATGTCTTCTTCAAGCCAAGGTCTAAACAAAGAAAAGTAAATGCTCCCTTCACTTTGTTTTTCTGGACTTACATGCATTGGAGCTCTCTTTGGAAGATTGGGTTTTAGTATTTTTAGGGTGTTCTTCCTGCAAATTTTTGATGGCAACACATTCATCATTTGATTAGGTTTCTTGAAATAGTTAATCTTGAAGTTTAACACAGAGATTTGGAAATGTGCAATGTGTTTCCCTTTACAGAAGAATCTGGCTACTTTGTGAACAGGCTTTTGCTGAAGTAGCTGAAGAGTATATTTTTTTTAAAGATTTAACACAATGACCTTTGAATGTAATTGGTTTGACTCTACTTCTATAGAATAATAAGGTACATTTTGAAGGAGCTTTTGCTAAGCGTTTACTGTGTTTTGGCTATAAGGGGGCCATACTCATTGACTTATTACACATGGTTCTTGCACTTGCACTTGTTTTCAGTCAGGCTGTTATTGATCTGTAGGACTTGAGATACAGTTTTCTCATTTGTCACTTGTTAGTTCGATTTCAAAATTTAAGAATTTGTGGTTGTTTCTGTCATCTGGCCAGTATTTTTACTTGTTGTGCCTTGGGACAGTCATAGGGCTTTAGTATTTGTTGACATTTTTTACTTGCCTTGACAGTTGGAAAGTCTGCCGGGGATGATCTCTGGTGTTTGGTCTGAGGATCCTAATACTCAAGTGGAAGCTACATACCAGTTCAGAAAACTACTGTCCATAGGTATTTGTGACAACCTGTTATCAACAATTGATTAATTTTGTAACTGATAGCTGAGCAAAAGTGTCTTGTTTGTGTGAAGCAGAGCGCAATCCTCCCATTCAGGAGGTCATCAATGCGGGAGTTGTTCCACGCTTTGTTGAATTTCTCCTTCGAAGTGATTTTCCTCAATTGCAGGTTTGAAGATGATGGCTAGGTGCATAGTAAGCTATTATTGAAGTAAGGATTTTTCTAACTAGATTTCGTTGTCTGACTTTTGATTTCAATGCCAGTTTGAGGCAGCATGGGCCTTGACCAACATAGCCTCGGGGACCTCTGATCATACCAGAGTTGTTATAGACCATGGGGCAGTCCCCATCTTTGTGCAGCTGCTTAATTCTCCTGGAGATGATGTTCGGGAGCAGGTACTATCCTATTCTCAAATTCAGTTCAGCAATAGTATCTTTGTGTCACATGAGAAACCTGGTAGGTTCGGTGCATTCACGTGTTTCTGAAGCTGCCTTATTTTTGGCATGCTGAAAGACGTACAATTTCTTTTTGTGCATTTATTAAGAATGGGTTTCCTCGTTACATGTGCTTTTACATTTTTTTTTTCTTGTTTTAGTATGTAACAATCTTCTTGTGCATTTGTTTAGGTAGTGAATAGATTCTTCATGAAGGGGTGACATGTAGGTGTATGTTTTGTTTTGTTGTTTTAGAATGCTAGTATGTACCAATCTCCTTGTGCATTTACTTAGTTAGTGAATAGGACCTACATAAAAGGGCCACATGTACCTTTATATTTGTATTATTGTTTTGGAATGCCTACGTGAGGCTTCACCTTGTTTCTGCTTCATGTTATATGTGACAATCTGTGCAGGCTGTTTGGGCTCTGGGAAATGTTGCAGGCGATTCTCCAAAATGTAGAGATTTGGTTTTAAGCCATGGTGCAATGATGCCACTTCTTAGCCAGTTGAATGAAAATGCTAAGCTCTCAATGCTCAGAAATGCAACATGGACTCTTTCAAACTTTTGCCGGGGGAAGCCTCCACCTCCCTTTGAACAGGTATGGCTTTCACCATTTTTGCTGTAACTTGTTTTGGCAGCTCTGACTGCTGTGAGAGATTAAATGGCTCTTATAGGCATGTGCAATTCCCTCTTCATGCTTTTGCAGACGAAGGTTGCCCTTCCTGCTCTTGAACGGTTGATTCATTCTAGTGATGAAGATGTTCTAATTGATGCGTGCTGGGCACTTTCATATCTGTCTGATGGCACAAATGATAAAATTCAAGCTGTGATAGATGCCGGAGTATGTCGCAGGCTTGTGGAATTGCTTTTGTAAGTCTCTATTTGAATGACATGTTGGTTGTTGCTATGAACTTGATGACCCGTATTAATGAGCACGATCTTTTTTATCTTTGCTTCAGTCACCCTTCCCCATCTGTGCTGATTCCTGCGCTTAGGACTGTCGGCAACATCGTTACTGGAGACGACGCACAGACGCAGGTGTGTTTGTTGGAGTTTCTATTAAGTGTTGAATAGCAATGGGAGGTTTACATTGGTAGGACTGCTTGTCTATGAAGGCAGTTAGAAGTGCTCTCTCTCTCTTCTCTCTATCTACCTAGATTTATTTTCCTTGATCTCCCACATGCGCGCGCACACACACATGCACATTTTATGCAATGTTTCTCAAAGACCTGTGCAAAAGTTGCTCATTTATGTAGTGCTGGAGCTTGTTTGTATGCCGCTGTGTCTATGTGCTTGTAGTCTCTGCTTAGCGTGCTTGCTCGTGATGTGATCTTTATTTGTGTTGGTGCAGGTTATGATAAATAACCAAGTGCTCCCCTGCCTTTTAAGTTTGCTCACTCACAATCATAAAAAGAGTATCAAGAAGGAAGCCTGTTGGACGATATCAAATATCACCGCAGGAAACAAAGAGCAGATTCAGGTATTTAGCTTCTAGTTCTTGTTTCTCATGATCATGATGATATGCTTTACTGAGAACCATTTGCACGTCTTAGGCGGTGATAGATGCAAACATCATCCCTCCTCTGGTAGCTTTACTGGCAAATGCTGAGTTTGAAGTAAAGAAAGAGGCTGCATGGGCCATCTCTAACACCACCTCTGGAGGGACACATGACCAGATAAAGTAAGGCCTTCGATATTATAGTTGATGGTTGATCGAGGATGAGTAGAGGTATGACGTTTTCCACGTTTGTACATGTTCAGGTATCTTGTGAGCCAAGGTTGCATCAAGCCACTATGTGATCTTCTAACTTGTACGGACGCTCGAATAACCACTGTGTGTTTGGAGGGGCTCGAAAACATACTCAAGGTTGGAGAAGCGGAGAAGGACCTTGGCAACACGGGTGGCATTAACCTTTATGCCCAGTTTATTGATGAGGCTGATGGCCTTGAAAAGATAGAGGGTTTGCAGATGCATGACAATTCAGATATCTACGAGAAAGCTGTAAAGCTACTAGAAACTTACTGGTCTGAGGAAGAGGAAGATCAGAATGCTCCTGGTGCCACTAGCCAAACAGCCTTCAACTTTGATGGGAACCAGAATGTCCCAAGTGGAGGTTTCAACTTTGGCTGATTTTACCGAGTGAGTCATGGTGTCTTTCTTTTCTTTGTTTTTTGGAAGTGAGGCAGGATTCTGATGCCAAGCAATTCTGCCTTGTGGGTTTGCCAGGTTGAATCACGCTTTTGCTCTTGGATTCCTCAAGCTGCTTATTGAGGTGTAGCATGCACATACAAGGCCCCCAATGGCAATGATTTTCCATCAAGTACATCATTAATCTGGTGATGTCTGTGTCATGCTCAACATGGTAGAGTGTCCCGAACTGCCAGCGAGTTTGCACATCCTTTGACCTATCCTTCACTGCCAATCAATGTATTCGGTTGATTTTCCTTCTTTAGGTAGATTATTTATTGGGCTATGGGTTTTCATTTTGTTACATGAATATGTTGGCAATGCTTAATAAGTGGAGCACATGTCTCTTTGTTGTTCGCTCTTTTCTGGCAGTCAGGCTGCTAAAATGCATGGTTGCTGTCTTTCGCATGGGAATCCCCAATGTTGAGATTTTTAGTTCACGTGCCCAAAGTTGGGGTGTGTGAAATATGTAATGTAAACTTGTTGCCTATGTGTTAGAGGAGTGTCTTGTGACTTTATCTGCACTAGTGGTGGGTTGATGTATGTGAACAGTTTTGCATTTGAGTCCAAATATTTTCTCGCTTGAGATGATGCTATGCTCGATTTGCGACCCTATGATGCTATGCTCTTTTTTCTACTGTCTTGTCTACCTTTTGCTGTACGGCTGAGAGGGTGATAATGCAATCCGGGGTTTGTGGCAATCTTACCAAACTAATTATGGTTTGCATGCAAAGTATAAATGGATTGGCATTTTTGCATTGGTGACATTTGCTACTCAGTTGGAAGGTCTGTCAGTTTTTTCTGTATGCCACTTAAAAGATTTAGTGAAGTCCAGTAAAGGAAAATGGAAATCAACTTGTTGTCCAGAAATAGCTGGCTGTCTCCACAGTTTGGTGGAGTAAAAGCTGGTAGTCTTTCATGGTGGAGAGTAATTGCAAAATGAGGTGTGCAGGGATTCATGTGAGCACACAGCACACTTGAAACAGTTGATAATAGATACTGGACTGCACGTTGACAATGGATTAACCTGCTAAAAATGCCCATGAAGAGGTGCTGCAAGAGGTTAGATAGAGGGTGGCGAAGGATTCTCCTGGAGTAGGGGCAAATCACAGCTCAATCTTGCATTGGAAAGTAAATGATGGTCCAGGGGGGGTTGTACTTTGAAGTTATAAGAGTCATGTATTTGTGCCCCTATTGAGTATATGATCCGCTGCTCAGAGTTGCTTAAGGTTACTGCAAGCGCCTTAAGCTGATTGTAACTATCTCGAGGTTTTTCATAGTGGTTATTTAATTTAATGCAGTGTTAGGCGTCTGATTCAAGCTCTTGCCCTCAAGTATTAGGTTATTTTGGCTTGCCTACATGATTCAGGGTCTTGACAAGTCGGGCTAGTTCAATAGCGTATGCACACTCAATTATGGTCCTTAAGTTGTAGGTCTCTGGCCTGCATTTAGGTTTCAGTCTATTTTGCATTTTAGCATTTCGAAAGATGGGTGGTTTTGAATTTACATGTGCTGGTGTTGAAGGTGAAAATTCAGGGAGTTCGATGAGTGTACATAGATAGTCTAAACTGGACTAAAACCATCACTTTTGTTAGATGAGTGAAAATGCAGCTATGTTTAAGTTTACCTGCTGAAATTGACCATGGAATGGACAGTTTTATAAAATGAGCAGCAGCAGAAAGCAAGTTTCCAAACTAAAATCCAAGGTTATCTTGCTGGATGCTTTGCAAATTGTAATATCCTTGTGTTGAGTGCTCTCTCTCTCTCTCTCTCTCTCTCTCTCTCTCTCTCTCTCTCTCTCCACTATTGAAGTAAAGCAGGGATGCCCCCTATCCTCGACTCTTTTTGGGATGTATGTGGATGAGTTTTTGGACTATGTAGAGCGTGAGTGGGACAGGGGGGCTCAGCTAGCAGGGACATGGTTTCCGTCGTTACTGTATGTCGATGATATTGTGCTGATTTCTGCCTATCCAGAGGGGATGGAGCGTCGTTTGGATGCTTTGTATACATTTGCTTGTCACAGTAGATTGCCAATTTGGGGAAAACCAAGGTTATGGTGTTCAACACCACATTACAGTGGGTCAGGAGGTTGGCACCCTCGTTTATGTATGGCCAGGAGATTGTGGAGTACAGATGGTGGACCGGTGTTTTCACTAAGGAGAGCATCAGAGACTAGATTGACGAGAGCATATGCAGCTTTGGGAGAACCGGAAAAGATGTGTTCGCAGGTTCAGTTTCAAGAACCATGAACAAAGCTTTGGCTTTTTGACACTCTAGTGTCTCGAGCTATGCTCTATGGAGTTCAGGTATGGGGACCCTCAGGAGACCACCATGGGAGATTTGGCAACACAGATGGATGGAGATGTATGGAGAGGCCCCTGGTCTCTATGATCGCTCGGATGATTCGGGCTAAGGCCATGCGATTATTCGAGCTGAGCTAGCCCCCCCCCCCCTCGTGGTGGGAGGCATTGACGAGATCAGTTTCCTTTATGCACGGTCTATGGGATCTCCCCAGGGATAGATCTCTGCTTGGAGTCATCTCGACAACTAGCTCTACAAGGCGATACAACATGTTGGAATCGACATATGACATCATGGTTTCAGTCACATGGTCTCAACATGGATAGATTACCTCTGCTTCAATACTCACTGGATGCACCCTCCCTGTCTCTCACACAGACAAAGATCACCAGACCAGATTAAGACTGACCAATTTCAAGGGGTGCCGGTAGGAGCCAGAATATGTCACCTATGTAACTTAGAGCCAGAGATAGAGCTGCACTACACATGTCACTGCCCGGCATACTACAAGATACGTGGCCACTTCCACTGCTCGTTCAAAGAAGGGTTTGGACCTTTTTGTAGAGTCATGAGATGCAAGGATCAGAGGTGTCTCGGATTGTTCCTGCTAGAGCTGCGCAGACTTAGGGAGAGCTTGCTGAGGACATCAGGGGAAAGACAATCTCAGAGACGAATCATAGATTTCTTTACACCAACCAAAGGGGAGCCAACGGAGCAGCAGATTTCAGAGCCTACTCATACTAGAGGTACACTGCTTGACTGAGCTACTGAGCTTGGCAGATCTAGACGTCCACGACCTCGGGGGGTCTCCCACTATACCGACGTAGGTTGCAGAAGGTACAATCACTCTAGCTCCACGGACAAGATGCACAACCAGAGTACTGATCACGGAGGAGGTCGATGGGATTCGACAACGACCGATAAGAGATTTCATCTGAACCCACCAAACCCCCCCCCCCCCCCCCCCCCCCCCCCCCTTTCCCTTTTTAGTGTTTTAGTGTTAGTTCTTTGTAACTTTGTAATTTCTGTACTCATACATGGTATCAGATTCACCAATTGTAACTTTTTGGTCTCATAGGTCATTTTGGCCATTTAAAGACGCTAATATAACATTTCATTTCATTTCATTTCTCTCTCTCTCTCTCTCTCTCTCTCTCTCATTCAAACCTACTACCCCCCTCCCTCTATCTAGTTTCAGTTCTAGACCAGCTTCAGATTCATTTCCTTAGTGTTTTAGTTTTAATTTTTAGTTCTTTGTATTTTTCGTAGTCAGCCATGGTATCAGATTCACCAATTGTAACTTTCTGGTCTCATAGGTCATTTTGGCCTATTGAAGACGTTAATACTCTTGGGTTTACTCAAGGCCAAAATGTGCTCAAAGTTCGGGTTTGAATGGCCGTCTGACATGAACAGCTATTGCACTTGGCTGGTTATTCACTAACTTTGTGATGGTGCGTATAGGGGTACGGTGACGGTGACGCCGGCTCTGTTATGTTTCTCTTTCCACCAATCTTATATATAAACGAAATGGGAATTGATCTGGCTACTATTATTCCTTGTCTTGCAAAAAAGCAGGGGCTTAAGCTAGTTTTAGAGCTTATTGCAAATTTGCAAGGTCACTGACTAACCAGGTGCACTCTCTCCCATGTTCCAAGGCATTTCTTATGTTTAATTTGAAACGTTAGTTGATGAGGAGCTTCGGATGCAGGCTCTACATGTTTAAAACTTGGGAGCTTCCAAAGCACCATAGTTTGGATCATTGCAAAAATATGCATATATATGCCAGAAACTCATGAAGACCAAATGTCTTTCTAAACGCAGTCTTGTGAAGAAAAAATGTACGGCATTTAAATTTTTGAAGTGAAGGGTGATAGTGTAGAAGATGAAAAGCGGTGGAAAGTCAAAAGACTTTGTACTCTATGTAAAGAGGGTGTCTAGAGTGTATGCAATGTGTGTTTACCTTTCCCTTATTGCTTTCTTCTTCTTCAAAGTTGCCTTTCACTATGTCACATGTATGCGTCGAATTTATTTTTAGGAAGCTATTAGGACTTCTCTCTATATTGTGCAATAGCCACAACTTCTCTATTTTCTTCGAAGTTTATCTCCCATGGTTCGACAGATAGGTTCTTTATTGCTTGCTAATATTCAAGAGTTTTTTCTTCATCCCAAATATTGTCGGGACACAAAGAGATCAGTCGGCTATGTGTCAACAGGGCTTGGGAAACATTTTTTGTGGACCCGGCTTTGGAACCTTTTCACACGCATATGAGCAGGCTAACACCAAATTTGAGAGGGATAATCACACAAAATCTTCTTGCCCAAATTTGAGCCGGCTATTTTTCATTTTGAACAGGCTTTGGATAAAGCGAACCCATCTTTTCCAAGCCTTGTTGTGTGAGCTTTCTTAAAAGGTGTGGCATAGTGGACACTACTAGGTGAGACTTTGGAAATGTTGCTATGCGTCTCTCTCCTTCTACACATCTTTCTAAATACAAGTGAGTCTCAAGTGCAATTAATCACACTCCAATAAGATACCATATGATGGAATCTATCATACAATGATGCATAAGGAGAATTGGTCTAGCCCCCTTAACAAGATATGGAAAAAACAATGGCCGGAGGAAAGGTGGGAGCAAGTAATGGAGAACATCTGGAAGCCAAAGGTTCCGCAACACATGAAGGTATTTTTATGGAAGGTAATTTGGGGGGCTCTTCCGATGGGGGTTGAAGATTCAGGAGAGAGGGATTGGATCAGATCGATGCTTGGGGTGCAGGTTGGCTAGTGAAGATCTGGCCCACCTATTCATGGGATGCCCAACTATCAAAGGCCTCTCAGGGAAAATATGCAAGTGGGTCCAAGACTGATCTATTCCTTGGAGGTAAGAATTAGGTAGTCATGCCCTCCTCATCAGCACTCAAATCATCAGGTACTTCTTTTTACATAATGTATGGTAGACAAGGAACTGCCGTGTGTTTGAAGGTGGATCTGAGGTGGCAAGCTTCGCAGAAATTATACACAAAAGCAAAGTGCTAATATGGACGCTCGGGTGCAAGCAAAACTCGGTGGATTAGTCTAGGACTACTGGTGCCTTGTTGTCAGCAGATGGAATGCGTAGGAGGGGGAAAGCCTTGGCCAATGGTAAATAGAAGATCTCAGAAGGACATGATAATTGACCTTGTGTATCAAGGATAGGGGGGCGGTTTGTTAGGGGTGGCTGCCCATATAGCCGATGTAAGTGTGGTCCCTAGATGATGTCATGGCTCAACAGGAGCTGAAATGAAGAAGTTTATAGATATTGAAAATTTAAGAGTCTTTTCACCACCTATATAACAAAGTGTTTAGCGTCATGTATAGTCCTTTTTCACCACCTTATATTTCCCTTACATATCTTTTCCTATGGCCATTGCAATTTCATTGGTGGTTTGTTTCTCTATGTGTTTTGAGTCTTTCATTCTTGACGAACCATTTGATTTGTAGTAAAAATGTCAAAGGTAAAGGAGGCCTAAATTATGATTTGAGTGAAGCAAACCTATGACATGAAGGTCTGCAAAGTACGCTACTGTTGACCCATGGACCCATGGGTCAACAGTACGGCATAACTCAATTTTCGTACCAAAGTCTTATTTTTTGAGAGTTATGAAATGATGTGCATTATGGTTAAAACCATCCTTTGTATGGGTAGCTATTCTAGTTGCAGAGGCCGAGGTGCGATGGATCTTCCAGATTGCAAATACAAAGCCTTTGACCTTTTAACATCCTTTGTAATGAGTAGCTATTCTAGTTGTAGAGGCCGAGGTGTGATGGATTTTCCAAATTGCAAATACAAAGCCTTTGACCCATTGAACTCTATTTTTAGTATAACCTATGGTAGCCTTAGTATGTTAGGTGCCTAGGGTCATTTTGTAAACATAACTACTAATCCTAATCAAAATTTTGTGCTACGATTGACTGTGTGTGAGACAGAAAGAGAGAGAGAGAGAGAGAGCGTGAGCTTCATCTTGACGCTACTCCTTGCTTGCTCATTGCATTGGAGATCCGACTGCACCATTGTGATAGGCTCGAAGAGAGTTACACAACAACGCCAAGCACTCCACGAGAAACGAGGCACACGTGCTAACGCATCTACGAGCTATTTGTGGTCGTAAGAATATCAAATGATGTTAGTTTTTTGCGTGCAAGTAGTCGTTAGAATTGTGGCGACATAAGCTATGCACAGGTAATAATCTATTTCAGTTTTGGGCACTTTCAAAATTCTGATCTGTCTTCATACGTGTTTTCTACAGATGGGTTTGGAGTGAGGATTTTGACTGTAGAGGCTTTGGGCACTTTCAAAATTCTGATCTGTCTTCATACGTGTTTTCCGCAGATGGGTTTGGATTGAGGATTTTGAGTGTAGAGGCTTTGGGACAGGTGTATCCTAGTAAGGGGATGATGTTCCTTAAGTTTCGTACGATTTTGGTATGATTTGGTAAGTTTCCTTCCGTTTTGTGCGTATGTGTATGTGGGTCGGGTGGTGTAGTTGAGAGCTGTGAGATTCTTGATTTTGGTTTAGTTGGCCTTCCAGACTGTTGTATGTGTGGGATGGTCTCAGCCTGACAAGCTATAGAGATTGCCTCCGTGCACCTATCGTGTCATCTGTGTCCTCGATTGACATTATGTTGATCTAGGGAGTGTTGCATGCACTTTATAGGTGGTGTGATTCACTCCCGCAACATCTACAAATATCACATGTTAGCCTTGGATTATGCCAGGTTGGTAGGGGCCATATATCCAAAATTAATTTGGCTTGGTTATGAGTGATGTGCAAATAAATTGCCTCTTTACACCTGTGAGATGTTAGGGCTACTTTTTAATGACTCGATTGTTCAACAATGAGTCAATACTAGATGAAGCTAGTGTGGTGCATAGGTAGGGACATCGATGGTATGAGAAAGAAGAGAATTGGGCCAAATTGATGCAAATATGTCATTCTTACTAGTTGGTCAGATTGTCGATGCAAACTTTTCTAAAGGGGGGCCCATACTTTGTGATTGTCTCTTTGTGAGTGTGTGTGCACACATGCCCTACATGGTAGTTCTTTAATTTTTAACTGAGAAAACATTGACTATACACTCCAATCATATTTACACATCTTGGATAATGCAATAGAAAAGCATCAAGGGAGTCATCATAATTGGTACTCATCTATAAACACTATTGGAATTGTCGAGCCTGTTTTTCCTCATTAAAAATTTGGTTTTCCCACCTTGATGCTCATTGTTCCAGGGTTACCTTACTTTAGTACTTGCCCCCAAGCAATACTACATCTTGTTTTGTGCCCTTGAGCTACTCCTTCGGCAAGATTTGTGTGTAGGAGCAAGAAGAACCAAAAATCCCCACAAGCCCCTCCTTATATGCTTGTGCAATTGTGCAACTAGAATTGAATTAGAATGCTTTACACTTTACCAATGAAATGGGAACACCTCATAATGCAACTCAAGCATGCCACACACTTGTCCTAGCTTGCTATGCATAAAAAACTCGTCCCCTCCTAGATTTTGACTCTTCTTTGCAAGTGGAGACACCACTTGCAAAGAGTGTGTGAGTGTGTGTGGATACACCACACACACACTCACACACACTTGTTAAGTTCACTCAAAGCAAGTGTGTGCTATTTTGGACATGTGGCATAGCCAAGCTTGATAAACAAATACTAGAGTCAGCTTACTAATGAGGAAGGGTTGATCTAACCTTAGTCTTTAGCTTTTCTCTTTCATTTAATAAAAACCATAAACTTACCTTTTTCTTAATTAGCTGTGGTGCAAGACCTTTGCACAAACCTTAGAGGCTTGTGAAGCTGACTCGAGGCTACAACCTACCTGCTAATTTAGGACCTCCTAAATTAGCATAAACTTTGGTAAAAATAAAACTCACCCTTTGGGCTTTAAAACTTTCACCTCCTATGCAAAAACCTTAGCACAATGCTTTAGGAAGGTGCAGGTGCAACCAAACTTCTTCCCAAAATCGGCTAAATTTAGATCTGCTTTAGACAATTTGTGGCAAGTTAAAATTTTACCCTAAGGCTTCCCAGACTTCATACTTGGAGTCTATAGAGTTATTCTAATGACTTGAGCTTAGCACATTCACTTTCTATTTTTAGACTCCTATAATTATTCTCGGTTATCTCTTTGTCCTATATCTTTGCTCAAGGCTACCTGTGATACATTTATCTTCCTTGACCTGTACTTATGACTGAGATAACTAGTTAGAAATTACCATTTCTCTTTTATGGAATTTTCCCTTTTGGTCCCAAGCCTTGACTGGTTGGTCCATTAGCACTTAATCAATTTTACTTGTTCTCTTTTTATTTTCTCTGACTTAAGTGGCCAATTTAAGTTGAAAAATAATTGTAGAAGGTTAGAAATTAATATTCATAACATGCTCATTGCTAGGTAGAACACTCTTGAGGTAGATTGTCAAGTCATCTATAACATGGCGACCATGGAGCACGAACAACATGCACGTATAGGTACATAGAGCACACTATGTATGCAAAGCTCAGGGATGGAGTCCATACGAGATTTGAGGAGGCCTAGAAATCCATTGAGGTATGTAGCTGGCACACCAAAGGCTTGGGTCATGACTATCCAAGTGTGAACGGCGATGCCATGATTATATAAGCATGGGACTCCTATGGTTGGGTGGACAACTCAAGGTAGTGTTCCAAGGTAGAGAACTCACAAGAGTTTTCTTTCATGAGGATTAAGTCACAAGGACGTTTCATTGGTTTCAAAGAAGGAGGTATTCGTACTTATGGTTAGATGTAATAGACTAAGTTTGACTATTCAAGTAAGACAAGGTCTATAAGTTCCATCGGTCAAGGCGTTAGAGCTAGAACAACTACTGAGACAATTAAAGCTAATTTTGGTAATAAACTTAGTGGTAGTCAGTGCATGGAAACTTAAGAGTAAAAAAGAATTTGGTCTAAGGTGGTTTGTGCATGGCCACCTAAGTCCCTCAATAGACCCTCCTCATCTAGGAGACAACTAGATAATCATCGATCTAAGTTAGTCCCTCATTTTCTAGCACTCAATTGATGGAGGAATCTTAGATGAGAGTTGTCATCCTAGGAGGATTTAGTCCCTCGTTCAATAAAAATGACCAAAAAACAAGAAAAAATAAACAATCACACATCATGTTACCAAGTCTTAATTGCTCACAATTTGAATACTAGTCTCAATGAATAAGGATTTATGATCCTTAAAAGACTTCGCCAACAAAGTGAGCTTGAATGAATCCATACGATTGGGACACATGGTTTGGTTTCATATGAGAGCACTTTGTATGCATTTTGTGAAAAGTTCAAAAAGTTGTTACACTTCACAATGAAGTTTTATTTGAGGGCTGATAAAGTGCTTAACACTAGGTTGGTAACATAACAGGACATAAAAGTGTCCTTTCAAGGTTTTGAAAAAAACCTCCAAAACCATAGTAGATCCACTCATTTTGTAAAATCCTTTCATGAGGTTATAGTTAAAGGCCTACTACACATGGAAAAAATAAGAAACTTGTAAAATTTCTCATCTTTTGGTCACACCAAGCCTCCAAAGTTGATGGACCAGTACATTTTCATCAAAACAGTCATTTCTTACGCTTTGTTGCATAAAAATAAGATTAGGGATTTTTGTAGGACTTGAGATAAATTCCCTAGTTAACTTCAATGGGTTGGTGATCAGAACATATGATTGCTTCTCACTCACTATTTTTTGTTTTGCCAAAAGAAATAGGTACAAAAAAGTTGAATTTTTACCATTCTGCAAACCTATCATCAAAGTTTCTATGGCCACGCTCAATACAAATAATATATGCATGTTTTCTTAGTTCCCTATTGTCCTTTAGGTTCATAAGGAGCCATGGAGCATGTCAAAAGAATAATACATCTCTTACCAAGGGGAATCTTGGGGACAAAGATGAAGTGCTAAATACAGTAAACATGAAAAAATTGGGTTCAACATTATGAGTTGTAGAATCCCATAGAAACTATTCAATATCTAGCCAAATTTGATCCTTATGACTAGATATGGTTACTACCTACAAAATGCATGTAGTTGTCACAAGAAACTAACAATATTGAAAAAGCTATACTTGATATACTAGAATGTTTAGTTTTCTTCTATAATTGAAAAAATCAACCATCGTTGTCTACTATGCAAAATAGGGTATTAGGTGCCCCAAAACTCAAGGAATATTAGATTTATGTTACAATATGCAACATAGAAAATCAAAACTGCATTTGGATATCATGAAAGCCACCAAAAAAATCATAGAAGAGCTAAAATTGGCTAAAAAACAGGATTTGATAATTTTTGTAATTTGGTCATAACTTACAACTTTACCATTTATTTCTCCCTAGAAGCATCAGGACATGTTGAGGACTACTAAAGATAGTTCTCTAGCATTATAGAGCTCACAAACATGAATTCTAGAGTGGTATAGTAGCAAAAAGTTGAAAAAAGCCAAAAACAGGATCCGTTTTTTCACACAGTTTAGGTTGTGAAATGTTGTGCAAGGACAAGGTTAAAGATGGAATTGATATTCCAAAAAAATGTCGAGTTTTTTTCAGCTCATGAGACAACTTTCTAGACAGATAGCACCTCAAAATCCATTTTGAAACTCTTGACATAATTCAAGGAAAATGGTCACTTAACAGGACATAAAAGTGTCCCATTACTAACCTAGTGTTAATTAAGGGAGGGAGATTCGTTACCCTTACAAAAAAGAATGAGTATAAAAGCTCGTGATTAATGAATGGAAACCAAGTAAGAGCTCATTGTGAAAAACGAGAATCTTTAAATGCCCCATCTAAATGAAACAGGCAACCGTAAATTAATGCAAGTTAAAAATCTGAGAATAGCATAACTTCAAAATATAAATAATCAGTAGAATCATCGGACCCTGTGTAGGGATCGACTAGTCCAACCATCCACTTCCGCTCATTCTACAAATAGAGAGAATTTCACTTCAAAGAAAGTGAGCCAGAACATCTTCAACTTGTTGGGGCAAAGGGACTTGTGCCTTGCCCGGTCGCCCAGGTTATGGACGCCCGCGTGCTACTCATCTTATTCTTGTATATATGCCAAGAATAAGGAGTAGCTGATTTGCGTCTTGCTCCACCCACACACAGTCTACTCTCTCTTTCTCCCTTTCCAGCACACACACTGCACTGCATCACCCACGCACACACACACACACACACACACACACACACACACACACACACACACACACACTCTTCAACTAGTATCAGAGCTGATGGATGGCCTCACGGGGTGAGCTCACCGGCTATGGTGGAGCTTGGAGCTCGATCTTCGGCTTGGCGACGGAGCACAGAGCAATGGTGGTAGATCTTGCATGGAAAAATCGATCGGTTGCTCTCGAAACCCACAACGCGCACAACCCCTCTTGGGCTTGGAGAATCTCAAAGGGCATCTCTGCAAAAATAGGGGATCTTGGAGCATCTGCAAGAAATAGAGCTTGAAGCAATAAATTCTTTTTTTTTGCAGAGCAAGTTGTGTGCAGAGAGCGGCCAGCAATACAGCAAGGCACTGTATGTGTGCTTCGGCATGCAGGCAGAATCAGGCTTTGCAAGGCAAATAGAGCCAAGCGAGAGTGAGCATTGACAATAGGAATCAAGGGTAGCAAAACAAAGCTAAATTGATAGTTGGGCAGCGTGGAGTAGTCAGCAGCATGGGCAGAATTGGGCAAGTCCAGCTGAGCATGAAAGGGGAGTGAAGGTTTGCAATTGAGCATAATTTTGCAAGGCCAAGTAGAGCTCTATTGCTCGCTCTCTCACACACACACACATAGCTCGGATTTGTGAGACAAAGTCCGACTTCTGCAGCATTTGACAGAGCATTTGATTTTTTTTTTAATAATGAGCTTAAGAGTGGGTGCACACCCCATCCTCCGACTCGATCATCAGCTCGGCATTCTGTCGGCTCTCCACACACACACACACACACACACACACACACACACACACACTCTGACGTTTGCATCAGAGATCTGTAGGTTTTCGATAGTAGAGAGAGTTTTTTTAAATTTCTCTCTTGGGGTGTGTACACACACACACACACACACACACTTCTCGACGTAGACGATCGAGAAAGAGAGTGTGGAGCCGGCATCTGTAGTAGCAGGGAAAGAGAAAGAGAGAGAGGAAGTCGGCATCCAAAGCGAAAAGGCAGTGAAAGAGTGGGAGTTTCGACTCTCTTGGTCGTGGCAAAGAGAGCGGATGGGTATGCTCTCAGCACGGGTGCGCACACACATACTGACATCGTGTGCGAGCCTCGACGAGTATGCCCAAGCATCCCCCGGTATTGGCCCGACATAGACGGTTTTCTTCTTTTCTCGGTTTTGATTTTCCAGCTCGACATCGGTTTCGACACCAATTTTGGTGGCTACGACTTTGGCGGTTTTCCTTGACATAGGTGACTACGACATCAGCGATCGCTTCCATTCGACGGCAAAAGGCAGCACCGACGGGTTTTTCTCGGCTTTGACATAGCAAGAACAAGAGAGAGAAGTTGGGCTCTCCTCCGGTGTAGCTTCGCCGGTGTCTTTCCTCCCCCGTGCCCATTTCAGAGCGGATTTGCTCCGACGGACATTCACCAGCATCACTACTTTGACTCGACCATTTTGACTTTGATGATTTCCTATTTTCAGCTTTGGTGGCACATACCAACGCATAGAAGCTCCGATGGTCCATTTCGGAGCAGTTTTTCTCGTGAGTGCGGCTCTCGGATAGCGATTTCGACCACAGGCAGCTAGTCATGCTTTGCGCTTGGTTTTCGATCAATGTTCTTGCCAACCGACAACATAGTGTGCCAGTTTCCCGACGTTTTTCTCACAGGTTTCACTTTCTTACAGTGCAGCTTATGTATGATTGTGTAGGGCATTCTAGGGAGTAGTTTTTAGCACGGTTTTGTGCAGTTTCATGCTGTGGGGAGGTGAGTATAGCTAGGCGCCCACCTACTACTCACCTTATTCTTGTATATATACCAAGACAAAGGAGTAGCTCATTTGAGTCTTTCTCCACCCACACACAGTCTACTCTCTCCTTCTCCCCTTCCCGCATGCACCCTACACCGCGCACGCACGCATCCATGCACACACACTCTTCACAACTTACCTAAGCCAGACATAAGCTGAGGTCGCTTCACCTCCCTCCATGAATGCATGCTGTAAAAGGATTCCAAATACAAGCATGTGGTAGGAAATCAACACCAACCATACCAGTTTAGGTGCCATATCTCTTTGATGCCTAGCATCAAGTGTTTAGGCAAATCCAAGGCAAGATCCTCGATGCATTAGACATGCAAGTCGTTCGCCCAATGCACTAACCGTGTAGATGAGCCTAACAAAAAAGAAGATCTAGGCATCACCCACGATCCAACAAAGCCCCAGGCTCATCAACCCTTTCATCTAAGGCTAAGCGATGTAGGTGATTCTAATCTTGTG
Organism: Adiantum capillus-veneris; assembly: GCF_014529385.1. Classification (NCBI taxonomy): domain Eukaryota; kingdom Viridiplantae; phylum Streptophyta; class Polypodiopsida; order Polypodiales; family Pteridaceae; genus Adiantum; species Adiantum capillus-veneris. Next base: position 98,681,452 of record NC_140946.1, read on the forward strand.
CCATGAGAAACATAACGCACGAGTCCAATCAAAATAGCACGTTGCATATGCACAAACAATCCTTTTCAAACAGTCAAATTGTACAGGGTCTCTCCCTTACACGTCCGCTATAAACCATCAAAACCACTTCATAAACCAATCCAAAATAGTAAACCATAATCCAAGCCCATCACATGGTTGAGAACTCCACCCAACTCAGTGTGATGCCCATCCATCCTCCAAAACCACATTAGCACATAACTGTATAATGGCTACTCAACCAAGTAGTTTGTCACTCAAATCTAACTATGACAAACAGTGTGACTTCAACCCTGACATACATAAATAATTCTTCTACTACACTGGAAATCACTTCAATGATTCATGCACTTCCAAATGAACATTGCTGCATTTGATTCATACTCAAAACAAGGAATACATGGAGAGAATAAGACAAGCTGCATCTTGCATTCAAAAATCACCATTGCTACACAGAACATCCACCCATCTTCTACATCAGACATAACTACTGCTTGTTCACATGAAACCCCAAAACAACTTCCTAACTTCTCAAGATTTGAAAAGTCACCAAAATAGACTAAGGTTCATACATATGTCAAAAAGTAATCCTTCTAAGTAATAACCCTTAAACACTTGGCACAACTCGATGGATTGAGCCAAAGGCTGACCTCAAACCCATAGTCCCTTGATCCGATCAGCCACTTGCATTATCCACAGACCCTATTGCCTTCATTTCAACATCCTTTCTCTTATCCACATCGAGAATCATCTTTGCTGCCTTCCCATCAGATTCCTTTCGAAGCTCTTTATCATCTTCAACCTGTTTTATTCTGAACCTCAATCAACAAACTGGTCCTCTGCATCATCGCTTCCTTCCTTGTTGCTTCCATATGCATTTCCAATTCTGCAACCCTTGCCTTTAACTTAAGATTTCTCCCCTTGACAGCATGTCCTCGTGCAGCCTCAAACCATGCTTTGTATTTGTCAATGGGCATTGCCAAATGCTCTTGAAATAGTCTTGTAGCCTGGCTCCAAAACTCCTTGTTGTAAGCAAACACCTCCTTCCTCAATAAATCCGCATCCGCTTCAGCTACCAGCGCTTCTGTGACTCCTTGCCCATCTAATGTGGCCTTCTCCAACTCCACCAAAGGTGTCAATCGGTTCCTGAAAAAATTGTTATAAAAAATAAGCTTTGTGATCTTATCTTCCACTTCATGAAATTTCTTCTCAGTGGCTTCTTTCAATCCATCAACCCAAACTTCTAAGTCATGTGCTGTTGTGCAGCTCCGCTCCCATGCTAAGAAAGATGCCAAAAAAATGCACATCAAGCTTAAATGAAGCTTACCTGATTAATGGACAATGTTCAGTGCTTGCTAACAAGCTAGTTTATGATAAATGTATGCCAAATGTGGCTTTAAAGGGCCAACAGATGCCTTAATAATGCTACAAAGGAGTATGCTTGAAGTGAGCACAGATGGAAGATTATGATCTAGAACTGTAGTACTTGAAGTTCTCTATTGACCTGTCTTTACGGCTCGTCGATTGGAACTAGGATGCAAAAGTTATGGCAATTTGAAGTTTGAGTCAATTGCAGATCTGTACCGGATTGGGCAATTGCAACTGAGGGGACAAAAATGAAGTGAATGCACGGGCGTGAAGTGCTCACTTGGTGGAGCGCGTTGGTCTTTCCAGATCAGTGATCGGAGTTATGGTTGCCAAGATATTGGCTGTTAAAGATTCACCGGGGGCCGGTTCCGTACCAGTCCAGTCCGCTCGTTCGGTGTTCCGTTTGGGAATTTTGAGCTTCAATCAGGGAATGCCAGAAACCGATATGCTTTGGAAGTTAAATACGCTAAATGTAGTGCCCTTATGGAAGCACATAAGGTTTTTGAAGAGCTTCGTGTTCGAAATGTTGTCTCTTGGAATGCAATGATTGTGGGGAATGCCCAACACGGCTGCGATAAGAAGCTTCGGGCTATTTTCACCGAGTGTGAAGGGAGTGCTTTCAGGTGAATGCAATCACCTATGCTTGCATCTTGAAGGCGTATAGCACTAAGAAGCTGATATGAGCATCAAAATTCACGATAATAATGTTAGTCAAGGACTGCTAGTCAAGTCAAAGGCCGCCCAATTACTTAAGTAAGGGCTTTAGTGTGGAAACAATGAAAAAAGAAGTGGAGGCATGGAGAGATAACGCGCAAGCAGCGTGCTGGGAGGAGAAAGAAGATGGCGACGCTCGCGCAGGTCGGGCTGATACTCGAATGAGGTCAGGCAAGAAGACAAAATTACTCAGCTCGCCAAGGTGTCCCTTTTGGGCATTATTTCGAGCAGTTTTTGTGATGGTTAACTCGGCCATGCCATGTCATCAAGAGTGGTTTTTTATGCCCCTAGCAACGACGACACCGTCGTTGCTAAGGGAGGGGGAGTTATTTATGGAGTGGATGAGCATGAACGTGGGGGGGAGAGATTATTTATCAAAAGAAAGCGTGAAGGGCATGGAGGTAATAAGGGTTACGAGAAGAGCAAAGAGGTGACGGCGTAAGAGGAGGGAGGACCGGGGAGCTTGGAAGGTGAACAAGGCAAAGCTTTCTCTCTCTCTCTCTCTCGCTCTCGTCCTTGGCTAACAAAGGAAAAATGTGGTCTCTCTCTCTCTCTCTCCTCTCTCTCTCATGCTTAAGAACCAAAGCAAAGCAAGTAGGTCTCTTTCGTGTTGGAGAAGCAAAGAGAAGCTAAAGGACTCTCTCTCTCTCTCTCTCTCTCTCTCTCTCTCTCTCTCTCTCTCTCTCTCTCTCTCTCTCTCTCTCTCTCTCTCGAGCATAAGCAAGGGGAAGAGGGGAGCAAGAAGCTGCTCTTTTTCTCGCTCTCATGCATAAGCAAGGAGGCGGAGAGGAGGGAAAGAAACTCACTCTCTTGCTCTCGGAGTTAAGAATAGAAGCAAGGCGTTTCCTCGCTTGAAGGAGGTGTTGGTTGTGGCATGAGAAGGAACGAAGAGGGGAGCATAACAAAGGAAGACTTTCTCTCTCGTTCTCGGATCTAATCAAGGATGAAGTCTCTCTCTCTCTCTCTCTCTCTCTCTCTCTCTCTCTCTCTCTCTCTCTCTCTCTCTCTCTCTCTCTCTCTCTCTCTCTCTCTCTCGTCGAGCATAAGGCGAGCGGCCGTGATTAAAAAGGCAAGGAAAAAACGAGGTTAAGCAAGGAAAAGGAGTAGTGCAAAGAGCTCTTGAAGGCAGTTGAAGCAGGTAAAGCGGCATGCAAAAATTTTTCTTTGCCGATATCAGTCTGAAGATTAATTAATCGTTTTATTAAGCCCCAGTGTCGTTAACAGCCTCGTTAATCTATAAAGGGAGCTTAAACTCCTATTTACTACTTAATCCAATTGTTGGTGCTGCTAATAGTCCGCCTTGGCTACCGATTACATTATACTTAGAGCTTGAACTGATTAATTGAAGATTACGATGATTGCCAGAGCCATTTGCATCTTTTGTTCTTATTCTCTCTCAGACCTCTCACAGCCAGAGGCCTAGCACCTGCTTGGCTCATGTTTCGAACATATATCCCCCGACAGCGCTGCAATGATCAATTCTGCATAGCTTTTCTACATTTTGACTCCTGCCTGAGCCAGCTCCTTCTACAATCTTCTAACCTTGCTTTCCAATATATCAATTTGTTCTCCATACCAACTTCTGTGTCTCCAAAGTTAATATCATAGCCTCCTGATTACGTATAAACCAATTCAACTCTAATAGACTCTACATTGCATCCTGGACAGAGAATACTCTGGTCACCTGCGGACTATGTCCCTTTGAAAATGGAGTCGCTTTGATTGCCTGCATAATCGAAGCCTGTTCCCAAGAGCTCTCCCTCGCTTTCCTTGGAAACAGGGTGATGTTCTTTGTTTGAGAATCCGATTAAGGCACCACAGGTAGCTGAGGGAATAGAGTTATCTTTCGTGCATCCTTTCGCTTACTGGGGCTCCCTTACAGATTCTTTATAGCCAGCCGCATTCCACTCTTCGATTTGCCAAGTGACGGTGGCTCCTATTCCAATTTCCTCTTTTTGGTCTCACTCAAAATCCCTTGATTTGGTCCTCACAAAACCTGTCGGTGATACTGACGGACCCAATGACACCTGTAACACAGGAGAAAAGATTGCAGCCAGATAAGGTGATACCATTGCAAGAGATGGAGACCTCCTCTTGTCCCGAGGCTCCACCAACTGCATCCGATCAAAGATGAATGTAGCCAATTAATTATTACTCTCCTCTCTGCATGATACAAGGGCGCAAAAGCCTCTTTTGACATATATGCTGACTTCACCAACAAAGAGACCTTATCCAGGTACCAAAACAACACGGAGTTTCCTGCAATTTTGAACCATGTAGTACAACCTACTCCCTTCCAGCATTTCAAACTCTGCCCTCATTGTGACATCGATAATCTTCTTCATTTTTTGGGTTATGATACACTTTGAAAACTTTTGCTATTAATTGAGGCATAGACTAAGCTCTCCCTATGATGGTTTAATTGCCTTTCCGCAAAATCATTTGTAAAGACCAATTCCTTATCATGCACATCCAAGCCCTCATCTACATCAATCTCCTCTGCTACATTATCTCCACCAGACTCAACTTTCTCTCTTTCATCAACAATATGGAGCTCTTCCATCGCAGTGGTCATGAAGCACGTTTGTGTCATCGATTTACTTGTGAGCTCTTGCCCGCCAGCCAATTGGTGCTTCTTCAAACTGTCTAAAAACATGGTGATATGTGACAACGGACACTCACACACAAGGGGTTCAAACGCATGCACAAACAAAATCGCATTAGGAGAAATATGGACTTTGCATGGGCCTTGTAAGGAATCCAAAATTTTGGGGATTAAGGCTAATGTTGTGCAGGGTTAAGGGGACAAAAGCATTCAAGGAGTTAGTTTTAAGTAGGCTTTTCTAGCTTTTTTTTAGACACATGTAGGATGTGGACATAAGAGGTCACTTTCTCTCTCTAGCTTTTTGAAAGTGAAGGGAGTAAAGGGGTGTTGCCACATAAGCAAAAACGTGGGTAACTAAAGACCAAAATTTGATTTTTTTTCAAAAAAGTTAATTTTACATTTTTTTTGATTTAAAACTCCCTCCCAATATATATACATATCAAAAAAATCATTTTTGGACCTTTTTTAAACCTACAAGCACTGAAAGTCCACTTTTTCAAAAATTTTCTCCCAAAAAAAAAACCTTTGAAGTTTGTTCTCTCCTTCTCCTCCCTCCTCTCTCTCTCCTCTCCTCTCCCTGCCTACCCCCTTCTCTCCTCCTCCTCTTCTCTCTCTCTCTCTCTCTCTCTCTCTCTCCCCCCATGTCCCCTTCTCTCCTCCCATCTCCCCCTCCCTCTCTCTTTTCATCCTTTGCTTCCTCACGTAACAGTTTTCATGGTGTTTATGGACATCACAAATCATATGCCACCACCACCATGTACTCCACACACCAAAAGCGTACATATTCTCTTGCCCACGGCAGCAAAGGCCGCATGTGAAGGTGAGCAAAGGTCATCACAGGCATGTCGTGCCACTGGCAAGATAAATGTTGACATTTGGGTGGATGGCCATTTGTACCCTTACGATCCTATAAGCCGTTTTCATCCATCCTTTAATAGCCTTTCGTCGTTTCTTCAATATCTTGGGAGGGGAGAAGCAAGCTTGTTAGGCTATTGCAAGGGGTTGTGTATGGGTGCAGGTGCTTCTTTGCATTCGTGGATGCACGAATATCAAGCTCTTTAGCTCAAGACAATGGCATTACAAGAAAGTATTGCTAGAAACTTCATCTAGGAGGCATGCGGTGGAACAAGCCAAGATGATTGAGTCAACCTTCTCACTAGTTGTCTCACAATCACTAGATTTCTATCTTACAATCACCTGGGAGGAAGCACATTAGGGATACAGTCACAATGAACTTATGCACAAATTGAAAAATGTGGTTAGTGAAGATGACCTGCAAGAAGCTTTTGATGAGGTTGGGATCAACACCAAAGCCTACGATGCTATTTTTCAACTCCTAAAGAGTGCCCTCAAAGAGTGTGGCATTGTGGAAAACCTATTTCTCGTTTTGCACAAGGTCAACCTTGCAAAGAAGGTCACAAACGAAAATGTGTTCTCCCGCATTGGGGCATACCTACACATTGAGGACACAATGCCAGCTTTGCTTTATACTTCATGCACACCAAAGGCAAGGAGAAAAGGTAAGAAACACTCCATAAGACCTTCGGAGAAGGGATTTTCTTACACAATGTGGAACAATATTTTTCTGGACCTTAGAAGGCTTCAACAAGCCATGCTTAGATTCTACGAGTTAACCTAAAGAAGGTGACACAATATATTTCTTTCTTTTGGTTGTGTTCCTCTTATCATAGACTTTGAAGTCTAAGGTCTTGCCTCTACTTATTTTGCAGTGCTTGGCACAAATTTCACTTTTGTGCTGAAACTCAATGAGTGTCAAATAGTGAAAGATCAAAGGTTAGAGAGGCTAAGTGTCGATGAAGCCCTATTGCAAACCAAGCAAAGGGATTCAGTCGAGCCATCTCCCACCTCGTCTTTGAACGTGCAATTAGAGAGCTATTTGGTGGTTGGGTGCTATTGAGGTGCCCAAAGAGACTAATGGAGTACTTTCATGGATTTTTGAGAGAACTCCATGGATCACAGAAGTAATACACTAACAAATTGTAGGTGAGAAGTTGGAGGTTGAGGATTTTGGTAGCTTTGATGTGGAGTGACACCTAGACGGGGACTTGAAGACCATAAAGTGTTTGCTTGGCTGCAAACAAGGGGCTTCTTCTCTCTTGCCTTGTCCATTTTGCACTTGGAAGTACAAACCTAACAGACAAGAAGCACGCAAGAACTCTGCAAAGGGTGGTTACATTGCTTCCATGGCAAGGGGATGGAGATGAAGGATTGGACAATCTTTGATGTCGGAGATGAAGGTAGATAATGGGAAGCGTCTGTTTTGAGATGTCCCATGCTCAATGCCCCAGATCGTGCACAAAAGGACAAGGCTTGGAATCCAATCTTTCCCTTTCCTCTATCGAATGTACATATTTGTACATTACACGCATTCGTGCACATTTTTTATTGGCTATTGAAGCTCCACATTGACTATGCTTTCACAATGAAGCCATTGGAAAAGTCCCAGGAAACAATTGAAAGGGTGGAGGCACTTTTGAATTTCATTGGCTATCACGGTGGAAATGTGTCAATTGTTGCTGCAAAGAACACAGGGGAGGCCCATGAAATTGCCCAGCAAGTGTCAATGAGTGGACAAAAATCTAGACACTTTTTGAAGAAAGTAACCCAAGGAAACCCAGGTCGATATGATGCTCAAAACAGCTCCAACCACAAGGCAGGTAACCTTTGGAAACTCTGGAAGAAATTATGCAAAGCTACTATTGACAAAGTTTCGAATGGCGAGCTTGCAAACAAGCACAAGCAAGTTTGGGAAACTTTTGATAAAATGGTCAAGTTTATGGGCCTTACTAGCACAACAGAAGAACAACGCCAATCATTTCAAGAAGTCTTGGCGGATTTCACCAAGGTCTTCACCCTTACTTGGGGTGAAAATAACATCACACATTACATGGTAAGCCATGTCACATAGTGAACTTATTACAAGAGATTGTTTTCATTTAATAGTGTGCATCGTTTTCTCATGTGAACAACATATCTTGTTTGCGCATGGTGCAGTTTTTATGCACAAATATGGTTCGCTTGAGATTTTTAGCACTCAAGGCATGAAGAAGTCCCATTATCGAGCAAGGGGGGTGTACTTAAAAAATACTTGACATGGTGGTGGAATGGTGCAATCTAGATATTTGGAGAAAATGTTCAACTGGTTTTTTCACATGACATTTGCTCGCAAGCTCACAATGGAGCGTGTGCGACAATCCAAGATTTCAAGGGAAGTGCGCAAATTGAGCAGTCAAGAGCACAACAACAAGTGACAAATGTCGCAAGGCCTTGCCAAGCATGCTGCATGGCAACAATGCAGAGTGCGGCAAGGGTCAATGTGGATTATGTGTGAGTGAGTACACATGAATGCATGGTCCAACTCTTCTTTACATTTTTTTATAATAAAGTTTGAAGAACCCTTTTAAAAAATAATAGCTTTTTGTACAAATTAGTGTGAACGGGCCCTTTTAAGTTGGGCTCTTTTAAAACGGGCCCTCTTACCATACCCAATGACGTGCACCAAACAAATCGCCAAAGAGCATCCGCTTGCCAACATAAACACTCTCCAAAGATGCAAGAAGCCGGTGTGGCTTAAAGGCACAAGGAAACGGCTATGAACACTTGGCCGTTCTAGGCGCTCTTCTAGTAGTGAGCATGGTAGTTGGAGTGCTTGCAAGAAGAAGAGGGCCCGACATCATTGGAGTCTGACAGGGAACAACCGCCACACCACCAATTGCAAGTAGGACCATGTAGAGCTCGGGTGGTCCATACAGATACTGAGTCAGAGACAGAGCCACCATGGCAGCGTGCTGAGATACCATGCACACCTGCCAATGCTTAGACCCTGGGCTATGCATAAATCTGATGACCTATGAGATTGCAAACTGAATATCTGGTATCGTGTTGCATACATAAATGAGGCATCCAACAACAGTTTGGTAAAGAGTGACATCTGCAGGATCACCAGCATCATGAAGACTCAATTTCAAACCTGTTCCATGGGAGTGGCAATAGGTTTGCAATCCTCAAGTCTAAACTTACATAGCAATGTCTCTATGTAACTTTTCTGACACAAGGATTTACCACCATCACACTGCTTAAACTGTATATCCAAGTAATGATGCAACAACCCCAAATCTTTCATCTTGAAAGTAGCATTCAAATCAACCTTAAATTCAACAATATGTCTCTCATTTGATCCAGTGATCAACAAATCATCCATGTAGAGAACCATAGTGAGAATTACATCACCCTCACGCTTTACATACAATGTGCTTTCTGTTGGACCGTTACAAAAGCCTTGTTTGACCAAATGAGTGTCAGCCTTCTCATACCAAGCATGAGGAGATTGCTTCAACCCATACAAAGCTTTGTTACATTTGCACACTTTATCCTCTTGTCCTTTCTTGAATATATCACCATTGAAGAAATCAGTAATAATGTTTGATTGATATACATCCCAACCAAAATGAGCTACCAATGCACATAGAAAATGCACAGTAGTCATATGACAAGTAGGAATCTATGCCTTTTTGCTGTGATAACCTTTTGCAAACACATGAGCCTTATGGCTATCAATCTCACCATCCGGCTTGCATTTCAACTTGTAAACCCACTTCTTACCAATGGCCTTTCTGCTAGGAGGAAAATCACATAAAGTCCATGTGTCATTTTCTATAAGTGCATCATATTTTGATTGCATGGCAGCCATCCAATTTTCTGAATTCTGTGCTTCATCAAAAGACAAAGGTTCCTCAACATCATTTAAGCTAGACCAGCCAAAGCATAACAATCTGATGCATAAGATGCATGGCGAGAGCCTGAACGACTGCGACTAGACAAAGGTGCATCCAATTTACTGTCATGCAATGTATGCACTAACCATTTTGGCATACATTTATCCTGCTCATTTTCATCCCTTTCCTCATCAAGTACATCATGTACATCTGCATCAGTAATAGGTTGGTTTGTAACATTTTCAAAAACCCCCATAGGCTGTACATTTGCCTCATTGGAATCTACATTCAAACTTCACCACTGAAAAGAGGCAACAAAGTGTCATAAATGTCCTCTGAGCTTACATTACTATCTCTAGTACATGACAGAAAGGGCTGAATTGAATCTTCCACAAACACAACATCCCATGAATCCAGAATACGCTTTGTTTGTGGATGATACAACCTATAACCTTTGCTTTCAGCACTATAACCAACATAAATACATTTGACATCCTTATTATCCAATTTTTTGCACTGTGTTTGTGGCACCAAAGCATATGCCAAACAGCCAAAAACACGCATGTGCTCAATAGAAGTCTTTCTATCATGCCATGCTTCATATGGAGTCATAGACTGCAAAGCTTTTGTAGGACACCTGTTAAGTACATAAGTGGCACACATGATGGCCTCAAGGAAAAATGAATGCGGTAAAGCTTGAGTTTTGACCATACATCGTGCCATTTTCGTAAGTGACATGTTTTTCCTCTCAGCAACACCATTTAGCTGAGGCGTATAAGGCACTGTACATTGGTGTTTTATCCCATGACAGCCAAAAATGCATTAAATTCATGAGACATATACTCTTCCCCTAGATCGGAACGGAGGGTGCCCATAGTACATTACGAGGCATTTGTAGCCATAGCCAAAAATTGTTTGAAGCACATAAACACTTTGGACTTCGCTTTAAGCGGATATGCCCTTGCATGCCTGAAGTAATCATCAATACATGTCACGAAGTAAAGGTAATTGCCCAACGACAGAGTTTGCATAGGCCCACAAACATCACTGGACACTACTAGCACCTCAATTCTAGATGGAGCGTTCTTAAATGAGAACTGGGAGTACAAACTAAAAACGGAAACTCTGACCGACCTATACACAGGTCACACCTATCACGTGGGTTGGTTAGATGTCCTACAATCCACAATGGGTGCTACTAGTGTGGAGGATCAACAACAAAGAGTTTGTGAGGTCATCCATAGGGTGATTGAGTTAGAGAGATAGAACAAGGGGATCCATATGCCTTCAACGGGTCTCATGAGATTCTTGGATATAGGAAAGGCTAAACAACTGACCTTATCGCAAATGGAGACTCCCTCGGTAGTTTCGATGGATCCTCCATATGTTGTTTCGCCAGGGGTCTCAGTTCAATCTGAGTCCATAAGTGATAGCTTTACCTTTACAAGTCTAGCTCATCTTTCCCTTGATGACACCATGGCTACCATGCCTACCCCAATGATGGGCATGCCAAGAAACACGCCATAGACCTCATTTGTTAGTAAAGCACTGCTATATGGTAGCTCAATGCCTGCAACAGTACCTACAAGTGTGTACCAATCGTATGCACCTATGAGTCATCGCACTCATGTAGCCCATACCCCTCCCATTGTTTCAACTACCTATGCTCCACAACCACAACACCCAAGTTCTTATTTCCATGGGACTATACCGGCTAGCATTAGCATGTCACATCCGACGTTTGCTATGCCTAGGGCCACCCATATGAACTTTGGGCCACCACATGGCACAACATCGTACTCAACATGGAACCCAAGGGCTTCCTATGCGCCAAGCCCAATGCCAATACCTACTCCACATGTAGTCTCTGGAGCGCCTTCACCCATGGTGCCTGCTCACTTAGGTAACTTGGCAACATTTGCTCAAGCTATCGGTCGATCTATTGTTGAGAATATACGTAACATGCCTGATAGAGAGCCTAGAAGTAAGGCAGTACAAATAGCCAAGCTCACACAAAAATTTAGTGGAGACAGGGATGAGAGAAAGCATATCTACGTGTTTGAACAAATATGCGATTCTCTAGGAGAACACAATGACCTGCATAAGAGCAATGCTTTAAGCCTAACCTTAAGTGGAAAGGCTGGGGATTGGTATAGAACCCTAAGGGTGGAAGAAAAAACGATTTACCCTACTCTTAGGAGAATGTTCTTGAAAGAATACATACGAGAGGGAGTGCTTTGGGGAGTAGCCTCTCAACTCCAGAAAGCCCAACGAGAGGAAGGAGAGTCGGTGAGAGACTTTATTAGTCGCTTGAATCATTTGAATTCTCGTTATAATCCAAATGAGCGCTTCAATAATAATCAATTGCTTGATAGATTCATTAGGGGATTACGACATGAGGATATCTACAATGGCCTAGTCATTAGAGGTATCACCACTTGGGAAGCAGTCACCAACCACCAATGCGATCCAATTGGAGGATAATTTCATGATTCAAGGAGAAAGAGTGTTTGTTGAGCCTAAATCTATTAGCTCGCAAGCATCAGAGCATCAGCCAATGACCCTAAAGCCCATTACTAAGGAGCCAAAGATATTTGAGATGACTTTAGCAGATCTCACCAAGGCTATTCAAGAGAGTCTTAGAGACAATCGTGCTCCGCAAAACAATCATATGTATCCAAGAAGGGAGCAACAATGGTGCTCAGTATGCTATGGACCGCATAGTACCAATGAATGCCCTACTTTTAGAGTAAAATCCAATGGGAATTGCAATGCGTGGAAGGTATGGTCATCAAGCTAAGGAGTGCATAGTATTTAAGTGCGTGATGGCCAATAGATCAACCTTAACATGGACAGACACACCTCGAGTGCCTGCATTGATGCCGGCCCCACCTTTTGAACAAACAGCACGACACATGGTCCCTAGGGCCCAAAATGTTGTTCAAACAACACCCTTACCACCTCCAATGCTAGGACCGCAACCACCACATCCGAGAATCACTTCTGTGAATCAAGTGGGTTGTGAGTTATCTATTGCTTGTTTGGAAGGCTGTGAGGAAGATATAGACCCTAATATTGCCTATGGGATGGATGTGCTTGAAGAAAGTCCACAATACTACATGGAGGACTATTGGGGACAAGTCAAACATGTATATCAAGTAGCTGCTCTTGCGGCAAGAGAACAAAATATCAATTACACTACTAAGAGACCACCTCTTCAATGCTATGGGTGTGGAGGTCCACATCGTGTATCCGAATGTCCTATTAGGCTACAAAAGAACGCCACACTAATGCAAACCAATCAAGCGAGCACGTCTACAATGCCGATAGTCATGTGTAATAGATGTGGCATAGATCATTTGATTGCCCAATGTCCAAATAATCTAAATGCACCGAAGATCATGCCATTAAACTTGATTGAAGTCACTGAGGAGCCATCACAAAGCACACTTGTGGTACTAGTAAACGTACTCACACAATCGATGCTCCAAAAACAAAATTATATTCTTGAGGAAAGAGACACGGCATCAATTGCCCAATCTCAAAAAAAGAAGAAAACACGAAGGAAGAGATCGCAAAAAGTAGCGAAGTCAGACCCCAGTTTAAAGACCGACATAGGGACTGGTGACGACCCCGTATATATGAACGACGCTAAAGAGGATTTTGATTCAGGTGAAAAAATGGAGACCAAAATGACCACTAAGATAGAAACCAACAAGGAAGATCTTCATGAGCCACAATGGCCAGGATCCAAGAAGAAGATAGGAACTTATCCAAACCCTACAGAGGAGATTGAGCGAGTCAAGCAATTAAGGAGTTTGGTAGAAGATACCCAAAGGGATCTAGAACCAGCACATAGGCAGATCCAGATTACAGACATCGAGTTCCCTACGCAACAACAACCTCACCAAGTTTATAGACCCTTAGCCATACCTCGTGTCATCCAAGAAGAAAGTGACTTAAAGTCATGGGAAAGTGGGCGTACTCACTTCTTGATGGAAAGAATGTTTACAGAGGGACTACTTGATCCTATCAAAGAAATGGAGATTCCATTTTCCCCACGTCAAGGGATTGAAGCCCAAAAGGTGCCGTTAAACATTGCCAAATTGATGGATTTCATGTCTTCAGAAGTTAGAACCACCATCATGTCCAAACTATATAAAGACCCTGAGCTAGTCTCATCTCTTTGAGCCTTCCTCAATGGAGAACTGAAGTTTGGGCTACCACAATTTGCACAGATGGATGGAGCTGGGGAGATGCCAATAGAGGAGGAACACTTAGATCCACAACCCAACCTAGATGAGAACCTTGTTATAGAAATACCTGTTAACAAGTTGGGACAATACTTTGAGGGTGATGAATCCAATGCGACCATACCAATGACTACTAAGGGATTAACTATGAAGGGAATCCTTGATGGTGGCACTGGGGTTAGCATTGTGACTAAAAATTGCTGGGAAACTATGGGAATACCTCACCTTGCGACCACAACCATAGTAGTGAAGATGGCCAATGGGTCTATTGTTAAACCTATTGGGATGCTAGAAGATCTCAAGATCAAGGTCTTTGGACATAAAATAAGAATTATCTTCATTGTTATGGATTTCTCCAAACACACTATGGCATCGAAGATGATCTTAGGACGTCCTTTCATGAGGGAAGCAAAAATGGTGCATGACTGGTCTAAAAACCATGTCTACCTGCAGTTCCAAGATTCTGTCATTAGAGTGGATCTTGTAACTAGTCGAGCACATCCTCTAGGAAACAGGTTTATAATTGATCATAAATCTGACACCACAACTCACTCGGCCCCATTGCAGTATTGTTACACGTGTAAAGCGGACACTGATGTTGGGGAAGATTCTCCTTATATGGATGTACTACCTGGGATGACAGAGTTGGACAATGTGGATTGGGTCCACCTAGCAGCAACCATAGACACTTGGGGAAATAGGGGGACGACCTGGGTAACACCTGAGGGGGATGAAATGCCACCACTCGTACCCTTAAATATGCTAGAAGCAATGCATATAGCTTTTGATAACCTACAAGATGAAGGTTTGACTGGCATTGGAACCATTAGCACCTCACAAGACTATAGCCCACACGATTTGGGGTCAGAATCATCAATTGAAATTGACTCTCAGGAAGAAAAATTTGAGTTAAATCTTAGTGCAAATGTGGGGACAAACCATTCAGGGCCCAGTGGTAACCTAGATGACAATCTATCCAAGGGAGCAGAAGACACAAGTAGTGATTCATCTAGTGACTCTTCACTAGATATTGGCCGTAATCGAGAATTAAACAAGAAGAGTAAGAGATATAAGAGGCGACAATATCGAGCAAATGTGCGTGCTAGAATAAACGAAAAGAAATCTACCACAGAATGGCTTAATTATATAGGGGCATGTGATGCTCATCGAAATTTGGTAGATAACTGGGGTGAATACCTTCAAAGTGTTATGTGGTGTAGTTCACAACCCATTGACATCGCACAACTAGAGGCTACAGAGAAGCCAAAGTTGAGCCGTACCGTAAGGAGACGACAAAATCGAGAGTTAGCTCAACAACAAAAGGAATCGGAAGTGAAATCACAGTCCACAGAACAACAGGACCCCACAAACTTACACCCTGCACCTGAACATTTCAAATCCTATACCACAGAGGAACGTAAGGTTGTGTATACAAAGGCTCAAAGAAAACCTATCAATGGCAGCAATGGAGTCTATGACGGTCCAGCGATAGTTAAGGAAATAGAGTTAGCAGACCCAGGAGAAGAGTCCAAACCTGTTTTCATTGCCCAAGATCTGACAGAGATTGAGGAGTGTATACTTAAAGAACTTATCAAGGAATTCAAGGATATATTTGCCTGGACATATCATGATGTGAAAGGTGTTCCACCTTCCGTGGTGCAACACACAACCCCCATGAATAGCATGGCTAAACCAGTTCAGTAACGACCCTACCCAATGAATCCTAAATATGCAAAAATTGTTCAAGAAGAGATTGAAAAGCTTGTGGAATGCAGATTCATATACCCTATTGAGCACTCAGAATGGGTGTCTCCAATAGTGATTGTGCCAAAAAAGAATGGGAAACTCAGAGTGTGCGTGGATCTCAAGAAGGTCAATGCCGCCACTAGGAGGGACCATTACCCCCTACCATATTCAGAACATGTGCTTGAAAGAGTTGTAGGAAAGGAAGCTTATAGCTTTTTAGATGGGCACTCTTGCTACAATCAAATCACAATTGCACTGGAGGACCAAGCTAAAACAACCTTTATAACCAAATTTGGAGTGTTCGCATTTCGTGTTATGGCTTTTGGCTTAACCAATGCCCCTGCTACCTTTCAAAGATTAATAAACACTGCTTTTAGAGAATATTTGAGGGAGTTTTGTGAAGCTTTCTTAGATGACCTTTGTGTTTATTCCTCTTGAAAAGAACATCTATCATGCTTACAAAAAAGTGTTTGAGAAGTGTAGATTGTATTGCGTCTCCTTAAACCCTTTCAAATGCCAATTTTGGGTTAAACATGGAGTCATTTTAGGGCATATAGTGTCCAAAAATGGGATTTCCACAGATGAGAGCAAAATTAAACCATTGCTAAATTGCCACCACCTATAAACTACAAAGGAGTTCAAAGGTTCATGGGCCATGTTGGTTATTACCGACGGTTTATTTTAAACTTTGCCGAGATAGTTCGTCCTTTGTACAAGCTTCTTATTGAGTTCCAACAGACTGCGGAGTGTGACCATGCTTATGAGTCATTGAAAAAGACCTTGACTAGCGCTCCTATTCTACGAGTGCTTGATTGGAATGTAATTTTTCATGTGCATATTGATGCATCGAACTTTGCTATTGGGTGTGTTCTAGCTCAACCAGGAGAACATAAACTGGACTACCCTATTAGCTTTGCAAGTCATCAATTGAATGATGCCGAGAGAAACGACACCACTACAGAGCGAGAAGGTTTATGTATGATTTACGCAGTGAAGAAATTTCACTATTACCTTTTGGCCAACAAGTTTGTGTTCTATGTTGATCATCAAGCCTTGTTGTATCTAGTAAATAAACCTTGTTCCGCGGGAAGAATTACACGATGGTTGTTAATTCTCCTTGAGTTTGATTTTACCATTGTGGTGAGACCTGGTAAAAGACATGTCATGGCGGATCATTTGTCTCGCATACCCAATGATGAAGCCCCTACTGGAGTCGATGATGAGTTGCCCGATACTTCTCTATTCCTACTCGAAACCATACCTGAATGGAGTGAGAAGATTGTGAACTTTCTAGTTAATGGTTTTCCACCGAAAGAGCTTCATAAAGACATAGCTCAAAAACTGTTAAAAGAATGTGAACCTTAGTCTCTCATTGCAGGATCTCTCTATAGGCTAGGGAAGGATGATATTCTTAGACGTTGTGCCCGTGAGGATGAGTATTTATACATACTGCAAGAAGCCCACATGGGTATATCCGGAGGACATATCTCCGGGGAACTAACAGCTAGAAAGGTGTTGTAATCAGGCTACTGGTGGCCTACCTTATTCAAAGATGCATCACTTTTTGCAAAAGGATGTGATGAATGCCAACGTTACAAGATCACACAACGAAAGGATAGGATGCCCTTACATCCTGTTAAAGTGACTCAACCATTTGAAAAATGGGGTTTGGACTTTGTAGGCCCAATTAGTCCGGCAGCTCGTAGCACTCAATCTCAATATATTATCATTGCCACTGACTATGTGACAAAGTGGGAGGAAGCCAGGGCGACACGTAAGGCCGATGCGAAATTAACTGCCAAGTTTCTCTTTGAGAACATTATTACAAGATTTGGTTGTCCCTTTGAGATTGCAAGTGACAATGGTACTCATTTTATAAATGGAGTAATAAAAGAACTCACTACCAACTTTATGATAGCTCACCATAAGTCCGCACCTTATTATCCACAAGCAAATGACCAAGCTGAGAGCACCAACAAGACCTTAATCTCTATCTTGACCAAAACGGTGGAAGCTCATGCACAGATTGGGATTTAAAGCTTACATCAGCTATATGGGCTTATTGTACTGCGTACAAAGTTGCCATTAACTGCACACCATTCAAGATGGTGTATGGCCAAGAAGCGGTTATGCCATGGGAGTTTGTCGTTCCTAGTCTTCGAGTAGCTTCTCAAGAAGATTGGGATGGTAACCCCTTAGTTGAGCGATTATATATCTTTGAAAGGCTAGATGAAGAGAGGCAATTAGCTGTGCAAAATGCACTTGTGGAGAAAGATAGGAGGAAGAAATGGTTTGACCGTCATCTAAAGAACAAAGATATCAATGTTCGTGATAAAGTCCTTATGTATGGAGTGCGTAACGAAAAGAAAAAGTTGAAATATGCGGAAAAAGGACCATATAGAGTATGTGAGATCACCCCACAAGGAAACATTTGTGTGGAGACTCTTGATGGAGTTGAAACCATTGGATTCCTCAATGGGAGCAAATTTAAAAGATACTATAATCCTTTAAGGCAAGAGGAGTTACGTGCCATCTATACAAACAAGGCAGCAAAGGCACAAATAGAATTGAAGAAGATACAAGCTCAACTTGAGACTAAGGAGCGACAAAAACGCATAAGACAAAAACGAGAGGCTAACCTTGGAGTCACACATGCATTCTACGTTGAAACCGACGAGGATTGGTTAGACTTTGACACACCTCTACGATACCCTATTGAGCTAAACAACACCTATGGAAAAGTGCTATATAACGCCTTATTGGACACGGGTGCTAAATATAATCTGCTAATATGGGATGTGGTGTCAGTTAGGGAAGCCACCTCTATCTGAGAGCATTATCCAAGTCAACAAGGAAAAAACTTCGGTTTTTGGAATCTGACACACTTCTGTCAGTTATGACAATGGGATTGTAGCTCAAGACTTTTTGGTCATGCCTATTGGAACTATGGAGGGTAATATAAACCTAGGACGCACGTGGATGATAGCGACCAAATGCACTATTGAATGGGGGACAGGGGGTGTCACAACGCAGAAACCAACTCTTAGCCCTGCCACTCAATCCATAGTCCCTGAGATATTGCCTCTTAAGGAAACAAAACCCAAAACATTGCATGTCCAAGAGGTTGAACCATATGTCCCCATAGCCCAACTCTCTTAGAGCTTCAACTGATGTAGCTGAAATAAAGCTTGAGACACACAAGACCCATCCCAATATAACAAAGAAAACATACAAGTGGGTCCCTAAAGCTTCTTTAGCAACCATAGAGAGTGCTAAAAGACACGAGCCTGGTAAGAGACGTCCCATTTGCCCCAAGAAATGTAAAGAAACGTTGCATTGGATTCCTAAAAAACTATTGGAAGCCCAAGGCTACTATGAAGGAAATGATCAAATCTGGGTGCCAAAATGTAAATTGTGCTCTTACTTGTCACCGGGCCCATGTGAGCTCAATCTTGTGGTTCCAAAACAAATTCAAGATCGCGAAAAGGAAAAAATCACGGAATGCTACACACCTGCTCCAGAGCTAGTTTGGGTACCAAAGAAAGAACAATTTGTTCCACCTAGCTCAGGAACAACGAAATTAATTGAAGCTTCTTGCTCTTCGTGTAGTTCCTATATGGAAATAGAAGCTTCAACATAACCTCCACCTACCATTGTACATATCCATACAAGCAAGAAATAGTTTGCACCTCCCGTTGTAAGTTCAACACCTACAACAATGTTGCAAATAAAATCATGGGAGAGTACCTTACCACCCTTGCAACTAGATGAAATGCATAGGGTGGTCGAAAACTATTGGTTAAAGCCTTCACCTATAACAACTTGGAACAACTGGTTTTAAAGGGTGACGACATCATTCCAAAAGGTATGATCTACCCAAGGAAGGGGGGAGTGTTTACTGAAATCCATCATTTACTTGCTTCCCTCTCAACCTTCCTCCCTGACCTCTCAATCTCCAATCTTAGGGAATGTATATAGCCTTATACTCACAAAAACAAGATAAAAAAGAAAAAGAGCAAGAGCCATAAAATAGAATCCTAAAAACACATTATGCACAAGAACACAACCCTTGTAATATTTGCACTCTAACCATCATCTATTTGTGTGTACAGATATGGCTTGTACGCTAGAGTCATCCACTCCTGCCTTGGGTGAGAGGTATCCTTGTTACTTTTCACAAATGTTTCCCATGGTCTTTCCGGTGCTTTCCTGTGAATGGGATTTGGTAGGTACGCTAGCATGTGAGAGGAATTTCGAGGAGTTAGAATGGATGATACGTCTCTTCACCACGACTGATCCATACTTAGTAGAGAGTGTATCTCCCATTGCACAAGCCTATCCTTTTGACCAAGATGACTATAGGCGTCTAGTGACCTTCTTAGTAAACATTGGTGCCTCTGACGATGAAAAAGATTTACATGATTATACGGATGGCACATATGGTCTCACGGATGATGACTTTGTTTTTCTCGACGATGAGGATAGGGGTTTAGCCTTAGGGTTTCCCCCCAATCTCTACAATATCCTATTCCCTTGACTCTCTAGGGGGAGTGCAAATAATTAGGTTAGGGTTCCTTATGTTTTTTAATTGTGTTCAATAAGTGTTGGTACCTTTTTCCATTGATGTGCCTCCTAGAGGTATTCTTTGTGTTTCCTAGTGTGTATAGGAACGTGTTGCTGTGGTTAGGATTTGGACCTTCATGGAATCTTTCTCTCATTCACACTTCAAATCAAGCGCGACCATCAACACAAACAGGTGTTTCTTGTCCATTAACATTGCCCCTTATCTTTTTGCATCCATGTTTTTCTGCTTTAATTGTGATTGGTAGCATAATATTCAGTGCATTTGCTTAGTATCAAACATTAAATTCAATGTAATTTTTTGTCATAATTACTTGTCTAGGTTTAAAAATCAAGCAGTCCGACTAAGCTAGTTTGACCAAGCTAAGTGTTAGAGATCTTCTCTTAATACCATGGGGAATGCCTTCCTAATAATTAATGGTTACTTAGGTTCTTAATCTGATTTAGGTAGCATTGTGTGAAATGTACCAGGGCTTTCTAGTGGGCTTAGTCCCTATTGACCTTTAGCTTAAGTATTATAAAGGGAGTTTACTAGTGTGATGAGCCTGGGGAGGGTAACAGTGTTATATGACCCCCCAAAGTTACAAAATTAAAATGTTGAAAACGAACAAACAAAAAATCAAAGTGCCACAATGTAAAATCTTAAGCTAGAAGAGAAACCTCAGGTTGATTTGGTACTCCACTCACATGTATCGCCTATGGTACTAGAGCCCTAAAGGTTCCCAGTGTGGGCGCTTTTCCTTGAAAAGCAAAACACCCAAGGCATACAAAATAAGCACACACATCAAAATTGAATAAGTGTGAAAAGACGTTGGGGGGTCAAAGAAAAGGTAATCAATCAGGCGATGATTTCAAGAGAAATTCCTTTTATTGTAGCTTAACTACAAGGTCTTCTAGGTATAGCCTCTAGTCAGCCCTCGAACATGAAATACTTGGGTCTCGCGATTAAACAACTTAATTGACCAGAGAAAATTAAGAAGCTTACCCATGGTATTAATAGTCGATCTTTAGTGCCTTTCGACCGTTGAATTAGCGACCCTGAACTTGTTTAGTTTTTTACCTTCCCAATTGTTTATACATTTGATTATATTGCAATTTAATGTTTATTACTGACAAATGGTTTAGAATTATGCTACCAATCAATTTGTCTGCCTAAAACTGCATATGCTTTTTAATTGTATATGAGAATACAATTACTATGCCAATGTTGTTTGATTTTGCAGTGACTGAAGAAGGCTAAGAACATTCATCTCAAATGCTCTTCCACCTCAATGAACGAGCTTCAACTCAATAGATTCTGAGGACGGAATCTACATCAAGAAGGGGGGCATGTTAACCCTCACGCACATTCCTATCACCTACGACGGACGCTGTATTATTTATTTGGTAGAGTCAGGTACCGGGCTTGTCAGTCCAATAGGAAAAGGGTAAGCGCACTCTAACTGGAACATTTAAGGGATTAGTTGGCTAAGCATGGGCGCCCAAGTGTGAATGGGGCGAGCTCATATAAAAGTCAACTAAACCTAAAATTCACACATTCTCTCATTTGTGTAATTGAAGAGTGCTCTTGCTTTATCTCCATCTTCTTCTTCTTCATCTCCTTGTGTGTGTGTGTATGTGTGTGTGTGTGTGTGTGTGTGTGAGAGAGAGAGAGAGAGAGAGAGAGAGAGAGAGAGAGAGAGAGAGAGAGAGAGAGAGAGAGAGAGCATTGCGGCGGCACAACGACGGCGAGGCGGTTGAGCACGGCGTAGCGGCGTCTCCCTCTTCTTTGCGGCAAGGAATCCTCCACGACAGCAAGCGTAGTGCGGTGAGTGACACACCATCGTCTTCTTTGAGCTTACTAGTTTAGGCTAGTTGCGTGCTTGGAGCCATCTGTGGCTCGCACACAGTGTATTGGCCAGTTACTTGCATTGACACGTGCGACATACACGCACATCCGTTCACTGGCTTCAATATCAAAGTTTCAAACACATCCTTCAGCCTAAAAGTGCCTTGTTCCAGTTCTTCAACAATCTGATGTGGCCCAAAGCATCATTTGAATTTACCTGGATGTGGCCCCAACTTTGAGTTGTATAGCATTACCCAGTCGCCTTTCTGAAAAATCTTGAACTTAACCTGCCTTGACATCCATGCTTGTCTTTTGTTCTGACTTATCTTTGCTGATATGCACTCTGAATCCAATCTTCT